>NC_134656.1:4968750-5637500 GCF_030463565.1 Pelecanus crispus
ATTAACCCATTGGGTATTTTCTTCCACGTTCTTTAAACCACTATTGACGTTTGCTTTAGTGCACCCACACATGGGAGCACCAATCAGACTCTTCTTTGCTTGTATAACATGCCAGATTTAAGCAACAGCAAAACAACCAAATAAATCTGATTTCAGCAAAACATTTTTTCCTCTTGGGAAGGATGTATCTCAACCCGACCTACTGAAAATCTCACCAATTCAATTTACTATGTTAAAGCTATAGAAATGAAGATGCAAAAGATCAAAAGAAATCAGGACGTGCAAAAGTAAAGATGTACAGAGTCAAATAGCATTAGGTATAAAGATCTATACACCTAATATGAAAAGCAAGATCAGTTGTAGGTTATGCTTAATACTGTTCTTTTTGACACAGCCTGGTATAGAATCAAGCATGGAAGCTAGTCCGTACTTATACTCCTCCTTCCTTAAATCCAGCTCCTTTTTAGCTACCTTGATGACCCTTGGAATGCACTGTCACTCAGGGGAATAGATGGCAGAAAGCAGGCTCAGATTTATGGAACTCAGAAGACAACTTGAGTTGATGATGGCTTGCCACCTACTCTCCAAGATCTCCCAAACATCAGGACCAAATCTTACTGAAAAATGTAACAGTTGTGACAGATCATTATGCATTAGTACCCATGAGTCTAGTTAGGACTCTCAATAATCCAGTTTTTTCCAAAGGCCAAATAACTTCGTTGTATCAAAAAAAATGTGACTCATCAATGTTGCTCATGGTAATACTGAGTTACAGCAGACTGTTTTCCATTTTAACCAAAGGCTGTTTGCCTTAACATCCTGGAGTTCTTTCAGGCAGAATTTCTGAGGACAAGGAGACTTTGCCTAAGAAAAGCCTTAGTAGTTGATTTTGATGCCAAATTACCCTAAATTTGAGGTGCACTGTTTCCAGTAAGATAGTATGTAAATTAGCATAATGCCTCCCTTTCCTTTACAATGATGGGCTTGAACTATTTCCCCACAATAAAAGTGTCCCCAGCCTTTCAGCTTTTCAAGAATCATAATTCTACTTTCTCACCACCATGTACTTGCACTTACTTTCCATTCAATTTTAATGGAATCTGTGACTGGAAAATATTGCAAGTAACTTAAAGACTTTTTTTCCCTCTGAGGTTTGGCAGTTTATACCTTTTTTACTAATTATCAACTACTAGCATCTTTATAAACATATTTTACTGAAATACACGTCTAATTTTCAAAACACAAATGCTGCATCAAACATGTACAACATTTTATCATGTGTCAAGTTGTAAGACAATTTGTTACCATTTCATTCTTTTATACTAACTCCAAAATTCAATCCAAGGTTTCTCTGCCTTAAAAGGCATGATTAGTTTAAATTTCTGGAAGTGGGCTTTTTTCCATTATTCATATTTAAATTAAGTTCCCTTGAGATGGAAGAAAAGCAAGGAATTTTTATCAAGAGACTAATAATATAACCAGTGAAAAATCTGAGCATTTTTATATTGAATTTATAAATCACGCTAGCAGTAACCAAACTGTTTAAATAATATATAGAGTTTAACTATAACATACTTATTGGCATAAGTAATTTTAGTGCTTTTTAATGTAACAAATCATTCAGAAAATATTCTCAGTTCATCATTAGCATACTCAAGTCTAGAGAGAGGTATATGTATTGTTCACTTTATAATTTGGAATGGCTGAGTCATAAAACCTCATATTGTGTGCCAATTGATTTATGATTTCCTAGAGATGTTTGGGTACCCTGACAAAGTATCAATTTATCTCTGCATTATAAGACACTCTCTGCAGATAGAATAGCATGCAATTAAACTCAGGAGCAGGAATTAATTAAAATATACACATGTGAGGGTGCATAGGCATATGTTTGTGTTTATTATAGAAAGGGTAAAAAATACCTGCTAGGACAGATATGGGTGAAATTAACCTCTTCCGTATCATCACCATTTGCTACCGTATTTATCACAACGTCGGAACACGAAAGCTTTGTAGTAGTGACTACACGAAGATACTGGAGGCAGGGGGTAAAATTCTGGGCTGTGACTGAGTCGTGCAGCAATGCTGAACAGATTTCATGGTCTCATTCTGCACGCAATGGTTCATTCTGAACACTGAGCCACCATCTGTCCCCACCTACCCCAAACTGCAAAATCTGTAGGTCCTTATGAGGCAGCAGCTCTGAAATTTTTAGAGGGCTTAGAACTTCTCTTTGTAGCTTCCTGTGTTCCCTCCTACAAAGGAGCCACAAGACGGGTTACACAGCGTATAGGTCAGATATATTTTCTGAACAATTAGGTGGAATGCACTTAGAGCTTTCAGTACGAGAAGGGACCAGAGCTCAGAGAGTTCAAACCAGACATACTCTGTTGTCAGCCTCAGTTATGTGACATGACATTTTAATTAGAAGGGGTCAAAGCTGAGAATTTGTGTCAGGACCCAGATCTGAACTTTCCCAGATTACTATTGTAGTAAAAAGTTGAATTGGGTGTTGTTTTTTAGTCCCATCTCTCATTTTCATATTGGAAATACTTCTCTATTTGTATTATTACCAATTTCACCCTGTATCTTTAAGGAATTTTCCTTAAAATTTCAGGTATCGTCTCTATTCTTGTTCTTTCAGTGACAAATTCCTGTTCAACTGATGTAGTTATCGTACTAGAAAAGTATGGATCTTTGTGAAAATCATTATTAGAAGTACAAGTATTTGAGATAATTACATTTTAATTTTTTTGGTTTTGTAAATTTGCCTCTTTGTTGAGTGCCAAGTCATTTACTTACAGAATTTTAAGACAAAAGAAATAACTCAGACTACAGTGGAAATACTGGAGGCCTCAGGTTTATCAAGACCAAGATGCCAGATTCACGTGCAAGTTTTCAGCAGTGGCAAATACCCTAATTCAACATGCTCTGTAGTTTTTATGCTACTGTATAAAATTAATTGACTTTGTTAAGGGTATTCTATGATGAGGACTTCTGTAATTAAGAGATTTGAGATTAAATAGTGGGTACGAAAAAACTGAAAACTGCCCACTAGCTTCAGTTTATTTTTTGGGCCCAAACTACTTAGATTATAAATTAGCTTGAAAAGACTATTTCTTCTTCAGATGTTTAAATATTAAAAAGGGAAAAGTCCAAAAAGTATAGATTAAAGCCAAAACAAATGTCTTCCATATAAATATGAAAAGGATTAGCACAGCCATTACAAAACCAGCATAATTCACGTGCAACAATTGCTTGAGATTATTTAGCTTTCTTACAATAGTCTTTGCGCATTAACCACACATTTGAGTTCAGGAGAAAAGCAAGAGTAGTTCCATCAAAGTCTTTTGCTTAGAGCAGTGTTTCCACTGCCTTGTAACCCTAAATAAAAATATCTACAGTGAAGCAGGCCAGAATACTTGGAAAGCAGAATGATTGCATCTCATACAGGAGTATGCTAAGATAGAGTCCCCTATACAGTTAAGCAGGCTGCAAAATTAGTTCAAAAAGCAATATTTCTCCAATATTTTAGTATTTCTAGTGTATATCTTTTCAAATAAAGTGATAGCTCCTTTTTTGTAATCTACTGAAAGGGAACCCTGGTGCTCTTCAGAAAATGTCACATTTAAGAAGAAACTCACTCAAACACACAGATGTTTCATAATAAGTTTTATCTGATTGATTCTAGGCTGACAATAGTCCAAAACTGGGCATTCTTTGCATTACACTCCTCTATAACTTTTGTTATAGAACTTTTTGTGTTCCCTAACATCTAGCACATCTGCCTGCATATCAAATGACCATTTCTCTATACTGTGCTAACCTTTCCACTATGATTCCCTTCATCTGCTACTGAAAAATATAATAATTTGCATTATAATTTATAGTGGACAGGAATGTTTTTCTTGTAAAGCATCAGGGACACACCTGATTACTTACCAATAAATAATATTATAACCTTAGGTTCGCATGGTCAATAGCACTATGGTAACTGAAGGCAAAAGGAGGGCGTTAGTTGAATTATTCTGATCCTTTCATCCAACTGAGACACCAATATTTTTATTGAAATGATATGTTATGCTTATAAAGACAAATCTTTCAACTCTCATCTTTTCTCCTTGGCTAGAAAAATGTTTTCATACCAACTGTGAATTTCCCCATCCTTCAAGTCACATCCATGGCTCCAGCAAGCCCAGTCACTTTGTCCAAGTTGCTCAACAGTAGTCTATTAATTTCAGTGACATTGGAGGATACACTCAAAATATCTCAGGTGACTCTCACGACCTTGTTATATTAGCCCTTCAAATGGATATAAATTTTATCCCACGGTTCAGACAACATAGGTTCTATTTGTGGTTCTGTGATGTGAATCTAGGGAAAAAAAAACACTCCGAGGGTCATAATATTCCAAAATAGAAGCATTAAGGAAGGCTTTAACTCTCTGTGTGCACTCCTGAAAAAGTGGCTGGCGAACAGTCCTCGTCTCTTCCTACCATCAATCAGAATGGAAAGAGGATACAGGAGGCACATTTTCCTGGACCATCTGCACTGCTGAGTAAAACGGACTCCCAACAGCCTCCAGGCAAAAACTGGCCACACTGACGCATCCTTTGTGTGTTGAGGCATGCTCCAAGTTGTGTGTGGGACAAGCCCTGTTGCACCCCAGAGCCTACAGTCTTGCATGTGAATGGCCCTGGCGCGCTGGGCAGCTTTTAGCTCTCATCTAGCTCTGTTGGAATGACAGCTGCGTAAGGGGAAACCCACTCATTTTTACAGATCACTACATCAGGGCTTCTAATAAATATTTTTTGCTTGTCTTTGGAATGTAAGTCATTTGAAGTGTGTATTCTGGAGGGACAAAGCATCCATGGCACAGCCCTCTGAAGTCAATAGTCCAGCTAAATCCACATCATAAAATGAAATTCTAAGCCAGATTTTCAAAAGATTTGGTTTCAGTTTAACTCAATACCCACTGAGTTTATTCAACAATAAAAATCCTGGTCTTAGAGGGAGCAGTTTTAGGTCAACACCATTCAGTTACTTTCTGCATACTTTTCAAAAAACATGTACAAATACCTCCCCCCAAGCACATTTATAGATTTTTGTCTCCAGGGCTCCATCTTAATATCAGGGACAATTTCTGTTTAAAGGTGAGTGGAAAGGATGGGATAGATACTCTAAAGTCTTTCCTCTTCTGCTGCCTTGTCTGCAAATACACGCATCCTGGGGACAAAGAATTTATTACAAGCTAAAGAGGAACATTTTTGTGGGTGCCCTTTGACAAAAGGTACCAGCACTAAACTGCAGAGGGACAAAATAATACAATTTAGCCTATTGTATTCTTGCAAAGGAAAAGGTTAAAGTGGAGACTGAGTTTTTACGGCTCAGCTCAGAGGAAGGATTAGCTAGGAAATGTTGTTGATACCCACTGAACAAAACCTACAGTTGCCTTTTGTGCTGTATTAATTTTCAGCAATAGAACAGCAGCCAGGGGAATTATAAAAGGACAGCTGGGCCCCCAAATGGCTGACATGTCTATAAGATCTAGGTGATTGCCTACCAGGGATCACAGACAGGCATTAAACATGTTATAATATAAGATAATATCCTTCCTGAATGTGACCAGTTTAGGTGCCTTTTTGCCCTACCTAGTACCTTCAAACAGTCCCAGATATCTAGATTTATATCTTAGGAAAAGACTGTTTAAGAGCTCGTGCTGACTGAGGGATGTGGTCTGAGAGCTCAAACTTCTATGGGGCTTCTGTAGGCATTTTAAAATGTTGAAAGGCAAATATGCTTCAAGGATAGCGCTCTACTGAGGCCCTTGGTTCTCACAAAAGATAGAAATCACTAATTTTTCATTAAAAAAACCCCAAAACAAAACAGCTAATCAAGGACTCAAATTTACTGACTTCAGTAATGCAGGGGTACAGTTAGGTTACCTGAGCCTGGAAAAGATTACAGCAAATTAGATAGCTAACAGCTGATATTTCAGAGCATTAAGAGGAACAAGAATAAAACAAAGGGAAACTAACTGCCCATTTTTTAAGTCTGTGAGGAAATATCCATGCTGAATGACATCTTTCACCAGTTTTCAAACTATACGTAAGAAAGGCAAGGAGTCTTGCACTGAACTTCATACATTTAGGAAGGCTTTGTCTTTCAGGCTGTTATTTTGAGCCCGTAAATTCCAAAATAATGTACAACTCTGAAGGCCTGGTTTGGGACATTTCAGAAGTGCTTGAGTTTTTTTAGAGAATGTAAGACAGATAAAATGGTAAAAATTGGAAGAGGGAGGAAGATGGGGAGGAAGGATACATGAAAAAGTTCCCACAGGCATGATCAGGCAATAAACTTAAGAGATCTGTTGTCTGACATAGGAATATGTTTTGAATGGGTCCTGTGGAAAGATTAAAGTAGAAGAGAAAAGCAGCTGAGGACAAACCCATAGTCATCACACATGGTCCAATCTTTTTATAAAAAAAAGAAACACAACAAAAAAACACCAAATTTTCTTGAGATGTCTCAGCTTCAAAGCACAAGCAGTGGGCGCAGCCCAAATTACTACTGATTCTCAAAAATCATAGCCCAAGAATACCAGAAGGGAAATGTAGTAAGATGCTTAATAAGCTTAAGAAGCATACTTGTTTATGCATTTATCTCGTTTCAAGAAATTAGATTTTTAAAATATCTGCTATTGGCCATACAGTATTTTGCTTCCTCTGTTTCAGAAATTTAATTAGTCCTATTCTTAAATGTTTAGCATGCATGATGGTTTATTTCCTAATCTATCACAAAAGAAACTCAGAAAATGTTTATATTTATCTTTTTTGTAGGGAAGGGAAGAGAAGGGAGGTAATCACAGCATTGTCTCTAATGCAGTTTCATGTTTTCCTTATAGGCATTATTAGATTAATCTGATAGCTCTCAAACAAGTTTTGCCACCAGTGATGATCCAAAGACATTTTCAATTATAGCCTTCCAATATTATGCATAACATGATTATGACTTAGTAGATGGAAGAACCATGCAGTAAAAGCCTTCATTGAGGAAGTTTTCTCATGTCAGTGTTGAACACATTTTCACAAAGATTGATTCAAAGCAGAAATTTGTCTATCAATTTGCATCCTTAGTCTTTTGCTATTGTCACTAGAAAAAAATGTCTTTTTTTGCTGTCAGGAAAGCAATATTTAATTCTTTTGAAGTACATGGGTAATATCAAGCAGATTATGCCACATTGGCCTATTTTTTATAGCAAGACCAGGATCCAACATTAACGCCTTTGCCTCAGCAAAATAACAACTCTCAAAGTGTTCTGTGGTTGTTTTTCTTGCTGCTGCAAGTTCTTTGCCATGTTAAATTTAACTGAATGGCTTTTGTGAACAAAATCAGTATAACAAGTTGTGTTCTTCCTGCCAGCATGTTGGCCTTCTTACTCGTGGAGTCTAAGAAAACTTGTGCTCAGGTTTTTTTTCATCTTCTACCAGACAGAGGCCGATACCATGGTTGTTACTCAGTCTATTCCCACCTTTCTCCTTGAAAGGCTTCAGCTGTATGTTAGTAAGCAGCTCTTCTTGATGGATTCTCATTAAGCTACAGCTTTTGTGAAGGTTTCTCTGCAACTGCCATTTATCTCACACCTGAAAGGATATGCTTCCTGTAAGACAGGTGGATTTTAAGCACCCTTTTTCTGTCTCTAGTGCTTTCACTCACTTGCTAAAAACTTGTAGCAGATACTGTAAGTTACGAGGAGCAGTCATCAAACAGAGGGATATACTGGGGTCTGCAAAGAGTCTTAAAAATCTAGGGTTGGATACAGGAAGGTGCTGAGAGATCTAAACTCGCTTTGGTGTCAATAGAATTTGAGGGCACTTGGTGCATCACAGAATCTGGTTCCTAATGCAGCTCAGACTGAAAACACATTACTGTTCATCCTGGAACAGGTGGAAACAAATCCCTTGCCTGGCTTGTATGGCTTCAGTCTGTATTGTAGGCAAAAACCAGCAACTAATGATTTTCTTCAGAACTGTAAAACCACAGAGAAAAAAGCAAGGCAAGCCAGCGTTCCTTGTTTGAAGCCCAATGACATCCTGTAAGAAACTGATCTTCAAAGCCTTTTTTTTTTTTTCTTTATAAATCCCACAAGCAAGAAAAGAAACATAACGGAAGACAATTCAAGTAATAAACGGACAGTTGATTTTTAGGCTATGAATAGAAAGTACAATGCCAACATCATCTGCACCTCTAACTTTTTTTGCAATATACTTTAAAAAGTGTAGCTGGCCCTTTGACTTTAAATGGTTGAGAAACATGGAAATATAATGGTCCCAGAGAATTCAAACAGCCTTTATGTATTTGTCAGCTGTAACTATAACCCTACTGCTCTCACAGTATGTTGAGGGCACACTTGTTTGAAAGGAGTTACTGGTATCCTCAGGTCTCCGTGTTTTAAATACAAGTAGTTTCCCAGAAGGTGGCAAAATCTTTCTCCCAACAAAACAACCATTAAATGCAGTCAGTGCAGCATAAACCTAAACAATCAACCATCCTTTCTTTATCAAGTTATTTAACACAACATGCTTCTGTGAAGCTTTACACAAACTGAAGAACTGTGTGCACACAGGTCTAAGTACGTGTGTTTGTGTGACCATGCATAAGATTATTAACATTCTGTACTAGTGTCCATCTGATCTCAAACCCGGGCGCTGAAGCTCTCCGCAGGTACAATATAGCTGCAGAGATTCAGTTGTGCAACGGAGTGTAATTCAATAGCCATTATCTGTGGCAGGGTTAAGATGACAATGCAAACCCCCTGACAATCTGTCATCTCTCTGATGCGATAGCACACGATTCCTGATGTTTACAAGGAGCCCTGGAATAACTACTATTATATTACAAATGCACTGATAGAGAACAGCCAGCAGAGTTGTTTATAACACAAATAACAAACCTGATCTATTCATGGCAAATAATTTGGGAAATATAGAAGACAAACACACCAGACTGAGATCAATGATCCAGCTGAAGCTGGAAATCATCTCAGGGATCAAGACCAAAAACTTGGAGGGGTTTATGCATGTGCCTTATTTCATAAAATGCTAGTATTTCCTTTTGGCTTCAATGGAAATATTCACTGCATAAAATCACACAGATGCCTAAATCTGTGCTGGATACATTCCCAAAAGCTGAACAACGACGCCAAGAAGATGGACTAATTGTATAGTCCAGAATAGACAATCTAAAAGCCAGGAAAAGATTGTTTTGTAAGAAAATGCTGTCAACTTCACCCAGAATTTGAGCACGAACAGCATCTAACCATATTAATACTATGCAGAATTGTAGGGTTTTAACTTTTTCACTTAAACCTGTTTGCTGCGGTATTCAGAATTGATCTAAAAAATTTGTGGTGCCCTTCCCTTTTTTTTTCCTCATTTTCCCTGAATATGACCAGTGATAGATGGGATATGGTAAAGAATAATTGCTTGCATTTAAAGAGCACATTTTCAAATGCGAGGCTTTATTTTTGGGGTACAATTTATACCTCCATCTGCACATGAATTGCTGGTGCAAATATTAACATTTGAATGGAAAATGACCTGATTTACGAGTATGTGCCAGGTTGCTAGCTATGCAAGTGCTAAATCCATGTCCCCAATTCCAAGGGTAGGCAAATTCACTGAAGCTGTATCTTAGCCAGGATAGAAACATGTTCCTTAAATATCTGTAACCATTGATGGCAAGGTGCAATTCCAACAGGCTAGAAATGGTTTATTCTAAAGTAGAAATAATAGAGATTTGGCACACAGGTATGTTATAAGCAATATTTTGGCAGACTCTTTCTGTGGAACAGTCAGACTACGTATAAATGAAAAACCAAGGCACAATGTGGATAAGCAAATTACCTGTAGGTCTTCTATGGGTAAGTGTCAGTATTTCTATTTTCATTTTCCAGTCTGCTCCCTTATTTTGGGTTAATAAACTTTAAGTATGCAAAATATTTGCTTCTACAATTGAAAAAAATGTATTTACCAGGAAGTACAAATATTATCCAGAGACCAAGGAGGCTGAGGAAATGACATCCAAGTTCCATCATTTATAAGAGACAGAAAACTTTTGCTAATGCTCCTGAAGTCACTGAGCAAGGATAAGAGTCTATTGAAATGCAAGAAAAAGGACAAAATGTGACATTAAGCCTGTAGAAAAATTAAACCAATTGCACAGCAGCAGGAAGACAGAAAAAGAAGAGTATGTTTCTCTCTGAAGAAAGACACGTAAAGAAAGAACATTGGTGTGTCAGCAGATCAAGAAGTGTCTGTGACCTATATGCGCACAGAAGTAAAAGACAGATCTGTGATGATTTAGGTTGCGTTTTGGTTTTTCATCAAAAATGTTCTTGCAGTCAGTTCTGGATGCCCACACAGAATTATCATCTGTCATGCTAACGTGAATACCCTAACTGGCAAAACTAGATATCCCAACAGAACTCTCTAGGCTGCCACCCAACAAGACTCACTCATTTAGATAGTCCAAAGGAACTCACTTTACAGCTTCAATTCAAGGGGGCATAGGAAAGAGCGTAGCTTCCAGCAGTCCTCAGGGCAGAGTAGCAACCTTCCTCAAAACAGTAGGAACAGGGAAAGAAATCTCTCATGAGGATACCAGAGAGTTGTCGTGAATATTCAAAATTACCAAGGAAAGAACATAACCCTTATTCAGACTTTTACTATCACAAGCAGATAGTCAATATAAACTCTTCTATAAATCCCTTTCTAACTTTCAAAGAAAAGATAATAATTACTAAGCCCATTTATCCAAACTTTTAAAGATTATTTTTATATATTTGTCTCAAATATTACAATAACAAATGTTGACAGGTTTCCAAATAAGAAATTAGAAGCCTACCGATAACAACAAGCAAAGGGGAACAAAAGACAAGATTATGAGAAATAGATTCCATAGCTCCTGAACACCTTTTGGAACAGAATAAAGGCTATTATTGAACAGTCAATCTGTCCTGACTCAGAGGAACAAAAAAAAAAAAAAAAAAAAAAAAGAAATGCACATCTCTTTTCTACTAGTTTGATATTCACAGTGTATCTTGCAGCTTCTTTTCCTTTTTAACAAACTATTTGACCTTGGCAGAACACACAGGCTGAGAGCGAGCATGATTTTACTGCACGGAAGTTTTGTAAAGCACAATGATTGTTTCCAGTTTTCATCAGTCCAGTTTTTTTAAGAGCCATCTGATGCATATTATTATTAGTCCATAGGAGGAGTATATTCACCCCAGCCCAATGTAACCCTAAAATGAACAATCACCATCCTGCTCATACACAGACAGATCTAAAATGTAAAATTCCATGGATTAAGATACTCAATGCTGAAACATGCTCACTGAATCACCAAGGGAAGCAGAGGGGAAACTTCACTCCTCCTGAAGCAGGAAGGCATGGCTTAACCAGTCAAATATATGAGATAACACTTTGATCTAACAAAATGTCATATGCCCCCCCCCCCCCCCCAAAAAAAAAAAAAAAAGAGAAAATGATTCTCCTATGTAGGGGACTGGCAAGTTATCTCTGGATAACTCTCCCTCTGCAGGGAGGGGGCATTGTCTGACTGGACCCTCGACAGTGTTCCAAAACCAGTGAAGCAGCTCTGTTCAGAAAGGCTTTGCTCCGATGAATGCAACCCAACGCATGCAGGGATGCAGGGAGATAGCACCTCTGATGAGGTGTATGTCAGCAACTGGATACAGGGAGAGACACCCTTCAGATTTAATCTAGGTATTAGCAGGTTAAGTATGGTTTTCTCATCCTTTCCTCACCTGTATCTTTAGCTGTATTGTCTTTTAAGAACATTGCATGTACTTTATTTGCATTTTATACAGAGTTAAGAGCATTTTCAAAGAGACTTACTAGTTACCAGGCATTCTTCATCTGTGAGTACTGAAAACTTGTAAAGCAGAGTGCTGAGGCACCTAAACTCATGCACCCGCTCCTTGATACATTGGGAGGTTTTTTGTTTTGGGTGTGTTGGTTTGGTGGGGTTTTTTTGGTTTGATTTTTTTTGGTGGTGGTTTGGTTTTTTTGGTTGTTTGGGTTTTTTTAGATACCCGTGGGGTAAAAGAGTGTGCTCTTCATTCAGGTCCCAGTACCACAGAGATCAGGAAAGGAAGAAATGTCTTTCAGTGATCAGTAACAAATTGCAAGTTCTCATGAACCAAGATACTGGGAAATACAACTGAATCAAGTATTTAGGTAGCCACACATTAAAGTAATCCTTTTATTCCATACATTTCTCATAGCATTTATTATTTAATCAGAAATTAATGGACATACATGAAACTTAAGGATATTGGAAAGTTTACTTTTTAATATGCACTATATATTAAAAATATGGAAATACTTTCTAGGCTAAGTGATTTGCTAGATACAGCAAAGAAATACTATTGCAAGAAGTGAACCCAAACTATTCTATGCAGGTGCTGTACTTCATCCAAACTTCCTATTTTCTGTCTGTGATGCCAAACGTTTTAAAGCATAAAAGGTCTCATCTTTTATTTGGTGTGAGTGAACACTGTAGAAAAAAAAAGGTATTATTTGCGTTCATAAGATTCTAAATGCATCTTTTTTCATGCCTGAAGAGGTCTGACACTTGATTAGGCTGAACCAGGCAATGCTGTCAGACAGACTTCACTCATACAAAGCTGTCATGTACTATGACTGCACCCCAGTTAAAGTTCTATAAATCTCAGGGGTGTTGCATTTCTGAGGTGAGTTGTGATGTTAATGAAAGGATCACAGTAGATACTGCAGTTCAAAACATGTGTTCTCCATAGAGTATTAGTTATTTTCAGTACCAAAGACCAAGAGACATATTAGCTGAATGCAAAGATGTGTTATATTCCTTTTATCAGAACAGATATTATTTCAAAGTTCTGAACTGAAAAATTTTGGAAAATACATACTAGTTATACCTCAGATATTTGTTTCAATACTTAATGTATAGATTGACTCATTACAGGAAAGTGTTCATTCTTGGTTTTATCTTTTATCTGAACAAGATACAGTAGACTGAAATCTTAATAAGGTAAATTCATATATTTCTTCATATTTGTAAGAAAATATGCAGATTTACACTGACAACTAACAGCTATAAAGTTAAAATAATAGCAAACCTCTGTTAAATGAGCTACGGCACTAATGAAAATAATACTACCTAGAAAATTCACCCGTCACACAGAATAGGCATAGCTCTGACATGCCAAGTGAAGCTTTCTTCCACCAAACTGCTGATGCAGTTCTCTGTTGACCTTAGAGACCTCTGCCATAGACTAGCAGATTATTTCATTGCTCTGAATTGACTACTGAAAACATCTTTTTTTTCTGTCAATTTGGTTCTTGGTTTCTCTGCAGAGGATATCAACTCAGTGGGCACACACTCTGAATTATGCCACTACAATTTTCTGGTGCATGCACTTATTACTTCCCCAACTTCTAGCAACTCATTTCACTGCAGGCCACCAAAAGCTGTGAAGATGATCCAGTAGAAAGGAAGCAGATCTTATTTAATCTGATCCATATCACCCAATCCAAGCATGAAATAATTCTACAAATACAATTACAACTATATAAAGCACAAGATGAAAATATTCTCATGTGGTACTTCACATGCCTGACCTGAATCTCATGAAGCATGACTAGATACAGCCATGTAATATCCCAAGGAACTATTGAGGTAGCACTCATACTACCAAATGATGTAGGTGAATGTATCAAATCAGCCCGAATACCACCACAGCTAGGTCTCTGCTGCCATCCTGATAATCAACAACTTATTCTTGGAGATTTTGGCAGCCTCACCTGGTTACATCAACAAACCTCACTGAATAGCTGCTTGATTTGTTATTGATTTCCCAAGAGGGTATATTTGAAGCAGCAATTTTAGTGATAGATCTTCAAAGTGGAAACGCAGGGCAAAGAAAAAGCTCTGCTTATAAAGAGGAACTCAAGTGGTCACACTCTAATAAGCTGAATTCAGGGGATTTTTCCAACTGAGGCAAGAAAAATTTTGCATAAAATCTGCAGTTTTGGGGAAAATGCAAATAGTTTCAAACACATTATCTGCTTTACTAGAAATCTGAACTACTTCAAATTCCAACACCTGACTGTTAGCAGATCTGAAAATAGGTATCTTATCTTAAACCTAACATATTTGTGACAGCTGTCATATTTGCTGACATACCAGAGATGAACTGGGGAGCTGTTGAAGCAAAAAAATGAAGGCTGATATAGCCTGAGCTAATAATCCCTAGATTGGGCTGCAAGCAGATTCTTTCTAGGTAAGCCGTAAAGCAAACTACACATTCAGTTGTTAATACCAGATACGGCATTATGACATCTTCTACAGGAGAGCAAAATTGTTAACATTCAAGTAACTTGAATGGAAAAATTCAATGTACTCACAATTGTAGAGTATCATAAGGTATTAGTAATAGAGGTAGTTGCTGCATAAGCTGTGTTTTAAGGTTGAGCATAGTCTTTTAAATCTGACTTCAGAAGAACATGAAGCACTGAGAGTAATCAAAATTTAGCATGCAAGAAAAACACGTGGTTACAGCAGAAACTGCCAATTGATAAGATGCAGAGGAAGATATAAGAAAAAGGATCATTTACCACACAAAAAGATCTGCCCTTTTAAAGGCTTCACCCACAAAGTCTTTTATATATGTAAATCATAATATTTATTATGACTGCAAACAAATAGTGTTTTGAATATTAATATATTAATGGAAAATGCATCGTCTCTATAATAACCTACAAATACAGACTTATATGACAATGACCACTATAAAATTCACTGAAATCAAGACCTTTCCCTAAGAAAGCCCTTACACCCAGATTCTTATACCACCATTTAACTCTTTGTTATTAGATTGCTTATAGATACCACTATTTTGTAGACCAACATCAACAATTTTGATAATTAAATCTAAAGTAAATGTGTAGCATCGAATGTGATGATTTTACATATATGAGAGTCTGTATATAGACAAAGGTGGGGATTTTTTTTTATTTTTAAAGAAAAGTTACATCTACTCTGTTAGCCTCTAAATCCATACCATCATAAGAATTTTAGATGGCAGTTATTCTAAGCTTCCTATGCTTTTGTAATCATTAAACCAAACACATTTGATCTATAACAATTCCTGTTTTGGAATAATCTGAAAATAAAAAGAGCAGTCCTAGAACAACTACATAAACCAGTAAAAAAAGTCATCTTTGCATGCTTTTCCTTTTCCTCACTTCTCCCAATCCGTTTGCTCATGGCAGCTCCAGCAGTCGCTGCCAAGAGAACACGTAGGAGACGCGATACATTTGTCCTTGTAAGCTTGTGTCAGCCCATTTCTAACGTGATAACCTATTTTGTTTGATTAAAATGCATCGAAGTAGCTTTTAAAGCACATCCTACTACGGAGTTTAATCCTTCCCCAGCAAAAGGGGGAAGAGTGAAGATTGTTGTTGCTGTTCACATATGCCAACACTCGATCACAATGCCTACATTTGGCTGGTATTAAAATTACTTGCCTCCCATTACTTAGTAATGCTTTGTTATTTTTTCAGCTTTCAAAGTTTTACAGAAGTTTCTCTCTCGCACACACAAAAAGATTAGGCAAAACTAAGCACTGCAGATTGCATAGATTAATATACTGAGCTCTGGAGGAAAGCAGCCATGACTAAGAGGAAACACATTTGTTTATATATACATCACAAATTAGATAATGGGAAAAAATTGTAAAAGAAGTATTTTGTTGAATTTATTTATTCAATCATCTGATATGCCATGATTTCAGAGGCAGCTTTTCCCAGTTATATCAGTATGAAAAAGAACAAAATATAAAGCCAAAGCCATACATCCTTTTCAAACACTAACCAAAAATATAACTTAATAAAAATTGGTACAGAGCTTTCCTCATTTCTTCTTACTTTAATGGAAGCTCTATTACCGTACAATGCCCGACTTGTGACCTAGTTCTTTACATAATTGGAAAGGTCTCAATTTTTTACCCCAGAAATCCCACCATATACTATTCCAGGATTTTCTGTTGGTTTATCTTCTCATTTCTGGACAAACACATATGTACTAAGTTGATGCAATAGTTGTAAATAAAAAAACTCTGTGATAAGTATGCAGATTCTATTATTGTAATTGTTCTCTGAACTAAGATTTTCAGTAATATTCATAATCAGTTTTTAGAATAGAGGACCAAATTTATTTTGACAAGTAATTTCATTTTGCTGCAGTATTTAAGAGTCGAGAAATATATCCATTTGCTTTCTGATATTCATGTTAAGACCTGTTTTAAAGTACAAAGAAAATTAGTATGCACCTACTTTCAGTATTCTGTGAACAACTTAAGCTTCCATTTACTTTAAGTAAATGCTTTAAGATTTCTGCAGAATTTAATTCCAGTAATTCTCAGTTGTAAAATGTGAATTTTACTGCTTCCTTCTGAGGACTTGCACTTAATATCAGTTGCTCTGCTTTAACTAACAGTTATAAGCCATTAGCTTCAGTGTATTTACTCTTGGTTTGCAGATGTGCAACTAAGATGAAGTTGAGTTTCTCAAAAAGAAGTTTCAGACTGTCCTGGTTCCAGCTGGGATGGAGTTAATTTTCTTCCTAGTAGCTGCCATAGTGCTGCGTTTTAGATTTAGTATGAGAATAATGTTGATAACACACTGATGTTTTAGTTGTTGCTAAGTGGTGCCTACACCAGTCAAGGGCTTTCCAGCTCCCCATGCTCTGCCAGGTGCACAAGAAGCTGGGAAGGTGGCACGGCCAGGAGAGCTGCCCCAGCCTGCCCCGAGGGCCATTCCATACCATACGGTGTCGTGCTCAGTATAGAAACTGGGGGAGCTGGCTGGGGGGCAGTGATCGCTGCTCAGGGATGGGCTGGGTATTGGTCAGCAGGTGGTGAGCAGTTGCATCACTTGTTTTTCCTGGATTTTGTTTCTTTTTTGTTGTTATTTTCCTTTTCGCTACAATTTTTTATTATTATTATCATTATATTTCAGTTATTAAACTGTTCTTATCTCAACCCACAGGTTTTCTTACTTTTGCCTTTCTGATTCTCTCCCCCATCCCACTGGTGGTGGGGGAGCGGCTGTGTAATGCTTGGTTGCCAGCTGGGGTTAAACCATGACACAGACTAAGAAAACTAGTGGAAAAACCAGCTTTGTTTTCTCCCTTGTAATACTGACTTTTAATGAATGCAATTTACACAAAGCTGCTTCCTTCTTCACAGAAAGCTTGAGTTTTAGGAATTTACAGCTTTGAGAAGAACAAATTAGCTTGGAATTTTGGCTGAAAAATCACATTGTGGCATGTGATGTCAGGTTGCATCAGTCTTAGTTTATTATATGATACAATTCACCAGGAGTGACACAATCCAAAGTGACTTTGCACAATACAATGTGTCAGCTAAAAAACCTGAAACAAATTACTCTTATCAACATTATAGCTTAGATAAATGCACTTTTAAGAATGAGAATCCACTACCTTCAAAAAGAAAGAGAAAAGAATATGGCTAAAATGTTTATAAACTACAATAAGACATACACTAGAGACTGCTAGGGATTTTGTTACTTCTCCATGTCATCTACACCTTCTAGTGCAAAACTCACACATATCTGTCAACTGCCCTTGTAGTCATGAAGACAATGGAAATCTAATTCAGTAGAAACAGAAGTGATCATTACCAACACACACATGCACCCCTACTTTCATAAATTGGTCAAAAGTCGCTTCTCCAGATAGAACTGAGATCAAATATCACCTCATATCATTCCCCTATTAATGGATTTCCTACATACCTTGTACACAAAGGCTATTTGGAATTTCCACAATGTAGTTTGCTCTGATTTCTCTTGCTCTACTAGGTATCTTGCTCACTGATTTTTGAAACAGGAAGCTTACTTTCCTCTTCTCTCTTTGTGATACTGACTGTACTTTCATAAAGGTAGCAGGCATAATGCAGAGACAAGAATAAGGTTCACAGGAGGGCTATTCAGTCAAAACAGCAAGTCATGCATACCTAGTTAAAAAGTTAATTGATGTATTATAACACTACCCAAATATTTCTGTTCTTTTATTTCTCCTCATGCAAAGAGTTCCTTTGTGTCCTAAACCCACAATTTCTCCAATTATAAAACTCAGCTGAAGCAAAATTCAAAGTTTGTATATTAGCACAGACTGTGATTCCATTGCAGGTAGGTGTAATGGGCATCAGGTCAAATGTTGAGATGATTGCGCTTGACATCTTTCAGGGACATTCTTGCACATCTGAATTGCAGAATGTGCTCTGTGCCAACATAATTCAATTGATAATAGAGGCTTCATACTGACCATGACACATTTCACATGTACAATCATTTAAGCACAATAGGATTTTCTTCATAGAACATTTCTGGAAACATAATGACTTAGAGATTATATTAAGAGTATGATACAATACAAGGTTAAAATTTAAGTGTTATCTTTAGCTTTCTTGGGAAAAGAGCAATCTTTATGCATTTTAGCAGGTCTTTCAGAATCATTCTTAAAACAATGAAGTTACCTCCACACTGCTGAGACACTAAATGTATTCAGGAAGAGGTAGAATTTGCCAGATATTTACAGATATGTACTCTACATGTGGAAATACAAGAAAAAGTTGTATTTTCTATAATCTGGACTCAGTAGAAAATGTCCTACATAGCATCTAGAAATACTACTTGCTATTAGCACCTCAAATGCCAGCCATAATCTACACATCTGTAATTAGCAAATCAATACTTACTTTTATAAGAAAATAAGATAAGAAACCATTTTCCATATATCATCTAAAAAAGAAAGCATTTAATTCTACAGAATCATATGCCTTTTAAATTGCTATCCCTAACTTTACTCCCACCTATAAATCAAAAACTAGAAAATGTACCAATATTTTATGCATTGCACCGTGAAAATTTAAAATCAGATTAGAAAACATGGTTGCCATGGTACCTGAGAAGTACACTTTCATGCAAAGCAATTTAACAGATGCAAAAGAATTGAACCTTACAGCAGGCATGGTATAATTTTTAGATAAACTTAAGAAGCTGTAAAGATATTTCCAGCTCAGTCTGATGGCTGGATGGCTTCTTGTTCTGTATTTCAGGAAGCTGCATCTCTACGTCTATTACTGCTTCAAACTCTCTCTAAGGGCTGAAATGTTCCTAGGGTGAAATCTTGATGTTATTCGAGTCAATGGAGGTTTTGCCACTGACTTCAAACAAGACAAGGTTTCCCCTTGGCTCTTTGAAGATGGATGGCAAAAAGAAACATTTAGGGAGAACAGTGGTCTCAAGCCAAGAAGGTCAGGCTAAACCGCAGTATGGCACTGCATCTTTGCTCACGGAAAATGTTCATGCAGCCTGTTTTTACAAAAGCTGCTTCTCTGGATCCCCTGAATTAAATTTAAGGGGAAAAGGTTCACAGATAATTGAGGTTAATTTCTATTGCACAACATGATTGTAGGTGTTGTACACCTTATTTTCTTTGCCCATGGGCATCACTAAGAAGAGAGAAGAACAAAGAAACAAACATCAGGAATACTCCAGCAAATAGGAGCCAGAAATAATGGGGGGGGAAGAAGCTTTCCATGCAATTTTGTGCCAAAAAAAAAAATCTTTCTGTATTGTTCTTACAGGAACATTGCATTGGAGAGTTCCTTCTTCTGACATCATTGAAATTTGATTCACAGAGACATCTGAGTTGCCCAGGAAAAATCTACTCCTTTGACAACTAGGTACCACCTCGACAGACTATTAAATTACTCTTCAGAAGTCTGGGCTAGGCTTTCAAATTGTTTAACACCTACTATTTTCTGTTCTGGCAGCTGAATTAGTGGTCAGGAGAGCAAGCTGGTCATTTTTCCAGATTTTTTTTAACCTGGTCAAAAGACCGTAAGTTCAATGCTTTTTAGAACTTAGTCATTTCAGCATGACTAAATATTAGAAAGGTTGTTTAAAAAAAAAAAAAAAAAAAAAAAAAATCTGTTCCCAGCAGTTTGCTCTGTGCATTTTATATATCTTGGCCTGTGAGCACATTAATAGCAAGAGCTGAATCTGAACATGAAAGCAGCCTCCTATTTTGCTGTGCCACCAAGAGGTAGTGCTCTGCCTCCCACTGCACTTCTTCATTACGTGATTTCTGTGCTCACCCAAGAGGAGCAGATGCGGCCAACATGCAGCTAGAAAAGAGGAAAATGGCAACGGCTTTCTTCGATGCTTCAGTGAGATTATTTACTCTAAAAGACACCCTCCTAAAACAGACTTCTGGTCACGTCAAGTACCACAGAGGGTTTTGTACACTAAAAGAATTTCATAAAAAAGCAAGCCAACAAACAGGGAATCTGCCCCAGACAGGTGACTTGATTGCTGTTATTCTGCAGCCCAACGGGATTGCTGAGCAAGAGAAAAGATAAAGGAGCCCTTTGTAGATACTTGCAATGACACAGCACACGTGTATGAACGTCATGTAACACCTTTCACTTCTTTATCCTTTGCTGCTGGGGTTTAGTTTTGAAGGAATTATCTCACTTCATAATGCAAAGGATTGCCAGTGGTTTAAATAAGGCTTTTAGGTAGCTATAACTCCCTTTAAAAATAGCACTGTTACAGATTTAAAAAAAAAAAAAAAATTCACAAGAGTCCCACTCCCTCAATGAATCATTTAATTTTGTGAAGAAAAATTAGGTATTGTATTGAGACAGCAGCATAATATGTTGCATCAAGTTGTGAACTGCTGAGACAATATCCTGATACCAAACTTGAAGGGCCGTGTTCTTCACTGCTCAGATGTTTCACCACCTCTCTGTACAGCCAGATCCTGCAGAGCCACCTTCTGCTCACCGCTTCCTTCTCCATCCGGGAGGCTGAAGGTAAGGAACAGGGACAACCACCCACCGCAACCAGCCGCTGCAGTACGCTGGAGTTCATTAAAGCACACGTGCATGGCAAATCACCCTCCTTTTGAATACTGCTTGCTATGACTAGAGTATGCATTCTTCAAGAAAATCGAACACACAAAGATGACAGTGCTTTGCACTCCGTGTCTACTCCCTTTTAAGAGGACACACAAAAACAGTGGATTTTTAATTTGTTTCCAGGTTGCAAGGAAAGAAGAGTGGCCATCGCCACCTGGTGTCTATCCCTGCAAATTCAGGAAGGGGGTGTGGGAGGGGAATCCGATGAGTCGCTGCTCTGGGAGAGCCCTTCCCTTTCTGGCTATTTTCTAGCACTTTTTCTCCCTGCTATCCTCCAACCTGTTTGCTGTGTCTGCACTTAAAAGGCCTCAGAGCTTCTGCCAGCCGGGAACCGAGGTCCTGGGCCAGGTCCTTCCTGGCAATGCAGTGTTGAGGGGCTGCTCCGGTTTCTTTGCAGAACCAGCACTGATGGGACATGCAGGAGGAGATGGGGTTGTGACAGGTATCTGCTGCAGAGTCTCATTTGCACAGGACAGGAGGTTATTAAGGCACTATAAGAGTATTCCATCTCCCACGGGAGGGAAAAAAAGGGTTGTTAAATGTTGACTTAGTTAGGAATTGAACTGGAGATGAAACAGAGTTTCTTAAATTCTCCAGAACAGTAGAGAAGCCACTGAGACTTTTTTTCAAAGGAATCACCTATTTTGGTACGTTATCTGTTATTTTTACAGCTCTTCATAACTGCTTTTTCTGGAAAAATGAAGTAGTTTGGGACAATGGAACTGCAAAAATATCAAAGAATTTTCTTTACTAACCTTCACTGTGCTGATTTTGGCGGTACACAATTTCTACTTGTAGCAGACAGGGTAAGTAAATGTGATAAGTTATCAACAATGAAATGATGCCTGTCTGCAGTCCATGTGTTCTCTTTGTACTAAAGAAAGCATCTATCTGTGTCTTTCACTCAAGCCTCTACTGTTTGTACAGATGAGAACAAGGCTCAGCTTCACATTTCTGGTTCTAATTAATAAGGCTATAATAGTGAGATACTTGATTTCTAGGAGGAGGCAACAAACATTTCAATTTCTACTCTTCTCTTCTTTTCCTTCTTACCACTCAGCCTGCTCAGAAAAGTTATATAAGGTTCATCTGTTTAACTCCATTTTGAAGAATGCATTCAACAGCACTTAAAAAGTGCTACCATTAGCTATTTATTTTATCCAATACATTTCTTATTAACAATAATCTATCAAAGTGCATCATGATTATTAAAATCTAAGCAATAGGAGCTTTAGAATAAATGAACTGGCACACTCAACTAACCTTGAAACCTGCTGTATAGATTAAAAAATGCTTTTTTGCCATGAACACTTCAGCCACTTCACTTCCCTTATATTCTTCATATCTGAATTGTATTTCCTGCTTTCCCTTCATACACTTGATTCTATTCAAACAAGCCAAATCACTTTGAAAGCATTGAATGTACACCTGATCACAGAGTTTTCCTATTTTTAGGTCATCAGCAATGGGCTCATACTTGCACTGAGGTTCTCAAAGCTTCACCAGTGAACATACAAAATCTACACTCATGTAGACATTGAGAAATTTGTAATACATTTATCTAGGTGGTACACCTTAAATTTTTATCTAAAGAAATTTATTACTCATTTACTTAACCTTAATTTTAATGCTTACCTCTAAGTTTAAAATTGAATAACCTAAAGTATATAAATTAAGGTATCATATGTATAGAATATTGTGCTTGTAACTACAGTATAGTGTGAATTGAGACAACAGTCTACAATGAAAAACTTCTATTCCAACAAAAACTGTTTTTCTATTAGAAAAAAGGGGAAAACCCCCCAACAAACAAGGAAAGAAGTCACAACAAGATATTAGCAAAAGCTTATAATTTACAGGGCAGAGGACAGAGATATTAAAATGAAGATAAAATGGGTAGGACTGTCGTGGTTTAGCCCCTGTTGGCATCCAAGCACCACACAGCCGCTCGCTCACCCTCCCCCCGAGCCGTGGGATGGGACAGAGAATCAGAAGGGCAAAAGTAAGAAAACTTGTGGGTTGAGGTAAGAACAGTTTAATAATTAAAATATAATAATAATAATGAAAAGGAGAACAACGAGAGACAGAGAGAGAAACAAAACCTGGGGATGGGGGGGAAACAACCAGTGATGCAACCGCTCACCACCCGCTGACCAATGCCCAGCCCGTCCCCGAGCAGCGATCGCTGCCCCCCGGCCAACTCCCCCAGTTTCTATACTGAGCACGACGCCGTATGGTATGGAATGGCCCTTGGGGCAGGCTGGGGCAGCTCTCCTGGCCGTGCCACCTTCCCAGCTTCTTGTGCACCTGGCAGAGCATGGGGAGCTGGAAAGCCCTTGACTGGTGTAGGCACCACTTAGCAACAACTAAAACATCAGCGTGTTATCAGCATTATTCTCATACTAAACCCAAACCACAGCACTATGGCAGCTACTAGGAAGAAAATTAACTCCATCCCAGCTGAAATCAGGACAAGGACATAACAGCATACAACTCAGTGATAAAAGGAAAGAAAGGAGGTAAGAAATGTAACAGAACTGAAAATAAACACACACCTGTATTATTTGCGTACATACACAACTGAAAGGTAAGAAACCAAAATTACATGACAAATCAACGTAAAAAAGGGTACTTGAAATAAGATAACAAGCAAAATCTATGTAAAACCACTTTAAGTCCAAACAAAAATGAAAAGGAATGAAATAAAAATCAATAATATTAAAAGGATTAAAAATAACAGGCCATGTATATAACACATTTCCCTTTTTTTTTTTAATTGACTTTAACATCTAGGGCAAAAAAACACGGGTCACGGTGCTGCAGGTGGCTGCACAGCAATTTTTTCTTATAAGGAAGGCTTTCAAATTTGTTAATTTATCTCATTAGAAAAACAAACAGTTTTATCAGAGATGAGCACAAAAGCCTTTGACATTCTGAACCTGTGTAGAATGCGCTGGTGTTCGGTAGCCAGTACACAGATTTGCAGTTTGCAAGCAGGGTTGGTGTGTTTGTTAGGAGATAACTATTATACTGCATGCAGACAGATAAAGGACCAAAATTCCTTCCTGCAGGAAGTTGAAACAGTCATGTTTGCAGGGGAAAGAGGCCTTGGGAATCTTAACCTAACACACTAATATCCATAAATGAGTGTATTCTTGCAAATGCAATTGGCTTTCCTTGCGGGGGAATAGCTAAAAGCAATAGATCCAGGTAGCCACAGATCTGTCATTTTTTCCTCATTGTTGCTCTTCCAGCTTCTCTGGCTACTACTTCCAAGCTGATGTGTACTGCTGTGTAAGAGAAATGCATAAAGCACAAAGCGTACAAGAAAGCAATGCTGTTCTGCCCCCTCTCTGCCATGCAGCAGCAGCATACTTGGGTCCAGGAGAACTCAGGGCCTTTGGCCATTACAAGAGGGTAGAAGATAAGAATGATTATTTTGACAAGAAAGGGGAAAAAGAAATCATAAGAGGAAGGGTCAGGGCTCATATTTAAAAGCTACAGTTCTTCACGTATTCTTATCTTAGAGGATAAAAGTATTCCCTCATGTTCATAGATCTATATTCTGCCCTGGAAATAAATTCCCCTTTTATTTTGCGCCAAGCCTCAGCTTATTTGCAAGTCCATGTAGGCAGCTGATTCCTGGCACTACCTGGCCAAACAATGACTAATTGTTACTGACTTCCCAGATGGTCATTCTAATAACTGGAGAAGGGCAACCAACCTAGCAATCAGGTTTCATTTAGTTGAAGACAGCACAACAGCTGTCTTTTTCTTTCCTACACACTCAAGCAGAGCTTTCTGTTGTTCCAGCACTCTCTTGAGCATGCAGCAAATAGAGCTCCAATGAGCTGGAAAGTCCTGCTTTAGATGACGCTTTACTGAGTTCTCACCCCCTTCTCCTCCTTCCACATTACTCTGCATTTCTGTTCACTACAGTTACACAGCAACTTTTGGTCAGGGAAGTGGCTGAAATGCATATGCTATCTCCAGCCTGTTCAAAGCATTCGAGTTCAAAGGCAAGCACCTTATGAGAGTATCCAAAAATCACACAGAAAGCAGTAACACAGTCTCTGCAAACTCACAATTTAGCTCAGTTAGTTCTCACCCAGCTCAGGATAAGTTCCCCAAACTGACAGCAGCCAGCTAGCACAAGGCATTGGTAAAAGAGCCAAGTAGTATCTCAGGTGTGTAATGAGTAACAAAGTCAAGATTCAACTTCCATCAGCCTCATGGAAGTTCGGATACCAAGTACGGACATAAGAGCATTTTTAACTAAGTGTGAATTGCAGTGGATTCTTCTAAGCTATATCCATCAGGGCCAGAAAAACCAAAAACCTGATCCAATTAGCTGGCCTCTATCACAACACAGTTACAGGGACCAGAAGGGCGTTGAGTTTGTCTGTTCCTGCAGCTCCTGATATTCTGCAAGAAAGGCATAGATAGCTCAAATGGACGGGCTTTTCCTGAAGAACATTACAGCAACGGAAAACAAGAGAGATCAAACTTTTGCCTGGTACAAACTGTTCTGGCTTAAAGGCCAAATAAGTCAGAGGAACCTTTGAGGCAGAGACAGTCCAGCACATGCTCTGGTATAAACACTGAAAACTGGGATGATGTTCCCTTGAACCGCTTTGGCCACAGCAGAATTAAAACTCTTTCAACTGTGTGTTTGCACTTAAGCAGAAAATCATTTATATCCTGAATATATCTTCTGAATGTAATACGGTCCCTGACTTCCAGACTGAATACGCTTCAGCAAAGTGCTAATCTCACAAAGTTATCAGCTACTGAGTCTAACATTATCTCAGGTGAGAAATCTGATCTCTACCATGGAGTTCTAATTTGTCGCATTTCTTCCCCTGACTTTCCAGTCTAGCCTTTTAGACAACGTATTTTGGTCCTATATTAGCGCACGAGCGGGTGGCTTAATAGACCACATGCATAGCAGGAGACACAAGACACACACCTCCGAGAAGCGAGGGAAGAGGAGCTTGTTCACAGGTACAACTTAACCAAGGCTTGCCAGCGGCCCCAGTCATCATCACGTTGCACTACTTTAACGGAAGAGCCAGTTCCTAGCGGTGCTGGCAACAAGAGCCCATGCTGGCTGGCTTCCTCCTCTGGCTAGGATTTGGATTACCCTGCAAGCCCTGTAACAGCAGAGTTCCTCTACTAATCACGTAATGCAGCTCTACCACTGGAAACCATCCCCCGTAACAAGTCTCATGTGACCTACCCTACATTAGCCATTTGCAGAACAATTACAGTGGTAAATGCTACAAATAGCTAATCCCAGCACAGTTCCCTCTTTGTTTCTTTTCCTCCCTAAAAATGTCAGACCAGTGAAGTAAAGACTTGTAACACAACAAAATTCCATAGTACTTCTTTCCTCATGGTTTTTAATTGCAATCATGTTGGAAATAAAAAAAGGGCATTACAAATTGTTTCTGAAATCCTTTCATTGTTAAATACTATTATCTAAATACCAAGAGATTAATTTAAAAATAATAGAAAGAGTTGCTTGTATACCTGAATGGGCATTGATTACTCTAAATTTTTAAGTAAGTTGCAGCCATTTTTTTTGCTAGTAAATCACTTTCCAGCTAGACACAATTTCTGCAAATGTGCCATATCAGATGGTCTGAATAGTTTTCAACTGTTTTTTATAAGCTGCATAGCTTTTATACATATTACTTTTTATGTATAGCATTTCCTATGAAACCACACAGGTACATAATGCCTGCTTACCAGAATTTTGATATCCTAAAGTATCTGAAATTTTGGGATTCAGAAATCATTCCACACTTTTCCAGCAATTACCCAGAATTATGAACAGCCTTAGTATGACTCAGTGACTCTCAATTAAGCTAAAAAATATCTTCAATCAGTGCTTTCTTTTCCAATTTAAAAACACCTTTATACAAATATCACGGGTGCTTTAGTTTCTGAATTTGGGTCTGAAGAGTGTTTCAGTCATGTAGACCCCAGGTGGGGAGGAGAACACAACCCAAGGGTATATGGATTTTCATCATGACTGGAACTGAATGTGAAATCCTCAACTTAGACTATGAACCTGTACCCACTGGACTAAGAGTTTAAACTATTATCATGGGAATGCAAAGATTCAGCACCTCTATAGACAAGGCATAGAAAGGGCACTTAACACACTGTGGTAAATAGCTGCGCTTAGGGAGACTGTTAATGCCCAATAAATATTTATTTCTTTAAAAACATCTGCAAGTAGGAGCCTAATTCAAGCCAAACATATCTGGATCTGAATATGAACATAACCTAATAAAGTGGTTTTATTTTTAAATTATACATTGCATTCAGGATTTTAGAATACATCAAAAATTCTCTTTGTTAGCTTGGATTAATATTTTAAAGCTGGAAGTATGACAAGGAGACAAAAGGAGTATTGTAGCAGATTAAACTAAAAACACCCTTGCCACATTAAAATAGCTTTTAGAAATAAAGGGACAGCTGTTCATAGGATGAAAAGAAGTTAGAATAAATGAAACAACTACATGATGTCTTCATAGCCTGATGTATACACTCGAATACCACAGATCTCTCTTTGTACAATATTTATATTTGTTTCTCAGTAAGATTAACTGTGTTCTTATTATTCATTTGCATTTATGACTCAGTTTCAGAACAGCTCTCAGACCCCCTCCACATCTGAGTTTTGCCTCTAAGCACGAGAGGAGAAGAAAAACAACACCTGTGCCCTGCAAAAGAACAGAGTGTGCTTGCAGAATATACACTAATGAGAGGTCAGGCCACTTTTTTTTTCTTGAGAAATAGTCTGAGCACTGGTATACTTTCTAATTTTACTTCCACAACAAAAGAAAAGTTAAGATTTTCTGCAAGCTCCTTGGATAAGTAAAATAGTAAGTGTTCTACCCCGTGACTGTATCTGATTGCCCAAGGGAATCCTATAAACATCGGCACTCAAGCTAAGGATAGCTCACGGCACAGAGGCCACAACTCTATTAAAAGCTAGCACACAGACAAGTGTGACTGCAAGCCACAGAGAAAAAATTAACATATTTTCTGAAATGTAGTGAGGTAAAACATGAACCACATTTATTCACAGCTGGCTAGATAGCTGGTTTGATTTTAGGGCTAGCAGTTCATCCATGCAGCTTCCTCAAAATAGGTGTGTTTGCTCTAAATCCTATGCATATCATATGTGGGAGAGGCAAAGAAAAGTCTTACTGTCACAGGAATAAAACCTGAGAGAACCTTGGCTGCTTCCCCCAGCTCAATGTGAACAGCAAGCACAGGGAAGATGCCTTCTTAAAGGTGTCCCGTTCTGTTCACCAGAACCTGCAAACGGCCCTGACATCCATCACGCAAATTGTTCAACAAACAGCCACTGGAGATTCACACAAAGCATATGCTTGCTGCTGTAATCGTTGCGTCTCAGTCATCAAGTATTTCTCCACAGCAGAGTCCTAAAACCACACGGCTGACAGCATTACCACTAAGCCTCCTTGGCACACGGAATTACTATTCCTGTAGTGCCGTTCTCAGGGGATTTTCCTATAGGAAGAAGGGAATTGCCTATTCTCTGTCAGTCTTGGGGACAGCTCCTGTCCCAGCAGCTGCCTGGCAGGGGGGAGGTGAAGATCATCTCCCAATCTCTTCCTTCCACCTCCAGCAAAGAGAAACGGGCACAGCTCGTAGAGGGGAGCAGCTCTTTAGCGCAGCTCTAGGGTGAATACTCACTGACTGTGAAGTGTTACAGGTACTTTCCTGCGCCAAGCTGTTGGGTTGTCATGGGTGGTATTTACCCTCACGGCAACAAGACAGACTGGTCTGGAGAGCTCCACAAATAAAATCTGCACTCACCACTGGGTCTCAACCACCATCCCTTGTGCACCTACGCTGTAAGCTGGTCCTATCCTCTCCCAGCGTTGGGGTGCCTGGGAGGGTGTCTGCACTGCCTCTGTGCATGCTCTGCACTACAGCCAAGGCAGAACATTTTGCAGAGAAAAGAAGTATGACAAGACATGAATAATTTTAACATTTGAAAATAGTTAAGGGCCTCAATTCTGTGTCTAGCTGTACAATAAAATGACATTGTTTAAAATACTTCAGGCTTTTATCTATTCCCAGTGATCCATATTTTATTCAAGCAGTACAGGTGAATTGGCCCATATCCTCTAATTCACAGTAAAAGGGATTCTATTCTGTCTCTGCTAACTAACATTTCATCAGTTTACCCTTCAGAAAAAGACCGTTTTGTCTGCTGCAAAATTACTACTTAGAATATTGATCCATGCAGGCAGTGTTTTCTCTGAACTTATTCATTAGAAAAGGATTAAGGTGGGCAACAGAAAAAAACCCACCACCCTTTGGAGTATATAACCAGTGCGTTAGAAATTAAGCACTGCAAAAGTGAGTCATAGGGTAGAACAGATCGATGGTAAAATTCAAATGAATGCACTTGCAGCTAACAAGTGATCCAGAGATGCTGATTCTCACTGCAGGGCAAGTACTATGTTATAAAGAAAACAAAACAAAACAAAAAAGTATTTATCATACTGTTCTTCACTTGAAGCAAAGTGTGAATACTTGATAAGAAAAACGTATAAAGTTGAAAAATAAGATTGTTTTACATTAATCTTGCTTTGCTTTTTGTCCTCCTGCTCACAGTGAAGCAATGCTCTACAAATTATTAGCCCAATATAAAACAAGAAAAGTTTCAAGAGAAATCTCTAGAGAAGTCTTGGAGGCAGAATGGGAAAAAGGAAAAAAAAAACCCACAACAAAACAAACCAACCCAATTTCCTGCCTCGTACCTTGCTAGCCCAGCACTGGCTGCATACATCCTGGCTCAGACAACAGCTAGCAGGAGCTACACTTCATTATTGCCTCCATGAGTAGGAAATGTGCCGATATGCTAATAAGAGACCCTTACGTTACCACGACCTGAAGCTCCTTAAAACAAAGGACAGATGTGAATGTACATTCACTTACAGGCAGGGGCTGCTCCCAGAAGCCCAATCTGAGGACAGGCCTGGCACAAAAGAAAAACTGCAGAAGAATCTTTTCATATGATGTTCACATCCAAACAGGCAGAATCCTGAACCGTGATCTTTCATTTAAAACAAACCAACGAACCAACCCTCGTTTATCATTAGCAGGCAGGAGAACAGGCGCAGAATCACACGCACAATGGCTGAGGCTGGAAGGTGCCTCTGGAGATCATCTAGTCCCACTCCCGCCCAAGCAAGGTAAGTTGGCCAGGACCACGTCCACTCAGGGTTTGAGTATCTCCAAACATGGAGACTCTGCAACCTCTCTGGGCAACCCGTTCATGTTTCCATCAGGAAACCTGAGCAGTTCAGGGTCAGCCACATCAGGTCTGTACCAAACCCCTCTTGCTCTACAGCTCAGAAGGACCTTTGAGGGAATCCTCTGGCATACTGCTAAGCTCGGTCTGTCCCCGATTTAGCTGGTACAGATGAGAGCACCCTTAAGGCTGTTTTAAGTTACAGCACGGGATAAAGAGGCTACCAGCTGTCCCAAGGCTTGGGATTCATAAAGGCGGTTTAGAGTGGCTGGGTTTAATATATTTTTATACTGTCTCCACTACAGGTGAGGACTGACTGCATTATTGGATATCCTGTAGGACAATTTGGATGCATCTTTCTGGACATAGATACTAATGTTTGGAACTATTTTTGCTCAAGATCTCTCAGCAAGTGTGTGCCAAAACAGGAACTATTAAATAACTGGCTAAAGCCTCCTGTTTACCTGAGAAATTACTTCACGGCAGACACAGACTCTAAAAGGTTGCCATTTTTCTAAAAATGTATGCAACAATTACTGTATGATTTAAGGCAAAACAGTATACATTAACATAGTATGATGTGTGAATAGTCTTTTCCCCACTATTTCAGTGTCACAGTCCTGCCACATAGTTTGGGGAGTAATTCATTACTGGTTGATAGCCTAATGTATGTGTGATGCACATTATAGCATGCCTGGCACACGAATCTCACTGATTCAGTGCCTGCATGAGGAAGGAACACATGATAAACATGTCAGGTTTTGGGACATAATTTCTAAACAGGATTGACAGAATTGTTCTTTGTTATTTTCAGATTAAGCTCTTTTTCTTCGACTATGTTAGAAACAAACAGCAGAGACAAAATGAATCCCAGCCTTTTCTGACTGTATCTGCTTTCTTCCATTGAATGATGATAATGCATTGCTTCCTTTAGGGTCTTATTCTACCTTGACAGTTTCCAGTAATATGTTTCATGTCACTTCTAGAGTTGTCTGAAAATTGTTCAAAAGGATTTTCACAAAACTCAAAACCAGCTGAACTATTTCTAAGTGTAATTTGGTAAGAAAGTAACAAAAAATAAATTTGACTTCACTATCTTGTGAGCAATTACACAAAGCAGCTCTAATATGTAAATACAGATACATAAACTATTTGCAAATTCTGTACTATAGATATGAAGTAAAAATACTGTTATAAAATACTAGATGTAGGGTTACAGCTAGGAGGGACCGTTTTGACTGTCCATACTTTATGCCCACAAAGTCAAGAGTTATTCCCACATCATGTCCATACCTCATGATTTAATTTGCACATGCTTCATTGTAACATAATGAAGAATCTGTAGCACCTCTAGATACTTTGGAAGCTGCATCACCAAGTCATCAACTAATTCTTGGTCATCACTTGTAATCACAACAGTAACCATATTATATCACCCCTTTCAGAACTGTAATTCACTGCTTAAAAAAATTCTTTACTTCTAACTAGAATTTTTCTACAGCCAGTTGCCATTTGTTAGATCATGTTCTTTCCTATCACAGCTGAAGAACATCTTTATCATGAAAAACTGTTTTCCCAGTGCCTTTTTCCAGAGGCAGATATTTTCTTATTTAATGGTCAGTGTATGATGCAGATTATAGATCATTCATACAACTATACATAATACAATAAACAGCTTAAGAATGACATTAATATGAAACAAAATGCTAGGTGCAAGCATCTCCAAAATTTACATGGTTTAAAAGTCTAGGGACAAATTATAAACACTCTGTTGGCTATTATTCAACTCTATTCATTTCCTTTCAGGCAGAATACCTTAATTACAGTCATTGAGCAAGAGACACTTATGAGAGAAGGAGGATAAGAAACTAAATGAGCAGGCTTGATTAGTACATCCACCGTAAGATATAAGAAACAACAATTTAGATGAAGCTGAAGGGAAATGGAACAATGCTGTTACACAATATTTGTGTCCCCTGATTTTCTGCATGACTGGGATTGTCCTGGAATACTATACCCTGATTATCCCCAATTTTTAATGGTTAATTTACTTATGAAGGGGCACAAACAAACCCAGTGCAAACCAGCAGTTTTTAAATAAGACCACAGTTTGTCCACATAAACAATCTATGTCCATATGTATTTTTAAAGCTGAAAATAATACAGCAAATACATTAAAGAAAATCTAACTGAAGTTCAGATTTCCTCTGGGCATCATGGTGTAAACACACTTGTTCTGCATCACAAATAATACATTTGATCAATGTTCAGCCTTTGAAAAACCTTGAACAAAGTTTCTTTCAGAACGATCAGAGGCAATCACACTGTGGGTTGCTGCTTAAAAGCTTTTACAAGTGTGTTCACACTAGGTTTCATGTGGCTTGAATACCTCCTATGGTTACCTTAGAAATTTAGTGATGTTGCTGGATACATCCCACAGATGTTTTGGTAACTCTGAAGCTGGTTCTCCACAGAGAACAGGTCAGCTTTGTGGACTGATGCTAGAATGCCACTTAGCAAGAAAATTTTTATAGGAATTAAAAAGCAGCACTAGGCTAAGCAATTACAAAAGAAAAAAGCCAACATCTAGTAAAAGAAACCTAGAGATCTAGATTTCTGGATTCAAAAAATACAGATCCAAGTATTATGCTGACAGTACAGTAAAATCTGCAAATGATCAACCCCCAATTACAGCAATAACACATGAACTACATACACATTATAGAGACACTCACTGAGCCCCCATACAGGAAGATCAGAGGTTTGTGACAAATGTGTTTGACTTCTTTTGACACACACTGAATCTGATGCCCTGGTTCTTTTTCAATTGCATAGGGGGTTATATATGCAAATACAAATACTAATATAGCACTTCTACAGCTAGCTTTGAATCTAACCCTAAAATATCTTCTGGTTCAAGATAGTAACAAAATACTCCTGCAGAGACCAAACGTGCTGTCTTTTGAAGAATGCACAGTCTAAGCCTGCATTTATTAGAAAACCTGGCCACTCATCCTGCAGCCTGCTACTAAGATTTGCCAAACTAAGTTGACTTCAAATAAGCATGATCAGCACTCACTCGCTTTATGCTGATATAAAAGCAGAATTTAGCTCTGTGGTGTTGCTGCAGTCGTCTCCTACTGTAGCGCATAAAAATTATTGATCAATTTGCAGATCACTTGGAGAGATGGACTGAAGAATTGAGCATGAAATACCCGTAGAAAACATGACAATTCCACAGGTATTTTAAAAGTGCACAGAAAGATAAATAACCTTTGTGTAAGATTAGTCAATGATTTAAATAATATTTAGGTTTAAATAATAAGGATAGAATTCTATGGTACAAAGAAATTTCTTTGTAAAAGGGGAGGGTGTGTTTCTGGAAGAGAGCTGTCCTCAAAATTGTTATTAATTCAGCTATAAAAATCTTTTTGCTTTTAAGGATAATAGCTGTAGCAATACTGGTCCCTTTTGTACTTAAACTATTTAAAAAGGAGGAAGAACATTCATAAACTTAAAATGTCAAAACCAAAAGCTTGACCGTAAATGGCAGCAACGCTAAATACTCCCCAGAAGTTAATTTGGCCTTGCTGTTTTGTTCATGATAACCAGATTCAATGAGGACAGTTACAGAGTCCATAATCCGAAGATGCAGTTGTACAGAAAGATGATCCATTTCATGCATTCTGCCTGAAAGTGACTTTGTATAGCATCAGTTACCCTAAACATTCACCCATCACAGGAGTGGCAGTCACCTCCACGACAGAGCAAATGCTCCACATTTTGAAAGAATTAATAACTTTTCTACACACGGAAACTTTTGCTGAATGTCATTGACCCAAGCTGGAAGTTTGCCAGCACACTGAGTTAATAACTGCTTCTCTAACAAAAAAAAAAAAAATCTTCCATGAGAATTTTGATGACAGGAGGTGGCCAGGGCTTTGGTTTTATACTTTGTATCTTAAAGCTGGCACTGCCAGCCACTGTGTGTCTTCTGTAATGATGTTGTGACTTTCAGAAGCACTGGCAAGAGACTAAACTCTGTGTCCTACTCATAGACATATAACAAGGGTTTAGTTAGAGCTCCCTTGTCAAACACGGAGCCACTAGGTCCCAAGGGTGTTTTTACATCCCTTAGTCCCGTATGTTTGCATTCATTTCAGATGTTACTCAGAAGGCTATGCTGCTTCTCAAAATATCAGAACTGTGTTTAGATATCACAAAGCCAAATGATAACAAAGAGTAGTTAAAATCATTTTCTTCGACAAGATCACAATCAGCACAGAAAACAGTTCTAGTGACATTTCCATTATTGCATCGTCCAGTATGTAGAAAAGGCTGCTTCATCTACCCATGAATCGCTCCTTCTGATATGACTATACTTACTGAAGTAATTCATAAGAATGTAATAAATGCTGCAACTGTGTGGCACCGTATGCTTGTAATGTCTCTGTTACACTGTAAATTGCAAACAAAAACTTGCATATATACCATATTCCGTAGTAACAACCAAAAATGCTCGGTGCTTGCTTGAATAAACCTCCTTAGGTATTTTATTACACAAGTCCTAAAAACCTTAAATTCACAAAGCTATATTTATTGGTTAAATCATCAATAATCCAGCACTAAGCCCAGCAATTCTTGTTTTCAGTCAATACAATACTTGTCTAAAAATATCTTCCTCTTTTTCTTCTGTCTATAATGTACTCATTGTTTTTTCTACACCAACTCTTCTGAATGAGAGTTACAGACTGTGGAAGGTTTTTAGTGTTATGATGATTTAATTGTTAATGATTATGTAATTTTCCATTGCTAGAAAATTAAAAATGTCACAAACTGCTGCAGAGACTTATTATTCTTCCAACAGTCAAATGCACCAGTCATTTGCTTATAATTTTCAGGGATATGTTTTGAAAATTAAGACAGACATCAAAGATGACAGACTCCTTCCCTTCCCCTCCCCCAAAATCTGGAAGTTTATTCTCCCCCACTCCACCTACTGGACTGCTTTTGGCTCTGCCCGTCAGTCTTGAGACCATCCTCTAAAACTTCAGGCTTCTTGACTCTCTTCCTCACTAGCCCTCTCCTACAGCTTCCTTTCACCAAGGGGTATCAGGTAGGGTGAAGTGTTTCTGTCCCCCATTCTCTTTTGGCAGTTCAATGGAGAACACTGCATGAAGGAGAATGACAGCAAAGTACGTGAAAGTACTTGATTCTCTTGTTTTATGTACAAGCTATGCTCAGAATAACAGAGAAGAGCAAGGAAAGACTCCTTTCCCATTTTAATAGAATATAAAATGAGCACGTAATAAAATAACAGTTCAAAGTGAAGGTTTACAGAATAAACTGTAGCTCATGTATCATCCCTTTGCGGTTGCTCTCAGTGTGCCCATGATGCACTCTGTGCTGTAAATGATAAATGGCCTAAAACTGACCTCTCCTAGGAGCCAGCTACCATAGCACCTCCAAATGCCACTGTAAGAAAACACCAACTGCTTAATTTTTCCTCTCAACTGCTACGTGTCGTTTTTGGAATAAGACAACTTCTCTTCTTTACAGAAGCCATCATGAGTGCTAAACAATTTTGCTATAAACCAGGTAACAGAAGAGAATGAACCTCGCTGACAACCCCATGCTTTTTTTTTTTTTTTTTTTAAAGCGTTTCAAGCCATAGCTCCCCAGAGGAGATAAACACCTTATTATGTGCCTGTAGAAAACACCAAAGCTATAAGTTTCATTAGGAGCACCTACAGGTTCCTAATTCAGTGGTCTTTTTTTTTTTTTTTTTTTTTTTTTTTTTGGAGGTATGTCTCACTTGCTTCCCCTTCTTGCTACTGCCATCTAGATCACAGCTTCCTCATATTGCCCCACTTCAGTGTTTTGACTCCTTTCTTCTCTGGTCTACTGTGCTGTAGCCTGCTGCTGTCACAGCTTCCTTGGACCATTCCTCTGCATCCCTGCCACTGTCTCCTTAAACTGGCTCAACTTCTGCTTCTTGTTTCTTCACCTCCAGAGAGCTTCTTATCTTGGACTGATTTCAAATGTGGGCTCACCTGATGATGGTCAGACACCCCAAAATCAACGGCATTCTCGTTTGAACCTCTTTCTCACAAAGGTTTCCTTACCCAGGAAGTTCTGCAACAATTTCACAGTTCCAGGTCAACTTAGGCAAGATTAGGATCTTTGGACTGCTTTGTTTAACAGAGCTCCAGCAAGTACTTGGTACACAGAAAACAAGCTTGTCACATTTTGCACATAATGGTGAGGTATGAAAAGCTAAGGGTTTTTTATTTTTTTTTTAAACAAACAGATATGATTCAGGCCGGATTTTCTGAAGTGTTTAGCACTTTGCAATCCCCACAACACATCACATTGCAGATTCTTCTATGAATTAAATACTGTCCTTACTTTAAGGTGAGAAGCAGGTGCTCTACCTGACTATACAGTGTTTGTTCAATGGAGAAGATTGTGAAACTTCATAATCCTGAATCCTAATTCCATTTGGATGTCAGGCAGAAATACTGCAGAAGAAAGGCACAAGGCCTTGATACTATGAGCAGGTCACATTCCTGGTGTAGACTCTACCTATGAATGTCTGAAGATCAGAGTAAAAGTTTATAGATACTCATTTTCTCAGACATGAGTTTATCAGAATAGTCAGTATTCAATATTTAACATCTTCCCACACACACAAATTTACACTTAGGTTGAAGGACTGCTTTAAATAAAACATTTATGTGCATAATATCAGAACCACCTGCTCAGTGGAAGGGAATAGAAAATAAAAAATATTGAGATGTTGAGCCTTAAACACATCATTATTTCTTGTTGGCTTCTTTTATGTCTCAAGTTTTGTTCTCTAGGATACCCATAGGCTGTAACCTCTTTGTATAATATACTACTACTTTCTTCTTCTTTCAGAATTTTTCCAATTGAGTTGGAAGAAAAGCAAGATTTAATGATTTTTTTTTTTTCCCCGAAAAGACAATCTTTTTTTCTTTTTTTCTATCTTCAAGTAAACATTCTCAAGATTCAAACTCTCTCTTTAATGCGCTTGTTTCCCCAATATTTACTTCTTTGTTCATATCATGTGGAAATTATGATTAGTTAAATAATACCCAATTTATTCTTCATCCATCAACCCATAGGAATTAAAAAAAAAAAATAATCTTTTTCTCACCTTTTATAAAATAGCCTTTAGAAACAGATTCCTTCATGTCTGAAAAAAAGCATTTGGCAGTACCCACCTAATGAAATCTTGCCATTAATGACTACAGTCTAAACATTAGAAAAGCCTCACTTATCATATACAATTTGAAATAAATATCAACAGTCTGCATGTATGCTGAAAAACACCAAAGACACAATTGGCTGGAAGCTGCAATTAAATCCACCATACATTACTCACAGCAGATCTGATTCTTTCTGGTGAATAGGAAAAAAAACCCCAAAACTAAGGGAGTTTGAGGAGGAGCAAGACCATTCTTGTTTGGGCACAGACCTGGCAATTGTATCAGCATTATCAAACCAGATAATGCTTCTCTAATGCTTATGTTTCCTTCCTCCTCTTCGCCCCCCTCCCTTTTCAGGAGGGGGGAGCTCCCTATGTTTCTCAACCTTCCCCTTTGCTTTCCCGCTCATGCTTTCAACAGTGAGCACGTCTTTCAGCTGTGTGACAAAAGCATGGGTATATCAGAAAATCGTTTCACGTGATGGAGGGCAAAGGTGAGAGAGAGACATAGCTGATAGTATTTCACAGGTCATAGCTACCACATCAAATTTTTAAATGCCTAAGTGAATTAGGTAAACACATTTAACTTTCAACTGAAAGCTGGGCAGTTATAAACCCCTAAATTTTTGAAACTAAGGCAAAGTAACCTCCCTAGGGGCAAATGCTTAATACTAAACACAAAGACCTGCTCATCTTGCTAATACTTTTGCATCTAATGCTCTCAGCTGATTGTATAAGCAGAATACAGAACACAGTGACACCAGAACTACTGTCACTGATTAGGGATGAACTTCTATAACCCACTGAACCTATGTTTTTGCTTTATCATTTGTGCACGCTAAGGTTATTTCTATTCTGCTTTAAAAGGAGTGATAACAAAGAGCTTAAAATGCTTGAATACCTATAATTTCCTAGATAGAACCTATAACATTATAAAAGAACTAATGTGCAGGCTGAATAGGTAAAAGAAAAAATAAAATAAATCAGTCTAGCAACATTTAAATGATAGCAAATCTAAGTTTAATATAAAACCATATTAGAACAATTGAAAATCATGAGAGGCTGATTTATTATTTATATAGCACACTAAAAGTTATCTGTAAAAGAAATTGTGTAATATGCAGTAAATTAGACAAAGCTGCACTATAAATTGGGATTAAATCTTAAACTGGTTTTAATATTTAATATGCTATCATGACTCACATTTTCAATAACGGTTGTTCAAAGTTCAGGAAGAAGCTTGAAAACAGACAGAGGAGGATGAGTTGCAAAACCTTGCCTCCTGATGATACAAATTGAAGCAGATCATCTCTTAATTGCCAAAACCTGACAGAAGTAACACATGTCCTGTGTTGAGGACCTGATCCAAAACTCACCAGAGAGACTGGAAAAACTCTCCTTAAACTCCAGAGAGTTGAGATCACAGTTGAGATAACACTTACATAACTATTAGGGCTAGATAAATGATATTACACAGGACTAAAATAATCACAAGTTCATTTGGTTTATTTTTAATGGTTGTCCCAGTGGAACACTAGCAAAATTTATCCTTTGATGGGAGCAAAAATGGCACTTTAAAAAAAATAATTACCCCAGAGGACCATTTGGAATTATGCTGTTTGACTTGAACAAAGTCAGAGCTGAAGTTCAAGTGCCCATCTGGATTTCAAACTACATACTTAAGTAGCCAATATCTGGGCATGAAGTGACATGATTATATTTTTTATAAGCGTGCAGGGTGCAAGAGGATGGGCTCTTGTATACATTAGAATGCATTTCACAAGTTAAAACTAGTTTGTTTATGAAGTTTTACTTATGGCCACACTGAACACTGATTTGAAAGGTTTTGATCTGCACAGCTTAGTCCTGCCTCAGACATTTGTCATTTGCACTACTGTGAAAAAACAATTGTCTCACTTATGGTCTATGGCCTTAACGCACTGTGCAAAGAAAATAAATCAAAGTCCTTGACCAAAAAGGTTTATAACTGAAGATGTCAAAAAACAGACAAACAAAACCAGGGAGAGTTCAAGGAAACCATGGCACAGCTTTGGTCAGCAATTTAGTCAGTGGTCTCAGCACATTGGCAGCCTAACTCCTGTCAGGAGAGCTTTAAAGAAGAAAATGTTTTTGTTGCATTGAGGGTTATAGGGAGTGTCAAGGGCAACATGGAGAAGGCACCAAAATAGTAGTCTATGGGGGCGGTTGTCAGGCTGGGGAGAGAAGTCAAGCTACTACTACTTCCTAGAAGATGACAGGAAAAGTGGGATATGGCTTTACAGAGGGAAAACAATTAATATTTGATTCAGTGGAGTAGAAGGAGACAATCACATGATCTAGGGTATGATTTCAGCAGCAACAGTCTGAATGGAAATGAATGGGTGACATTATTGGTCAACACCAGAGAAAAGGATGTTGCACTGCTAATCAAGACATGAAACGATACATTATCTGCACAATACTTAACTTGCTGATTACTAAGAAAAGTCATATTGTAGGTATGCTTTGTAGAAAGGACTTGCAAAATAGAAATATATTTATATCTGTGTGTAAGAGTAAAGAAAAGTCAGGGTAAAAATACCACATACTTCAACTCTGCTCTAACATATTAAATGTCAGGTATCTAAATGTATCTATGGATCAATATGCTGAATCACAATTCAACCAGTCCAGATGTCAGTAATATATGTATAGTATATAATGGTTCCACAATAAACCAGTTCTCTACTGCTTTTTGTCCAGACAAACCCTCAGGAGTTTTATTTGAGTGCCTGGACAACAGTCTAAACTCCTCTGCACTGATCTGCTTGATGCAATGTCATTCCCCTAAAAACCAGAAGAGCTGTGAGTGGAGTAGGTTTAAAAAGAGATGTTGTAATTTGCAGCTTAGACTTCACTAATCTTTTTAAGGTTTAGGTGTTCTGCACAGGAAATCATATTTAATTGTCTGGAATGTTTTGAGCTGCTTAAAATACCTAATTGTCATTTTGATGAATGCAAAATAGGCATACAGCAGATAAATTTGGTCCACAGTGAACTGGCATTACAAATGGTAGTACTTTCTAGCACTGCCACTATAAGAAACGTCAATTTTAATTAACACTTTACTTTAAAAGACATTGTTTTGCACATGACACATTAGAAAAGATCTCCTTATCTGCATGAACTTTAGGTTGCTGTGCTAAGCAGTGTGGCTAGAGTTTTCTTTTAAGCACGAAGGAGAGCCTCCGTTAACGACACTCATGGGGACATTGCTGTTTTTTCTAAGGTCAGCTGGTTCTATGACAGAGTTGCTATGTTAAAAGATGTTTCTATCACACAATACAGCTGCTACCTTGAGTCACTTCAGCTCTTGCAGTTTATTTCTTCATTACCTCTAAAACTAAGGTTTGTTCATAGCTAGTTATGATTCTAGTCAAATGTATTAATGGAATATACTGTTACTTATCTGTCTTCTGTCAAGGTTGATTAAGTTAGTAGACTGACTGTACACTATCAGTGCAATATATGGCCCTAAATAAACAATGAGAAAGATGATGATATCAGGAAACATAAATATATAGAACAAAAAAACCCCCCTGAATTCTTGTATTTTGGAAACCAGTAGTATTTTTCTTTCCCCTCTGACTTCAGTAAGAGGTTTAGACATTACACTAAATACATTCTTCTCATTTGTGACAGCCACTCTTATTAAAACTCTACAATAGCATAGCATCTAGATTGTATTTGTATCTTTGAATAGCTCCCCTCTCAGCTTTTATTTATGTCCATCCTTGTTACAAATATCTGAAAGTCAGCAAAAGTGTTTGGGAGTTGGCCTCCTGTAGATGCATGGCCTTACTAGACTGCTTTTTATTATCTAGCAAAACTAGTAGAAGATATGAGGATATCTTTAGTTCCCAAAGCTATGTAGTCACTTTATCTGTTGTTGAAAAAAGAGTGACAAATTCCTGGTTCTTGAGGGAAAGGCAGATTAGGAAGCAAAGCTTTCCATGAAAAGTACACCATTCTTTTTCTGCCTTATTAGAATATGTGTTTATCAGGTGCTATTTATCTATATATTTTCCCAAACAATATTGTACCTAAGCGTTTATTGATTTCTGGAAAATACAGGCTACACTACAGAACATGAAAAAAACTGTCATTTGCCTAAAGACATCTGATGTTCAGAAGGTGAAGGCTTATAAATTAAAATCGCAGACATTTTCTGCACCTGCTGACTCTAGACTCAGTCCCAGGACAATAACTAACTGAAACCATACTTAACAGCATGAGCTTGACAGCAATGGGGACAAGACCACTTGTTACTTACACAGCGACTCCCTCCATGAAGCTTGTGAAGGGTCTGGAGCACAGGCCTTATGAGGAGGGCTGCGGGAACTGGGGTTGTTTAGTCTGGAGAAGAAGAGGCTGAGGGGAGACCTTATCGCTCTCTACAACTACCTGAAAGGAGGTTGTAGTGAAGTGGGTGTTGGGCTCTTCTCCCAAGCAACAAGTGATAGGATGAGAGGAAATGGCCTCAAGCTGCATCAGGGGAAGTTCAGACTGGATATTAGGAAACATTTCTTCACGGAAAGGGTAGGCAAGCATTGGAACAGGCTGCCCAGAGAGCTGGTGGAGTCACCATCCCTGGAAGTGTTCAAAAAAAAGGTAGATGTGGCACTTTGGGACATGGTTTAGTGGGCATGGTGGTGTTGGGTTGATGGTTGGACTGATGATCTCAGAGATCCTTTCCAACCTTAATGATTCCTAGTTTTTACTTTCATTAAAAAATAATCCAGCCACCAAGCCAGGAAACATGAAATTACAACTCTACCCTTAATTTGTTTAGTGGTGGACTTGGTAGTGTTCGGTTAATGGTTGGACTGGATGATCTTAAAGGTGTTTTCCAACCTAAACAATTCTATGATTCTATCCATAATTAGCCATTTTGAAGGATATTTCTGCATACTAGGATTCCTATGGAGTACATCACCAGGTAGACAGGGCAACTGGACCAAGCTCGTCAGAGCACTACTGACTTCAACATTTGGCTAGACAAATCACACGGGATGGAGGAGATTGGGATGTAGCTTCACCTCTACCAGGCTTTGTTTGCTGGACAAAAATAATCACATAGCCTCTCCTAGGGGAGAAAAAACTCTGGGAGTGCTTCTGTATTTTTTTTTCCCCAGGCCAACATCCATAAATCCCTCTCACTACAGATCAAAGATGATAGACAAATAGTCCATTAAAATATTTTCAGATGTGTATCTCTATATATTATTACCACTTTATTGACAAAATATAGCTCAGATAAATGTAAGCCAGCCTCCTTATGGGAGAACACACTCTGAAATACATTTCTGGTGCTGATTATAAATACTAAAGGTAATTTATTTAAAAAAAAAAATCACAGCAAGAACATATCCAATCTTTATCATGATATGAAAAAACATTATGATTTCCAGCCTGGTATTACTTTTATGAGTTCCATTCTTTCTTAATAGAAACTTGAATAAAAACTGGTCTGGCCAGACCTCGCTATTTTATTTCTTTTATTGTAACCATTAAATCAGCTTTCATTTCATTACTCTAATTGTGCCTGGGAGCAGCAACTGCCATCTTAAGGCACATAACCTAATTTAAAATGCTCACAGCTCATTCCACCTTAAAATATATTGCAGTACTTAGGATCAGCACAGCAGGTCAAGCTATACAACAGCACTGTTGTGATCAGAGGACTTTTTGGCAGTTAAGTCAGGAGAAAGACTGAGGCAATGTAAAAAAAAAGTAACATTTCTCTTGCTTAAAAGATACACAGCAGTTGACATAACCATTTTTTATTTGTACCTTAAGTATCTCCAGAGCATTCTTATTTAGGTAGAGATTTCTCACATAAGGAACATTTCTTGGCATAGCACAGAAACATCTAATTCACTAGGATGATTTTTACCATGAGGATTATACATGTAAAGAGCCACCTTGCTGGGCTGTGAAGGAAAAATCTATAATGATGATATATATGGCTGTTTGTGCTACTTGTGTGGGCCCCTTCTCCCACTGTTTCTGACCATCTCTCAATCTTTATCTATTCTAAGCCTCCCTGTAAACTGCATATTACCTCCATTTTACTGATGGAGAATTGAGACATACAGAAATTAAGCAACTACCTAACATCACACAGGGGTGCAAAGGCAGAGCTGGGGGTTAAATTTTGGTGTCCTGATTCACAGGTGAGTGCTCCATATAAAAGGTGCTGTTGTACCTACTACTTCTTTTGTTTCTGATTGTATAGTTAACAGACTTACCAATATTTCTACATCCCCCACAGCATTGTTTCTAAAAGACTTTCTTCTGGCTAAGTAATTCCAGCTCCTGTAAACAAGACCATAAGCTAAGTACTCTGCTTGAAGAGAGTAGGGGCAGATCTTCATTAGCAAGAAGTGCAATTAAAAACTTAAGTCTTGTTGCAGCATTGAATAAAGGGGCAAACCAACAAATACAGTCTTTAATGTCTACGAAAAGACCAGAAACACATCCCACCTACCTCACATTTGTTAACCAAAATCCCTGCCTACAATGCTTTGTAACCTGTTGCACAGTCCCTGCCAGACCAAAGGTAAGGTAGCCAGGGATGCCAGGAAGGAGACAAATCCTGGAGGGAAATCGGGATTTGTGCGATATGAAAGATCTAAGGGAATTCAGTACAAACAACTGATAAATACCTGCTACCTGATTGTATGCGTTGGAGGTAAGAGTGGGATATTTTCCTTTGTCTTGCAGTGAATCAACTCAGTAGGAAATAACTCACCACCGCTCCTTGGAAGGCACCAGCTAAATAGCTGCTCATTTCACTACCTAGAAAGATACTAATTGCATCTCAAAGCCAGAGGCAGTGATTAAGGACCAAGCAGTCATTGGACTGCACCTGTACAATGACTGGATCCATTCCACTTACACTGTTGTTTTGGATATGAGAGAGCAAGAGATGCATCAGTGGATCTTGACCAAAAAACCAAAAAACCTCTACTTTGGACACATACTCTGGTGTAGCATCTGTATAAGTATTTTCATAAACATATATACAAACATGTTTCTAAATATACATGCACCACCCACCTATAAAATAGATTCTCAGGAAAGGTACCCAAACTTCTGTTCAAATATGTGTTCAAAAAAGGTAAAATATAAATTTCAAAATTTCTTCAAGCCTTCTTTTTTTGCAGATATTTTTAAACAACTTTTTCCCTTCAAACAAATCAGCATATTTTAGAAATTCTTCAGTTGAAGTGTCATTGATTAAATACTCCAGGCTCAGGAACTTCACTATGTGATAAGAATGACTTAGCTGTTAGCTTAGGCATTCCAAAATGACAGTTTTCAGAAAACCCTGATGCTGTTTTCATAATGTAAATCAAATGATTGAGTGGCATATGGTTATCCTGTTGTTATGACATAGCGTGTGTATCTTTCTTTTCTCTGCATCAATAAAATTAGAACTTGAAAAAGGCACTCATTTAAATTGGAACATGAAAAAAAGCACCAATTTAAATGTATCATACAAATAATGTGCAGGCGTATATGCATATAAATAAGCTTGATACATACTACATCTGACATAACTTTAACCTGCTTCAGAGGTAAAGAGGCAATAGCTCAGTGGAGACCCAGGGTTATTCCATCCGCCAAACTGCTAAATGCTTGCAGCATCAGGGCACGGACTTCATGTTATATTCAGTGCAAGAAGAGGCTACCTTTCATAATATGGCATCTATTTATTTGAATTCCTGATTATTAGGGACCTGATTCTCAGTTGTTGTGTTTAGACTTTAAATTGTTATCCACAATAGTGCCAAACATTGTGAACATACTTTGTCTAAACTTTCAGTGGTTTCTCTCAAATATTATTGATCCACCTTCACATCCTTCGATGAATATTTAATTATTTTTACAAAGTGCAACAGCCCAGGCAATGGAGACACTAAGCAGTTGCCTCCATGGGTACTTCAGGGGCAGAGGTTCAAAAAGCTGGGACAACTCTTCCATATCCACATGACTGCTGTAATCATGCTATCCAGCAGTGGGACACGGGCATCTTCTCCTTCCTATTTGACTGCATCTTACATATGCTCAATACATGTAATTTTAACAGGGAATCTGCAGCGGTAAAACCAGTGGATCATTAATTTTGAGTATCTTCCCCAGATCTTTTCTCTGAGCAGCTCTGGAGCAGAACACAAACATCTAACCCACGAGGGTTATTTTTTACCATAGAGATTATATATGGTAAAATGGGTCATGTAACTTCTTTGTGATGCCCTGGTGGGATCAGGGTGTGGGCGAGAACGCTAATTTTGAGTGTTGTTGGAATAGAAGTGAAAAATACAGTTACCTGAAAAGGCAGATGAACCTGGGAGCATCAAGGCTTTTAGCCTATATTCAGGCAGAGCTGGCAATCATCTCAGTAACTGGCTGATGGTTTCTGTGATGCAGTAACTTTTTTGTGCATATTGGCAGCTTGCTTCTAAACTAAACTTTGTAACCCAAGTCTCTAGCATGTTTAGAATTGCAGATGTGTGTTCTGAGAATTTGCAGTGTTTGCCAGAAAGACACTATATGATATTAGCACAGTCGGTTCTGAATTTTAAACCCAAATCTGATGTGCTATGACTCACAGCCTCAGGAAAGAATTAGATGAATAGCTCATAAGGGGAGAGACACTGCCTGAATATCTTTATAGAGGAGATATGCTGAATAATAACCATTATCTCCATACCACAAGCTACCATTCTATTTGGGACATCGTGTGCTGCTATACAAGCAGAGAGTGTCACACAGATAGTCATATCTGAATTATCTTTAATATACCTAGAGTACCAGAAATCAATGAAACTGCAAAAGCACAAACCTCACCAATGGCTTGTTCTTTCAGTTCATGTCCAGGACACCTCACTGACAACCTTGGACAGTCCATTCTGAAATCCACGCTGCCACAGCAACTCCATAATTGCTAGATAAAAGCTAGCCCAGGTATCCCTGCTCATGACATAATCATACGTCTCATTGCAGCATGGGCATAATCTCAAGCTAGGTATCATACCATGAAGCAGTCTTTGTAATATAGAGGATATTTGCAACACTGTCTCAAGCTAGTAGGCCTTTAATTTCAAAAACTGGCATTTAATTTACATCTTTCGTGTAGCACAATTCACTCACATTATCTAAAAACAATAGGTATAACGTGAATCTGGCCCCTAGTAAGTCTGGGAGGAATTTCTATAAATAAAAATATTTAATACATATGGTTCTGAAAAGTCTGGATCATCTCATAGACTATGGTTGTTACTAAACCTAGAGCGAGCTTATTTTCAGTGTTTACAGATTACATCATGTGGTAGGATTTGCATTCTGTATTCCTCTTGCTTCTAGGGCTCAGAAGCATGATAGCTGGCTTCAAGAATTTCAAGTAAACTGTCTCCAAAGAATTATAACACAGAAGTGAACAACAGCTTATGGTGTTGTAAGCCTTGTGGTCCCATGCAAGTCAAGCTGCTCCAAGCATCACCATTATAAATCTTTTTGAAAGACCCAATAAATGTTCATATAAGCTGATTATAAATCACAAACCTTTTAATGACTTAGAAGAGGACACTGCTTTGCGTAGGGAGGAGGGGCACTTTCATTTGGCTAACTTTACTACCTAACTCACCTGACATCTGGAACATCAGGATTTATGGCACATTCATGGCCATAATCCTGTGAAAGTAGCATGGAAACAGCTCCATTCATTCTGCAATTCTAGAATATGCCCACACCAAACAGTTAAATAGCAGGGTTGCTCCTCTCTGCCTTTTTTTTTTTTTTTTTTTTTTTTCCAGGAGAGACTTCATGACATTATTCTTAAATATCCTGAAATGCGGCAGTAGGGCCTAACAGAGAACATCAATATGCAAATAACATGTTATTTTCTACATGTAACACAATAGCACCTAAAATTCCTACGAGAAACTGTAGCCCTGCTCTGCCCCGGTGCAATAAAAATACACAGTGTAAGACACCTTGTTCTGGAGAGCTGTATGCGAAATAGTTCAAAAGGACAGAGAGAGCTTGGAAGGGAGAAAGTGGGTTACTTTGTGTTTTGCAGCCTTTTGGGGATGGTGTGGTGTTTAATTCAGTGTCTGCTTACCTCTTTCTTCCTCCCTTAGCTTTCTTTATCCCATTGTTTTCCCAGATTCACAGTCAGCCTCTGACTCAATCTTTGTGCATAGGGGAAGGACAATATTGAAACACTCACTCGCCTTCCAATTTCTGATCACAATTATTATAAGGAGACAGGAAGCTACAATAGAAATAGGTATGTTTTAACAAATATCTTGCACTATTTTTGGCTCTGTACTTTTACATCCCTGTTAATGTTTCTAGACTACAACCAGGATGATTTTGTGTGCTAATGCTTGCAGATTTGGCTTGTGAAAAATGTCTCCATAAATAGAACTTATCATTTAAACACCAGTCCCTCTCCTTCTCTTATGTGGAGCGTGTTTTGTTTTTCACAAGGTGCAAAAGGAACCTCTAGAAAAGGAAACTCTTAAGCCCCTCCAGCAAAATATGTCCCTATTTAACAAGTAACTGAATAAATGAAAACTCCATGGGTCTTTGCTTAATGGGGCAAGTACTTCTGTTCACAAAAGCTGAAGAAATCATGGATGCTGCCTTAGATTTCTCCTGAAGTTCATGTCTACACATATTCAAGGAAATAAACTCAGCTGAAAAAAATACAGTTTTGAAAAAAAAAATATTTTCCCAGATTTCAGATTTTTTTCTCCCTTACATGCCTATGCTCTGTTTTTTAAAAATTATATACATACAATAAAGTGAACATATCCAGATTTCTCTTTTATTTTTTCTCCACTTTTTCTTTTGTGATGCTGAAATTTTCAGCCACTCTTCAATTCTTGCAAAGGTACAGAATAGAAACAGAAAAACAAAGGAATGGGAACTGCAAGGAATAAAGCAGCAGGGAAGGAATCCCAGTACCTCAATAGCAGGAGGCAAATAAAACCTGAAGGCCTTAGTAACAAACTTTGGTGTATATATATAAATAAAGTGATTTTTCACTGGGTTGAAAGACATAGATGACTTCTCATCAGAAAGTAGACTGGAGTGCAAAGACTTGACTGACCCCATAAGAACAATAGCACTAATAAAGCATACCTTGCAGGCTTTGCCAGTCCCATATAAACTACAGCAAAGCCTTCGTGACTCAAATACTAAACTTCAAAAGAACCTTTTGTTTTCTCCCATGCCGCTCACCTAAATAGAATGATTAGTAAACATCTGCAAAGGCACTTCTTGTTTCCCTTTACAGCCCTCCTTAAAATCTCCAGTGCTGTAATGGATCTACAAAAACAATGACAGCTTGACTTGGACAGCTGAATATTGACACTGCTGTACTGAATCTTAAGAAATATTGTCTCCTGGGTTATTCAAGCTCCTTCATAAGCATCTGTGGTCTTTCTCTTCTCCTGGAAGATTTAGGGAGAAAAGAGTAAATTTTTTTACTACAGTTCTTAGGTACAAAGCTCTTAAAAGATGAAAACAGCAGCAGCAACACCTCAGAACCTCCCATTTCTTACTGCACTGTCACATCTGAGAAGTTATGATGAGTTTCTTTCCTGCATATAGAGGACAACCCTGAGAGTACATACAACACCCATAGTCTACAACGGGTGCCAAATGGCAACATTCAAAACCACTTCCTTTCAGCATAATCTGTTGTTAAGGATCTCTTGGATATTATTTTGAGGCTCATGCCAGAAGGTGCAGGGTCCAGAGAATATATAATGTGTGCTGATGCAACAGAGAGCTCTCCAGAGAAGTATGGTTTGTGGAGCAAGGGGAAAACATTAACCTAAACATTTCTAAGGGAAAAAAGTAATGGTGATAAAGTGGTAACAGGATTTAGTTGGATAGAACTAATTATTCATGTTAGGCGATGTGAGCAAGGGCTTGCTTTGGAAATAAGTGCACTTACTGAGAGCAAGAAAGAGTAATAAGCCCAAATACGTGCTTGCTTAGGTGAAAGACTTTCAAAATTCAATGTACGGAAGTAATTAGACTAGAGAGAAAATTAGAGTGAGAAAAATGACAGCAAGTCACTTAGAGTCACAGTATTAAAAAAAAGTGTAGATTCTCCTTATCCATGACATACACAGTGGCCTAAACCTCCTATTTTCTGATCAATCTTGCTTTATCACAGACATTTATTTTCTAGTCATGAATGACTGGATCCAATTAAAATATAAGCTCACCTGTCAATTAGATTAAAATAGAAACTCTCTTGACATTAAGAAGTAAACATTAAAGATCACCAATTACTACTAGAGGCTGCTATACTTAAAACTATTCATACACAGAAATAAAACATATTCTGTTACTGGTTTAATGTAAAATGTGTAGTCTCTAGAACCCTGTTGGGGGTTAATTTAAAGAAAGAGAAAAATGATAGCCCTTTCAAAGGTCTAAGCATTTTTTTTTCTTCCAGCAGCAAATATTACAATAGCCGCATTATGTATATATGAAAGGGTATCATAAATTATAGGGTGACTTAATAAGGCAATAGGACTTTGCATCTACACTTAAAACTTGCCAATTCTTTAGTGAGTTTATTTACTTAAACTGCAGTTTCATTCAGTGTAGTGAAGCTTTGCTGACATCTCAGCTTAATTTAGCTTACTTGAATGGAACTTTGTTACATTTAAATATAAGCGTGCTTAGCTTCAGGCCAACTCCTAGCTTATTCCACATTGCTAAAAATAAAGATAACTGTTGATATATGTACTCCGAATACAATATTTCCTTATTAATTTGATCTTGAATCTGTACTAAAACACCTTTTTAATCTCCTCTGGAGGAAATAAATACTAACATTTCATCTCTTATAATTCGTAGGATCCATGGAAAATACAATACCTACAGTACTGATTCCCAAAGGGACACTCTGGGTTACTGAGGTTACTTCCTCCAGCTTCAGTCAATACCTACCCTTTCAGTCACCTGTTGTATCCTTCAGCTATTACAGACCTATACCCATGGTGTGCTGATGCTTTTTTCTGGGATGATCTATTTATCCTATTGCTGCAGAAGAAATGCTGTTACTCTGTCTCCTATCAGAAGAGACTTCCCTTTAAGAGCAGCGGGGATAGCGAGGGACATGCCAATGGAAGTTGGTCACTCATGGGAAACCTTATCCCGCAAACAATATGAGGTTATTAGAACTTCACAAGGATTTCTCAACTGTCAGGAAGCAGAGCTGCAATTCCCTTGTTAATAATAAGTGCTAACAGATACACAATGGTCTTGGAAAGCAGTGTGATGTTAAACTGCTTGGAGTTTGCTTTTTTCCTTTTTTTTTTTTGTGCATTTTTTAAAAACAGACAACCAAAAAGGTCACTTCATGCTTCTCTGTTTTTCCTTAGTTTTGCATTTAGTAGGATTGTTCTTTATTCCTTCCATTCTTCTATTGATCGGGGGGTAGAGAAAGCACAGAGGGAAAATGACAAATAGGCTGCATTTGTCCCTTCCCTTCTGTCATTTGTTTCACGGGTAAGTGAGTAGAAATGAAGACAGCACGTTCCATGCCAAATACTGAGAGCATAGAATATGGCCTCTAGCTAAAGCACAAATAATTTCTATGCATGATGAATCCTTTCAATAACAAGAGCCCTGCTAATGTGGGATCAAATCACAGTCATTAGCTCTTGGCACTGTTCTTAAAAAGATGATATAGAAATCCGAACAGCATCCAGTCATAGTCTGGTATCACACACGCTAGCCAGTATTTCAGTTGGTAATTTATTTTTCTCATCAATGTGCTGGTATAATTAGAAAAAAAAAGCCATCTGATAGGATAAACTCTAAACGCAATAGCCTGCTTAAGAAAACGATGGATCATTCTGAAATAAGGGACTGTCATATAATTCTATTGGTGGACGAATTGACTCTGAGACTATATCAAGACCTGTAGCCCTGTGTGATGAGTGATTTTCTATGGCAGGTAACAAACTTTTGAAACAAAACCCAATTTTCCTTTTTTTTTTTTTTTTTAAAGTCCTAATTCTCTAATATATTATCAATACGTAGCATGCATGTTACTCAAAGGGATCAGCTTTCCCAGTTAAACAAGTAGATCCACAAATGTGAATCTTTTCTTGCAAACTCTTCTTGTAGTCACAACTAGCTATTTCCTTGCTTCTGAAGCAGTAAAACTGTGCTTACATGGGCAAAGTTACATTATTTGAACTGCATGACTTTTATAATAATACTCATTAAATGACAGAATCAAGAACAGAAAAAGCAAGTTTCTTATTGAAGGAGAGCAAGAACTTTTTATCTGCTTTCTTGTCTTTTTTGGTCTTTATACTATGTCTTATACAACGCTGTTAAAGTTGCAGGTAACTACAGGACAGTGTATTATTTAGAAGCCCATCAGGAATAGACTTGGTAACCTCAAAACAAGAGGAATGGACACCTTCTGCAAGAGACCCTGCTGTGAACTGAGTTCCAACCGTACAAAATTGTCTCATCACCAAAGCTTCTTTGAAGTAACTGCAGAACTCACACTACGCACCAGCTATTCTAGTGCTTCTTATTTTCAGTCAACAGTGCCTTTTGAAACCATGGTAGTCATAGAAGGAGTCACACTTACTGCAGCAAAAATACTTTCAAACTGAGTTCAGGCTCTTTGCCCATGATCCAGAAGCTTTACATAGGAAAAATATGGCTTGAGGCAAAGAGAAGTGTTTCTAAATTACTTTTTTTATTTTTTTAAAAAAAGGTATTATTTTTACATGGTTAATAGATATTTTCCTATTTTAATTCATAATTCTATTATTATCTATTGAAAAATTTTGTAGTTAATATCCTGCAATATGTAAATTATATATTATCTTAGAATCAAACAGTTACTTTTCCTCAGTTTAAGCATACGTGGTATTTTTTTCTTTCAGACATTTGGGTTGGGGTTTTTTTTGCACTTTCTTTCAGTAATTATGCATCCATAACAGTATTTTACAGTTCATTCTTAATGGATTTTTCCATGAAAAGAAAACTAGTAATTAGTAAAGAGTTCTACTTAGATGGCTGTTTCTGCATTCCCCATGTTACTGTTCTTCAGGGAACAGTGTATGGTAAAATAGATACTACTATTTTCTAAATGAGGTTCCACAGAAAATTAAACTTCAGCCCGTGTTTCACATTCTCCCAGTCCAGATAAGGGATGTCCCCCATGTATATATTTTTTTTTTTTTTCAGTAAATGCACTAGAATAACTACTGCTTTCATAAATTGCCACAGTGCTCTTGGATTTGCTAGTTTGATATACCACTAACATCGTGGGTCTGTTCAGAGTTTGTCAAATAGAAATGGACTCCAATTATTACCCAATTAGGCTGTAGAAAAATGCTAGTTAATGAATTCTCCTTAAGTGCCAGCTGAACAGTAAGCATGCGGCCATGTTGCCCGCTGGTGTATGTAAGGAGCACCCTGATATCAAGTTTGCGACTTTTACTGACATCGTGGAGCATGTAGTTCTCATTCTACCTCAATCAAAGACAACCTAATGATAAAGACTGGCCTTCTAGACTGTGACAAAGAAAACCTACTGACCAAATAATTCCAAAAATCCTTGATGCTTAGCTAACTCCATAAGTCAATAACATGAAAAATCAAATACTTGAACAAAGAAAGAGACACTAGAACTGATCCACTGCGATTTAGTGTTTTATTTCAACACAGAACACACTGCTTTTTAGATCTAGAAAACAACCTAAGATGTTCAGATTTGACTAGCCCAGACTAAGACCCAGACTATACACTCCCAGGCCAATATTCAATAACGTAACAGAAGAGATAAAAGGGTGGTGTGATGGTTAGCTGATAGCTTTCCCTGTTGTTCTCTGAATTACATATAAACACAGTCCTGAAGCAGTCTGCATTAGACTGAGTCAGAAAAAAAAAAAAAGGATCAAGTGGGATAACATTTTAAAGTTGAATCAATACATGCTTATTTTGAAAGTAAGTTTTCATGAGGCTGCCACAAGTGGTGTTCCCCAGGGCTCAGTTTTGGGGCCAGTCTTGTTTAATATCTTTATCAATGATCTGGATGAGGGGATTGAATGTGCGCTCAGTAAGTTTGCAGATGACACCAAACTAGGTGGGAGTATCGATCCGTTCGAGGGTAGGATGGCCCTGCAGAGGGATCTGGACAGGCTGGATTGATGGGCCAAGGCCAATTGTATGAGGTTCAACAAGGCCAAGTGCCGGGTCCTGCACTTGGGTCACAACAACAACAACGCAAAACTACAGGCTTGGGGAAGAGCAGCTGGAAAGCTGCCTGGCCGAAAAGGACCTGGGGTTGTTTGTCAACAGCTGGCTGAACATGAGCCAGCAGTGTGCCCAGGTGGCCAAGAAGGCCAACAGCATCCCGGCTTATATCAGGAACAGTGTGGCCAGCAGGAGCAGGGAAGTGATCATTCCCCTTGTACTCAGCACTGGTGAGGCCTCACCTCAAATACTCTGTCCAGTTTTGGGCCCCTCAGTACAAGAAGGGCATTGAGGTGCTGGAGCGTGTCCAGAGAAGGGCAACAAAGCTGGTGCAGGGTCTGGAGCACAGGCCTTATGAGGAGGGCTGCGGGAACTGGGGTGGTTTAGTCTGGAGAAGAGGAGGCTGAGGGGAGACCTTATCACTCTCTACAACTACCTGAAAGGAGGTTGTAGTGAAGTGGGTGTTGGGCTCTTCTCCCAAGCAACAAGTGATAGGATGAGAGGAAATGGCCTCAAGCTGCATCAGGGGAAGTTCAGACTGGATATTAGGAAACATTTCTTCACGGAAAGGGTAGGCAAGCATTGGAACAGGCTGCCCAGAGAGCTGGTGGAGTCACCATCCCTGGAAGTGTTCAAAAAACAGGTAGATGTGGCACTTTGGGACATGGTTTAGTGGGCATGGTGGTGTTGGGTTGAAGGTTGGACTGATGATCTCAGAGATCCTTTCCAACCTTAATGATTCCTAGTTTTTACTTTCGTTAAAAAATAATCCAGCCACCAAGCCAGGAAACATGAAATTACAACTCTACCCTTAATTGGTTTAGTGGTGGACTTGGTAGTGTTCGGTTAATGGTTGGACTGGATGATCTTAAAGGTCTTTTCCAACCTAAACGATTCTATGATCTCTTCTGGAAAAGGTTACATGTTCTGTTCCAAATCTCTTTTGCTGACTTTCCATGCAACTTTGGTTAAAATTAGAAGATTTATTTGCAAGTAAATTCCCACTGATTTTTCTATCTGAAAAGAAAATGTAATTTTTTCTTTAATGCCTTGACTTTTCTTTCATCCAAAAAAAAATAAAAAAGCATCAAATTTTCCTTAAAAGCTTAACTGTTACCAACACCAAAGTATTGAACTGAAATAAAATAGAGTATGATAGATATAACAAACATCTAGGACATAAGAATCTTGTTTGAATCTTTTCATACAGAAGGGAGACACCGTTCACATCTGAGTAATTCAGTTTGAGACATTTTTCAACTGTGAAGCTAATTTTGATCTGTGTAACAAAGAACTGAACCACTGTTTTTTCCCTTAAGCTCAGGCACCTCTCTGCAGTGGTCCTACCTGCCCTTCCATGCTGTTTCCAGCCACTATTACCTGCCGACATATCCAGGCTCTCCTTCTGACACGGCAGCACCAGCAGCAATCATTACAGCTGGCAGGACTCAAGAATTTTTGTCTCTGTTGGATATTTCCATCTCATTCCATGCTTATTACAAGGTCTGAAGAGGGAACCAGCTTGTTCCAGGTGCATTAGCAGAGCAATTTAAAGAAATCTATTCTTATTATTATACCTGTCTTGCTGCTAAAGTTATAAAACAACTGGACATCATCGAAGACAACCATTGAATACATCTGCACTCTTTCTTCTGTAGTTCTATTACAGAAAGCGCATCAACGCAAGAGGATTCTAACCAACAGAAATGAAATACAGTGCCTCTAGGTAGCTGATTGCAGGTTTGTGTCTAATGCCATAGCATTTAGAGAAATATAACCTCTTCTTTATTTAGGAACATTGGGTACTGTTCTGGAAAACACCTTAGCTATCACTGTATCTAGCACTCTTCTGTTGCAAGCTACCATATTTTACATGTTCCCTCTTAAAAACTAGTATTAATTATAATGTAATATGAAGATCAAAATTAGAACAATATTTTCATCTTCTATTCAGTCAGTTTGTCTCATCTAAAAGAAAAATCACAGCTTGAGCTGTGTAATCTCAGCAAAAGGTAAATCTCAGTTTATTATGTACCAAGACTTCCTAGCAAGCCATTTGGCTGAATTAAGCTCATCTTTCCTTTTTTGTGACAACTCATGTCATGACATTAAAGGTCATGTTCCTTCATTTCTGTCACTTTAAATTATGCCATCAATATCATGAAGTGATTCAACAGAGAATTTAATAAATGCTACAGAATTATTAAAATCATACTAGGTGGCTGCTTTTCATATATTCATGCAGTTCCTTTTATGATTTCAGCTAATGCTTTACATTCTTAACAGGAAAAAACAGGTGCCTTGAATATAATAGGAAATAAGTTGAGGATGCAAGTCTGGGGAGGAGTAGTAACTTAAATTCCAGTCACGCCATGCCTATAATCATAGCAATAGCACCATGCATGCATTCATTAAGGAAACATTCAGTTACCCTCTTTGCAATCAGGTTTAAAATGATTTAGCTCAACACTCTATCCCCAAAAGCATACATCTGTACTAAAATAAGAAATAAATAATTTAAAGGTATAAATGTTTATTGAAAACATTTGCATCTGACTAAATCAAGTGCTTAGTTGTATACTTTTCAGTATGACTACTTTACTTCCATGTTGTTGTTTAGTTTTTAAATGAGAACTTTAGGTTCCATTTTTCAAACAAAGCACCTTTCTGTTTCCCCCACCTTCTGGCAGACAGTCCCAATCTAGTTGCTAGAAGATGACTCAGAGTTCCCCACTGGAAACACAAATTGAAGGTATAATCCAACTGTAAACACACCATTTATGTTAATAGTTTTGAAAAACCAACCTGGAGAATTAACTGCCACACAGTAGCATAATGTGTGTGCTTCCCTTGTCTGAGAAAGCAGCAAGTACTCTGAGAGAAGGAAATAAAATACTTTTTATGTGGTTACAGATTAAGATACTTCTCTTTTCCACAGGTTTAGTTATTATGGTGTCAGAGATTCCCGTTTTGTAATTTCTCTTAATTGATTCATATTTCTATTTTTGAGTTAAAGTTCTGCATCCAACTACATGCATTACATATGCCAGGAAGAAGAAACAAAGTCATTCACAGAACAACTGACCAGCTGGATGCTCACTGTGACCTGGGTAGAGGTGAACCATGCACGGGATTGGACAGATCTTTTATTAAAATCCTAAAAATCAAAGGGTGGGACTAAACTTCATACGACACTGGAAACATCTGCATGGAATAGCCTTTTCAAAGCAAGCCTGACTCATCCAGCAGAGATGGTGCCTACTATCATGAAGACCAGAAAATCTCCATCGGATTGTAACAGATTTCAGCAACATGTTTGGGTCAAAGTGGGTTGCTTTGAATCGGAGACGTCTCAGAGCTAACACTATCCAATCTTTCTTCACGTAAAGAATTGGCACAAGCACTCCTAATCTCTGCTTATTTCTCGCTTGTATCACAACCCTGCCCATCTCAGGACTCTACACAGATTTGAACTATGGTAACAGTAACAGCAACAGCATCACCAGTTCCTGTTCAGTTGTAATACGTTTTTCATCAAAGTCCAGAACAATACAACATGAATGGAAATACGCTATGTTACTCTGATCTATGTGTTAATAGCATCTCTAATAGCTGTCAGGGGAGGTGCAAAAATGTTTTTCTTGTCTTTGCTACTCAGGACTCAAGGTGTAATAGTTTTCTGAATATTTCTGAGTAGCAGAAAATTAGTTGCCACTCCAAGCTGCTTAGAAACCTTGTATTAAGGTACCAAGTAAACCTTAACTCCTCCAAGATCCCAAGGAACTACCACTCAAGCAACTAGATAACTTGTTCCAAAGACAGCTAGGCTGCTCCCATGTTCACCAGCATTTTTTGGTAAGTGAGCAACAAGAAATGCAACAGTGAAGCAAGTTTTCCAAGGAGGGAGCAGACATGGAGGCAGCAATAGAATCAACAAACCCCATCACCACTAAGTCCAGGGAATGCATTCCTAAGTATAATTTCTACTTTGACCTTTTCCTAATCATTTAAGTGGCAGATGGGGCGTGCAACTCATATTTCCTTAGTGGATTAAATACTTAGTTTATCAACTTGATCTTTTATTTTCCTGCAGGCTTAGACTCTACCTAAGGTGAAATGGTTAAATGTATTGAGGTTCCACACTGAAACAGATTGTATATACTATGACACATTTAGCGTTAATTTCTAATGGTTTAACAAGTTTTAAAAAAATTTAACTTTTTCTTTCCTACAGCATGTTTTCTTTCAATATATCATATGCAGCTCTAATAATGCCACTGCAGCATGCCTTAGAAAGCCAGGTAACCGATTCAGTTATCAACTATCAGTGTTATTAGTTTCTTTTTTTTATTATTAATATGATATCTCAGGACTAGAACCCATTTTGCTAGACAATGTGCAAACATATAGTAAAATTTAGTCTATACACTGAAGTACATAATAAAATTACTGTGATTAATTCCTCTTTTACTTGAACCATTATCCACTATCATGAAAATATTGTGTTAAAAGCTGCACATACATATTATTTCCATTCTAAACATTTATATGAAAAATAGAAAAAGTGGATAGTAAATGGGAAAACAGCACTACAATTAATTCTGCCTCATGAATAAGGAGGCATGGAGAGATTAAATTACTTCGTTCAAGGACACACACACAGAGACAGTAAGTGGCAAGGTTGGGAACCGAACTTAATTCCATGAGTCCTACCTCAGTACCTTAACTACAAAACCATCCATCCTTTCAGCCTACCTGCTTTTATTTAAACTAATTTGTTGAATGCCCATCACAGAAAAGCTATAAGAAACATGCTTAACAAAAGCTACTGAGCAAGGAAAAGGGGAAGAGGAGCCTCCAAAATAAGTTACAGAGCTAACTGTGTAAAATTAAATGTTTTTAAATATTTTAGTTGTTTAAATAGTCTTAAATATACATACAAGGTTGTAGGGAGTAGGAATATCAAGGGAGAAGAACCTTTCAGTAGTGCTGGAGTTAGAAAGGAAAGAGAAAAATAAAAGAACTGAATTTAGAGCACAGCAGTGAAAAGAAGGATGCGGGAAGGGGAAAGGGAAGGCTGTGGCAGTGGGACAATGAATGAAAGACTGCTTGGGTAATCTGAAAAAAAAAAAAAAAAATTAGTTCACACAGACATAACACCTGCAGCCCACCTTGGCCAAGTGACCCTGCTTATACTTTTCAAGTAATTGAGGTCTGATGATCCTTCTTCCTGCTTCTCCCACCTGGAAATACATTTTTTTGTCACTGCAGCTTCAAGCAAGATTTCTACCATGTGCTGAAACACTTCTTTTAACCATCACCCTACATGTTACATTTTCTCTCTTCCTAGAGATATGTTAGGGGATGGACACATTCAGTACTGCTAACCACTTACTGCAGGCTTTTTAGCTGAGTACATAGAAGGAAAGGAACAGCACAAGAAACTTTCTCCCTGCCTCTTAGCAAATTTTGGCTATTTTAAACCTAATGCTAATCTTAACTCTTTCCCTTTGCATCTGAGAACTGCAGTATCTCTGGGGAAACAGGGTTTGCTGCAGACACTTTTATACCTAAACTAGTTCAAGATGACCGAGTCAGATCATGGGATCTACAACTCTGTGCTTGCCTAAACTGTCTGTCAAACAAAATTTAGTCTGTTGATGGAGAATTTACTGTTGCCAGTATTTGATTGTAGTCAGCACAACTCCTCCTATGAAAGGCATTAAGGATGTTCAGATACAGTCAACTTCACAAAATAAAAGCCTAGCCTCAGCACAAAACAAGCAGCAAAAATCACCTCTGTAACTGTTTGGCTTGAAGTTATGAAGTCACCTTTTAAAACATTAGTGATAGCCCTTGCAAAAATTTTGCACACTGTTCACAAGAATATTTAAACTCATTTTTGTTTTCCGGATCACTCACACTCAAGGTTTCATTGTTAGTTAAACTTATTAGATGTTGAAAAAGTTCCTGAGATACTACAGACGGAAAACATACCACCAAACATAAATCTAATTTTCAGGATCGTTGGTTGTCAGATTTCATATTGTTCACATCTTATTTATTAAAACTGTTACAGAGCACAAAATTGCTTGCTCTGAGCTCACACCTAGCAGCTGGGTATACAGATATTTGATTCAGTAGTCAAAAATCCCACAAAGGAAATTCACAGCTATTAAAGAAAACTTTGCTGCATTTATTCTAAATTGTATTCTTGAGTATCTTCGAGCATCCAACTTCAAATCTAATTGTCTGAAGGACAAATTGGAATAGCTATATGGGATTAATGTTTCATTATGAAATATGAATATTCTAAAATACTATTGTAGAGGGTATGCTTTATTTTTTTTTCCTGATGAAAAAGGTAGATAGAATATTTTTAACAGTAACTTGAAATTTCATGATTTTGCATCCAGAATATTCCAGCAATTTCCATTCTTTTTTAGCACATACTATCCTTTTTTTGTTCACTCTATGGTCTTCTCAAAATCATATAATCAAATCTTTGTGAGCTTATGTATTTAGTTTCTAAAGTGGATGAGAAGAAAGCAAAACAGACATTTTCCTGCCTAGGAAGCAATGACCATTAAACTACCTGTCTAATTACAGGCAACACCACTTTGGAAAATCAGAAGTAAACAAAGCACAAGGCCCTTCTTTGTCTCCCAGTCAAGCCTCACCTCCAGAAAAAGCAAGACAGATCCTACAAACCCTTTTGCATATGTGTAACCTTTATTCATGCAAATCTTCTTAATGAAGTCAGTATTTCAATTATAAAGCCAGCAACTACTCACACGTAAAGTTTTACAGTACTGAGCTCACTAAAAAAAACCTACGATGATGCAGAACCATCAAGGTGTATGTATTATAGGCTTATGTCTCAAAATCTTTTTGACTTCATTAGCTCAGCAATAAGACTTCCACTTCATGCTCATCATTCATTCAGTGCACCTTTCTTGAGAGAAAGGACCAAGTCAAACACATTCCTTTTAATTTGTTTTTAAAAGAACATATATATATATATATATATATATGTGTGAACTACATACAGTTTTGGACCTCAAGAAATAATCAGGAGTCACTCATTGGGCAGTCATATTCTGCAGGGAAGCTTACACAATGAAGAGAAAAAACACTCCTAATAATTTACACTAAAATCTGCTTGATTTAAACCTTCTGTTCTATCATTGTAGGAGACATTGTATGGGAATGAATCCTCACAGTAAATCTACTTTTAAAAACCAAAAATGTTACTAAGCTCCAAAGACCGACCAGGCCAACTTAAATAGCCCCAACAGCTAGACACCTAAATCCCAGATCCTCCAAGAAAAAAACCCCAAAGACAGAGGTCTTACAATAGCCATTTTAAACTCTACAGACTGGCTATTCCCATCTGAGTTATCACCATGCTGGAACAGATCTGGGCCCCATTGTGTCAGGTGCCGTGCAAACACAGAACAAAGAGACTCCCAGGCCAATGATCTTGCACTCAAAGTACAAAACAGAGAAAAAGATGGATACAAATGAACACTAGAGTCCAAGGAAACAAAACCACAGCATTAGTGAGGGCAGGAGACTCAGCACTGCAGCAAGCCTTGCTATTGTTAAATTTCCTGTAGCAAAGGAGAGTTTGAAGAAGAGCAGAGGAGGAGAGGAATGCATCTTTCTAGATGTTTACAAGGAGCCTTTGTCAAGCACAAGAGCAGCACAGAAGAAAGCACAGAGACAGTCTGCTTCAATGTCTCATGCTGAGCTCGTGGATGTGGGTGTCACTGGCCACTGTTTGAAACCCTGTATTTGAAAAATACCACCGGTTCTGAAAGCAAATGTTTAGACTTTCATGCAGGCAAAAATACCACTGAACAAGCAAAGCATTTCCCAAAAGACAGAATGAGTAAAGGCTAAGCAAGACCCTCAGTTGATGTAGCCTAAATTTCAGAAAAGATTCCTTTTTAAGGACTCTGGGGGCATTTAATGCAAATTTGGCTCTGTTGGAAAAAAAAAAAAACACCCAAAACCAAAAAACCACACCACCAACAAAAAATCCCACAACCGCAGTTTAGGCTCTTAAAATCCTACTGTTTAGAAGGAGATGAATTCTTGAATATTCATTATCTTCCTGAATTGGAATGAATGTTGGAAAACGAAAAATCAGGAGATGTCAGTAACAGGGAAAACAGCCAGACTTCCTCTGTGTGAAACATATGTGCTACATTTGTTGAAAAATGAGGAGAAAGAAGTTCTTTAGATTACAGCACATAGGTAAGCTATTTACAAATACAAAACTCACGCTGAGATCTTTGCCTTTCCTGCAGTCTATTCTTTGAGATCAACTCAGGCATTAATTACATAAATGACCCTGCCGCTAACAGCCATGTGCAGAACACAGGGTGCAGAGATCATCCTCCATTTGGGAAGACAGGAATTTGGCCTTCAGCAAGCTTCTGACTGCAGTCAGTTATTCATACTGGATACTGTTGGATGTCTACAGCAGTTTTTTACCCTGCATAAGTGTTAAATGAAGATATCTGCTGTTTACGGGGATGAACGATACAGACAATAGCCATGAACACAGGAAAATTGTTTGTTATACCTGAAGAGGCAGCTTTCTTGAATGTGTTCTATAGCCCGAGAGACTGGAAAAGTTGTACCTTCCCTTCAACAGAAGGCTCAAACTACTGCTGTGGGGTTTTTTTAAACCTATCCTACAAACCAAATTCTTAAGCATCAACTTCGGAAAGGAAACTTCAAACACAAAGGCATAAAAGACAAAAATAAAGCAGACTGTTGAAGGGAAGGAATGCAGTATGTGGTGCTGATGAGGAGGCCAAGAAACGAGACAACTAGGAGTGGCTTTCCTCATACAGTACATTTGGCTTGTATGCAAGCTTTCAGTGTCCAGGTGTGGCTTCTACAGACTGTTTTTCTCAAGGTACAGCACTTTTTGAGTCTGTTCCTAATTACTGTGTAAAGACTCAGTAACGTCACCTTCAAACAAAGTAATATAAAGAAAGTGAGACAAGCTTTGGAAATATTTGATGCAGATTAGTAATGTAAAGACAAATCAGATGCAAGAGACCTAATCCGAAGAAACATGGGATAAGGGGAAATTTCTCTTTACTTGAACATGTTCTGAATGATCCAATTAATTTTTCAAAGGCATATACTTAGGGGAAAAGGGAAAAATGCAACTCTGTTGTAAAGTCAAGTTGTATGGAACATTTCTGAGCTCTTTTGCAGCTAGATAGCTTTTCCTGCAAAAGTTGCTTTGAGAAGTAAGGGTTCTTTCTCTTCAGCCTGTTGTTTTTACTTCATGCAGTAATAAATAGCAGTGTGGCTATTTCTGTGCATCTGAACGCCTGTCTGTGTACACGTGCATCTCTCCAAATTCCTTTGCTCCTAATGTGGGGGAAGGACAGATCAAACTTATAATTATCAATATTTTGACCAAATGTAAACACATCCTTTTTCACCTTCAAAACTTCTAACATTCTGCATACTACTATGGACAAATACATATTCCTCCTTTAGTTTGACTTCCACCAAACACTGTGGTTCAAGTTTAGGTTCACATGGAAAGGTCATAAAAGATAGGAAAAGGCAGAGTTCATATACATAGAAATTATGGTATATCACTCAAAATTAGATTTGCATATCTTTTGTTGCTGCACAATAAGACAGAATAGCTCATGGCAGAGAGCCCAAAAGTCAAGCAGTGTAACAATTGCCTGGGGATTGGACATAAATTGCTTCTTCATTTGAAAAAAAGGAAACCAAAACAAAATACCACCCAAAGCAAATCAAACCCCCCAAAACCCCAGCCCAAACCAAAAATTACCCAAGGTATAGATTTTTGTCTGTTTTTAAAGTACTTTGAGATCAATTACTAGAAAGCTGCATTCAAACACTAGATATTGTCATTAATACAGATACAGCAGGAATCTTATATTTGTTGTTACACTGCTTTTCAAAGGAATATTCTGTTCCCAAATTTAAGATCTGTTGATATTTTTCATACATACTAACAAATTTCATTTAAGAGCACTGATGAATGAAACAAGAATCTCCTATGATACATTCTGCACAGACAGTACTGCTTAGGTAAAGACAGACAGATGAACTGAGAATAATCTGAACTTTGTCAGAATTGTAGGTACACAGGACTAGAGGCATTCAGACATGGCCTTCACATTCAAAAAGTGCGTAACCCTTACACTGTTTAAAGTATTCCATAATTTTGTATTGCACTTTTAACTGAAGGTATTTATGAGAGAGAAAAGACTGGCATTCTGTATTTCCTATGAAATTATTTTATGCGTTATAATTATTCTGATTGGAGGACTGAGTTCTGGAATAGCCTGTCCCCCTTCCTTGGGCATTCTGATTATCTGTAAGAAAAAGGACATGGGTGTTTTAAAGTAGATATGTTTAGGTTTTGATAAAACACCATGACAATGTTCAGAATTATTCACTTTCAAAGCTTTTCCAGAATAATCTGTAAAGAAACATCAAATATTTCATACTATTATGGCAGAAAATGAAAAGTGTTCTATTTCATGCTTAATTTATTTTGTAATTATAAATCTGTTGGTAAACAGTACCATAATAGGCTTTGCTTTGTGCCTGTTTATGCTTTTGAACTATTTGAGTTTTAATATGCTTTCAATACAAACAACATGATAATAACTGTTCTTGGAAATGACTGGCTAGATGGGTTCACCCCAAAGTAAATTTTAGCATTCATCATGTACACCTGCCAGTAAGGGACATTTAAAAAAAAAAAAAAAAAAAAAAAAGAGAGAGACAGAAAACAGTCTGGCAATTTTTAAATTGCAGAACAGAAGTAATCATTTATAACTAGAACAATTTAATACTAATTCTACCATAACAACAGTCTTTTCAGAAAAATCTGGAAGACAGTTTTCAATTAAAACCTCTTTTTGTATAAAAAATGTTAAACTACCATATAGGTGACATCTCACAAAGCCACAGTCTCATATTTTACTATACTCTTTCTGATGTACTCCAAGAAATAAGAGTTTTAGGTTTCTCCTGACATATGAGTGAGTACCTTGGCTTTCTTTTGCTCTTTTTGGAGCTTCATAGTCACTTAAGATAGTGGGGATTGGTATTTAAGCATTTGTATTACCAAAAAGAAAGAGCGTGAATTCATTAGCAGATAGCCTACACTGTATTTTAGAAGAGCATCTTTCATTCTGCTTCATTGTGGCAGTACATTCTTCTTGTTAAAGCAGGAGTAAGCACTGTTTGTACAGCTACGTGCAAGTCAACTATCAAAAGAGCCTTCCTACTTATATATTTATAATTAGAAATACCTTTTGAAAAATGGTCTCTCCCCTTTGAGTCTTTGCTCATCTGCATTCAGTCTTTATTGATCAAAGTATCATCACGTCCTCTAATACTTCTTGTATAGAGTAGTACTCTGTGTAATTTCACATTTGCCGAGTTGTTAACAACTTCACCCGCAGCCCCCGCAAGGGCTACAGATTTGCAGAACAGACAGATATTGGAACTTCTATACCGGCAGAAACAGGTATAAATATTTGCAAGAAATCAGGAAGCCCATAGTTTGGTGACAAGCATTAGGAAAAACAGGGGTTTGTATATAAGATAAGTAGTTCAGTTTTTATGGCCTTACATACAAATTCACCCAGTTTGGTATTTCAGCTTGGGTGAACAAGAAAGTTCAAGTAGCCAACTCCTTTCCACCATTAAATAATTCATCAGCACAAGTGCACAACAGACTCTAAAGCTCTTCTATCACTGTACCCTGAGTAAAAAAGGAAAGCCTACTACACTGTATTTAAGTAGAGCAGTTACCCTTTCTGAGAGAGTGACTATGTTATGAATACAAATTTAGAGACTGGTCTAGGTAGGTGTTTATGAAGTAGAGTGATCATTGTGGCAATTTCTCACTGAAGTCTGTCAAGACTGCATAATCCTGAAGATATGCTTTTAGTAAGGGAGATAGCAAGCTAGTTGTTGCTCAAATAAATCAAAACATCAGCTGCATAGAGCAATTCTAACCGCAGATGGGAATTCCCTTATAGCCCTCCCTCTCCCAGCAAATCGGCTCCTAAAAAACAGTCAGAAAGCAACTGCGTAATTTTATAGTGAAATATGTGTTTAAAGTAGTCTGCAATAACAAGAAGAGAGCGCACAGGTATGTAGACAAAAACTTTGAAGTCAAAATTTGAGTGAGAAACTAAGGTACTTTTTATATAAACACATTGCCCACAAGTTTAAAAAAAGTCTTACAAATATTGTCCTTGATTTTTAACAGAACATTTTCTAGAAAATAATTTAACAAGTAATCTTTCGAGGTTTATTTCTTTCTATAATCACTGTAGGGTAACTACCTTTATTGTGTATAGGTACCTTTCAATACACAAACATCTGTCTGTATTTGTCAAGTTCCAGCATGTATTCTCCACCTTTTGTCAAGTTTTAAAATAGGTTAAGAGAATTCTTTAGTTCTCATTTTGTTTCTTGGAAGCATTATTATACCTTTTGATGTCACAACTACGACAAAGTTGAAAACTGTAGTTTATGTACCTAAGTTCTGTTACCTAGACTAAGGAAAAAAACAGCTATTTATAAGATCAAAGGTATGTATTTTCATGTCATCCTTGTGCAGTGTGGTAAAAGACTGAAGTTTAAGAACTTAATTTTTATTCTAGGATATGATTATTTTCATTTATACAGTTTACTAACATACTTGTAAAACTAAGCAAAATATTATTCCACTTATAACAATAGAAATAAAAAAAATGAAGTTGCATAATTGCAAAAATTATTTGTGAGCACACTATTGTACCAAATAATCCTACTATTTTAGATGAAGCCAACATTCCTTAGACTTTCCTCGTGAAGACCAAAAGTTTTCACCTTTAACTCCATACATTTTCCTTACCAAGAAGTGATTACCCATTATTCATAATTTATTATTCACCTGAAAAAACCTCACACACACACACACCATAATTCAGGCAGAAGGTTTAAGTAATTGATTACAGAAGCAATAGTAGAATGGAAAAAGGAAAAGGTTTTGAAAGCGTAACGGGCAAGTCGGTGACAGTGGAGCTCTTCTTTTCTTTTGTATTTAATCCCATCCTTCCATGAACTGCAAACAGAGCAGTTCTAAAAACAGCTGATAGCATAATTTGCTTTCAGAAATAACAAACACATTAAGCAGTTATGCCTATATGTATTTATCTGCATGTGTATGTACAAACAAAAGCAATTAAAGGAAAAAGGCTATATTACTGGATAATTTATTTGCAACAAATCATTCCACTAACTCCTTAAAAAGTTATTAAAGTGATTCTAAATTGTGTATTAATAAAATATGCAAAGAACACACATGCTTTCTCTGTGTTTGCACAGTACTCAGTACACAGGGATCCTGATGCAGGACTAACAGCTTTTACTTTTGTAATTTTTTTTTTTTTTCCTTTGCTCACTTCATAAGAACAGATTTACTTCTAAAAATCTTAATGGACCTGTCACAATGCTATGGAATTAGCATTAACAAAATATTTCTACAGTTATAAGGAAAATTTCTTGGTATCCTGTGTTTACCGCAGTATTTTCAAGAAAGGAATCAAACCTTTGTTTGGTGGAAATGCTGGGAATGATTCCAAGAAAAAGGAGGGGAAAAAAAAAAAAATCTACATAACTGCAAATTTATACCAGTGGGACCACAGGATTATGGTAGACAAATAATAATGAGCCGAAGATGACACCAGTAGATTAGGTACTGCAAACCTGAAAGCATTCTTCCCCTGGAAATGGGAAAATTATGCATCAAGCAAATTGTTTTTAATATCAGTATAACACACCTTCTTAAAATCAAATTTCAGAAACCAATGATCTCTGTGGGGGTCTACTTTAACTACACAGTTAATATTTCAAGGTTTCCTGACTTCACAGGTATCATCTGGGCATCCAATTGCCAACTTGGGGCTTACGCTGGAGCTATGGAGACTCTAATATCTAGAATCGCTATGGATGTCACAAGAGCAAGACAGAAATACACTGCTGCTTCCAGATCTAACACACACCAATTTGTTGGCACATGCTCAGAAGATCATTTGAAATTATGGAACTAAAAACTGGCCCTGTGCACTTGTAAAAATGTTTGGCTCAGTAAACCAAAAGCCAACTGTGCCTTTAAAAATTCTGAGATTTCTGAAATGTAAGTGTGGCTTTCCAAGACCTGCAATCTTGATCCCTCAAACAGGACACTTAAACTGAAACACTATGTTCCATACGCACAAGAGTCTTGTTACTCAAGTTTCTCATTAAACAAAAGGTGAAGTATAAATTTCACATGTCTTTGGGTAACACAAACCCCACAAATTCTACCTTACTACAGGACTGTATGGTCACAGTGTAGCCAATATTTCAATTGGATTGATTGAGAAAGGCTCTAGGTTTATTTTCCCTGTATCACCCAAGTAGAAGGTCATTTTAAAATCCGCTAGGCTGTTCATTTTGAATGATTTTGTCATGAGAAATTAATTTACAGGCTTATGGACTTTGCAGAAATGATAGATCTCTAAAGACTTTTTGAGCAGTGAATAACGAACTTTGTCAGCCTCCTCAACACCCTGAATGATTTAGTTTCCTGAATAAGTGAGGCAAGTGGTGGTCTTATCTCTACACTGAGGTCAAATAACTTCTGATTGGAAGCAGAAAAAAAAAAAAAAAGACAGAAATTTCCACCTTCTAACACATCAGAACACACTGTAAGACCACATCACTGTTTCTTGTGCAGGAGCACATTTTGGTCTTAATGTCTTGAACACTAATTCTTGAAAATTATAAACAAGGGATCTTTGCTAAAATCTGGCAATGCAAAGTAAGGGGTTTATTTCCCCTCCACACTGAAGAAAAATTGTTTGAGATCTAAAGGGTGCTAACTTTCTTTGTATTTTGAAGAAATCCCAGAATCAAGTTTTCAGTTTTTGAAATACAACCTCTTGTCTTTAGCATTGAAGACTTTATAATCTAAATACTGTAAAGACTATCATTTGGGGATACTTTTTTTATTTCATTCCAACATTTCCTGCATTAAATCCACTGCATTAATGCAAAGCAAATAAAAGATAGTTTATATGTCTCTGACATAGAGGAACACCTTAGGGAATTTGATAGTCATAATAAGAACTAAATCCATGGCATTGGCTTAAGCTTGGTAATAGGCAGAAACCTGGACAGCTTTGATTATCCAGAGGTGTTATACTAAATCAAAATCAGCAGACAGCATGACTGAGGCTAACATCTGACTCTCTCTATATATTTACACCTTTATCAAAATTTTGCTGTTTCCATTTCCCACTTTACAACTCTAAAGGTCACCTGTTCAGTATGTTACACTCTATCCATGTTGCTCCAGTACCATCATGCATTATAAATTCCATGATTCTTTAGCATACATGAATTTATAGCCTCACTTTTGTCCCAGGACCAGCTACATTTTGATGAATGAGATCCCAGACTAGATAGGTAAATAGAAAAAGCATGAAGGATGTAAGCTTGCAATGTATAATTTATTATAAGCGCCACAAAATACCAGTGCTGAGAGAAAACAAATTATTGGCCTCTCATGCAGTGACCATGAGAAGGTGATAAATATTTCATTATATAGTACTCATCAGACATTTGAATAGCTCATCTGTCCTATTTATGCCAGCTAAAATGAATTCAACCTATCAGTGGCAAATGTATTTTTAATGTTTCTCTTTACCTTCTGTGGAAGAGGCAGCTAAAAGTCCATCTTCCATAAAAACTACATTAGTCATTTCATTACACACTGTAAACTGTTTATTCTTGAATAGGTTTTTCCTGTTAAAACCAGCCCTTTACATCTTAAGGAAATTTCATCTCCAATGCTCATTCTAGTTACTAGGAAATAGAAGTTACCACAGTTGTTTTCTATGCTGTGAAGACATGGTATTTTGATGGGAAAACACCTATCTTGTACTAAACTTTAAAAACATTTGGAGACATCCGTGGCAACTTGCTCCTTTGGAAAAGAAAAGCTGGATAACACCATTTAAGCTTCTTAAGTGCCTCCTTAAATGGAAAATTGCACCATGTTTTCGTGCAACAGGGCATCAGTTCTCATACTAAATATTTCAAGTTGTCACATCTGTATAATATCATAATTTTTAAACTGTGCCAATTAAACAGTCAAGAAATAAGATATTAGCAATCTATGATGTAGGGGTACCTCAACATCTTAGGATTTGGATGGCATCACAATAAAAGCAACACCCTTCGTCTCCTATTGACTATAACATAATTCTGCAAGGTCCCCAAAAATTCTGGAAGTTCTTTATTAAGTGGCCATGTAATAACAGTCAGTTGATTTGAATTTTATACTGTCTACTACTTCTTCGAAACTCTACCTTGGAAATACATCCTGCATAGAAGTCATGCCTTTGATGAAGCTTCTAAGTGAGAACAGCATCATGTTTTTAAAACATTGCAGTGTTAGCCTTTCAACTTCTTGGAATTTCAGTTCAGGTGGATATAAAAAGAGGACAGAGAACTTGAGCTAGCACTTGTTAACAGTGGAGCTTACAGTATAACTGCAATGGAGTATAACTACAAAAGAGTGCCCATATCCAATAACACAAATAAGCTTTATGCAGTAGCTGAGGACAGACAATGCACAGGCACACGCATGCACTCCTTTCCATGCACATATTTCTATGGGAAGCTTGACGTTCACCAGTTCACCACCATGTTCAATTTGAGGTAGGTTTACAGAATATTTAACATACTTTTCTTGCCAGCACTAATGTGAAAATGGCTATAGGATACGACTGGGAATCTGCAAATAAGGTTGAAAACCTATGTGCAAAACTTTTGACATAAAATTTGGCTCTAAGAGCATATGAGGAATGGCAACCTCAAGATACATAACTTTCTCACTGATTTTAAAAAACAAATAAAAAACAAATAAACAACTCACACAGGGAAGAGGTCATAACTCCAAGTGGCCTTTTGTAAGAAGTACAAGCTTGAAAATCACCAATTGCCTGAAGAAAAAAGGCTCATGTCAGTTGAATTTGTACCTGTTAACTCTCAGTACTGCACGCATTTGTTTTCCAGCCGAGAACAGAACTTCCAAAGATATTCAGAAACTGCAATAGGGGCATGAAGTTACAAGAACCTGTCACAACTCACTCATAAGTAATTGGAAGCCATTATTACTAAGCCTCAGTTAACCTCTTTGGAATATGACAAATACTGTAAACATTCCATTTATGTTGTCCTTGCTATTCTTGACTCCAAGTACTATCCGCTTAAGGCCCTATTATGACCCGAAAAATAAGATCAAGAAATTTGAAACTTCTGGTGCTAGGTCTCAATTTACTTTCCAGAATTTACCTCTTATTGCAGTCAGCCAGGCTGTTAGCCCTACTGTTCCTAATCCTAAATATAACCCTAGCTTTAACAGATGCCACTATAAATCAGAAATCAAGACTAAAGAATTTAAAAGACATTTATGTCAACTCTCAGTTTACCCTTCTGGAACTTCCCGAATACCACAATTCATTTAGGATCAGGGGCTACTAACGGCATCTAGTTAGAGTTGGTTTCTAACCTGAAGTTTCCTGAAAGATAGGAACCAGCCAGAAGTAAGGAATGATTAATTCAATTCTACTTACGCCAGGCCTATGCTTACATATTTGGGTCTTGTAGAATACTGCACTTACTCTGACATACAGCCTCTACTTTTCCTAACCCTGTCTTTATTCTGGCCTTAATATTTAGCTTTAGCCCCACTACAATCTAGAGGATTTAATAAGGAATTCAGAGCCACTTACCTCTCTAGAACTTTGCTAATGCTGCCTGCATTGAGCTTCCACAGACGGTTCTTTTCCTGGCTTTATCGCTAGAGATGGAATGGGCAGGGAAACATGGAGAATTTAGAGTCCTGAGAATACCACTACCAACAGTTATTTCAAGGTTAGCTTTTGGGTTCAGAAATGGGGAATTCCTTTCATTTCTATACATCTCTGATATCGTTTGACTTGCATTACTTATAATGATCCCTCTGTTGCCATGGTGCATATCAGGCTCGCAATAGTGAACAGGCTCACTCTCTCTACACTGACAATAACAAAGAACACAGATGGCCACTGCTATTATTTCCACTCCCTCAGTGTGTCCTTGTGCACTTGATGGGGTCTGGCAAATGTCTGTGTTACTCCACCCATGTAATATTGACCACCACAAAAGCTGTTGGAGCAGCAATAACAAGATTGAGCACAATGAGTTTCAAAAATTTCTGCCTCCCAGTAACAAAAACATATATGAGCTCTTAACATCAGAGGCAGAACACCCCATCAAGGATATTGAAATGAAAAAAAAAAGAAAAAAAAAAAGGAAAAATATGCTTTGATGACAAACACCTGCTTAGATGAAGCAGACTCAGAGAGTCAACAGTAACCTGGGGCTGCTGATAGCAGCTCAGTTCTCTAGTCCTTATTTGAATGAAACCACCACTGAGACCATGAGTAGGTTAGCATGAAAAAAACCAAAAAAGATAGCATTGTGCCAAGAATCATCAGCTGCTAAATTATCCAATTCATGAAAATACAGCAGAGAATACTTAGTCTTTTCATGCTCTCCATATCCTGGTGAAACTTTCTATCTTTCTGAGACTTTTCAAAGGCATTCTGTCTTAGCTATACCTGGAAATAGGTTTCTCTGGTGGAGGCAGAGTGTTTTGGACACTAGTAAGCAAAGTATGTCTATGCAGGCTGAAGGGCAAGGTCTTTCCCTTCAAACACTGCAGAATGAGTTTCCATGTGCCTTCTGTATAAATACAACAATTTTCAGGACAAGCTGAATTCCGAGGCTGCTTTAAAACAGAACTAAACCAGGGCTTTCTAATGACATCTACCAGCAACTATAATTATATACAGGCTTGTGTTTCTTTTGTAGGATTTTGGTAGACATGTAGAATCTCTCACTTTTGAACAGCTGTACTAGCTGGATCTTAGCAACATACTAGCCTTCTGAGAGCCTTTGTTCCAGCCTATCCTTGTGGCAATACCTCTGTTAACAGTTCAGCAGGTGCCTTTATATTCAAGGAATCTAATGAAGCTTTCACTATTAAGTTAAGCTACATCAAGATTGGACCAACAGTTTATCTTCAATGTATCCAAATTTGTTGATCCTTGTTTCTGATTGACAACAGAAAGCAAAAGAGAGGCAAACAGTCTGAGGTTTTCTTTAATATGCAAAACAGAGACATCATATCCACTATTTGCAGTAGAATTTATGATAGACAAAAGTGGGTTTGAAAATTATTTTCCTTAAAGAATTGATTTTGCTTCTGATGCCCCATTGTTTTGCATTTATTAGCAAGTGATTTATGAAGGAAAGAAGTTAAATATTAGAAGTTCTGTATTTTTATAGTTCATTTTTTCCTCAACAATTTCATATATGCTTTTGCTCTATTATGAATTCTGAGCTCCATATTCAGTGATCATTCTTTATGACAACTTAAATATGTACTGCATTATTTGTGAATTAGAGAGCAATTTATTTAGGAATCTCAGAAAATTACTTTTCTTCTAGATGCTATTTTACAGTCTATCCATTTTGTGTTTTATCTATGATTGCCTCTTCTATGTCACATGAGCCTTAAGAGATATTTCATACAGATGTGAATTGCAGGATTACCAAAAAAAAGTTTCAAAGAAAAGATCCAGCTTTGATTGTGGCCAGAAGGAAAATAAAAGCTCTATGAATACTAGGCAATAGCTAAGTAACAAAACAGGACCTTGTACAGGGCCACCGCTAGGGATTATATAAATATAGATATATATATATAGAATGAGATGCCTACAGTCACACAAGTCTGGATCTGACAATCAATTCTAAGTTGCTACTTCAGTATGAAGCAGGATTGCCCCAGAATCCTCATAAAACATCTTTCAGGAATTTCCACACAGAGAGATACTTTTCCTATGAATTAAAAGACTTCACCTGACCCTAAAGTATTCTTTCAGCTGGATTTCATGAAAGCTCTTCTTCACATATTGAAGTTAAGTAAGCATTAAAGGTTCAGTTCAAGACTCACATTTCCACTGCAGACACCTGGTGCATAAGTTTAAATAAAATATAGCTACAAAAAGAAAATTCATATTAAGCAACAAGAAACACTTGGTGAGCTACATCATATGCATACAGCAGCTAAAGAGAAAAATATTTTTCTACATATTTAGTGTGCTGATGTGAAGCAAAGTAATTAACACTTAGAGTTGAGATAATGATTTAGCAGTTCTTTTTCATGTGTAACCCAGGTGCCAAAAAGGCCACTTGAGTTTCTATTGCCTTCTCCTACTTCACTGTAATGAACACTGCATACAATGGGAAAGAAAACAAAGGCTTTTGTAGCTCCTCATTAAGAAATAAGGTGAATTTTAGCATTTCAAGAGTCTGGACCAAAATCTTTGGCAGAAGGTTTTATTAACCTGGAAATATGGTTAACTTCATCTTTTGCCTGCATTCCAAATTGGCAAATTTTACAAAACAGTTTATATAAAAAGTACAGAAAAGCAACATATGCAGAAGACAACCCACTGGAAGGAGGAAAAATCCAGCTGGTCTTCTGCTAAAAACTAACCCATGTGAAAGTTAGTAGCACTATATTCATCCTGGCTACTAGACACACAAATACCCTGCCCGAAGCTCTTTTCCTCCCCCTCACCACGTCCCATCCATTGGCTGAAAGCTGGTTTTGCACAACTCCTCAACCTTTCCTCTCCATAGGAAGACTCCCCAGATGACCTCTTATACCAGCTCCCAGCTGCTTCTGAGCTCTTCCAGGAGCCTAAAGAGCCAGGACAAGGTCTTTTGTCTCTATTTTGATTCAAGTTCCAGTGTGTGCCAGGTCAGAGATTAATAAGACTTTGAATTTTCTTCAGAGTGATATGAAATGTCCTGTGACCATGGCACATATGGCTGTGGATCTAATTTATTGATAGTAACTAATTTACAATTCAACTACAAGGAAGAGCTGATTGTAGACCTGGAATAACAAGTTTAACTTAACTCAGCAGTAATATAAGTGGCAGGCTGAACTAAGTGATGGTCCAAAGTGTGAAAGCAGGTGCATCAAATTAACATCCAGCAGGAAAACAGAATGAAGGCAATTAACACAGGGGAATGCAGTGGGGAAGCAGACAGACCAACCAACAGAAAAGCGCAAAAACCAAGATGCACCAAATTAGATTCCCTCTGGATTATGAGAATCTAGGGCATGACAACCACATCATGAATATTAGCCTCATCTCAAGCAACTCAATGAGTTTTCTCCCACAGAAGTACCTGCTTAGTAAGGAGGGTGTGTTTGCTGCTATAAAGGTGCTACAAAGGCCTTATTCACCCTTAAAGACTGGTATGCATAAACTGCACTGGAACCTTGCTTAATACATCAGGAATATGTTTTTGGAAATTTGTAACCAAGTTACAACCACATTTACCAAAAAGTCTAGCCTATGACTCCTGTGTGTTTTTTTGGAGTCAAACCTTTTTAGAAGCTCCTCAGTGACATTTAATTGTAACTCTGGGGGGGTACATTCACAGCCGCATGTCAGCAAAATGCCTTGGGTAAACAGCAGTAAGCAAACTTCGATGGGTTTATTTACCACACAGTTAATAACTTGGGTGAACTATTTGTCTTGGGTCTAATATTTATTTTGGCAGAAAACTTGGTACACATGCTTTATTCTTTTTGACTCTTGTATGTACGTAAATTTTAGAAATATCCATTGACAAATAGCAAAGTTCAGAACCTTTTTCTGAAAATAAACACTGCTCTATTGCTTTTGTATCAAAATGTTGCTAAGCATTGAATTCACTCAACAGAAAACAGAAGGTTCTCTTACTGTCTCATACTTGCATCCTTCACTTCTTTTAAACAAACAGTAACACTCTCAAGAGAACATGTACCACACTGAATTACTTTATTTTTGATAAAATCCAGCAGTGGTACTATAGTAACTGTCTTCACCATGATTAATGTAGGAAACATTTGGAAAGCATGTTATTATTATTCTAGATTACATTTTGCTGGAATTACTTTTTATGCATGGTTACTAAGATATAAAGAGTTCTGAATTGCTAATTGTAATATTCATGCTTGTGAGATAAGATGAGATTTGGAGAACAAGTACATGTTGCTGAAAGATTTTTAGTTTGAGAATTTGCAAACTATAAAAAAGGGTGCAACATATTGTAAAAGTCAGTCTACAGGCTATCAAACCAAAAGATTATAGTGCCAATGACATCCTTAATTAAAGATTTCTGTTAAACTCCAAGACCATAATGTACTTCCAGCTTAATGCTGTAACAGAAAACAATTTTATTCTGCACTTATATGGTGTTTTCTCTCTTATCACTATTGTTAAGTGTTAAATCTTTGCTTTTCCTACAACTGTATTGTCTGTTTCCCAGGCAAGGTAATGCACTTACTCGTGAAGTGATAGATTAAGATTTATGGGGATTATCAATCAGATAATACACAGAGGGACCTGGGTAGCAGTTCTTGCTGTAGATTTTGCAGATTGCTTTGATGACACCTTTGGAAACCCTTCAGCCCATACCTTTGCTAGTAAATATATATTTTGCATATACAGAGAAGTATACAGATGTGATTGAAAAAGAATATGGAAGAAACATTAGACTCCCCTCCTGTACTTTCCTCAGCTGTAAGCAATTGATCCTACAGAAGACAGACCTGGATGGAAATGGAAGGAAACAAATCTATAGGCATATCGGGGACCAGCCCTCCCCTACTCTAGCGAGAGAGGAAGCATGCAAGCAGGCACTGAAGGTTTCATAAACAGAAAAGCCCATTTGCCCCAGTCTTTCCTAGTACTAGCCAGACAAAACAACTTTCCTGTTTGTAATCAGCTATAGCACAACTAGACTTTCTGTGCAAGGATTAAAACTTGAGAGAATTGAGAGATGCTCAATTCTAATACAACAATGGATATTGCATCTGAATTTAGCATTGCCACACAAAATTTCCTTTCAATAGCAGCCAATTAATTTTCTTACTACTTGGCCCACAATGTTCCTAAAATCCTAAATATCAATATCAGAAACCTGAAGCGCATCAAACACCATTGATTTCAGATAACTAGCATTAGCACAGTTTCAAAATGTATCTACGGAAAATAATCAATAATTCATTTTGTGTTCTGAAACACTTAAGCATGGAGTATTCGTAGATAAATCAGGAAAAGGAAGAAGAAAAAAAAAAGAAAAAGGAGAGATTTAATGCTAAAAATTAATCAGTAGCTTCAAATAGTCCCTCTCTGTAGTTACAACTCTGCTTTCTCAAACTTGCACTCTAATTATGCCATGCTTCAATATCCCAAAGGCAATTACACATTTTTCAAAAGTTATTGGATAGTAATCAGTACTTTCAACAAGACTTCCAGACAAAGCCTACCCAATGCCTTATTTATTAATAATGGCGCATACTTTGATTTATATTGTATGCATTCAGCAAAGAAACAGACTGTCTCTTGTGGAAAGCAAGCTCCCTCATTTAGCAGATAAAGATGTTTCACCTTCAACCTAGACAGAGTTACTGAGAGGTCATCAACAGTCAAAGAAAAACTGTGGATGTAGCCCTGCAGAGAAAGAACAGGTGTATCATGAAAAGAGTAAGTTGAGAACAGGGAGTACGTATGGATTGCATAGAAATGTAGAAAGTTGCTAATATCATGGTAGAGTTATGTACATAATGGTAGCAGCGGCACTGTCACGCAGTCAAAATCTAGCTCTATTTGCCTCTCACTTTGCTGCCCCTTGACTTCAGTGAGCAAATTCCAATTCGGCGTTTGCTATTCTCTCAAAGAAATTGTCCCTCTTCCTTATTGTGGCTCTCCTATGTGGTTGGAGAAACAAGGAGATTCACGATTACCTTCTCAATCTGCTAATAACTTTGCTAGCTAAGATCTTTCTAGTCTGTGCTTTCTGTAGCCTAGAGTTTATTTTTCTTTCCCGACAGTTCAGGTTCCCATCTACACTCAGAGAACATTCTTTCATAAACTGCAATGAGACTTTAGCTTGAGAAAAAGAGGATTTAAAGACCACAAGGAAACTGAAATTCATGTTTCTCTTTATGAAAAGTGGATTGGTCATTTTGCCTGCTTTAGAAACCACTCAAATATAGTGAATCAATTTCTGTAGTTATAGGAGAAACCATAATATTATTTAAAAGGAAAGTAAGAGTGTTTAAGGGAAGAAAAAGAAGGGGAAAAAAACCCCAAACAACAAATTTAAAAATACATTATTGGTATCCACTTGATGGCACCTAACTTTTTGGAAACCCTTTTATGCTTAATACCTACCACTGATTTCCTCTTAGGATGAAATACTCCGTGCCCTTGAAACATTTCTCTTCAAACCTCAATTTACAGAATATGGCAGCACAAAAGAACTTGAGAAAAACCTGGAAGGTATCTTACCTTGTCAGTCCACTAAAAACCTTTTTTACCAAAAAATCCAACCCCCCAAAAACCCCAACAACAAAAACACCCCACCAAAAACCACCAAACAAAACAAAACAAAACCCCCAATCACACCAGCTTTTTGGCTAAGGGTGTTACATACCGCTTACATACTGCTGGAGTACATGAAGAGATAGCTACTTAGAAAAATACCACTTATCTAGCTTGGATCCTTACAATATTACAGAAGCATCTACCCAGAGACCATATTCAGAATGAGAAAAATGAAAGTTCTGTATCGTTCATTGCAGATTGGGCTGAATTCGCATATCACCGTGATGTATGAGATGTTATGATGAGGTCAGGGACAAGACTCAAAAATACAAAATACAAAGAACTTAACTTTAAAACACTTTAGGTATTATCTAGAAGCCAACTCGTTGTCAGTGACTGAGAAAACTAAAACAAGTATAGAGACAAGTCAGAATGAAGAAACCCTCCCCTTAGAAAAATGAAGGCTGAGATGGAATATGATTATATATTGTAACTTAAATGAAGGTGCAAGCACTGGAGAACAAGACAACCTATTCAAGCTAGAGGCCAGTTTTGGCACTGACATTTTCAGATTTCAACTGAAGGAATATTCATCCTTGGAGATATTCAAAACTTGATGGAAAAGGCCCTGAGCAGCCTGATCTAGGCTGGCTCTGCTCCAAGTAGGGGCACAACCAGACGACCTCCAGAGGTTCCTTCCAGTCAACTAATCTAGGATTCTATTTTAAGGTTTATAAGTATTAAAGCCAATAGTTTTTAGAATAGCCCTGTCATGGAAACAATGAGAATAAGAACTTCACTGCATCAAAACAATATGGTAAATTCAGAAAAGAGACTGTATGTGACAATGTCATCAAGAGAAAGAGCACGACTCAATGCCCAAGAAGGTCTCTTCCAGTCTTTTATTCCTAAAAAAGATGTTAAAAAAACAATTCCAGAACAGCAGATATTAATATCCAATAGACTTATTAATTTCACTGCTATCTGGCCTAAATTTCTTTCCATTCCATTGAATTACTTGCATTAGTAACTAGCATTTCAAAGGGAGACTTTCCACACAAATGCTCTATGTCACTGTGATTAGTTTAGCTTTTACACTTTAAAAAGTCTGGGTTTTGTCTAGAAAAATGTGAATGCTAACTTAACAGCTAATACCTGTAAGGCAAGGAAAAATAGTAAATGGTAAGATATTAGTGTCTGGACAGATGCTATTGAGGAGTTCATCTTAAATCACTGCAAGGCCAATACATTTTATGCCTATAATTGCTGCTCAAAGTTCACAGTGGCATTTTGCTGATGTGCCTAAAATAGTCTTCATGGGTACTGTTAGAGTTGATTTGACAGTAGTTAAGGTATAAGGGGCAATGATCCAGCTGAATGCCTGTCCGAGTCATTTTGATAAGTGTACAGCCTGTGCAGAAAATTCTTAATTGCTCCAACATTCTTCAGTTGTTCCTGTTCATAGAGTCTATGAGAAAGGTCATCAATCACAGAGCATGTGAAGTTTTTATGTTTTGCTTGCTTAACAAAATACATTTTAAAGAAAGTAAAATCAGTTAATAAGAACTTAAGGAGGTTATGATGTTCCCTTTCCTAACAGCAAATTTGGAACGTGAATCATTTAGTATCTGTATCACAGGGGAGGCACATGGTTACTACTAAACCTTGTTCTTACCTTATTCTTGCTTTGTAACAAAAAACATTACCTGTCTTATTTAGATGTGATAATAGTAGTAATAGATCCACAGTAATTAAAAACTTGTGATATACTGAAAGGGGCAGACTACCTGGTTAAATATGAGACAGGATGTCAGGAAAGCCCATATTCTGGTCCCAGGCTTGCTGCTGACTCAGTTGGACTTGGACAAGCCATTTAGTAGTTTTACATTTTTAATTAGCCATGAAAGACCACAGCCTATGTATAGCAGTGTGCAATACGTCCATAGAGGCCTGAAAACACAGAGCAAGTTCACAGCTTTCAGGATGCTCTCATCACTACCACATGAACAAGACACTACTGTCTCTTAATCTGGAGGCACAAAGAAAGGCAAGCCTAGGTGCATATCCCTTTTTTCCTGGCTACCATCTACATGTGTAGTAGGTCACAAAAAAGCTAGTGGGTTGAACTTTATTTCACTGGTCAGTCCCTTTGCTTTGGAAAAAACTTGATGCACCAAGAAAGTGCTTTCACCCCATGAGATACACACCAGGTCTGAATTTGACCCTTTGTATCTAATACTGTCTACATTTCAGATCGTATCAAGGTTGCCATAGTAACAAAAAGATTTTGTATTGAATGGCAGAAACTTCAAAAAAATATTATGTATGAATCCTGCATAATTTGTTGACACTAAATATTTGTTGCCTGGGGGCTGTATCACTTAAAAATTACACATTTTTGCTGAGAAAGAAATGGAAACCTTGATAAAACACTTAAAATTTTACAGAATATTCACATTTTCCTACTTGCTGCTTTTGGAAATACTTATTTTTTTACACCATCTCCAGTTAGGGAGCTCTCCCTGGTTCTGCCAGTGGGGATTTTAAACAGAAGGAAATATGTCATTTAAAAAAAAAAAAAAATTAACCTCTACCTTCCCACTTCCCCTTTATATTTTCCTTTCCAGTCCAGTCTCTCATCTTAAGAGCTTCTGAGATATTATCTCCAAAGACTCTCAGTTTTTAGCATTTTTCTATTCCCCAAACTTAAATAGCCCAAAAGTTAAACCTCCATTGTATTTCCTTTTGTTGCAAATATTTTCATATCTGCAGCTACGTTTCAACCTCAACGCCTTTCCTTATAAACCAAAAACATACCAATAAGTTCTTTCCCCCAGTCTTTATTTGATATAGTAACAGATGGATCCCAAACTGTAGAAAGACACCCACTATCTTCAAATCTGTAAAGTTTTAAAGTGCATCTGTAATGTGCCAATCCCCACTGCTTTCCACATTCCTATGGAAAACTATAAAGGAGAGGATTTTAGGCCCCTGATATAAGCATCCTGAAAAATCTCCCTTTCAGCTGTAGCATTTCTTCTCTAAAAGGAGATAGAAGTACCACCTGCACATTATACCAGTTTTCCAGCTGGCAACTGCAGTTATGAAAACAGAGATTTTGTGGGTAGCTGCAACCCTGACCTGATGGTACTGCACCTCCACTGCATTACTCCTCACTGACACAAAAATCTGCCTCATTAAAGATCTTATATTCTCCCTCCCCATTTGCTTCTCTGTCAGCGTCTGCCACCATGAGAAAACCCACAACCCTACACACTGAAATTCCTGTTACTGTTCAAAAGATCAATTGCTTGGGTTTTGGAAAAGGAATTCTTATCTGATGTTTGAATATGAACAAATTAAAAGCTTCAGCATCACAGTGGATTAAAATTGAGGTTTATATGTGGGGAAACTGGAAAGCATCCCTTAATTCCTGTATACATTTACCAGCAATTCTTTTTACATGCGTTTCAGACACCAACTCATCTAACAACATTGACACTGGAAGAGGATTACCAACACTTTTAGAATGCATACTACATTTCCACAACTACAGGATCAGGTTTACTAGATGATAACCAACAACCGAACAGTCTCAAGTAGTTTTATGACAGGAGGAACGTGGAAGTCTCCCCCATTCCACAATCAGTCCTAATTAATTAGCAATAGTTCACCTCTCCTTGAGCATATGTATCAGGCTATGTGTTTTCATATTAAACTTCACAAATACCTACATATTTTTCCCCAAAGGTACTATTTATTTTATTTCATTTTCAGGACAGGAACTGTTTTTTGAAAAAGCATCCTAAAGTTACTCTTAGAACTGGCTTTATTGTTCTTTGGGCTTGAAATATCCTCTGGAGCATTCTGAAATAGTGCAAGAGAAAAAAGACATTTTCATGTCTACTCTACCGAATAGGAGATTTGGTGCACTTTTATTCCTTTGAACAAATTAAGAAACAGAATTCTGTAACTGGAACAGATTCAATGCAGCTTTCATTTACAGAGACCAAATAAAAATTATGCATACCAGGAAAGTCTGGTGCAACAATTGTTTTAGCAGTTAAGGAATCGAAGAATTTGCTATAGTCATTGACAACTAGGAATAACAGTGTCCTGGTTTCAGCTGGGATAGAGTTAATTTTCTTCCTAGTAGCAGGCATAGTGCTGTGTTTGGGATTTAGTAGGAGAAGAATGTTGATAACACACTGATGTTTGTTGTTGCTGAGTACTGCTCATGCTAGTCAAGGACTTTTCAGCTTCCCTTGCTCTGCCAGGTACACAAGAAACTGGGAGGGGGCACAGCCAGAACAGTTGATCCAAACTGACCAAAGGGCCATTCCATACCATATGGCATCATGGGCAGTATAGAAACTGTGGGGGGGTTGGGGTTGGCCGGGGAGCAGCGATCGCTGCTCGGGAGCTGTCTGGGTATCGGTCGGTGGGTGGTGAGCAATTGCATTGTGCATCACTTGCTTTGGATATTATTATTATTATCATCATAATTATTATATTGTTATTATTATCATTACTATTTTACTTTATTTCAATTATTAAACTGTTCTCATCTCAACCCAGGAGTGTTTCTCACTCTTACTCCTCCGATTCTCTCCCCCATCCCACCGGGGCAGGGGGAGTGAGCGAGCGGCTGCATGGTGCTGAGTTGCTGGCTGGGGCTAAACCACGGCAGACAGACATACAACATGCCTTCGCATTACTCACAGCTGTTATTACATATCACTGGGTGATAGCAGCTCCATTACTTACTATGATTCAGGATTATCATATTGCTGGTATGTGCAAGGACAGTTTTTCAAATTCTACTCTGTTACATCTCTTTGATGAGTTTTGCAAAAATAGGATTCTCCTGCACATTTTTATATTAATAACCTACTGTAACCCTGTTTCTATTTGGATAATATTACATTAGTAAGATTAATGATATTGAGATGAACATCCAGACCTTTGCCATGCAAGGCTAAAAATTAATTATTAAAATAATGGAGGTCAAGGTCACTTAGGGTACACTTTTGCCTCTTCATGAGTTAATTTTAAGGACTGCAACTTGGAACTTTTGATGACCTGTGCTCCAGCTGACTGACATACTCTTACATGAGTTACTTCCACTTTATTCTAGACACCGAGTAGTCTTCATAGTACTTCTCCCAGCAATATGAAAGAAAATGTTCACATACCCACCAAGATTAAGCTGATGAAACAAGGACGACAGATGCAGGGAGTTTGGTTTTGGTTTAATGACAGGGCAAAATATTATTTTATACCATATCTCCCAGTTCTTAAATGAGGATACCTGTCCCTCAGCTGTGCAGGAAAACAGAAATAAGTTATTCTGATATTTTATTAAAGTTGAGCATTTCTTTCACTAGCAAACATTTCTGCTTCAGAGCATTTGTATCTTGGCCTATGCTATTCACAGGAGGCACTATTTATTTTTAACTTTACAAACAAATAATTACATTTTTTTAAAAGCTCTTTAAAATATTATACTAGATATAAATGGGTTGAACTTTGCCTCTTGGCTGATCAAGAATGTCACCTAATTAAACAGTTTTGTGTTACAGCCATAGGCTTGGCAAGAAATGAAATAAACAAATACCAAGCAATTGTATTTCCATAAACTGCATGACACTGTTGACTTCCCTGCATTTAAAGAAAGAAGTCATTACTCAAAGCAGAGGCGGAAAAGATTTTCTTTGAATGAATGAAATTTTGCATTCTACTCCAGAAAAGGTAATGTCAAGCATAGTTGGTAGAAGGTAATATGTGTATAGAGGTGAGCGAAGCCATGTTCTGAGGGAGACAGAAAAATTCTTTCAATTAATATTTTTAACTTTTTATGTAGATGGCAGTTTAACTCAGGGATCAGTGCCAAATAACTTCCATATATTGCAGGATAACATGAATAGATGAAGAGGGAGAACACCATCAGAGAAAAATAGAAATGGCTCCCACTACCTACGGAAAATCCAAAACAGTCTAGAACAGAGAAAAACAATTCATTGATGTTCTCTATCCTGGATAGTGTGCAGAGAGAGAAAAAAAAAAAAAAAAAAAACAGGGAAAACCAAATTTTTTTTCTGCATCCATTTCTAGACATGCTGAAAAGCTTATTTGGAGAGACATTTGGAGAGGAAATACCCAGTGAATTCAGGGCCTATTGCAGCTACAGGTTTAAGGATATCTAAACATAAGTTTGAATCTCCAATTAACCACACCAGCTTTTTGAATGCTCTATACCTATATAGGGACTTACCCACAATCTCATCCAATATTGAGACAGTATCTCATGCTGCTCTTTTTTATATCACTTCGACATATGCAGCATATGGTGTTTCTAATCTAGTTTTCAAATTTTCGAAACATCAGGGTTTACTCCCCTAAGAATGATCCAAATTAATTTTCACTTGTGCTCTTAATTCTTATGACAACAGAAAGACATAATACAAACGCCTAATGCATGTTCTATCTGTGTTTAAAACAATATTCACTTTTTTTTCTCTTTTCAATAACAGCATCACACAAATGTTTTGAAAACTTGAATAGTGTTGGTTTATGTATTCTTACCATAGAGCTTAAAAAGAAGCATTGAGGTTCCCAGCATGGTTAAGACTGTGTCTTGTATAAGTTGTAATTGAGCAGAGACGTTTAGCGTAAAGATACATCTCCCCGCCAAGTAAAGTATTATACATGGCATTAACAAGAAAAACTACAGCACTGGCTTTTACCAATTCACCGCTTATCAATTCACTCTTAGCTTGTCAAAACCATAAGTACGTATTGTATTCCAGAAACAACTTCAAAAATTCTTATTCTAGTAAAGAAAACACTTCACAATCAATGCACATTGACCTGCATTGTTTCCTAAGACTGAACATTTTAACAATTGGTCCCTGCCTGAAGGCAGCCCCATGTGTGTTCCAGTAGACAAAAAGGCAAAGCCAAACCAACAGAACCCATGGAAACGTTGCTCTCTGAAGTTATGGTTTGTAAACAAACACCAATAGATTCCTTTGGTGTGAGTGTTTTATCAAACGATGCTAACATCTGAATTGCTGGTCTGTTGGAGAAGTATGCATCTGAAGCATGCCTGGAGAAGAAAACAAAACGTGGATTAACCCTTTCAACTCTGCAGTCACTTCAGTGGTAAGAAAGCTTCTGCCCTTGCCTACCTGCTTAACATATATAAGATAAGGATTTGTAGCAACAGCTTGATATACTAAAGTAATCTCAACACCTCTGCAGCAGCCCTGGCAGCGAAGTGCCAGCAGATCTAAAGTGTCAGATGCTACTATGCCTGCATCTCACCTGAAACCTTCCCTCCTCACATGGAGGATCCCCTGCAGAGATGCATTCTGCAAGGATAATCTGCCGCTGCAAAGCGCAGCCAGCCTTGGCTTCCCTTCCTCATCAGCCCACCCTTCCTGTCCTCCCATTTGCATTGGTGCTGCGTATTCTAAAGGAAAGAGCTGGGATAACACACTTCAGCTCTACAGAAAGGAATGCAGCAATGACCAAAATTATTAGCAACGTTACTACGTGGTATTTTCTCAACACCAAGCACTTCAAATTCATTATCTCTTACATTTTAAACAATGTTATCATGTATAATTATTATTATCGCTTTAGTTAATTCTCCAGTTAACTCATGCTTCAGTCAAGTCAAAATTTTGCTTCGTAATTATGAGTCTCCCATTCTGCCTATTAACCTCTTAACATTTTTGCACGTAGTTAAATACAAAGAATCTATTCTTTCTTCCTAAGTAGAAAGACTTTTAGTTTCAAGTCCAACCCGGGCCGGCAGGGGCTCAACAGACCTTTAGAGGTTTGTTGGAAGTGAATTTCAATCTCGGATTCAGAGAAGCAGAAGTAACTTCACATGGAACAGCCTGCTGCTCCAGTGCAGCAGCAAAATCTCACAACAGATCTTTTGCAAAAACACCAGTAAGTGATCTCAGCATTTACCAACACTAACAAAAACATGTTCTTCATGTGAAGGAGCCAGCAAATGCAGTTATTTTTCATCATTAACTATGAAGATCACAAAAAACTGCAGAAGTTCACAGGCAACGTCTTGGAGAGATCTTAGACAGATTGAGCTACTGTTGGGCTGGCTGTAGAGAAGAGGAGGGATTTCCCAAAAAAACCTTTCAATCAGATGCCTCACTGAGAAGTGCATCAAATCATAAAATCATCCCTCTACTTGTGTTGTATAAGTAAATGGAGAGAAAAAACAGAATTACATGATCAATCATTACCAACCAACATTTGCAGCACTGACTTTACAGCAAACTGCTTCCACAATCAACAGAATTAGAACAAAATAAACTGCAAAATTTGTTGAGTAAATTATACTACCAAATGAAATCATTTTGATCTTTTTGTGGACATTCTAGAAATGGAAAATAATTTATTCCCTAAAGTCCTTGAATGATGAATATTTGGATTTATTTCAGAAGGAATCAAGAGAGTCAGGGAGTATGCGAATGTAATGGATTTTGTTGCTGATACTGGGTAGCAGTGCAAATGGATCTATCATCTTATTCTTGCCCATTAATGCTAATGCATGTGCATTGAAAAGAGAATATAATCCATAATATATGCACAAAATCTGCATTATTGTTGGTACAAGAGTTACGCTTGTCCTTGGGCTTCAGTAATATTCACTGCTGGTGCTCTTTTGTTTAATAAAAGCTTCATTATTTCTCCTTTTAATTGAATATTTATACTTCAGAGCAGCATTAGTAAGACCATTTTCAACTGAATTTTTACTGTAACTCAACCATCCTCCTGTTTATATCTCTTTAGGGATGAGTGAATCTGACTCCAAAACTTGACAAGAGCCAAATATAATTGCCTTTGAAGGTTCAAAAAAGTTGAAAAACTTCTGTTATGAAATAATTTTCTAATTTCTTCGCTTCTTTAGCCTTGCATAAAAGATGCAGATATCCTGCCGAAGGAAGTGATTTCCAAGAATACCCCTTTCCAGCTGAGCAGCATTCTCACTGATATCAGCTGGGCCAAGATCCTACTCCTTAAAATTTTCCTTAAGACAGATTAAAAATGAATAAAATAAAAATAAAAAAGAAACAAACAAACAAAAAAACCAAAACAAAAACACCCAAGAAAGAGATTTCCAGATCATGTTTCAAGCCTAAGAGGATTTGACAGATACTACTCTATGCATCCAGGTGTTTCCTTTACTATTTATGTTACCTATTGCATGTACTGTATCAGTTTTCAGTGGTGCAGCTGTCACAAGTGTTGCCAATTTAAGGTGTAGTAGGATCCTTTTCTCTGCAGAATTAGGCTGAATTTGCTAAAGCAGATCCTTCTGTGAGATACAACATTCACATCTGTCTGTTGTAACAGCACAGGTGCAGTCACTCTGATTAAATAGGGAAGCAGTGTTTCTGGAAGAACTCAACCATTTATGGAAACGTAAATATCCACAATATCAGTTTAAAAATTGCAGCAATAAAGCTATAGCACTAGTTATTGCCTCATAGATATAAAAATGGCAGACATATGCATTCAACAAGCACGTTTCTGGCTTGTCCTATTCCTGCTGCAGCCCCCAGAGCTCCACCTTTAACTGCAAACTGCAGTACTCTGTCACGGTATCCAGAGAGGGCTTGTATGAGAGTCAAACTTACTCTTCTAGGAATACTTAGCCAGGATAAACCAAAGCAATGAGTTTTACTTGAAAAGAAAAAAAAAAAAAAGAACAAGAATTAAAACAAAACAAAAAAAGCCCCAAGAATAACAGCTGGGACAAGGAGGAGGAGATAATTTTAAAGAGTTGGGAATACAGAAAATATGAAGCATTACTACACACTTCCAGCTCTCCTCTGTCACCAATATAGTATTATTCAGTAATTAGAGTTAAATTTCTTACACGATTGTATGACTTCAGGAACTGAAGCATTAAAAACTACTGGTCCTGCAAACACTATCTTTTTTCCCCACATGTGCTCCCATCTGCTGACACATGCAACATTTAGATGTTCTACAGCATACTGCTGCCTTGCTCAGAGCAAACCCAAAGCAGTGAATATAACATTAGCCATGGCCTTTGTTGCTCTTGTTTTATAGAGAGAAAACAAGCAGCTATTTCTAGTACCTGAATGCAGAGTCTGGACTAAATTGGAAATGCCACAAAAATGAGGAGTTAGTCTCAATAAATAAAGATTTTAAACAAAAAAAAACCCCACTATTGGCAACATACAAAAAGAAAGGAAAAGTCTGTCCGTGCTTGTTCTTCCTGTTTTGTCAGACCTACTAATTACAAATGGGATCTCAATAGTCCACAGCAAACTTTTTATTCTATCCTAGTCTCCAAGATAAGGTGGGAGTGTACTTCGGCTTGTTCTAGTCTCATTATCCATTCCTCATTCTTTTGCGAACAAAATTGTTGTTTTCCGCAACAACAACAAAGTAAAATGTTTCTGACTGTACATGTACAGAGGCGGGGGAGGGGGGGGAAGCCCTGATAGATCTGAACAATTCATGGGCAGAGTATGCCATTTGGGAAAAGTGTTTCTAAAAGCAACAGTGGTTGATACATTCAGTTAAATTACTATATGGTTTCCCCAAACAATTTTACATGTTTCCTTTTCTCCAGCTGAGGTCCCCAAGGGGGAAATGCCTGCATTTGGTAACAAATAAGTATAGTAAGTAGTGTTTTCACAGATTTCCCTATACAGATTTCTATTACTAATATTCTGTAGCAGCCATTATTTAACAATTCAGTCAATGACAGGTAGTCATCTGAGCCAAAAACCTCCCATCTGCTGAGCTCTCCAACTTCCAGCTTGTAAGTCTTAGACAGGAACATTTCATTTGAATGCTATTCTAACACACCTGCACAATTAAATTGCATTGGTTTCTCTGCCTGGATGGATTTGCAAACACACACTGCACCCCCCAAACTGTTCTGAGTGTAGGGGCAGGTTGAGACTATGTTGTAACTGAAAGGCAACAGAAATGGGTGGGGAGGGATGACAGAGGATGGACAGGGGACCACTCCAAAAAACCACCTTAAAAATTAAATTATTTTCAAGCCACTTAAGCATTACCTCTTACTCAATCATAATGCTAGGTTCAGAAAGGACTCTGAACATGATTGTGTCTTGTGATATGAATTCAATTTTCATTTCAGGTCCCATAATGGAAATGACCCTAATTCAGATTCTCTAGAGAAGATGTTTGCCCCTTGTCATCAGCTTAGATTTAATTTAAGAGAACATAAAGGGGAAGAAAAAAAAAGGTATAAATCACATCCCTGTGTTTGCTGTACTAACATGATTTGTGTGAGGGGATGCTGGAGAAATAAAGAGCAAAGAGAGCACTTGAAATGTTTTGACTGCAAAAGCTTGCAGAAATGGTTTCTTCCTGTCAAAAGAAGATTCCAGTAATAGCCAAATTTCCTAAAAATGAGACTTAAGGACATAATGACCAGTATACAAACAAATGGGGCCGTCGGATCCTTGCAGTTTAACGGGTAAGGACTCCAAGATTTTATTCCCCACTTTGCCAGAGTATAAAAACAAACTTAACAGACAAGAACAGATTTTCTTTTTTCCTTAAAAAAAAAAAATTAATAAAAGCATCCCAAGAAAATACAAGCAAAAGCCAGGTGACATATTAGTGGAGAATCAGATGTAACAGTTTTATGCTTCTTCATAAACGTCCTGTTCTCTCTGTCTTCTCCCATCATAGTCCACAAAGGCCCAGCATAGCTCTCTTTCGTGTAGGCCAGGCCACAGCTCATGAGGCGCTGAACAAATTTTATGTGAGTAGAAATTTTACTAGTAGAGAGTGGTGACACTTTGCACCAGGCTGGTGCAACAGCAAGTGGCTCAGTAATGGTAATAAATTGACCTCAAAGCTTGAAGGGCTAGTTACCTTACTTCAGTTACTCAGCATATGAAAGTCTGAGGCAATTTTTGCACCGCTATGAATTGCAAAGCTATACAAAAGCCTGTGAAATTCTTCTTGTGTTCTCATCTACATCTGGTTGAGAGGGCACATACATGTATAAGGGCATAGTCAAATACGCTCTTATCAATCGGGTTAAATAATTCAGTTGTTCAGAGTCTACTCCCTCTTTGAAGATATTTTTCAACAACTAAAATGACAGATTGATCTGCTAGTCATTTGGGATGCAAAATAACTGGTTTGCTTCAAATATGTCCAATTTAGCACCTCTGTGTTTAGAAGTGTGTACCTGCATAAGCTATAAGAACTTAGTGAGTGAAAACAATAAAATCTATGTGAGCACAAACATCAGAAGGGCAGTTAAATGTTTTAGTAGGTATTAATCCCACAAATGGCAGAACCAATGTTTTATTTGCACAGACTTCCTAGAATCTGATTGTCAACAGCTCCTGTATTGTGTCTTAAATTGCAACATTATTAAAGACAGGATGACATTCTTAAAATCTGCATTTAGATGAATAAACACAGGTTGAGTGGTTGCACTTAAGGCAATCATTTTGGGAGAACTGTCATGGTTTTTTTTCCACTAGCAAGTTCCAGTTCTCAAGTTTAGCAAGGGTGCACTGAAAGCATGCCAACAAACACACAATTAGAGATGATCAGAATAATCAAGTATGAAAAGTTTCAATTCCTTATTTTGCTACCTTAAAGTAATACAAATGAAAAATCATTCTGATATCCCACTTCCAAAATACATTAAAGAGAATAAAATCTCCTTCCACAAGCTTCCTGTCAGTAATAAGTATTCTGTGCTTAGATGTACAGCACAGTAACACAATTTATTCTATTTAAATGTAAAAAAAATATACAAATGCAGCTATTACCTGCGTTGCTGAAAGGTATTTTCTCCCAATTCAAAAACCCTTAAAAACGTTTTAGGGCAATTAGTTAACAAGCAAGTTCTGATTTTCAGTTTTCAATGAATGCAGGCAGCATTTTCAAAGTAAAATAGGAGCATTAAGGCCCATGAGCATAGGTGTGATTTCAGGGAAGGTGGATGGCTTTTCTCTTCCACATTCCTGCTGGAGTCTCACCAGAAGGGGAAGGAAAGAGGCATCAGAACACAGCAGTTTCTTTCCCCAGCAGCAGGGGGTCTGCCCATACTGCTTAAACCTCCTCTTGCTGATGAATTTAACAACTACACTTAGAAGCTCAAGCCATATTTGAGGTCTCCTGTCAGTCAGCTGTGTTCCCATTATATCAGGCATTAGCCAAATCTCCAGGGTGGCTTTGCAGTGGCTCTACAAGCCTGCCATTTATTCACGGTATACTAGCAGCTAAATTATTCCTAAAACGTAGCCCCTCATGGAACACAGTCCTTATTGATGGGAAAATAAAGCTGACTGGCCCAAACTGAAGTATTTGATTGCATTCAATATACAAGGGACAGAATACACACTTCCACGATATATTGTGATTAGGCTCGTATCCTGCTAAATGACAGTATCATATTTAACTCTGGTCAAATAGGGGTGGGGTGAAGTGACAGGGTGTTTACAATTGTTATAAGTGAATATATCCCATTAGAAGGACCAGGGTTATTTTAACCTGTCTTTTCCCATTACCCCTCCTCTTGATTTGTGTTAGTCCTTGTACCTTTTTGGTGGGTGGCAGAAGTTGCCTGCTCTGAATAAAAGTAACACCAGTTCTGTTCAGCATGAAGTTCAGCACATATCTGAACAGACATCATTTACTGGGAAAGTTGATAAAACACTTATGAATTTATCTTCCAAGTATGAATTGAGATAAAGTCTTTCAACACATGCTCACAAGCTTGGCTACTGATGCTTTCCATTAAAAAAAAAAAAAAAGAAAAAGAAAAAGATATTTTAAAGATGCCACTCAGTTCTCATAGGCTGCTGTTCCAATGCACAAGGAAAACAAAATACAAATAAAATTATTTATATCTGAATAGTGCAGAATAAAATAATAAATTGCATCAGACAGTGTACAAGTTACTGTCCCTTTCTATTAGCAGTACTTGTAGGCAGACCCAATGTTACAGAATGCTTCATTCTGCAGTTTTCCTTTAGGTGTCACATAAATTAGCCAGAAAAAAATATTTAACTTTCCTCAGGATCAAGCTGTCTTTGTCACTTTGTCTTGACTTTTTCTGTGTGCATTAGGATCTGCCTGAAGAGTTCTTGAAGGCACCTCAACATCAGAAACAGAAGCTTCTCACTTCAAATCATAGTAACAGCAGTGCCCAACTTAGCTGGCAAAACTGGAGGAGAACTGTCTCAACTGCAATATTGCTGAGGTCTACACTATGAAATCCCAGATGCATGGAAAATAGGAGCATTCTTCCACTCTCCCATTCCAACCAAAGGCCAGGGAGAAGTGACTAAAGAACATAAATTTTTCAGTGACTTTTTTTTTTTAAATAAGAAATATCTATTTGTCAAAACTAAGGTGTATTTACAGAAATCACTGATGACTATGAAATGTTTTGGATAATATAATTTGTAACAACTTCAAAAGTTTTTCTTGTATACCAAGTTCTTTGCATGTCTTTGTAATGTTGTGAATAGAAAAAAAAAAAAATATTGAGCCAGGCCTTTATATAGTAAGGTGAACATAAAAACCACCGAGTTAGTACTACCTTACTGTGATTCAAGACAATTCAAGTCATTGAAAACATCATCACAGAAGTGAATGATAATGAGGATCTATATCTCTCTGATGAAAGGCATTTCTCATTGAATCAGATATAAAAGTTAAGTACCTTTAAAATTACTCTTTAGAAAGTAATCAGTTTCAAAAAAAATATTTTTAGCATCCACAAAATATAGATAATTCTGACTCTAGCATGACATCTTCCAGAACATTGGCTTTACAACACTAACCATCCATCAAAAAGAAGAGAGCTTTTTGGGAATGTATTTACAGAACAGGGTGGGTGGGGGAACACTCACGTTGATGTTGCACCATCACAATATGTTATTTATCATGTGACGTGGTATCATCACAAAGTGCTATTTTAGTTCTAGTATAATGCTTCCTCTTACAAAACAGTCAAATACAAGATTTTTTCTTGCAATTATAGTGTTTGGATAGATAAAAGGGATTTGTCTTAACAAGAAAGGAGTTTGTAAAAAGAATACTGCTCTCCAAAGATTAGTATATATACTTGCATATATCTGTATAGAAATACAAGTGGAAAAAAACCATCTGAATGTTGCGTCCTTAAAATAATACTGTATTGACCAAAAATATCTCAAACTGTATGTACCTCTATGAGCTAAGAGATGACAAAATGCATTATTTACATGAGTACATTCCAAAAAGGACTTTGAGGGAAAAGACAAAAAACAAACACTTGCAGCTCCTTCACTACTTACTTAAGCATTCATTGAGTCAGAACCTGAAAGACTACTCACTGTTAACACACATTTCAGATATAGAATACCTAAGTTTAAAATCTCTGCTGTGTATACGATGGAATAAACTTTGACAGCAGCTGCCCACACCCCTGGTCAGTGCTCTGCACACTGGAGCCTTTCTTCTGCTCTTTCTCCCTCTCACCTTCCCCACCCCACAGCAGAACAGAGCGTTCAAACCCACTACAAAAGCTTAGGTTCCTCTGCAAAAACACTTATGTCACTCCATCTGCTGTGACAGATGCATCATCATCCTGGCAGTTAGCAAAATATGGCAGCTACAAACAAGGCCAGAAAGACACCAACATGAACTATGCAACCTTCCACCAGTCCATGTGCCAGAACATAGTGGCCATGTCCCCCAAGTCCCAACAAACTGCACCGCAAATTCAAACCTTACAGCCTCTTAGGCTACCTGTTTTAAGTGTTGAAACAAAGTACATCTAAGGGACATCCTGACGATGATAGCAGTTTATCATACAGAGACAGGCACCAAATCTTAGCTACCCACATACCATTTTAATGCCACCTGTTAACACATATTTTACTGTACGCCAAACAGAGATACGCAGCAGTAACCAAAATCTGGTGTTGGTGGATATTTCAATTATATATCAGGATATTTCAATTTCATTGATCTCAACTGCATTGTACGTCTAGCAGGTACAGAAGTTTGTAGGGAGCTGCGCATGCATGCCAAGTAACAGGGTTGGGAAGACCACTGCCCTCCCAGCAGCTCCCCCCACCGCACTGCCACCGGGAGTAGCTTGCTCTGCACTGTTGTTCGGTTGGCAGGCATTAGCAGCCAAAAAATTTCCCTCTCCACCTAACTGCTCGCATGAACATTGTTAGCTCCTTTTGTGGCTGAATTTTAGATATACAGAAACCTGTTCTTAAATACAGAGGATCTACTGCATTTGAATGAAGGACCTTTGTGTGCCACACTCTATGCGTTAGATGCACTGTTCAAAAAATTGCACAGGATAACTGGGGTATACAGGAGGCTTCCTTCAGCTGAAGCTGTTTTACAAGAAGCATTTTTTTTCTGATTGTGCTCCACTTTGACGGTCCATACATAATTTAAACCCAATATATTTTCAATTATTTTGAGCTCCCTAAACAAGAGAATTTTTATGGATGTTAAATATAACCAGGTAATCATTAAAATGTTGCTTGTGTTGCAATTTTTTTGCAGTTCAAAAGCAATGTTAAAATTTCTTAGTAGTAAATGAGACCTCTAGGGAGGAATGGTTAGAAAGAGGTTTAATCAGATTTTCCAGAAGGAGGAGGAGGAAAAACTCCAGCAAAAATAGCCTTCAATTTTCCTACTCTCTTGGAATCAAAGTCAAGCCCAATAACCCATCCGTACTAAAGTTATTCCAACAATGGTATGTTCCTAATTTCATGAAGAAGCACTGTCCAGGTGAAGTTAACTGCATGACCAGAAGCGTTTGGGCTGCATTGTCCAAAACGTTCAGGTTTGTAGTTTGACATGACCTCGTTATTACTAAAATAAATCAGAGCCTTGTAGGATGTTTTGAAATGCCTGCCAGAAGTTACTGAACTGACAGCCTAGTAAATCATATCTCAGTGACACCTTAGTAAGAAGTCAGAAGAAATCAGCTTTATCTTCCTCGACTAATAGTTCGGTGTTCAAACTACTAGTAGAATACTAATGTTGTGCATGCAAAAAATATATAATTATCAAAGATAGACAGACATGCCTAGTCTCACCATTTTCTTGTAGGTACAACTGATTTCTCATTAAAACCCCTTATTCACATGTAGCGTTTCCTGGAAGTTGATTGTTTTTTACTACAGGGGAAGAAATTGTTCATCATGCATTCAGATCACCTGCTGCTCCAATTCTGAACCACCAAGTTTTCTCTTTGCTGTTTGTTCCCTTTTACATTTCTTGGGCTAATATTTTCAAAAGCACTGAAGTAGTGAAAATTCTTTGATTGTTTAAATACTTTTGAAAATGCTTCTTTTTTCATTCAAATGGGATTGATGCACTACAAAAAGCTTGAGATAAGCTCTCAGTTTTCATAGCGCACTTTGAGGCTGGTAGATCTCCAACCTTGTAAAACAGTCTTATTCACGCATAGGAGCCCCATGAGACTGCAGAGCATTATTTAAATAGGTGCAACACATCCAAGAATTTTTCTAGTTTTAGAGCCTACGCCAGTTTTCTTATCTCCACTTTATGCATGAGTATATCAAAAGCCAGATATGTTAAATAGGATGTCTTCAAAAGTCTGACTTGGACAATCCCTTACCTCCTTGGTATTATTAGACACACAAAAAACGTGTGGCTGTTTTCTTATCCACTGTATGAATGGTGAACTCCAGGCCTTTGTTGTCAAAGAACTTGATATAGTCAACCAATACTTGAAAGCAAAATGCATTTTTAAAGAAATAAAAGGAAGAAAAATTATCTGAATACAAGCCAAAACACCTCCTTGCTGTCTCAGCAGATTTCAGATGACAGCTTTTACCTGCTTTCTTCAGAAATCCTTAGGGAGGAATTAGGAAAACATATCTTAAGGCACATAGTTACATGGTGCGTAAATTACATTTTATGCACTCAGGGTTAAGCTAAAACCAGGGGGAACATGAGGTGGCGCCACGCTTCCAGAGGTGTTTCTAGAAATCCTACAGTCTTTATGCAAGGACTGTGCTTCTGCAAGGAGGGAGCTTTGTTTAATTTTCCTCTGCTGAACTTCAGAAGAAAACAACCTAACAGCATCTTGATTTTAAAAAGTTATTCAAACTGCAGTCGTATGTGCTGGCCAACACTATAATACAATCATGGGCCTTTGCATCTATCCTGTGCTTTCTTGACATTTAAAAGCAAGTGTATAGGAGTATTTGGCCAAATGTTACAGACTGTATTAAAATAAACCATTAAAGACAAGACCAGCAATATTGAATGAATGCAGATACATCAGGAATGCCCTTTTAACATGGAATTCTCCATTTCTGTCACCAGAAAGAGGAGGAAGAAAACACAAGCTCCATGAGACAAGATGACTCTCAGGTTGCTCAGAAGATAAGTGTTTGCTGTCAAAATAAACTAAACTGTCTGGAGTTCCTATTAATTTGTTTCTTGTACATTGAAGGAATTAGATTTGAAAGGCATTCAAAAGAAGAAAATTGATCAACAGTATTAATTTTGGTGTGTAAATAGCTTGAGGATAAACAGTGATAATCTCCAGAGTTAGCAGGATGGTTTTATTTATTTACTGAGGAAAACAATGTATAGTTGTATAGAGCCTATTTGTAGTAAATTAATTTACTCCTGAGGAAGCACATATGGACTTGACTTACCACCAGTGCTCATCGCTATTAAGTTACACACTTTTTAACCACATCACACCCCATTCCTTTTAGGCGAACAAAACCAAAGTGGCAGAATTTAAGCTACCACTGGAACTCAGACCCTTTTTGTAGTGTTTGCCATTACAGGTGTATTTCCAGGTAAATTGTGTAAGAGGACTCGTGCCATCTTATCTTTGATGAAATTATTTCCAACCAAAAGTCTGCCAAATTTGAGGGAAGGAGTAAACATTTTATTTGGTGCAATCCAAAAACTTCACAACCAGATATTTTCACATCATTCTGACATTTAAGCAGTATATTAGTACTAATTATCATCAAATTCTCTGCTGCCATAAGCAGTGGTGTTGGCTTCTGGACTACATTACTTCTGCTGCTGTCCAAGCAGGTATGATAAAACATAGAACCAAAAAACAGATCCAAAAAATACATCCAAAGTCTAGGTTATTTCATAGTTTTAGTTTTGCTTATCATATTCATGAAAGATATTGATGAATTCTATCAATTACAGTCAGGAAGTCACCTTCTTTTCCAATTATTTCCAAAGAAATCTTCATGTAAACACACTTTTCTATATCTAGACACTGTTTCAAACAGTAACAATTCTCTCTCCTATGGAAAATTGATTGCACTATTTGACTGAAGACATTCACTTGCTAGTAGGATTGTCAAAATTCTCCAAGCATGTTAAATACCTCAGAACAAAACTGGGAGTTAAAGTTCTTCCCGATTTTAGATTCCCCTTCAGTGCTTTCCCCTAATGAACATGTGGATCATAGTAGACATTAAGTCCATTACATTAGCTGTTGCCTTCCTCTCTTAATATCACATGGGTAAATTTACTGAACATTAAATATTCTGGTAAAGTTTCCCAGCAGCGACACTTGGCATTGGGATTTGCTGATGTGAAGTCAGCTTTACTGCACATGCTCAGTTTTAAGACTGGATCTTATGAAATTAGCTAGAGACATGCTCTGCAGTGTCATGCTGGTTGATTTATTTATTCTTTAAAAAGCTTAACATACAGTTCTGAAAAGTAATAGTCAGCATGGCAACTTTTTACTCAACAGATTTCTTCTCTGTGTGCATACAATCAGTTCTGCTGACTAACTTGCCAAACCCAAGTTTTGCTGGTCTAGTGTTCCAAGTCCCAAGAGCATGCCTGCAACAAGCCAAGCTAAGGCTAGACCCACTTCACACTGAAGACAAGGAAAATCTCAATTCAGTGAAAGCAGGAAGAAAAAGATTAGGAGGTCAGGATAGAAAAAGAGTATTTAGGGAGGAACTGTGAGGAGTGGGCAGAAAGAGAGAATGGTGAATCAACACCTGGTTAAAACCCAAAGTGAAGACATCAGAAAGAGAATAACAAATCTGGAAGGAAGTATAATTTAATGGGGAAAAAAAAAACCACCAAAAAAACAGATGAAAGAAACAAAGGAGCACTTTATCACATTCTTCATATATAGTGATAAACCAGTGATATATATCTATCTAGCACAGAAGAAACGGGAGAACTGGAAAGAGAAAAAAACATGCAGAGTCCGTAAATTATTTTGCAAGGTATGGCGTTATTTGATAGGAAATTTAGTGCTAGGACGTTACAATAAATAATACAATAAATATTAATACAATTAAATAAATATGGGACAGAACAAGCTGGGATCAGAACATATACTGAAGTTCATGGAGGGCAGGGAAATGCCTAAAACAGGGCTGGTGCTGTGCACCATTTTGGGGAGAGATGAAGAGAGCCAGAAAGCTATCTTCAGTATTGTAAATGACATAAGTTTCTAAAATATGCATCAAATGGAATACAGGAGAGATGAAAAAGGCTCCGCTTCAGCAGTAAACTCTAACCTTGGGTAGCTGACTGCAGAGCTGGCTTCTTTGCCTTGAGGGATGCTTCCCTATCTATGAGCACCATTTATTTTTCTTCTAGCCTCAATGAGCAGAAAGTGATATCCTAAACAGGCAGTATAATTTGTTCCACTAAGACACAGAAGATTTGTTCCATGAGTACTAAGGATTATATTCCTAAATTACCCAATTTAATTTTTATTTTACCAAATATCAAGCACCGCAGTGGTAATAAGGTAGTGAATGTACATCTCCTGAATGACTTGGGAAAAGTTTTTTCAGGCCAAGAGCATGACCTGAAAGGACCTGTACAGTTACAACTGCTGAAACACTACAGTATTTGTTACTATTATCATGGAACTCCTGTATTTGATTTAATACCACTTAGGACTCCATTTAATCCTTATTTCTGAATATCAGAACAACTGTTAGATATCTCATACTAATAGAAAATAAATGCTTCCCATGCTGGCACAAAATTATAACTAGATAAACATTTTTCTAGGAGCTGTTATTAGAAGACATTGTGTCCTGTATATTATGCACTATGTTACACTGTGTTTTATGGTGTTACGTGCAATTGAAACTTAAAACCACAGAAAAAAAATCATCCAAAAGCAGAAAGAGTCATTTGACTTGGTCTTCAAAGCTCACGTTCCAAAAGCAAGCTGGCCAACAGTAGATTTTGTAAACAAGCCAATAGCCAAATACTAGTTCTAATGTAGTTGGCAAAAGCTTGTAATTACAGAGTATATTAAAAAAAACCCTGAAAATCATTAGGCGTATGTATAGATGTATGCCTATGGACTGTACCTAAAACCCACCCAAACATAATGGTGTTATCACTCAATAACAATTAAAATATTAAGGAATTTTACATTATTAATCAAACACTAATAGGTCATGAGAAGACATGTAAATGGTTATTTGTGTATGTGTATATATATATTAATGAACTCATACTTTATGAAACAAGCCTCAAGATGTAAATCATGTGTCTTTTTTAAACTTTCTAATTTGTTTTGTAGTTTTTGTAACCCATTTTCTCAGAACTGAAGCAGAAAAAAAAAGCAGATGTGGATAAAGAACAATGAACCTGAAAATAATTCATATTGAGTCTCTGTTTAAAGAAAACAATTCAAAACTAATTTTGAGAAATGTGGAGGTGTTGCCCAAGTTTTACCTTGTATGTCAAGCTGATTTGATATTTAACATTCAAAGCAAACCAAACAGTGCAAACAATCTTCCTTTAGAACTGGAGATGAAAAGTAGATAGAAGTTTATTGATTCAATGAAACTACCATTTTAGTACAAAGTTCAGCTTTAAACTTCAACCAGAATGACTGCAATGGGAAAAAGGTTATTTGCTTAAAACATACACGTTTATTGGGGGGGGGGGGGGGGGGGGGGGGGGGGGGGGGGGGGGGGGGGGGGGGGGGGGGGGGGGGGGGAGATGAGACACGGGACAGGGGGATGATGACAAGGTGGGAGACACATGAGCTGTGAATTCTGGTTTTATCAAAAAGGAAAAAAAGCGGGGTGAAAAATCCCAAAAACACCAAGCATGAAAAAATGCCTTTTCCATAAGAGTTTTTTTCTTCCGTTTACTTGACATATCTAGACCAAATTTGTTTGCATGACTTCTGTTTAACAAGCAATCCCTCAAACATTTAGCAGTTCACCTTGAACTACTTCCTCCAAACTAATTGAACAGCTTTGCTTCTTGAAGGCAAGAAAGCAAATGCTATGAATTTGCTAAAATTGTGAGTTTCCAAGATAAGAATGGGGGCAAGAGAAGGCGGTTAGTCTGCAATGCTCCAATTCTAGCAAGATTTTAAATTCCACTGCTACCAGCTTTACATAAAATAGCCAGAAAACAAACAAAAACATAAGCCACAAGACCCACACCAAGGATATCAGTACCCAAAGTTACAGCAGTGAGTAAGTATGACCTGCAAATTGCTCTGCTGAATACAAGACAAGTAATTTAGTGTTATGAATCAGTAAGTACTTTCCACATAGGAATTATTATTTTTAATGAAATTTCCTAAACTGGTTATGTAGATACCAGGCTACCAGACTACCTGAACAGGGTAGTGATATAAACATCATTACAGCATTTTCAAAATCTTTTTTCTGGGTATGGATTATACAGACACAGAGGTGTTCCCTCTTGTACAGGCAATTTCAAATGCAAACACTGTGGAATGCATACAGAAAATCCAGTCACCCACAGATTATTTCAGATTCAAGCTGTGTGTTCCAAACATTGATTCATTCTATTTTTCAATTTTAGGGCACTATATTTAAAAAGAGGAAAGTCAATGTGTGCATATCTATATATACATATATATATGTACATTCTGTTTCAAAAATCTCAGAGAAACAAATTGAAACAATAAACCAAATGTAACACAACTTAAGCATTACTAAATTTATTGTCTTTTCTGCATAATAGTGACATAAGCGGGAGTCACTAGATACATGTGCATTTGAGTAACTTGGCAGATACTCGCTCTAGGCTTAGTGTCTGACACTAAAATCTCACAGCCCTCCCTCTCAGAAGTTCTTTAATTTGAGACAAATGTCCATGACAATAGACTTCACCAAACCTCAAATAACAAGGACTGGAATAGTCCCTCCTGATACGGGTCATTGTTTCACAGAGTTCATGGCCCACACTTTCCAAGAGATGGCTAGCAAATCTTGTATTTCAGGAGTTTGTTTTACTTCATGTTTAGAAGGCAAGTTCTTGTTCCAATTCATACTGTCCTCTTTATGGGTCTGTATACAGCAGAACACAAGAGCTTTCAATTCCCAATCGTATAACAAAAATTACTGATAAATAAGAACACACATTGATTATTACACCTGTGAAAATGCACACTATTAAGCTATGTGTTGTAATATTAGAAAAAGTAAATCAGTTTATGCATAAGCTGGAGAAGATTCTAACAGGTTTTCCTGTTGCACACAGCATACAATTTTGGAAAAAGCAACATGAGGAAAATTACTGGTTCATTACCAAACCTTTCAGCTTCCCACAACACTCCACAGTGTATTTCTCAAGAACCTAGTATGCCCTGTCTGTGCCACCCTGAACTGACACCTATATTTCTCAAGTACAATTGCCAGCTCAGTGAGATAGAACATTGGAAAGTCAATGAAAGCTATAGTTAATCATCAGTCCTCAAGAACAAGTTTCAACATGAATTTGCATAGAAAATCCGTGATCCTCTTAAAGACTGAAGTCTATACAGGAAATTATGTGTCTACTTATTTGAAGAGCAGAATGACTGCTCTGACAACATATTTATTATAAAAAAAGGTAACAGAAGGGACAAATTTCATTAGCAACTAGCACAATGGGAAAGTATTTTGAGAATCAAAGTCTATTTCAGAGAGAACATAACCTTTCATGCTACCAAATTCCATGAGGAAGGGGGTGATCTACTGAGTAGGCATTGACAGAGCAATTGAAAGCTGACACAGGTCAGTTGTAGTAACTTCTGTATCCAGTTTGTCTCAGACAAAAATAAATTTCTGGCATGATTTGTGTGTGTGTCCACACGCTATATTTACTGCTTTTGCTCCTTACTTAGGTCCTTTTTCTTTTCGTACAAGGTATATATTCTAGACACAACAAGATTTCTTCCATTTAAAAAAAAAACAAAAAAACCACACACCACAAAACAGCTAGGCATTCCAACCACATTACATGGAAACCTGAGGTACAGACAGTAAATCATATTATTTCAGAGCTTTCAAACCTATAAATCAAGGTTATGTATTCAGCTCCTGTTTTAAGAAGATAGGATAGCTTTCTTCGCTACTTCTCTTCGCATTTCCAAGATTAAAAACAGGAAACTCATTGCATATAGAAAGAGCATGCCTAATCACGTGGTAGGGCTTTTCACTAAAAGTTTCAAGTGACTGCAAAACTCGGGAATGGTGGCAATTAGAATCCATCACATAGATCACTTCAGATCATGCCAGATGATCTTATCAAACCACCAAGAACCAATGAAGCAGAGAGAAAGAAGAACTTCCTAAAACAAAGACCCAACTTCTTTGATGAAAAGCTCTTGGCCAACCTAAAATCTGTCCAGATACCTACAAGGGAGGACTGCTTATGTAACTTCAGATCATGTGCCTAGCCTTTAATCATTTGCTCACAGTCTTAAATTAACCTTTTCAGTATTTTACCTGGGAGTGATGCCAGACTAGTCCCTAGATCCCTGAACACTTACCATTTAAGGATATTAATAGTTATCCTTTAAGGACTTGAAGCTTCCCCAACACCCTACCCCGATTCCCCTCCTCCTTGGGTTTTTTATTTGTTTTAAATAACAAGTGATACCGATTCCAAGAGCTTTCAGCTTACTCCTACAACTAATCTGAGCCTGCTGATTTAAACATGCTCAATTTTACCAGGCTTATGCCTCACTCTTTCCTTTCCTAGATATGGCATGCTTATTCATAACGTAATGAGAAATGCACTCTTCACCACTGGATACAAAGGACTGAGATAGCAACTTATACCTCTGCTTGTTCTGCATTGCTAGTCTTTTTCCTCTTATGGTTTGTTGCTTCATTTTAGAATGAAGTGCTGAAATCAGGTACCCAGAAAAAAATGTCATTCTGTAAAATTTACCCCCAAATTATATCACAGACTAATCATAGCAACATTACAGGCTAATTATAGCCATTATTGTAGAAAGTTTTGCTTTTTGCAGGGATCATCTGCTCCAGTGATGCCTACAAACCAAGGGCAGCCAGAGAAAAAGGACACCCTAGTAAAACACTTCAACAATAGGTAGATAAAATACGTGAAAATAGATTGCAACTAGCACATATGAAAATCTTAAACCACATTTCATTGGGTATTTTTGCTTATGAAGTGAAAGGAATAAAAGCCCATCTGCTAAGTAATAACTGATTGTTCATGAAATGCATGCATATTTTGTCTGATTAAAGTGGACTTATTTTTTGAGATAAAGAGAGGAAATTTTGAATGAGCCACAGAAGACATTTTGAACCACAAGAATTAAACCAGATGTAGCCAATAATGAGATCAGGCTGTAACCAGTTCTATAACATTATTGCTGAATTTTCCTAAGAGACTACAGTGCTTACACTGCTTACCATTAATAACACCAGAAGAAAATCTTATGTTAAAAATCAGGCAATTAAAAAGAGAAGTCACATGCAAGGAATAAACACACTCCTTTTCATTTTAGAGCTCAATTGCCAATCAAGAAAGATTTTCCCAACTTGTACAGCTGAATTACCTCTGCAAATTTTATGCATAGTTAGAACATATCTGATTAATCTTGCACTACCCATAGTGTGCCAGACAGTTAGTGACGCCTGAGGACATGGACAAGTTATTATTTTATGTTCACATTTTAAGCAAGCACCTCCATGCCCTGGTAAGGACAGAATCTTTGCCAGGAAAGTTCCTTCAAATCCTTGCAGCCCTTTCAAGATTCTGGAAAAACTTACGTCCTAATTTGGGGGGTGATAGGGTGCGGTAAAGTAAGATATTACATGTTTTGAAATTAAGATTAGTATCCTCCTTATCAGTTATTCAGAATTTGCTTTCATTTTTTTAATAAACTGGTTTTCTGATTAAGCTCTCCACTAGAAGAAACAAGTTCAAACAAGTCAACGTGCAACATCTTACTGCGTTTTGCTTCCTTTTTGTTTAGGCACCTAACTTCAATGATTATCGGCAAATAAGCCGCTATATTCGATGAAGAAGAATCTGTAACTGAGAATTCTACTTATGGCATCTTAATAAGTAATTTGACTGCTTTCAGAACTAAGCACATGCACAGATAAAGGTTAAGCCCAAAAGCAAGTATTTCTTTAATCTGTGGTGTGTTACACTTTTACTTCTCCACCTGGATGACTGCTTCATTTAGAAACCTTCGCTCTCTCTTGTTTTTAGGTCTGCAGACAGTATCTTTTCTCACTCAAAATGGCGCATAACAAACTCAAACTGCTCAGAACAACTTGTCCTTGCCCGAACAATGTGTATAAATTATAGTTCATCAAGTTTTACAAAGCTGCTCTATCCATTCCAAACAGAATGAGACTCTGTTGCAGTTTGGATAGAATAAAATCATTAAGGTTGGAAAAGACCTCTAAGATCATCTAGTCCAACCATCAACCCAACATCACCATGCCTACTAAACAATGTCTCAAAGTGCCACGTCTACCTGTTTTTTTAACGCCTCCAGGGATGGTGACTCCACCACCTCTCTGGGCAGCCTGTTCCAATGCTTGACCACTCTTTCAGTAAAGAAATTTTTCCTAATATCCAATCTGAACATCCCCTGATGCAACTTGAGGCCACTTCCTCTCATCCTATCACTAGTTACTTGGGAGAAGAGACCAACACCCACCTCACTGCAACCTCCTTTCAGGTAGCTGTAGAGAGCGATAAGATCTCTCCTCAGCCTCCTCTTCTCTAGGCTAAACAATGTGGTTCCCTCAGCCGCTCCTCATAAGACCTGTGCTCCATACCCTTCACCAGCTTCGTTGCCCTTCTCTGGACACGCTCCAGCACCTCAATGTCTGTCTTGTAGTGAGAGGCCCAAAACTGAACACAGTATTCAATGACTTGCATGTAAGGGCTTAACCACTCCTAGATGTTAACAATAAATTGTGGCAAGTCAGTTAGCTGCTTCCCTCAGTTCTCCCTTCACTGAAGACTGATAAATACTGCCATAGCTTGCAAGTATTGTTTTTTTAATTATAAATGCAGTTACAAAATGTGAGTGCTTATGTACTGTACTTAGGAGAAAAGAGGGCATAAAGATCCCTCAGATAATTTGGATGTTATCATTTCAGGTTGTTCTGTTTGGGACCTATAAAAACCATATACAACAAAAAATAGAAGAATCTTAACCTTTGCAGTCAGCCAAACAGAGAATTATGTTGCTGTTTTCCACCTGACAGCAGTGCTACCATGCCATGCACTCTCAACAATAACCATTAAACAGTCATTGTTCATATTGTCTAAATGCCAGCAGAAACATTACCATGCTTTTGTTTGATCTGACAACATATCACCTGCAGGTATCCTCATATCTCTCAAAACAAGTCTCAAAGACAAGTTCAGGGTTATGAATCATTCTTATAACTAGATAAATACTGTCCTGAATATATCTAACAGATACAATGCACCATATTAAGACATGTGTGGGCTGAAGGACTGGTTGGCTTCAAAACAAGATGTATTTTCAAATTACAAAATGTATTCATTGTTAAAAGTCCTGATATTTTAAAATATCACAATTTTCAATTCTTTAAAAAAATTTACGCGAAGGGAAAGGGATTCTCAAAAGCAATCCATTAATCTCTCTTCTAGATCATAATGTTCAAACACATTTAAAACACAACGCAATCAAAATACAGATCACTAAATCTACAGGAAGCTTAGCAAGATGTCTCTCCTAGGTTCCATTTAATTCATGAAGTCCATACACAGTAAGTAAATTATTGATTAAATGTAGGCAAGTTATTTGTACTATTGTTGTTCAAGAAAATTTCTTAAATGCAGCCTGTCACCCATTATGTCAGAACCATTCACAGTTCCATATTCCGTATAGGTGCTGACAGAAGGACTGCTTCGTCTTTGTCAGACTGCAGCAAATACAAGAGAGCATATGATAGTGGTGTCAGTTTGTAAAGAGATAAGCAATAACATGGTCTTGGATATTAATAAATCCAATCTACCAGTCTTTCACATTACATAAATAATTCCATTCCATTTTTATCAAACAGTAAACATTAAGGTGGAGAGATGAAACTGATGTTTGTCAAGAAAGGATCAATGAAGATGAAAGTGTTCCATTTATTGGTTACTAGATGTTCCTTTGAATTACAACACCACAAGATAACGTCTCAATGTTTAAAAAGTAATGATTTGCCATTTTTTTCCTGTAGTGCGAGATGGTTGCTGGATGAAATTTTCCTTTAAGCAAAAGCACATATTCAGCAGAAGTTAATTGTTCTGCTAATTCATCTTTGTTAAGCTGTATTCTAAGTTACTGCTGTCAAAAACATACTTCAATTCTATGTAAATACTTGAACTGGGAATCTATGTGCTTGACCCAAAACTAGTTTAAAAGATTTGCTCAAAGTTATTCAAAACCATATGAAAAAAACTAAGACACCCAGCTCCTAATACCATAGGAGTTTTATATCATTTGAACATTCAGAACACAGTAACATATTAAGTTCCTCATGTAGACCTAAATAGCTCCTTGTGGAGACCTATATAATTAGAGTGATATAGATAATCTTTTAATTGGCCCCTCGGAGTCCTGCTGTATTTGGTCCATTGATATGAAAACACATTTCTGTTTAGGTGCTTGGCTCACTCTCTCCTTTTAGGGGTCTGCAGGAATATTTTGTATGAGCAGATCTAATAGTTCTTCATGCCACAGTACCTCTTAGAAGTTTCCAGCTGCTCTAGAAGAGCATGAGAGGTTTTTTTGTACCAATATTTCATGCAGTAACTTTAGTTCAAGTGGCAAAACTGTCACAAAGAGCATACATGACACAGACTGAAAAAAGATCAGTCAGGAAATGCTGGAGTTACTGCCTAGGCCATTTGCAATTTGTACTGAAGCAAGATGAAAAAAAAGAGAAGACATTGTGGTTTAGTTATTCAAGTCTTGCAGTTTTGCTGCCACAATTCATTTCCTTAATTATACTGAAAATCATTTGCCTTGAGTGTTAACAGACATTCCCCCCCGCGTCCCATGTCCCCCCCCCCCCCCCCCCCCCCAAATGGTAATACATGTAAAAAGCCTTTGGGGCTTAATGAATTATGTAACATATGTTTTCCTTCACTAGGACAGGAGATCACTTGTGGAAATTTCATAAATATAGGAAGTTATTATTATAAGAACTTAGGGAAATCATGTTAGTAAAGTGCCTGCTCTGCTGCTTTTTTAGGTGGTCGGTTGGTTTGGTTTTGGAGTTTTTGTTTGCTTGTTTTTTAATTCCTAATCCTTGTTAAACAAACCTATCCCACAAAACAAAAAATGGTACAGCAAATCCAGTATGGCTTCTAGATCACACTGAGAAGAGTACACATCTTCAATAGCACATCAATATATTCACATACTTTCAAGGATCATGCTGCACTTCCTGCAAATCTGAGAGATGGACAATATGTGAGATTCCGAGATGCACATATAGAGGGGAAATAAATCTGGAGAAGTAAACAAAACAAATGCCAGCAACCCCCATCTGGCAATTCAGTCCCCTTGTAAATATGTCTCCAAGAACCTTTTAAGAGTGCAGTTCCTTCACAAACTTTGAGTCTGGAAGCTTTCTTTATTTAAAAGGAAAGCTTATGGTTCTGCATTTGCCTTAAATAAGAGCCAGGAATTTTGAGAGAACTATGGATAAAATGACAGGAAACAAGACAAAAACTTGTGTCTTGATATCACAAAATGGGTACTTAAATGCTATTGTTATCAGCAGACATTATGTACTTTTCTGGCCTTTCTATCAAAAAGAGAATTCCTGGAAATACAGTTTTTTGACTAATCATCAAAACAGAGTTAACTTCAAATGTCTCATGTTCTTTTTCTGCTCTATAGCATCCCAACTTCATTCTTCCCAGGAGGTAGAACATGTCAGAAAAGGGATGCACCGTCAGGGCAGAGGCATCTGCCAGTAAGGTAACAGCCCAAACTACAACTCCCACATACACCTTTATACTATTGTAGTACCAGAATGTTTCAGGTTTATGTCAAAGTTTTCAGATCTTGACTTCCCGTGAAAAGGCAGATTTTTGAACTAGTTCTATCCACAGCTAACAGTGAGGATAATTCAGGGAACTTTTCAAATTATCTCATTGGGTAGAAACAGCAAAATACTACTCCTCACAAGGAGACAGAAAATACATACAAATTCAAACCGTACAAAGGTCTGAAGTGTCAGAGTTATCAGATCTGATTGTGACAATATCAGGCAACTGCAGGCATTACGCTGAATGCTACTCACTAATGCAATTATGGAATGAAAAATACTGATGTCTATTGGCCACAGATAGTCGAGTTCTGCAAGCGCTCCCTTCCTTCAGTACTAGAAATGATGACTACATGCAGATAAGCACATTAGCTTAGTACACTATATGATTAAAAAAAAAAAAGGCTTTCATTCCCAGTGAGATTTTAAAACTGCTAGACTCTTAAACTGCTAGACAAAGGCATAGGAATGGAAAATATTTAATAAGGATTTTGTTTAAACTGAGATATTTCTGTTTTTAAAAAAATTAAGAATTTCTGATCCTTAAAGACTCTAGAAAATAACCAAAATAAATGATGACATGTAGTAAACAAATTGCTATTAAAAAAGCAAGCTATTTCAGCTGTATCAAGTTCAGCAAGATTATACTTTCTCCATGAAAAATTCATCATGGATGTGAAGAAAGTAGAGTTTAAAAATAATACCAGTTAGGTCTCAAGTGTTGCAAATAAAGAATGAAAACATGCAAGACAGTGAAGAAAAAGAGAAACACTGCAGTAACCGAAACTGGGTGGGGTTTTTTTCCCCAGTTGCTTCTTGTTCTGAAGACATAAGTGGTCTCGGCTTAAGACCACCTCAGTAACTGGTACCCATTTGAGAGATGGTATGTTTCCTTTCTCAGAATTATTAGAACTATACGTTTTCCCTAACTCCACATCTATAGAACAGTTAAAATATTAAAAACTTGTAACGGTCACTTTAAATACACAACCTTTTCTTTAAAAAGGCAAGGGACCATGTTTTTTCTATCTGGAAAAGAGAATTGATTGGTGTTATGGTAAGTACTAGTCACCTCATTTTTCTTTCTAGTCTCCAAGGACCTTGATGTTGTACTTAACTTACAACCTATCCCCACTCCCCAAAAGCCACACATTTTAAAGCCTATGAATATTTGGTTGTGCCTTTAGTGAACACGCAAAAAAGCAAGCTTCATCTGCAAGCATCATGAGGTTCACATTGTCACTTTGCTTTACTTTCTTAACATTCTTAGTCTTGCACTTGTTCATTCTACTGCGCTAATTATACCAACACCACACAAATAGCTGTGCAAATGAAGCTGCCTATAGGAGCAGAGAAAAGGAAAACTGGCAGGATATCAGCAAAAACATATGAGAAATAATGCAGTGCGTTCTTGTGTTTTCTCACAGTAACTGGACACCAATACTTTAAACCATTTTCACAAAATCTCCACAAAGTCTGATTTTACAGCTCTGTAAAGTCACTCTCATTTCCAGAAATCCTCTCTTGTCCCCACTCCCCCAGAAGAGCAATGGCCAATGAGCTGGATTATCATAAATTCAGCAATCAAATTTACACAGCTCTGGAGATGCAAGTAAAATGAGTATTGTATCTTCATTTCCTTTGTGGCACTTTATCAATCTTTTCTTCTGCTGATGGTAGAAGTCAATAAAATCCTATTAACACTGAGATCTTGTATTAAGTTTGACAGTTTACAAATTGCAGGGGTTTTCATTTCAAATATGAGCAGCTTGAGATACTCTGGAGTTTCACTGTATAAAATTGTTAAAGTTTGAATAAAGTTGATAGAATAATTTGCGTGTATTTTTTCCTCTCCTTTTAAAGAAGGCAGCAGAAGCAAATCAAACAAAAAACCCCTATAATCCTTCCTGAGAGATTCACATTAGTCTAACCAGGAATATCAGAAGAATCTTAACAGATCTATATTTAGAGCAAAAACATTCACCTGATAGCTCCATGGGCCTGATCCAACTGCTATTTGAAAATAACACAATCTTTCCTGTGGACTTCATGGGCTTTGTATCAGGCTCTGTTGCTCTCTATAATCACAAGTAACCACTCTTGCAAAATGAGTAACACATCCTAAGAGAAAAAGGCTTAAAGCAACTGAACCTTTAAATAGGTAAATAAATAGAGATACCAGCAGCAGGGATGGAGTTGGCACCTGCAGAAACAGCAATCAAGGGTATGGCTGACCAGCTGGTAAATGAATTAGGAATTATGCCAGAACAAACTTAGGGACAAATCTAAAGCTATTCCTGCAATTGGGCAAATTGCCATAATTTCTGCACTTATCCACCTGGTGATTTGAATTCCTGTTAAATATTATTTGAAGAAAACAAACACCAGTCCCAGCTGGTGCTATTCTTCCAGTACTAACTTTCTTCATTGAAGAATGTTCTCTCCAAGAGGAATGTGGTAGCAGAAGGCATTTAAGCAAGACCTACAAAGCTCTCCTAAACAAGAAATGCATATGCAAAGCAGATGACTGGCAATGCGAAAGAAGGGAGAAGGGAAAAAGACCAAATTTGGCCCAATTTCAGGAAAGCATGAAAGAATGTGCAACATACAAGTCCAAGCGAATGGGAGGGAGAATGTAAACAGAAGTAGAGGGAAAAGTAGAAGAAAGTGGAAAGAGAGAAATGTAATAACAGCAAAAGAAAAAATGGGGTGCAGGACACTGAGAAAGAGTCAGCAGAGAACAAGGCCAAGGCTAAGCAAAGAAATAAGGAAAGCAGTGGCTAAGAGGGCAGCCTCCCTTTACACTATTGCTTTAGCCTCTTTAAAAAAAAAACAACAAAAAAACCCCCACACCAAACAAGTGCTTGGCCTCATTTGACATGGAGTGGGATGTATGGAAAAGATGCTGCTAGAATGAACAGCAAGCAGGGTTTAACACAGCTTTAGGTTAGATTCTGACACTCTTTTCAAAACCTTCCCCAAACCTACAGTACCATTTCTGAACAAGTCTGTAATATCCTTTATTCCTAGTAAAAGATATTGCAGAATTACTTTTTTTTTTTTTTTTAAGAATAAGGACTTCCCAAATATTCACCCCCCATACATCAATGGCATCATTGCTTTGAATAGGCTTCAAGATTCAAGGAGAATCCTCATTCTTACATTTCATTTCTAATTGTCTTTACTCTTGCTCTTCTGCTTAACAAAGAAGAGCTGTTCATAGGTTTTTTTCTTCTTTTTTTGCCCCCCCCCCCCCCCCTTTTTTTTAAATACACTTCCCTTTTAAGTATGCAATCCCAAAGCCTGTCAGAAGTTTAGTACTTACTGGACGCCTGGGTTGTTCTGATTATTAATTAATTTACTGAATGAGGATAGTAGCACTCAAATAGATGATCTGATCAGAAAATAATTATGGGGTTTGTATCAATACCCTTTTCAATACCAATAATTCAAAACATCACAGGGTTTGTGGCTATACATAGATTCCTCAGATCACCACTCTTCCTGCATAAGACAGTCTTGGACTGCTCACAAGACAGAGTGGGAGGCTTTATTTTGAAGCAAACATTGCCTCTAGTAAGGATGTTTGCACACAGCAATAACTTGCCAGTGTTTAAGGCCAGAAGCATTCCTAACACCCACTTATAAACATTCAAATATATCTTTTTTGCCTAGAAACTGTACTTTATGACAGAAAACTTTTCCTGCTTCAAGTAATCATGTCCAGATATGATACCAGGTAGATCATAGTTAGCCATCTATCCATCACACTGACTATATACATATTCATATACGCTAATAGCGTGTCATGCATCCACAGACACTCTAAAGTTGCTTCCCTGGTATCTGATGCTGTCTACTTCCCTTTTGCTGTCCTTGAGCTCAGGGTACAAGGACAGAGTGGCAGAATTCTGTGAATTCAGCACCACAGTTAATTTATTGACACTATGACTTCGCTGTTTTAAGTGGTTAGAAGTACAGTCTTGCAGGCTTAGATTTCCCCCTAAGCAGCAGAATAAAAAGATGCCTTCCTATGGCACTTAGAGAAAATAATTTGCTTATGCAGGCAGAATTTCAGGGGTGAAAACTGAACAATATATGTAAGTATTTATTTTACTCATTTATTTGTAATGGATGACCTATCTAAATTGCCAATTAAAGCTTAGGCTTATTTAAAGAGTTAATTAGAGAGTAGTTAGTTGAAGAGTAGGCACAATGAAACCTTTATACTGCCAACCTACACCCCAATACCAATCATATTTAAGGTCAGGATTTGAAAATAAAAATCATAAACCCAGCAACAGAAAAGCATCTGAAAGCCTTTCTTCACAAGGCATCGGTTGAGATTTGAACTATGTCACCTGATCACACTTTTGCATTCAAAGCTACACATTCAGCACGAAAGATCTGGTGAGCCACATTCCTTCACTTTAGGTACAGTGTATTTTTGAGCAACTGGTGCATGCTGAGAATAGATTGTGTTAAATGCCCGAATCTCTGAAGAAATGAAGAGATCTTAATATTGTTCCCCAACCAAAACTGAAATAATCGTATGCTGTCAAGTCAGCAGTGAAATATAAATACAGTGCATAGGACTAACCCTTCTCTCTGCCTTCTTGTGATATCCTTGTGAGTGATGCATTTTTAGCTTTATATCAGGAGACAGCATCTCAACATCCTTTGTTATTTTACTGCTGTGCTGACTAACAAAATACAGCATGTGACCCCTTTTATTTTCTGGTTCATCAGTTTTATGTTCTTATTTACTTGCCACATGTTTTAACTCTGATTGTACCCAAGACAGGCAGCTCAGAATATGCTGTATTTAGAAGATATCAGCTGACAGTATCTTCGATTTCATAAAAGCCTATTTTCAAAAAATTAGCTGTGTATGTGTGTACTTTTTTAATGCATAACATAACAGTCAATCAAACAAAGGAGAGGCAAAGAAGAGAGAATAACAGATTCTTCTGCATTTTCCAACCTGGGGAAACACCCCATCGTGCCCTTGCAAAAGTTTATTTTGTACACTCTGCTGGAATAGGCATGGACTTTGTTTCCTTGCTGCAAAACTTGACAATGCAATGGCCTCACATAGAGGGCCGGATGCTCAGCTAGCACAAAATGACAGAAGCCCATTGATCTTCACACCTGACTGTGCATGCATCTAATTGCACTCCCAAGTTCTACCAAGGAGAGACAAAGTCTCCAGCACGTTCCACTGTTCCACCAAACTCTGCTTTTGCTCATCCTGTGATTTCAAATGATGCTGGGAAGCCCTAACTGCACTACTGCTTTGTGGTAAGTGACAAATAAGAATCTTTTCACAGTTTGCCACTATCACCTACCAGAGTAATTGATTTTGTACGATAATCAACAACTGCCATATCAACTGCTAGGCTTCTTACAGTTTAGCAGTGTCCTTCTGTGAGTGGCTGAAAACATGCCATTAAGTTACTAAAGAGGTAAAAGATTCATGTTTTCAAATGGGAAATAACAGTATCTGATAAACTTTTTTTGTTCTTCTCACTGAAACAGTTAACAAGTTGCAGATAGCCCAAAATAATGAAGTTGAGCCCAAACCACCATTTCCTGCCATTAATCACTTGGACCTGAGAATAACTACCAATCACAGATGGAAAGAAACTCCACACCAATCAGAAAAATCTGCTACCTGTAGATGACAAACTAACTTTAAAAGTATGATTTTTTTTTAATAAAAAAATTTATGAAAAAAAAGTTGTAACTGTACTTCAAAATTGTTGGTTTTTTTAAATTAAATACTTTATTCTATCTTCATGGTTAGGCTCTTTTATCTATACAACATATATTTTATTAGAATTTAAGAGAGAAGTATGTATTCAAACAATCTCCATCGTGTCTAGATTAGTTGATTAACTGAAAGCCTTTGTTCCAGGTGAATCTAGTGTGTTAGACTCCTTTATCTCCTCTATATAAGAAAAAATGAGAATGTTTTACAAATACACGCCTTTAAAAGGGAAGTACTCTGCCAGGTAACAGAAAAGTATTTAGGTATACATCTGCCTGCCTTCATTTCTTAGTGGTTTGGCGCTTTTTTTTTTCCCCACCAACACATCTCCCTCCTAAACCACAGAACTAATTTGTTAAGTCTTTGACTTCCTTAGCCCCTTATGCTTTCACTGATTCAGCAGGAACACTGTCAAACACCTGGTGCTTTGCTGTTCCTGAGTAGTCCAATTATCACTTGGATTGCATCAAAATTAGGTTCTTTTTACAAATGGCTCAGCTGCCCTCTCTTGAGGTTTTTTTCATGCTCAAACAGTGGCTCTTGAACAAGGGGTGGCGTACGATGGATCTAAAGCAAATTTCATCTGCCTCTCTCTTTTTTCAGCTTTCCTAGGCTTACTCAACTACAGAGTAGCTGAGCCTGGGAAACAGAGGCAAATAGGGGCAAAGATGTGAGAAGCCAAAATGCAAAGGAGAGCGAAAGCCACTATTATAGAAAATAAGAGACAACAGGGCAGTGCCGAAATAGTTGAGAATCACTGCAGTAGAACTGCAGTACAGGCCAATCTTCTATCGATAACAGCTAGGGGCACTGTAGTTCAATCTTTCCACTGCCCCTTTTCCTTCCCTATACTGCTGTCAACGTAGGCAACACTCGAATTTTACTTTTTTCCCCCGATTCTCTCTCCCATCCCACTGGGGGTGGGGGGAAGCGAGTGAACGGCTGTGTGGTGTTAGCCGCCTGCCGGTTAAGCCACAACAAACACCTTAAGGCAAATACAGAGCTTGTTCCATGCTGTCACATAAAAATCAGTTCTGGGCACTAGTCAGTATAGTATGGACAGACAACGGCAAGCTTTTCTAAACATGGGATTATTTCAAAATATATTTTCTCCACTAAAAAAAACCCCAACTTTATTCCTAATCAGTTTTTAGAGGCAGCTGATGATCTGAACACATTGTTCAAGCAAACACTAAGTATAACTCAAACCATGTTTGTGAACAGAACAGAACGTGCAGAAGACAAACACTCACAAATAACTCTGGAAACTTCGGTCACCTGTAGCACACCTTCTTTTAAGCAAGTCTCATCAGATAAACAAGAACAGTTTACTGCTGGAATTGGATAAAATGGTAAGGCATCTAGTTTAATAAAGTGTTTTGTGTTCTTGATCAAAATATTATATTAAAGCTGTGGTCAGGTTAAATTGAATTCTTTAAGAGAATAATGAAAGAGATTTGGCCACAGCACTGAGGAAAAAATGATTTCATAATAAACCAAAGTACAGAAAATGTATTTGAGGTAATGCTAGGAATCAGTAAATTCATGTGCTTCTCCCTTTAAGAAATACAATTTGCTATTACACTAGTCTGATGCTTTTAGTTTTCTTTATGAATTAAATTGTCCTCTCTTTAAAAGCTCAAGTTCAGTAAAACTCTCCTCTAAGCATTAAGCAGCCATAACATTTCCTCATAAAAACATTGTCTTTTCAATCTGAAGAGACTTTAGCCTAATTCGAGTAATACGCAAACTGAGATAGGCTCAGGGACAGTTGCTGTAATTTTCTCTAAAACAATCAAGATAAGCAGCCATGACAATTATAGGGTTGCTGGAGTTACAGAATCTGCCAGTCTGAATATCAAGACAAGAAACAAAAAAAACCCCAAACTATAAGAAGTTTACTTTTAGCTTTTTGCTATATTTGTTTTCAGGTATTGTGCTGGGACAGGCTAGTTAAATGCTATCTGTAAGTTCACAATCAAAACCTCTATCTTAACTATAAACATCATTAGCAAAACTCTGTCCTCAGAAGCCTTATGTTTTTTTAAATCTCAAACCATTACAAAAGAATTTGAGGCTGATATTACAGAATATTCAAATACTTATTTCAGGCTTTTTCATTAATCATACATTTTGTTTGAATAACTTTGAGTATAGAGCTCATCCAATGATGTAATAGAAGTCACTTCCTTTTTTCAATTAATCTCTCCCATTCAGTCATTTTGCAGCCCCCGCAAGTGACTAATTATTTTTGAAACAGCATGAAGTGTATAAAAATCATGTTACATAAACACTTTTCAAAGTATAGTGGACATAAGAAATTATGCCACTGACAAAAATGAAATGCAAATAAATACACAGAAGTTAATCAATTACCTAGAATAAAAGGAAACTTTAGTTTCTACAAACTACAAATTGGGTTTCTCATGTAGAAATATTTCTCTCTTAGTCATAGTAGCAAAAAGGACCTAGGAAAAAAACCCTGCAAAATAAAAAAAAAATATTATATACTTATGCAAAATAGCTTTATAATTTAACACAATGTTGCAAACACCAAGATCTTCATCCTCCTACTAAACTCAGTGGAAGTTTTGCTACTCGCACCCCCTCCCACTGGGAACAGGAACAAAAAAAATAAACCGAAATAAGAGTTCCTGTGTACAGGAACACTTATATAGCCAGTTTGGACTACTAACAAAACAAAGTTTTAACCAAAAAATTCAGGTCTTTTACTATATCCAATTAGGAGTCCATGTCTATTTAGGAGCGTACTTAAAGAGAATTTAACATAATAATACAATGTAAAATGTGCAGCAAATATGGCGCTTAATAAAGTCACCAGCTACAGCATGTTTTTGCTTATCAACAGCTCTTTTACAACACTGACCAGGATTAAAAAGGCAGCTCTTGTTATAAAAAGAACATCTCTGTTTTCAATCTCTATTCCCATATGTTTACACTATCTGTTCAAAGACCTGTTAGATCTAAACTCTTTGATATATGACCGGCTACTTCTGCACAGCTTTTTGTTAACCGAAATCTAAACCCAGTAGGGAAAAGGACAAATCCGTTCTTTTATCAAGTGTTTTCAGTATCAATTTACTATGAACGGGCATGTTCTTTGCTTTGTTTTTCAGTGCTCCAGTACATCATGAGTTTAGAAGAAGGACAAGTGAAGAAGAATAGAATTCGTGTCTTTACTAATACATTTTTTAATCTATTACTTCTGAGTAACATAAATACAAATGGTTCTATTTTTGAATAAGGATTCCAGTGAAGAGTTCTGGACATACAGGTTGGATATGGATACTTATTTCTCCTGATGTGAATGCCAGCCTGTTGGGACCTGTTCATACACAGGTAACTTCTGGAATCAGATCCTCCTTATGCCAAATACTTAATTTTAAGAACTGAAAAACAAGCTTCAGGTTTAGTTCAGACATTTGCCATTTATACAAGGGATGAGAGGCACATTAAGTCAGGAATTAGTAAATAAGAAACATCCAGCAAATCTTCATTAATTCCTTGAATGAAGAGAGATAACTTCTCTTTCAAAACCTAAGAACTCATTAATTTTGGTGTGACTATGCTTTATAGTGTCTACAATATCCCAGAGACAGCTGAGAACTACAATATACTACTACATTAACCCCCCCCGCCCTGCACACACAAAAACCCCCAAATAAACCCCACAACAAAGAACCAAAACCAAACCACCACCAAAAGAAACAAAACCCCAAACCACACATACACCAAACTCTCATTCCAAAGCCTTGTTTCAAAATCTTCCAACTCAAAGGCAAAACCAGACTCAGGATCTGCGCAGAGCAGAGTAGTGGGTTTAACTGTCCTAAACCACATCCACAAAACAGCATTTAAAACCTGTATTATTTCTTCAGGAAAGGGGTCCTCACACAGATCTCTCTACCTGTCAGCTCCGAATTTTAACTGAGTGGAGTTCTGCAAACTAGCTAAATGATGCATGACTGTGTATAGATTCAAAGTTCAATTTCTTCAATCAAAAATCCAGAAGGCATTGCCAAAGTAGGCCTGGGGTGGGGGGAGAAAAACAGCATCTGCTAATATTAAACTCAAACTTTGCCACTCCAAACAGAATTACAAAACCTCATCTAATGACAGAATAATTAGGCATACATAAAGCAATCATTGGCACATTGTCAGAAATAGAGTCTTTAGAAAAAATAAAAAAGATACAAGTATCAGCACTTTCACTAGCATTCACTAAGTCTCTAGCTTTTTCTTCCCCTGACTAACTGCAATCAATGAGTCAACTGCAGCAGGTCAAAAGCAACTGTGATAAAATGCCACCTTATGAAGTAACTGCCTTCATAGATCTTACCAAATGAGTCATAAAACTATTCATCAATATCACACCTTGTGCAGTACAGCACAGCTATGAGGTAAGCTCAGGGAGTTCTCTGATCAGAAAAAGCTTACTCTGTTATTCCATTTGCAGGCTATAAATCATCATTTCTTACATTTGGTACCACCATTAAGTAAGGAATGAAAACCTCCACTATCATTAGTCGACAGCTAACAAGGCATTAACATTTTCATTAACAGTGTTGACAAATTCAAATCGATTTTAAAAGCTCATTTGCATCATATCCTAAAAATGTGAAGTAGAAGGGAACAGCTTGACAACTTGATTATATGCTATAGCTTAAATTTTTGTTTTTCTACTTATGTATAGATGTGAAGTATACATCACATCTGGTTATGTTCTAGAGCCCTCAGATTTTTAGTTTGCAAGTGTTGTATTAAAATTATAAACTTATGGCCAGCAGCTATGTGATATTCCAACTTCAACTTGCTTAAAAAAATATTTCCCACCAATCATAAAAGATGGTACATATAAAGGAAATGCCAAAAACTTTGGCTTTTTTTTAACCTGAGGAACAGAGGAAAAAAGGGGAGAAGATGGCAAAAGATGACAGTGTAGTACCAGATAACAACATCTGATACGCAACATTCAGAAACACAGAACTATAGATGTTTCAAAATGTAGAAATCCTGTTTCATTCCAGCTTGGAGTGGCCCTTATAGAACAAAAAAATTACCTCTGACAGCCATGACTGTTCTCCATTACTGTTATCAAACTTGAGATTATGTAGAAATTATACATCAAAAAGGGTATAATGAAGAACACTGCAAGTGCAGAGCTAATGCCCTCATGCACACAAACACCTGAAAAATGCAAGGGTGGCAGCCTTTGAATATATTTAGTTTGTGAGGGACCCCGGTTTGACCCCTCATTTCACCTACACAGGAACTAGTTCCTCCCACATTTTGTCTCCTGGCTTTTTTGATGGGTAGAGCCTTTTTCATCAAATTAGGAAGCTACCATCCAGGGTCAGTCCTAAAAGATACTCAACAGCCATCCAAAATGAAAGCCTACAATATACAGTGGATGCTGGTAAAGTTTTCTTTCTGAGTTCCAATAAAGTATCTGGTATTGCTTTCAAATTTCACTCAAAACCCTTCACCCAAATGAAGCACTGCTATAGAGAAAAAAAAGTAATTCCATAATTAAATAACAGCCTCTGAAATGGACTAATTAAATCATGTTTCAATATTCCAAATTTGGTACAAAAACACAGTTAATCTTGTTTCTCTTTTGCAAAAACACTTTTGATATGATAGAGAGCAAGCAATTCTGAGAAAGAGATTCATACAAGTGTGGATTCAAGAAAGGAAGAGTATTATGCAATTTCAAATTTATAGATACCTTAAGAGCAAAACATACAGCACTTATTGTGGTCATTGGGGAAAATTCATTTTTCAGTTATACATCGCTTGGCTTTAGCGAGAGATACATGCATTTGGCAATACGATCTTTTAATTCTAAGTAACAGGAACCTATTACAGTCACAAAGAAAATTACAAGATTAAAAAAAAAAATCATTCTAGAATTGTCACCCAGGAGACTGTGGTAAGGCAGCTTTATTGTAAGTTGTGGTGCTGCAGAGACGATCCTGAGACACCTGCATTGCTATTAACTAACAATTCTAGACTGCCCATATTCAACGCAAACTCCTATTGTCTAAGCTGCGTGTACTGCACACATTCTCCATCAGTTGCTTTCATTCATCTCTCTGGAGGAACACACAAGCAGGGATCAGCAGTGCATTTACCTTCTCCCATTTCCATCTGTAGTCATCAGGTTCAAAGATGAAAGAAAAACTGCTACTAATTAAATGGGCTTTGAATTAGACACTGCTTGCCCAGAACAACTGCTTCATAATTAATTTCCTATAAATTAATCTTTACAGTGAAAGCTAACATGCTTTGCCATTCTGGCAGCAGGAAGCTGAAGAGCTTCCAATGCATGATGTGGAAGTTCCCCTCACTGAGTAAAAAATCTCTCAAACTGACTTTTCTCTTTCTGGCTCCACTGAGAGGAACAAGCAAAGGCTTATCTCTGCTGCCTTACAAAGCACACATAATGCTTTAAGATTGTACCCATAACATCTGTGTCCCCTAAGAATGTGTCTGGCTTATGTAGGGTGCAAGGCAGCAGGAAAAAAAAAAGAACCAAAACCCACCCACAACAGAAAAATATATTTAAAAATACCAGCAGCACAACATACTGTTTGAAGATATTTTAGAGGATTTATGCCAAAAGCAACGTTCTTGATAAATAATCAATATTCATTTGAAGTTTCTGATATTTTAATATTCTTAAAAGTCACACTACAAAATCTCTTTCAACATCCAGACAGTTCTACCAGAACTAGTCAGTTCTCAAGTGTTTGTTATTTGACACTGGTTTCCTAATTGCTTCAGTTTACAAGGGTTTTTTCCCTAAGCAATCTTTCAAAAAATTACTTTTTAAAAAAATACTTCACAAATTTTAGTTTTCTATTTGCCAGTGCTTCTGCACCATGCAATCTTATACATGTTGACATTTTAATAATTTATGTAAGTGAGCATGTGCCTTTCCTTACAATTATGTAATTAAAATTAGCATGATCCTTGCTTGTCGTGGTTTAGCCCCAGCCAGCAACTCAGCACCACGCAGCCGCTCGCTCACTGCCCCTACCCCAGTGGGATGGGGGAGAGAATCGGAAGAGTAAGGGTGAGAAACACTCCTGGGTTGAGATGAGAACAATTTAATAATTGAAATAAAGTAAAATAGTAATGATAATAATAACAATATAATAATTATGATAATAATATCCAAAGCAAGTGATGCACAATGCAATTGCTCACCACCCGCCGACCGATACCCAGACAGCTCCCGAGCAGCGATCGCTGCTCCCTGGCCAACCCCCCCCAGTTTCTATACTGCCCATGATGCCATATGGTATGGAAAAGCCCTTTGGTCAGTTTGGATCAACTGTTCTGGCTGAGCCCCCTCCCAGTTTCTTGTGCACCTGGCAGAGCATGGGAAGCTGAAAAGTCCTTGACTGGCATGAGCAGTACTTAGCAACAACTCAGACATCAGCATGTTATCAACATTCTTCTCCTACTAAATCCCAAAGACAGCACTATGCCTGCTACTAGGAAGAAAATTAACTCTATCCCAGCCGAAACCAAGACATTGCTAAAACTAGTTTTCTTACGCTGCAAGAGATAAATAATTTTAGAAGGAAAATAGTTTCTTAAGTTAGCTGTCCATGTAATCAGACACAAATTTCAAAAACTACACCTTCCTTTTTCTTAATGTATCCTTAGGTAACAAATATCCTTTCCTCCCACCCACTCCAAACCCCCTGTAGTTTCAACAGAATATACAATGCAATAAAAATAATCCAAGTTGGTTTTAACTTTTTGCTTGGGACTTAGAAGGAAGACTAACAGAGCGGAAAGAGGAGTGGGAACAAACCAAACCCCATGCTGGGCAAGATTCTCAAAGGAACACTTAGAGATTTCGCCAATAAAACTCAGCCAGGTATCTGAGACTGTAGAGATACTGCCAGCTGGAGCTGAACTTCTAAAATAGCAAGTGTGTCTATGTGTTTAGGCATCCAGTTGCCTTTAAAAAGTTGGCCCACAGCTCTGAGGGTTTTTTTTTTTTTTTTGTTTGGTTGTTTTTTTTAATTTGGACTGTCTCATTTTTTAAGACCTTGGAAGAACTTCAGCTGTAAGGTCTACATGGCAGTATTTTTCTAACCACAGTGAAATTTAAAATGAAGAAAAGTTGTGCAGAAACATGAACAAAGGCAAAATTTCACTTAAGGAATAAAGTATTTTTTCAGCCAGCTCTAATACTGATTTTGTTATTGTTAACTACTAGTCCTACCTGGCTTATAATACAATTTGACACATGTAATTAGTGTTAACGCCAGATGAGAAACAATGTCTAACTAGTCAGTTACTTCATATATATATATATGAACACAAACATACACACACATTATTTCTCTATATAAGAAAATGATGCCTTAAGTTGCCTCAAAAAGTAAAAGATCAGGTTTACTAAAATAAATTATTAAAAGGAAAGAAAAAGAGACAGATTTTACAGAAAAATTGACAGGGAATACCAAATTTATTTATTTTTTTAAAGAAGCCATTTTCTGTAAAAAGGCTTGTGATGATTAAGTAGCGATGTAAAAGAGGGAGACATACTTAATTCTGATCAGAATCTCTTCAGCTGCCCCAAAATGTTTTCCATAACTTGCAATGCATCATTTCTCCCAACAACTCCCAGATAAAAACAAGTACAGGCACAAAAATACATTATATACAGAACACACATTCAGTTTGGGTGCACAAAAGAGCATTTATGAATCCATTTCTCTGTAGTAAATCCAAGGTCTACCTCAATTCACATAATTTAACATTCAAGAATGAACATTCTTCCCATGTCTGACTTGCCATAAAATGGAAGAATCCAATTAAACTGCGAGAATCACACATTCAGCTAGTTAGGGAAATACAGATATTCTACACTGGCAAATTCACAGCAATCTGAGACAAATAGCATCGTTTGTTAAATAAAGATTTGCAATCTGGGAAATTTTTTTATACCAAAACATTGTATGAAAGCTGCTGTTAATACCTGTTCCACAGGCATTAAATTGCCTGAGATACAGTCAGCCTCTGCACATGCTCCATGGTCAGATTTACTTAGGCTCTAATCAATATGTTCCATGCATCTTGTCTGTATTGGAGCTCTTCTTATTACATGCTCAATTGATCCACTGAACAACAGCAAGCTGTAAAAGGCTGTACTCCCGTGGATAAAGCAGATGTTGTTCTGACCTCCACCCACTGGCTCAGAGAGCTAGCTTTCTCTCTGCCTTCAGTAAAGAAAAATATCCCAGCTACACATCTTGCCCTTGAAAAATAGATATTGCATTCATTATACAAAAGTTCTTGCTAACGATCCCCTTATTTTATTTTAAAAAACCCAAACACCCACACACCTACCATGAAAATCATATAAGCTACTTATGCCTAAGAGTTTTAGAGAAATAGCCTATATTTTGAAAAAATTGAAAATTTTGAAAACATGCACAGCAATTTCCAGAAGGCAACACTAAAGCAAAACAGAGTGAGTTTTCTGAAATTACTGTAAGCTATAGATTAACACAGAAATACCACCATATTATGAAGGCCGTGGAATTATATTGACCTAGGAAAGCTTCTGTTACTTGAATTAATCGTTATCTTTAAAATTAAGGCAGCATGAAAAGTAAAAATAAAATCCATCAAATACTAAATGAAAATTGGAAAAAAAAAAAAAAACAACCCCAAAACTCCTTCTTGGGAGAACAAGGGAATCTGATAAAAAATAGAAAAAAATTCAAGCAGGAGGCACAAAAAAAGATCCTAAAGATAGCAGTGATAAAGGAAATTGAGGTATAAAGGGAGAATTGTGATCTGAAAGGATAGGATATTGGTTTTGAGAATATCTGATATAAGGAAGACCAAGTTGAGATATTGATATATCAAATATTTGTTATATTTAGCAGACTATTTAATAGATTAACCTGAATGCTGGGAAAGCTGAGGGGCAGCCATAAAACACTAAGCTCTCCCAACATACACATAAAAAGTGAAAGAGTTTTAAGCACGCTACTGTGAAACAATAATGCCTATTTCTGCACTATGGGGGTCACTGCTAATATCTTTGAATGACAGACAAAACGGAACTGTGAGGGGGGGAAAAAAAAAAAAAAGTATCTAAGACAACAATACACCAGAAAGCTAAATATATGTAATTGCTTAGCCCTATTAGCATCACAGGAACTAATAAAAACTCTACAAAACTGGATAAAGTTTCATTACCTTAAAGAATTTGTGGTCTGTTTGCATCAAGACATACATTTCTCCCAGCCAAGACGCTGCCAGCTAAACACAAAGTACCCCCAGCCACCTCCTCAGTGCCTGTGCTGATTCAAGCAGAGCACACAGTCCCAGAGGTGAAAAGCTCTCCCGATGTAACTTCAACAGGACACCTGTGAACTTAAGGGCTTTGCAAGAAGCTCAGCTGTTATAATTAGTAAAGTGCTTAACACAATTCTTTACCAGATCAGGGTTTAATTCCTGACAGATTTCTCTCATCATGTTTGAGGAATTTAGATCATCAGGTGGTCACTGTGCTAAAACCAAATGAAATGTTTGGTTAGTGGCCTTTTTAGGCTGACGAACATGACCCAGGTACTTTAACTCCATTTATTCAGTATTAAGGCTTAAGCTTGTCTCTAGAGAAGTCAATGGAGTTGTATCTGTAAATATGCATTTCAGGGCCTTGCTTCTCATTAAAAAAAATCATTTGATAAAGGTAAAATTAGAAAAAAACCCCATCTAGTTTCTTCATCCCTAATACAGATTAACAGTATATTCCTTTCTCATGTATTTTGATCTGTCTTTTATCAGATCCCCCTGTGTCTCACCCTTCCAGCTTCTGGAGTATAGAGTACCTAATATAAAGAATCAGAGCACTTTCTCTTGGTGTCTCTGCAAGGGGTGAGTGCACCTGTGAAGGTTTTGACCCTTGTTACTCGTACCCTGGAGGGACAGTAGAAGTTACTGTAGAAGCAGCTACAAACTTCAAAGCTGAGGTTTTGGAGAACTTTTTACAGACTGACCCAGACAGCTTCTAGAATATTTCTGATAGCAAACAAACCAAGGAAAATCTCATGGACAATCTGATTGCCAGAAAGCAAAATTCTGGGCTTTAAACTGTAAAATCCCTAAGGTACCATCCACACACATACATATTTATAAAAAGGCTGGAGAGGGGAGGAAGGCGTTTCTCCTCTCCCTTCTCTGTATGTTTTGAACCAGAGTATCAACTTCTAAATCTTTTGTGCAAACCTCGTTAGATCATAAAGTCCACATGCAGCTAGAGGTTAGTAAAGACTCGCTAAATCAATTTGGAACTAATGTCCTGTCAGGATTTTCATACATAGTGTGCTATGAGAATCTTAAGTAAATTTTAAAATGAAGCTTTTCAATTTTTTGTGATTAAAGACAGTTTTGTTTTTAAATTAAGGCAGTTTATGATAACTATGCAGAAGCAGTTTCATTTGTAATCCCGCCAGGGCTAGTATTAAAAATGTATGGTTATTAGAATATTCCCCTTTGTTTGGTAGTCTGAAATTCATCTTTTTCCCCTCCCTGTTGTACAACAGTCTAGCACGACAAAGCCAATGGAACTGGAAACATTATTTTACGATGAAGGTCCCTCACCAGAAATTGAAAGAAAATTAATGGTAAAATACAACTGCCTAAGTCTTTCTCTGACTAACCCCATACTTAGATTTTTTTTTTTTTTTTTTTTTTTTTTCCTGGATGGCTACAGTAGTTTCATCTAGTCCTTAGCTATTGCATTATCAGCAGAAGAAAATGAAACAAACTGCTACAATTACTTGTCACTCCTGCCATTTCTCAATGCTAGTAAGTAGTTCTGTGATTCATTTAAGTGGGCTGTAGCTTAGCTCAGGATGTGAAAAATATTCATCTTAAGAAAATTCTTGTGTTTATAGGTAACAAAATCCAGGTTCCATCTCTGGAACACACATGTTACTCCTTATTAAATTTGAAAGAGAATGTCTGTAATTTCATTATGTTCCCTTTGCGGGTGTAGGTATAGATGATCTTATTCACTCCAGTGGAGGATTGGAGAAAGAAGTACAGAAGAATAATGTATAGCTGAGGATATTGCAGAAGTGATTAATTATACTGGCTGATGGGATGTTTGTCACTTTTCTTGCCTTGTTTAGTGTTGCCAGAAAGATATAAATGTATGTTTCTCCTTGACAAAACATTTGGAAAATTGGTATTTGCTAAAGACCAAATGAACTTTAGTTTAATAAAAGCAAGATAGTGGGAAAATGAGTGAACAATCTTCATTCTTTAGATGTTCTTAATCTCTTGCACTTGCATTAAGCATGAAAAAAACCCAAACCCCCAAACAAACAAAAAACCAAGAGAAAACTGAGTTCGAGGGGATGCTAAAGCATCTCTTTCTATGCCGTGTGTATAGAAAGTCATGTAGAAGTCATGCCTGATACTGTTTTCAAACCACATTCCCTGAGCTTTGCCAGAGCATTCTCTAGAAAGAGCATGAGAATTTTTAGAAGTTTGGAAGCATGGCAGATGAAGCAATAAGCCCAGAGAAGTAGCCAGGGCCTGGATTAACAGAAAGGAGGGATTGATTAGAAGATAAAATTCCTAAGTACACTAGTCTCTGCTTTTGCTTTGCATTTGGACACACCCGCTGTGGTCTAGTTTAAAAGGTTATGATTTATACTTAAGCCATGAGAAGAAAGATTTCCCCTTTATAAAATATTACAAATATATATGCCATGGACAACTTGCTATGAAGTTGCTAAAATTACCTTGATCTTTTTAATCTCCTGTGCTTTCCCCTGAGTCTTTTTGTCCGTTAGTCATCTTACAGTGTTCACTTACATTATAATCTTTGTGACAAACCCTGTTCCTTAAAAGCAAAGACAGAGTTCAGTGAAATGAAGGCCTGACACCTGGCTGAAGTCTCGCTGTGCTATCATGTTTTAAACAATTATGATAATAAGCAAGATGAGATATGTCTGAAAGAAACTTGATAACATCATAATAGTTTATACATTCTATTTCTACTCGCCTACAATTTTAAATTAGATGTATCATTATTTAGTATATTTGATCTATTCTCTGGATTTGAAATAGCATTAACTGATGATTCTCCTTTTTTTTTTTTTTCTTCAAAAGACAAATAAGCTTTTTCCAGCTGAGGGTCAGGAGGGGGAAATGTTCCTTTATAGAGCAAAGGGAGAAGGAACTCCCAGATAATCACTTATTATTCTCCTGTCAAGTGCTATCATTGTCCTGCCTACAAAGTGAGAAGAGCAGCAGCACTGAACTGGCATTTTATGATAAAATAATAACTAAAGTAATAATTGATACAGGATGGGATGTATTCTTCAGCTTTGTTACAAGATCTGGGGATCCAGGGACTCTACTTTAAATCTTTAATGGTTTTTGAAAAGAAGTCAGTATATGCTTAATTATTAGGGATTTAGTCATGAAAAACAGAGTTCTCTTCTATTTAAACCTTCTAATTTAAAGGATGCACTAAGCAAAAGAAAGATCATACATAATTTAATGTAATTGAGGAAGGGAATTAAAATATAATTTTCACTCTTCCATCTAATAACACTGCTCTTTCAAGCTCTGGGGATGTTGTTTAAGCCAAAGGTGGCGGTTTCCTTGACAATTCTAGGTAAGAATATATACCCTTAAAAGAAATGAATAGAATAAGGGCATGAATAAGCAGCATTTACTCAATTGAGGGTTAAGGAAATTATAAGAGATCCCTGAAGAAGACTTAACATTGAAGATATAATATTAGAATGAAGAATAAAATGAAGGTTAATCTTGATAATGAAGGACTTGAACCCAGAGAAAATGTCATTATCAACATGTTAACATGTGCAGAGTTGGGGTGAGAATTGGATGGCTTGAGACAGCCAATGATATATGTAGCTCTTCATCTGCTGCTCATTAGGACTAATGTAAAACCACTGGTAGAGAGTGGCTGCTTGAGAGAGAGAGAGAACACCTTTGTGAAAGTGGCAGTCTATTCCAAGCAAAATGGGGATAGGAGAGTTTAACAGAGCAATCAATGGCTCCCTCGTAGTGCCCTGAGGGACAGGTTTACCTTTGGGTGAAAGTTGTTATTTATTTTCCAGTTATTAAAAGCCCTGGCCACAACTCTGATCTAATATAAACATTAGTCTATTACCCTGCAATGCAGACCAAGCTTGAAAAGACAAATACTGACAATTTTAAGAACAGTGTAACACCACAGGCCCTAACAGAGACCTGATGAAACAGCCCTAGATAACAAAGTTTTGCAAGCAGCTCATTGCATCCACTGTGTATCATCATGCGGCAGTATGGAATAGTGTTTAATTCTACTAATAAACAGTAACATTGGTCTTAACTGTTATCAACTGTTACCTTTGAACTGGAGTTCAAGGATTTATTGAAACAGCAGATGTTATCTGCTTGAAATTTGTTGTTGTTTTCCTGCAAATGTCCAACTGAAATCCTCATTTTGTGTCCAGTGACTTGCACCCAATTTCTTATTTTGTATTTTGTTCTCCATTTACTGCTGAGTTGACAACTCTTACTTGGAGAAGCACCTGATAGGCTTATACAAAAGAAATATGAAAGGCAAGGCAAGGCAAGGCAAATTACTCTTAGAATAATTGCACCTTCTGTGTTTCAGTTTAGGCTTTATATTTTGGAAATTTGGATATTATTCATAAAAGCTGAGGTTCTGTTAAGAAATGGCTGAGAGCTTTTAAGGTTCATTTTGTGCAGAACAACCTCACTGCTGTCATGGCTGTGGAGAGCTCTGGTGGTAGGTCAAAGACTCACAGTGAAAGGATGAAGGAAACAAGACGACTCCACTTGAAAATAAAAAAAACTGAGAAATACTGCTGTTAGAACAAAAAGACACAAAAATTATGTATGAAATTAAATTTCAAATTTAACAAATGCCTGATCAAATAAATGCTAAGCCTGAATGATTAAGATTCACCAACAGAGGAAGACAACAAAAATACTAGATTTTCAAGACTGGCAAAATCAAATAGATGTATGCAGTAAGATCTTGGATAACACAAAATAAGCAACTGGTGAGGGAAATTGCCTATCGATTGCTTGTTTGCTGTTCTGTTCTGCGAACTAGAAATATAAATTATTGGTCTTTTAAATTCAATGTTGGTTCTTATCTTCCTTTTATTTTCCTAAGATTTTTATTGCATTTTAAAGGAGATCTGTGGTACTCTGACATAGTTCCAGTAAAATGAAGCCAACCAGGAAGATACTCAAACACTTCTCAGAAGTTTGAAAACAATATTCTTCCTGGCCTTCCTCCGTACAATACACGGTATAATTTCCCCCCATTTTAAGAGGAATTAAATAAATTCAGTATCCAAAACATCATCACTTACGCCTTTAACTCAGTTTATCAAAGTTCTTTAGAAATAGTGTCATTGTTATGATTTTTTGATTATTGATGAAAGCCCCTGTAGCTTAGAGGAGCTTTGCTACAGAGAATTATATTATTCTTTTGTTGTACTCTGGTCTCCATTTGACCTAATATATTTCTATTCAACTACAGCAACTATAAAAAAAAAGAACATGATAATCAATTGATTCTGAAAACATACCTACTGATAAGAATGTTTTTCTGCATATATATATATAAAATGCATTGTCAAGCCCCATTTTCCACTAGAAATACATAGGCAGTGCTCTTTGCATTCTGCTGGAAAACTATCAAATAGCTTGTAATGTCTGTGCTGTTTAGGATGAAGTTCTTATCTCTATTACAACATTCCTTTTAATTAATCATTTGGGTTGGAAAAAAAAAAAAAAGGTTGTTCTGGGAATTACACGTTATTTTGGCCTGCTAGGTTCATAAACAGGTTGCAACCTTTAACCTTTTATAAACCATTTATTACGTTGCAGTTTTGGACAGACCTAAAGTAACAATAAACGTAAAATTTGTCTCTGTGCCACTAATGGTTTTGACTTTGGAGTGCAATACAACATAAGGTTTTGGCCACTTGAGCAAAACCGCTGTGATTCTTTTTTACCCTACGGTGTTAAAAAAATATAATGCAGTCTTGCAATTCAGTAATGCCCTCTCTAAATGCCCCCAGATATGGAGGGGGGAATCATTTTTGTGCTCAATAAGAGATACAAAATTAGGACTGTGAGAAAAGAAGGAACATTTACAAATTTCCCTAAGCATATATTATATTGAAAAGCAGAAGTGGTGAATAAACATATCTTTGGTTTCTACCAGTGCAGTGCCCCTAAAACTCATGATGAAAAAATAGAACAGGGAGAACCCCTCTTTGACCTGGATTCCCACAGTAAATAGGGCTCCTGGCTTTTGTCCTGTAAACAGTACGCTTCTCCTAATTTCTGATGTTTCCCTTCATTTCTTTGTTAAAATAAAAATACAGATTCTTCAGGGTTTTTTTATTCTTTTCCCAAACCTCTTCTTGACTTATTAATCAATATTAGAATTAGTTCAAATTCGGAGACAATATATGAGACAATTTGTAATTTCTGGTGTACTGTTCATTATTACCTAGTGAGTGCTCCTGAATTTTATCAGGAAGGAAAACATGCAGAACCCTAATAATTTCTAGAAATATCTGTACAGCCCCTTAAACAGCTTTGCCACTTGGTGATGGACTCTTTAAAAAAGTAAAAGAATACCACATATTAAACCAGTAATACTTTTACAACTTTAATTTGGCTACAATAACACAATTCTATTAAAAAATCCTTTTGAAGGGAAAGTTCTGCCACCTTCTATTGATAAGTACCTGAATTCACAAAGAGGCTAATTTCAAATCTAGGGGTGAGAAAACTCAGTAGTTTTCAGGCTTTTTTTGAAGTCTTCTGCTAGTATGAATGTACCCTCACTACTGCCTCATGGCATTAGAGCAATGACACACAGTGTGGACTGCTTACAAAAGTGGAGTTCATTAGTATCTGCCTTATAGACCCTATGAAACATTTTTTGTTCACATTTATAAAAATAGCCTTTAGAACACAGACACAGAAAAATAACTGAATACTGGCAATATCGGAGAAGCATCACAATAAACTGGCATTGCTAAGATAGTGAGGATGGGAGATAGGACTCCAAAAAACCTTTAGAAGTTTGAGATTATTGTCACAATTAAACATTTCTGCAGCTATTGGCAACTCAGGGGGAGAAAAAAAAAAAGGAAAAAAAATCAAGACTGACTCAATTGATGAAGTTCTATTGGAAATTTTGATCATTACTAGCAATTAAAATGGACAAAACCTTTCCTTTTCAAGAACTAGCAACAGCAAAACTCTAGCATCTCAAATATAGGCTTTTCAAATAATTTTTACCCAAAAAAAGCATTCTGTCAGGACCTTGACTGTGCTAATTAGGTCTTAACAGCTTCCACTTACACCCCTGCCCATGGGCCCAGGGCCATCAGTCCTGGTCTCAGCAACACCACAGGTGCACTGGTCTCAAGCTCAGCCACGGCTGGGCCCTCCCTGGCCATCGGACCTGCTGAGCCAGGCTGGGCCTGCGGCTGATGTCCCAGCCTGGCCTCATCCCCACAAACCTGCCTGCTGGCCTGGGCTTTGGGTGAACTCAACTAACATAGTTGGCCTGTCCTGGCAGCCCCGTTACCTCCCTCAGCTCCCTGTCCCTCGGGAGCAGCCAGCTCCCACTGCGCCCTGACACAATAATTAGCTTTCAGTGTAAAATCTTTTGAAAAATTATGTTCTCATTACCATTACATTTTGCAAATAACAGTTTCTGTGTCTTGATAACATCACTGAAACAAACTGGGGTGACTTGCCTAGGCTTTAGACAAGTGAGAAAAGAATTTCATAATGGAAAGAGGTCAGTCCTATTGTACTTATGGCCAAGAACGTATTTCCTTACACAAAATAGTTGAGAACACTTTGAATTTCAGAGTATCAGAGTAACATCCTAACAAGGTAGACCAATTTTCACATTCACTTCTATATGCTGCTTTTCATAGACCAGTGACACATGCTTCACAACAAAGACTACGAAATAACATTCTACTATAACAATACTATATTTAACTGTCCTTAGCGAAAGTCTTCTAACCCACAATATTATGGGTCAAAAATCTCAGAGTTTAATATCTCAAGCTTTCTAAACATGGTAGTCATTCTGGGTGGAGTCTTAAATGGTATAAACTGAAACATAGCTTGATTTACTGTTTTGAATGATGTGGCAGATTAGGGAACCTATGCAACTCAGGAACAGTTGAGGACCAGAAAGATAAAAACCTTTTAACAATGATATAACTGCCTTGTAATGATCGAAAGTGTTGCTAGGGATCAGATTGTGCCTTCACATTCTAGGCTGAACTCTTTATTGATCTCACCGGGGAGCTTTACTCAAAAAGGTTTGTGAAATATCCTGGCCAGCAGCAAATTAAGACGTTTTACCACTTAATTCTATACTGGCATCTTAAGGTAAGTCATATTCTTAAAAAACTGTAAAGCAGTATGAATTCTGCCTTTATTTGTCTCTGCTTTTTCCTTTTTTATTTTGTATTTTTATGTTTCTTCAAATCTGAGGACAGTAAAGCTTCACTGTGATGCACTGTGACCATCTGGCATTTTTAGCAACACAAGACAGGTGAAAGCAGACTTTTATCTCAAGTAGAGGCAGTGTCTAAATTATTGATAACTGTCCTTTACAAGTGACATGAGAAACAGCAAATAACGTAACACAACTCTAAAGCATAGATCATCAAAACAGTAGCATTCTGTGATTAAAATCCTTATAAATTGCACTGTAATGTTTTTTAAATTAATAAACTGCATGGATGCAATTAAATAGTTAAAAACTATGAAGAATCTGCAAATATCATTGTCCCTATAGGTTCTTCAAGTGCATGGTTCACTCTACAGCAGTGGAAGGCAAATCTTGTCATTTCAAATCATATATGTTCTATTTTGTCTACAGCATAATGCATAAAGATAACATACAAACTAGCCATTTTTTAAAAAATACACAACAGGATATGAGTATGGGAGTTGTATAATTAATAGTGGAGTTTTTTATTCTACTGAAATGTGGCAAAGGAAAAAGAGGATTAAATGTCTGTTTGGAAAAAAACTGAACATATTTTCTCCAGAGTATCTGGTTAATGAACAGAATTTATTTGAAATCCAAGGATAATTTTAATTCTCTGAAATATATAATCTTCCATAGCTGTTCTTAAAAAAAATATATTCAAAATAGGACACCTACAATACTTTTACAGACCACTATTTTTAGAATTCATTTGGATGTAGAATGCCTATGTTGAAACAACACTTTCCAAATCAGTAGAGAGATGCAAACTTCAGGCACTTAGTGAGTCCCTTGATCAGAGTGGTCTCTAAAGAACTCTAAAGAAAATATAACTAGTTCATCTCAGGACAAATACAGACAAATCTTTCCCAGGTCTCCTCTATCATGTAACCAACGGTAAACTAGTGGATTAGAGTATGCCTGAAGAGATACTGTGATTGGCTACAGTACATAACTGATGATGAGTTCTTTATCTAATAGCCAAGTGATTAAGATTCAGTTCCTCATCCTCTTCCTAGTTTATTTCTTCATTTTCTTGAGACATTTAGTACATGTGTTCTGATGTTTTTATTTCATTTTCTAACATTTTTCTTTAAATAATTGATCAAGTGGGTTTTCCAAATACCAACTGACAATATGTTATCAAAGAAAGACTGGATGTAGGAAGAGGTTCATATTTTATTCAAATGTCTTTCATTTAGACTTGAGAAAAAAAGCATTGAGATCTGAACCGCATCTGACTTCCATAAAACAAAACCCAGTCATGTTTTCCAAGTGCACTGACAATGCTAATCATCCATTTTCTTGCTACAGTGCAATTTGTATGGTCTAACAGTAAAAACACTAAGAGATTGAAGATTTACATCAACCATAGATATTGAAAAAAGATCTCCAGAAAAACAAATTTACAAGAGTGGTCTTGTATTGTGATAAGTGAAGTCTAGGTACTTATTTCCCTTGATTTCTCAAGGAAGTGGTTCTTCTGTCTTTACGGAGGAATAAAATTCCATAAAACAAACAGACACTTTTCATGTTATGTTCTTTTATCCCACAGCAAAAACATATGTCTTGTGTTGAAGAACAATCTTTTGTTTAATCTGTCTCCCCCCACTCCCACACTTTTCTTATTTACAAATCTGCCTATCACTTCTTCTGGAAAATTGCTACAATTTATCTTTTAGTTTTCCTTTGGTTTGTAGAGTTCTTTTTTATTTTCCTCTTAATTACTTCTTGCCTCAAAAAACATAAATCCCTCTTTTTCTCTTCTTCCCCAATCTCATCAGAGTCAAAGGTAGGTCATGTAAGACCACTTGCATGCATTGCTTCCAGCCTCAATGACTCTGCCTTATCCATGCAGATGTAAAGAGCTCCTACTAACTTATGTTCTTACTTCAGTACTGATAACCACACACAGCGTTTCAGAATAGGGCCAGATATCTTGCTTCTGCTGCCTCATCTCTTTAGCATCCTTTCCCTCTGCCTCTCTGGTCATTTGTTTCCTTTGACTTGAAACCTGTTTTCTCATACAGTAAAAACAATTAATGTTTATTGAACATTCTGAAAAAGATGTTTGATTTTTAACTATTATTCAACATGCAATTGCATGAGCAAAATTTTCATGAAGCTGCTCACTCCATGTTGCTTGCACAGTTATGACATATGCACACAAATTGGGTTAACTGTGTAAATTCAGTATCTTAAATGTATTACTGCCATTATATTTTTTGTCTTCTACAGCATATACTGCAAGTTTTACTGGTATTGACAAGCTGTAAAGTGTAAAATATGCAAAAAAAATACACCCTGAAGGTTGCAACCCTTCCCAGCTACTGCTGCCAGCACTTTTAATTTGCCTTCCCCCCCCCCCCAAATCCAGCTGTTTGTTATCCTTCCTAAAGTAATGGATAAAGGAATTAGGCTGCTATGTAAAAATATCTTTTTTTTTTTAAACTGTAATTGATGAACTCTTAGTCATTAAGAAAATCTTGCAAGTATTAAGTGATATACCTAAAGTGTCAGAAGCCAGAAGGAAAAGAGCAACTTTTTTTTTTTAACAGATTAAGTTTTGAAAATCCAATGTTTTACTTCTGAACTGGTTTACAACACTGCATAATGTCAACTCTAAGCCACAGGAGAAAGTCAAAACCAAAAAATTCCTCTCTCCAAAACAATCACTGATAAGGCATCTTTCAGCTTATAAGAAAGAGGGTCTTTTCAGGCTATGTAGAATGTTGCTAGATGCCATTAATACAGAAAATGCTACTTAGATCTTCCTCTTAAAATTGGGCTTTTTGAGTCCCCCTCCTGAATGCAGCTGCCACTGTATTGCAGGGGAAGAGGCAATTTCTCAAGCAGCAATAGTTGGTGGGTTATGGTTTTCATTTTGTTTGTTTAGTTTTTAATTTTACAGATTCCTTCAATCCATCCAAAACCCAAATGACAACCCCTGCGGCTGAACCATCAATTTATTGATTTTTTTTTTTTTTTTTTTACTCTGTTGCATTTTGTGTATATCATGACAACTAAGTTGTTTTAAAATCATACCCTTAGGTATTTCGGATATTCTGTTAGAGCAAGTAGGTTTTAGTATTTTCCTGCACTATATTATGTGCCTTTCCTTTCAGAAATATGCAGGCCATAGCTGAGATAACAATTGCTGTATTTTCTCAGCAATGTTGATAATACATGATAGATGATATTTGGGCTTGGGGAATGAGAGCAAAGGGGGAGCACTGAAAAGCATTCTTTACACTGAAGAAGTCTGTAGAGTTCAGCAGGGATAAGGAAATATTCCTCAAATCGTAAGTGAAAATAATTTCTCATTCAAGTGTTTGACAAAAGAGCAAGTCATTACGGGTTACTCTTCTTCAGATTAATCATAGGAAAAGACTTTTCACACTGACCTGTCAGCTATCAATAACTACTACACTAGATGTTATTTAGCCAGGTAATTTTGAGTTCTGAGCAATGTCTCCACCAACAAACATGACTATCCAGTTCTTCAACAAATATCTGAAGTTTTCAGCAGCTGACAATTATTGATTTATCTCTTTCCTTAAAAAAAAAATCAATGCAAATGTGCAGTTAAGGCTCTCAGCACACTGGAAATAGTGAGCAAATGCAATGACTGACTTTATCAGCCATTCCACCAGGGAAATCTTCACAAGTGTTGGATAAAAGTTTCCTGCTATATAATACTTGTCTACAGCAGTGCTCAATATATAGGAAATCCACCTTATATAGTATAACAAACATCCCTCTTTGCTCCATTTAGGAAAAAGGCTAGGATCTCCTGTTGGTGTGAAGTTCATCAGTTTTATTCATCATCATGAATAGTTTTAAGTTGATGATGTTTAATGAAATCTACATCATTCAGATAGCTTTCAAGCTGTGACTCAGCAAGACTTCACCAATTCAGCCTTTCTAAATATACCTTTACCGTCCTTTCTGTGACTACTTCATGACACAAATTAATGTTTCATTGAGCTAATTGGATCCTTGCAGCTCTTAATTTTTTGCAGATATTCTATTTTGAAAATAAACCATGAAGCTTTGTCTTTGAATATGAAAGCAAATGTTCATTCATGTTCATTCTATTTATCTGCTCAAAGTAATGTGAAACTACATCTCTACCATGTGATGGAAGGTACAAGCTCTTTACTTTCTGGTACCCCAATCTAGATATTCTTGGCTGGTTAAGTCAATTTTTATTAATCAGTATAAACAGGCAAATCCATGCAAATGAGTTACTGGGCCCAGAAAACAAACACAGCTGGAAGTAAGTACTTTGCTACCAAACCTTGCACTTTCATACACAATCATCATACAATGGCACAATTCACACCACTTCATGTTTCTTCTTTCTTTTTTTCCCCTGGTTTTGTAGGATATTTGTATCCAATATCTCTTAGGATATGTCTTCAAGGTGTATTCTTCAGATGAAATACATGCCTCAGGCTGCCTGGATACAAGTCAGCTCTGACCCAGAAGCCATGGAAGTCATGTTAACACAGTACTCAGCTCAACCCATGCTCATATCTCAGAGTCTATTAGGTTCAGCAACCAGCTATGTGCATGTGCCCAACTCCTGATACATAGTCAGCTCCTTCAAACAATAGTCAGATCAAGTCAATAACAGCAGAGCTCTGTTCTGTTTCCAAAGTAAAATCCTACCTTGACATATGGAGGAATTTAAAAAGAAAGTCTAATTTTAAGCTGATATTTCTTCTTTGATATGATGTGCTCACCTGCAGAACAGTCTGCAACACTACTTATTCATTCTTGATATAAGCAGACTATCACTTCTCCTGCAGGACAAGCCATCTCTGTTCAGCTCTGGACAATGTTCTAACACAACAAAACCACACAAATCTCCTAGCTATTTTTATAGTTTCTTAGTACTTTGTGAGCTGGTAAGAGATTCTGAATCTGCCTGAAACAAAGGAAACCCATGTAGTCAACTGTCAGAAAAAAACAGGCTGACAGGTCTAACAGACAGATGGAAGTCTTCACAGGGAGTCATCTGAAATACAATTTACATCCATCATCTCCACTTCCTTTGTTTTCTAACAGACAGAACCACCCAACTCACTATGGCATGTGATACAGATAAAACACATACTTAACTGTACAGCATCTCCCTATGGAGATGGAAACAAAAATAACCAGATTTTTAAAACAGGCAAATAACATGCCTGACTGGGCTCTAATACCTGCCAGTGCTCAATCCACTGGTTTCAGTATTTTACTAAACAGTTTTTAAATCAAGATTGTGTTACCAACCATAATTCAGTGGTCTAGTGAAGAATTTGTAGGGTTTTCTCTTCTGACCTGTCATGCAAGATGTTAGGCTGGACTGTAGTAATTGCTTATAGATCTCAATCTTAAGCTTTGGTATTATACCTGTCTGAAAACTGCATTTTAATAGTAAACATTTTTCAAACTGTCCAGAGTACTCACATTGAGCACCTAATCTTCATAAATTTGTGATCAGTTTGGCATATACTTCCTGTTCTCCAGACAAAACTACTAGGGGTCCTAGCCATCAAGAGAAAAGCAAATGAATTTTCTGTAAAATCAACTAACTGAATCACACATCTTTTTTTACAGTTGGGACTTTAAAGTAATGGTATGTCGATTTCAACAAACTAAAAAACAGTTCAAGGTGTTCCAATGCTTGTAAACAGAGCTACCATTCAAGAAAGGGAACAGAACATTCTGTATTTCAAGGGTGTCTCAGCTGTCTGTATCTCCACAGGAGTAAAGAAAAGAAGTTAGCAAAAACTTTTTCATGTCCTGAAAAGTTTCTGCTGAATAGCTGTATATAGAAATGTTAGGTCTCTAACCTTCTGAAGAGAGCACTCAGCATGATGCACTGTAGCATAAGAACATTTAGAATACCACTATTCTGAAATCCTTCATATGCTATACTGAAATACTGCAGATGTTATGCACAACAGTATAGCTTAGGAAAAAAATGTTTGCTGAATAAGCAAAAGTATAATATTCAATAATCAAGAGATCACATTGATTAAGCAACAACTTCACATAGAATTTGAAATTCACCTTAGTCACTGTAAAATCTGAGAAGTAACAGTCACTTCTGCAAGTAGAGAATTTGGTTCATTTTGATAACAACAGTTCTTAATGGCATGCTTCTGCCCCCACCCCCCAGTAAGAATGTACCAGTTTTATGAAAGCAATAGACTGTTTCTGAGTTCAAACTGGGCTGAACTAATAGTTTTCCAAGCAGAGTGGTTTAGAACCATGATAGAAATAGCCATTTCACTACATTTCTTAGTAGATCAAACCTGATGCATGGAAAACACATGACAAATATGAAGTCCATAATTTGACAGTATTCTGTTAAACTCCATTGCAAAGTATGCTCCTTGGCATAATTTGCAGGAGATTTTCATACTCCCATTCTGTGCTCTTACCAGTTCTTTACGTATGTTTCGGATAAGCCTTCAGCTGTCTAAAGCCTTTGTACATTGAACCTTTCTCCTACAGAGTATTTAAAACTTACAATGAAATTATCTAGTGAAAGACTTGGGGTTTCTTATCCTATTTTTATGGGGCAGATGACTGCATCCCTAAAGCTTGGATCACATTGATCCCAAGTAGCTGTTCATATGTGAAGGCAATAAACTGATAATAATTCTTAGGATGTGGCTTGTGCATGCAACAGTGCTACAAACAGGCAAAAATAAAGGTAGGTTTTTAGGTTTCTGCTTTGAATCGCTACATTAAATATCTATGAAGTTTTTTCTTACTATATCAGTTGGAGAAATGACTATAACTTTTTTCCAGTCTCTAAAATGTAATGCATTTCAGAATAGCAAAATTCATTGACAACTTTGTAGTTACATGCCCAATTATCAAGCCTTTAAGATATATATATACACACATATATATATATACTGGTGATTACAAACATGATTTCACTGTTACCACAATCAAATGAAGAACATGTTCCTAGTGCAGGATGACATAGTGTCTGCTTTCTTTTCAGACACTATAACCTTAAAGGTACTAACAAAAAAACTGACAAATTCTTCAACTGTATTTTGGCCTTCAACACTCCTCTATGACATCAATTACCTTTGATGGCAATTTAGCTTTTATATGTTCTAAATAATGCAAAACACTAACAGAACTCTCTATCAGCAGGGAAATTGCTTTGGGGTTTTTTTGCCTTTGAGCATCTCTGTACCTTAGAAGTATCTCTTTTCATTTCAGTGCTGAAAGTCATTCACTATTGTTTCAGTGAAAAATTAATATCCTCCATGATGCAACAATCCTTTAAGGGAGCAGGGAAGAACACATGTATACCAAAAGCCACTGTATACTTGTCATCCTCAAAGACTGCAATGCATGAGGGACTGGTATCTTTTCATTAGCACTGGACCATCTTATTAAACAGATATGTCCAGAGACTGTTTTCATATAAAAATATTCAACTTTTAGGATCTGAAGGCATTCCCACATTTTTTACAAGTCACACTTCAAACCAGGATCTTGAAATGTATGTAGAATACTTTTACAATACTGTAAACACTGTTCCTCCCCCAAAACTCTATCAGAATTTTATGTTTTTAGCAACACAGAAGTAAGAGGAACAAGTAGCTATTGCGAAGCTATTGAAAGAGAACTAACAGAGAGGTGGAAAAGGCTGCTACGTCTAATGAAACTACAGAGGTAAATGTATAAGGTAGACTAAATCACAACTTCTGGCTCCTTGGTAACAGTAAGGCATACAAACCTGGGCATCTTTCCACATGGTTAGGGAGTATTAGCAGCACTGCATCCTTTCAAACCTGCTTCTGAATTTGGTACTTGAATCTAAAAGGTTTCTTAAGTCTGATAGAAGAAACACTGAAGAGGGGTGGGGTTTTCTCATTGTTTTATCAGCTTTACTGTCCTTTCACAGAATTCAGTTTTTACCATAATTTTCAAACCCCATGAGGTAATTTAGAAACATTTCTAAGCTAAAATATTTCAAACCTCAGTATTCAAACTATTATATGAATTAAAAATTATGTATGTAAATCTTAGATTAAAAACTATTTTTTTTTGTTCTTTTAATCCTGACTACTTAATCAAACCTAATAAAATGCAGTTAACAGTAGAAGGTGACATTCTTTAAGCCACCATCACAGAATCACACATCTTTTTATTTTCCTTTATAAGCTACAGAAAGGAGATATTTTACTGAATTTTTTTAAAGAGTCTTTGCTGTACGAATACCGCTGTGCTAGCTACAATCTCATCAACTTGAGAGCTGTTCTTCAGACACTTCAAATGTTCGTAGTGTAAACCATCTCTTTCTGCCAGATGACTCAAAGCCTGAACATATTGCTAAAGGTCTGGCTAACCTGAGTAATACAAGTAACATTCGAATTTATGCCTGATTGCTCATACGGCAAGAATGAAGTCTAGTACTCTCTATACACTTTGACATACCATCAGATGTACTTCCTTTTTGCCTCACTCCATAAAAAGGTGTCCATCAGGAAATATTTGGTTATTGGAAGGTTCTGAAACCTCCGTTTGACTTGTGGTCCAGTGCATCATGGCAAACCAGATCTTCAGATTTATATAGTATTTCTATAGTGAACTACATTACTTTGCCTATTTTAATATGATTAGTTTTCAAAAGATTATTTCACACACATTTGCAATTCAGATTGTTAGAACAATCTGACATGAGTATTTGGAGGTTTGTTAAAATTAATTTTAAAAAAAATCAGAATGCAAATCATTATTAGCAGTTTTCAGTTGCCTTAAAATATACCATAGACACCGTTTGTTCAGTCTTCTCTTTCCAAATCTGCTAATGGATTTCTTTGACAAATCCTAAAATAGCAGGTTTTATTTTTGGCCATTGTTAACACTTAGACTGAATTAATCAAATTCATTCATGTGAATGCAACATTTTCAGAATAAGATAACCTCTATTTTGGAGTTTTGAAACTTTTTTTTGTATGACAGGAATATACCAGTAACAGTTTGCTAGAGCTCCATAAGGAAAGACAGAGCTAGCATAAGCAAACCAAGGAATATTGTCTTTATGAGGCACTCTCCTAGACAAGAAGACAGATACTACATGCTCCTCTGCTCCAGGCAATCACCTTTTCTGTCAATATAGCAGATCTAACACGAGGAACAAAGATACAGACTCCTGCTGACACTTGAATGATTTGTGACACCTGTGCTTTAACCAAAGGTGGGTACCAATCCAGACTGTTTATTGAAACCTGCATAATCACAAAGCATCAAAATATTCAACTACAGCAATCGGAAGTCCTCTTAACATCTGTTATTTGCGCAAGAGCAATAGGATACAGCCGTATTTCACAGGATTAAATCTCCACTCTGGATGATTAATGAATCAATAAAACTTAACAAAAACTAATTTTAGGGGGCAATACTACCAAACATTATGTTCACAATGAAAAAAACCAGAAGTAAAACTTATTACCCTAGTGCAGTATTCCATTTAGGTATAATTCTACAGTCAGTATTGGTTAAGTGTACAATTAATGAACATAAATTTCATAGTTTATTTTGACTAGCAAATTTAGTTATTTAAATTGCTGGTTTAAAAAATGTAAATACACAAACATGCAACTCAATTCACATATTACTAAAATTACATTTATTACCTACATTTTTGTGAATTTCTTAATTGTTAAACAATTACTTCTGCGTTTTAAGATGCTGCCAATGTTACTGGAAACTAATGTGATTTTTTTCCCCAGAAAATAAACAGGTATGAGTTTTACATGTACATATGTCCCTCCACAAATTGAAATCATTCCACCAAGAAATCCTAAACTACCTACAATATTAATTTTTCCCCACACAGAGTTTATCTGCCATCCACTGGGGGTTTTCTTTGTTTTGATTTGGGTTTCTGCTTTTATTTGCTTCTGGAAAAAAGGAACCTTAACTTCACCTGCATTGATGTACACTGGTTATATCTTATCTTCTTCGTAATACAATATGCAATTCAAATTCAGCTCTTTGCAATGCATTGGTCACTCTACTGTATGAACAGTACTACCTAAATGGTTATTATTTAGGGCCATATTAGCCTCACAACTGTTCTGCCATTAATCAGCTTCCTTCTCCTTTACTTAATGTTTCCCCACATCCTATTGCTCTAAACACAGGTCTGGAAATAGCTGGCTTTTATGCAGTGGATCACTGGGTGTCCAGCCCTCATTTCTGCTTGTATAGATCTAAAGACCAGATATTTTTTTTTCCCCCCTCTGTACTGATCCAGCTATGCAGAACCCTTAAAACAGTATTATGTTGCATGTAAAACAGCTATAAAGACTTTCATTTTCACAAAAAGATAAAGCAACTTAAGGTAAATCTAAATTAATCTTTCAATTTAAACACATAATAAAATACATATTGTTGATATTTATTCAGCACATGGCCCTTACAAGACTTCTTAAAGGTCTTTTCCAACCTAAAAGATTCTATGATTCTTTGTGCCCCGATTTTTTTTTTTTTTTTTTTTTAATTAGAGTGCAGCTAAGCAGTATGCTTTATATTCTCAGCAATAATTTCAGTCCTTTGGTTTCTCTAGGGAGACAACCTGACCCATGAATCTGCATATATAGTCTGGGTCATGTCCACAGTTGCCAGAGCGGGCACATTCTGGACAGTCTGGCCACATCCACATCACACAGGATTTGGGCAGGTTGTCTCTCAATCCCAGATGCTGCTCCTGGGACCCTGAAATAATTTTTTTTTTGTAGGTGTTTCAGTTCAGAATGCTTGCAGATAACCAGTTTGAGAGGTTTTTTTTATCAACTGTGCCATGCCTAGGTTCAACTGAGAGAGAATTAGTTGATCAGAAAGTCTAGAAATAAACTAGCAGTGGACTAGGGCCTGGGAGCAAAATGAGAGTAAAACTTACAGCCTAGTTACATTTATATTATATGGTTTTAAAAAACCCAGGGAGCAGACAATCAGAGAAAACACTAGCAGTTTGGGATCCTGATACTGAAGAAGTCTTTAAAGACCAATGCCACTCTCTATGTCCTTCCTAGATCCCCCAAATTAGACACTGATTATTTACAAAGCAGACAAAGGAGGCCTTTAAAAATACAAAAATCCTCTAAGATGACCTGAACAAGGGTCCCTGCTCCCAAAAGTACATCTGATTTTTTTAACTATATCAGATGTTCCAATAAAAGATATTTCCTCTTGTCCTGTCAATGACCTTTAGATCATAACATCTAAAGCAAAATACCACTGGAATGATTCAGTTCATCATAGTACGCCAGTATTCAATCTCCAATCTCTCTATTCAGGTGACAAGACAGGGGTTGGGGGGTACTGTTCATTTTAGCCTTCACTTTAACCTTCTTTCTCAGTTAGGCGTTATGTGAAAACAGCGCTCTTTCAACATTTATCATACTGTTTTTTATTGTGTTAGTCCCAGGAAAGTATTTCTATACAACACACTCTCAAGGGTTACGTGTGTTCCCAGACTATACATTTGCCTACAGCAAGCACTTCAGGGAAATGATGACAAAAAGGTGAAGGAAAGAGAGGAAGACTTAAAAGTATGAAAATAACACAGTCCTTGAGGAACAGGAAAGTCGCAGGCTGAGGTTCACAGGATTTTTAAATACAATAAGGCAAAAATACAGAATTAAAAGGATTGACATTTAAAGATATTTCTCAAGTACATAAGGAACAAGATGCTGACAAAGGAGAGAATAATGCCTCTGAAGGACAGCAAGAGATATTTACTGCTGAAAGAAACACATGTTGTAAAATTAATTTTAAGAAAGGAATATGTGCAATTAGATACAGAGCAACTGCATTTAGTCAAGTTTAGAGTATGTAAACACCAAGAGTTCCAAGCCCTTAAATCTTTTTCAATGCCCAATCTATACTACCTCCAACACAAGATTCCTTGCTAGTAGTGGGATCCAGCAGCATCCCATAGAAAGTCGGATGACTCCTTTTCAAAGTGTTAAAAACTGCTATGGTCATCAGCATAGAAATACAAGCACTGTTAATAAACCCCGTGCTCAGAAAACAAGTAGAACCTGAAAAAACATGATATGTTTTAAAAACAGTAGAAATACAAATTTTTTGTTCTTTTATCTTTCTTCACCTGTTTTTAAGGGTTGGTTTGTTTAGGTTTAACCTTAGGGTATGCTTGGGTTCATGCTTCATGCTTTTCTCTACAGCCATGACAGCCAGATATTTACCTGAAAAGGAAGCTATGATTCATAGCCATTTAATGACTCCTGAAGGTAAATCTTTAGGAATATCACCAATTATTGCAAGACATGAGCTAGGAGCCTACAGTAGTAAACATGTATTTCTACACTTACCAGCTCATACAACAGCTCTCATACCAAATTCCTTATTTTTCTCTGTGAGAAATGCTGTTTGCTTTGTGGTACAGGAGTTGCTACACAGGTAGGTCAGAACAAATTATGTAAAATACTTGTAAAATTTTAAACATTCACTTCATTTATGCTTCTCTCTCCAGTATTCATTTCCTAGAAAAACTCCAGTGAACAGATATGGGAGGAATATTTTTGGATGTGCTAGAAAGTGTTCAAACTGTAAATATGGGGTTGCTTTTCTGTGAAAAATTCACATTGTTATCCTATTTTTAACTGGAATAAAAATACAACATGCAACATAAATGATCAGTCTAGTCAAATATTCCTAACTCACTTTCAAAAATGCATTATAAACCAATAATTGTTGATACTGAAATGTATGAAAAATACTGCAAGCCATTTTTGTGAACAGAAATTGAATGCATAAAGACAGTTGTTTACTGTAATATTATTTCAAATACTTTAGCCAAATAGAGACCTGGAATTCTAGTTAACTATTTATTAAAACAAAGAGTAGTGATTAGCTCCTTTTTCTGTTCATGTTACAGATTCATGTATGTACACACTATGACTGCTTTCTATAGTCTCCTCTACCTAAGCTTTCCTGTGACAGTAAACCAAATTGTCACTTGAGTTTTCTTCATATATATCATTATTTTATATATGGAAATAAGCATATACAAACACACCAGGTATACCAAGAGCTGCAAATATAAGGAAGCATGGGTTCCTACAGATTTGTGGCCTGCATTCCCTACTTTTCAACAATAGCCTTAGCCACCTACCTACCACATCCCCTAGATGCCACCCAGGACATTGTTTTTTCTATTGCCTACCAACATGCCTTGACAGAAGGGTGCTTTTGCCTACCTTTCTGTATAGAAACATGCTAAGAAAAATGTAACAAGATATGACAAGCAAATCCAGGCTTCTTGTTAGATGCTGTTCTTCATGCTAACAACTCATGACATTTCATGAAAGGTCTTCAGTGAGTGCTTCTTTAAAACAGTAAAGTTTCACTGTTTGAAACTATTTGAACTGGAATAAAAACTTTAAATATGCTGAGGATCAGGAGGGAGTTGGAACTTTTAGGTTTCAGTTCAGTTTTTTCCCCAGTTTCCAAATGTCCTTCAGGTTTCCGTACTAAAGATCTTTCTTGTAAAGCAAAATCTGTCTGACAATCTGTTTTAAATGGCACACAGCCTTCTTGATTTTAAGAACTGAAACACCAAAATTCTGTATACTCAAAAGCCTCAAGTTACATACTTCAGGAGACAATAGTTGCTGTTCAAGAGAAAGCAATGCTTTTCCATAGGTCCCAACACCGTTGTGGGAGTGGGATGAACATGCAGCTGGTTCCAAGGGTGACTCAATTAACTTCCTCAAGCTAGCCTCAGAAGGAACCTTGCTTGCTCCTCAAGCTGAAATTTCTACTTTCACCAGAAAACCCACTGCAACCTGTGAGATACAACTTTCACAAGAGTGGTACCCACACTGCTCAAGACCTGTATTCAAACTAGCCACTTCTTACTGAGGAGAGACTAGTATTTTCAGAAAAGGCTTTAGGTTTTTCTCCACTGCCTTTTTTCCTCAGCTCTAGAAGTAAAACCAAATACATCTACTTTTAGCAATACAAATGCAGAGTTAGTGGCATCCCATGTGGCAGCAATGCACACGTCATAAGACAATTTAAAGAGAAAACTTCAGTTTTCAACTTTCAACTGAACACTAAAAATTACACAAGCACTACTACCTTATCCAGACTGAAAATATACTACTGTCCTTTTCTGATAAGATGTTTAGAGTATTTATCATAAATTGCCACTAGAGTGAAGTATGATAGTTAAGAAAAAAATGAAAATATTATTTAGTACTGCTGTAGAAAAATTTGAGACTTTCTGAAGGATGTGGCCCCATTGATATCACCAAGAATCCAACTTTTGTAAAGTTTTACATTAACTGCTATATCATTTTCTTACACAAAACCACCTAGATAGATCCAGTGAGGGACTGGGACCCTCACTCAGTGTTACTGCTCAGTCTTGTAAAAATTAAAAACCTGGCTTTATTCATGTGAACAATCTCACTGATGTCTCACATGCAGAAAACTAAAAATGTGACTGATTTTTTTCCCAAGCAAGATTAGAACTAATGATAATTCACTCTTGCAGTATTATTCCAGTTCCTGTTATAAGAAAAATACATTACCTTGCATTTTTCCAGTTGTGAAGTACAGAAATAGTTCTTTATGACAACACTTTAAGAGCAGAAGAAAATCAGTTTCCTAAGTTTTCTCTAAATTACACAGCAAAGTTATATTTGATCATCTTGCAGGAGCACTTTTTCTTCAGAACTGAATAGCAAGATAAGCACACAAAAAAGTGCGTAACACATCAATAAGGAAAAATTATTCCATGTACTAATCAGGGGAAGGAAAGAGATAGTCCATCAGCATGAATTGGGTAAACCTATCTTTTTGGTTTCTGTTGCTTTTACTTCAGAGTGAGATAATGGAAAGGCATTAAAGATTACTGACAACCTGCGTATTTGTCCTCCTTTTTTCTACTTCAAACACAGACTGACTCCTGTATTCATGTTTTCCCGAGACAAGCTACACATCTAATGAACTGCTCTATTTTTATTTCCTTTTTGTGAGAATATTCTTTGACATGAACAGCTTTTTAAAAAGACAGTTTTTTTAATTTCCACCATTGTAAAATGTGACAATTACACTATGTAGACAACTACAGCTAGATTCACAGCAACATACTTTGAATATTCTTTATGTCCTGAATTCCTTACTTCATTATATACTAAAACTGCTGTGGGAAGATAACTATAGTTGGATCCAAATTCCAATTTGAGACCCAATGCAAAGCATCTTTCCAAGAATGCATAATTAAGCAGCATTTGTTAGAGTCAATTAGAGTGCATAAATTATTGAACATGGGTTAATTTTGGTTGGATTAAAAGCACCACCTGTTCGTTCCTATTAAAAAAGCACCATAATTTCTGTTTCAGTGAAGTATTTAATCCTTACATATTTGGTTTCATCCTTTCAGTATGCAGTTGGTATGAATCCCCTCCAGTACTGACAGAGTCAACATGTGCCCCATTTATTTGCTCTTCACATGCCTGAGAGTGAAGCACAGCAATTCCAAATGTGTTTTCCAGGTAGGGAAAGCAATATAGATCAGAGTAGCTTGGACACGTGTACCAGTGTGTGTAAAGGCTTAAATGGCTGCAAGGCAAACTGCTGTTCATCAATGAAGTTCAGAGCAGTAGTGGTAGTTCCTACTTTATATGGCAGCTCTTGAGATGCAAGACTTAATGACTGCTAGAAAACAGCTACTTTCCAAAGCCTTTCACAGCAGTTGTAGCATTCTGCTCCTCTCAATTGCTGTTATATACCAGACTGCTGTGGAAAATGTTCCTTTTTCCTTCTCATGTTGAGTTGTTTCCAAATCACAAGCTTAAAAATGGTTTTACAACTGTGAAGTTTAAAAAGTGGCTCAATAGACTGCAGTGAGTCACAAGCAATCACTATAAAGGTTTCAGTGGAGATTTTTTTCCACTGAATCTTTCAACTCTGATGGTAGGATGAACCCTTGACTTGCTTAGCATCTGATGAGAAGACATGAAAATTCACAACTTGGGATGAAAAACAGAAGATTACAAGTCACCTAAAAATCTATGTGGATCCACAGGACATGGATCCTGTGGTACTTTAACCCCATTGATTTTGTAAGCAGAGATTCACAGCCATACCTTAAAAAACAGACCTGTCATACACTATTCTATCATTTTTATCTTTAATTAGTACAGACTGTCTATCCTATACGGTCATCTATACCTGAAAGAGGCTATTTTTTCAAGGTAGGGGGTTAAAAGTCTATAAGGTAACATTTGTTGAAATAAGCTGTCCAAGGAAAATATTCGTAAGATGCAGTTGGGGGGCAGGGAGGGAACAGTGGAATAATTTATCCAGGAAGTTCTCCTTTTAAAAGTATTCTAGGGACACTGTCAGTTGATAGAATAAGATAAAGTTGTAGACACTACACAAGCATTACTGTCAGCAGCATGAGATGTTCAAAGGAGAGATACATTTAAAGCCTTTCAATGTAGGGTGCTCTGTGGGAATTCTGTGGAGGCTGGGATCAGAGACACCCTCTCCTCTTCTTTCTGTTGAATTTAAAACCCCAAATGTTCAATTTCATCAGCAGAGATGTTGAAAAAGGAACCTGTGAAAACAAGCCCAGCACAATAAAACCAAGGCTGCACTACATGAACACCGTGACAAAGTAGCAACAAGATTAAAATGTTGCTCAGAAAAGGAAAACAATAATTTTAAGTTCCCTGACAGAATAGAGTGAGAGCACAAGACTGCATGTGTGTGTAGGAACCCTCAGAGTAGCTGGCAAGGCACCCTATCTTCCTCCTGCTTCTGTTTATTCCTCCATCTTTATAGCAAAGTTTAATTCTACATGTTGAGTGTTTAACTGGCAGAGAAGTGCAAAGAAAGTAAAAGCTTTATGAAGCATGTGTATGACAGGAGAAGTAACAGGGGCACAAATGCAATGAGAACTAAATTTTTAACAAAAGTCTGTCACTCAGTTTTTCTTTCCAGGAGTTTGGGCCCTCATGCTTAAATATACTACTGCAGGTAGCTTTATTGCCATAAGCTTAAACTTATTATTACAGCTCTAGGACCTCAGTCCGAATTCAATAAACTGATATGCAAAGTATTGGTCCTTCAAATCCCAGAAGTCTTGCCAGAATTACGTATCCTTATTCATAAAAACTCTGTTATCCCATGGAATTCACTTTAAGTCATGAACTTCTAGAAACTCACTCAGCTGAACAAAGAGTACAGACCTTCCTTACAATACATGGTAGAGACTGGCACTAAACACTAAGTTATGTGACTCTTGGTGATCTCATCCTGTAGTTGTTCATGCAAAAAATTGTTTTTCTCTTTCACTTCCCTCAGATCCAGACCTTTTGATTTTGGTTTGATGTGCAGATTTGAAAACATAACTGTGAAATCAACTTGGTTTCACCTGGCTTGAAGTCAAAACCAGTCAGTTTTATACACTTCCCATAACACTTAGAAGCCTGTTCAGGCCAGCCAATCTTTTCTTCATGACCCTCATGCAAATTTCCAACTTGTTACTGAATGGAAAGCAAACCTTGTTGATGCAGGAGGCCTACACAGCCTCCAGTAACTCCAAGTCTAATTTACCTAATCAGCACTGCAGCTTACAAGCTCCAGTATTTGTAAAGCGTTTACCACCTAGTTAAAAACAGTGTAGTAGGTTTAAGAATATTTCATTTCTATAAGGTACCAGGAGAATATTTTAGCATTTTTCTTTTGATGTCAAGTGCTGTCTACCAAACAAATCCACACTTTTTTTAATTCAAGAGAATGCAAAAATAGGTGGAGAGACTGCATTTGTAGGTTTATGATTCTTATTTAAGTAGCTGCTTACATAAATCCTCAGGTATGTATGATTAATTATTTGCTTTCTAATCCCTGTTCAAAAGAATGCATCTGCTTTTATGTTTAAATCAGGTTTTAGCATCCTTCTCTTAAAGCATTTGACAAATTAAAAATGCAGTTACCTGTACATTCAAAAGAATTCTTGTAATGCTATTGATAATCATCTGCTACTTGCATGCCTTTACAAAAGCTGTGATGAGCTGTCACACATTACCTGTTTGCTATGATATTTGTCTTGGAGTTAATTATATTTTCCACTAAGGTTTACAATCACACATTTAACAGTGGAGAGACTGTTATTCCAAGCATTAACACGGATCTTAGGTATTAGGCTAAAAACTTGGATATTAGGGAAAAACTAAATTTATGGGAACATACTACTAGTCTAACCATCATGTTTGGAGAATCACCTAACCAGCCAGCCTATGGAAGTTACATTTGGAGTAAAAAAAAAAACCTTGACAATGCAAATCTACTCATATGGACAAGTCTACTTAGATGAACTGTCAAGACCTTCCCAAAAATACTTATGTCCACTATGCTACAAACCTAGTTTTTTCAAGAGGAAAAAACTGTTAGCATAAAACCACACATACATCTACACTTCCAACTCATACAAACCATTCTGTTGATTTCTTTTAGCCATTCCCTTCCTGAGTTTGTTCAAGTTTACACACATTTCTAATCACTGTAATCCAAGAACAATGGCTGCTCCAGCCTTAGAACTGTTTCTGCAAAGGCCAGCAAGCTATCTTCTCATCTAGGCTGCCCTGAGCAGGAAGCCATTTTGGAGTAAAGGCCCTAGTTATGATTTAGCACCTGTTCATGAAGAGACACACATATGTAAAATGGTCTTGCAGCCACATATCCTCCAAACCATATCCAACTTCCACTGGCCTCACTGGACGCTCAGAGATCACCTGTGGACTTTTCTAAAAGGGATTTAAAGAAAGTTATATCAGGGAATTTAAGTATTCCCTGATACTATTTATTTTAGGGGAGTTATCTTTTGCCTGAACCAAAAAATCAGGTCTAGAATGAAATCTGTTTCAAAAGTCTTCATATTTAAGCTTTGAGACTGACTATAAAACCTTATTTATTCATTAAGTGCCCTAAAAGCCCTTTCCCTTGGAAGGGTAGTTCCCTTGTCTTGTACTTGGGTGAGACAAGGCTGAATCTCACCTTTTCCTCAGCAGAATGCTTGAACCAGAAGTGAACTGCTATTGTAAAGTGTTGCAGTCACATCATACAGAAGGTCATTTTCTGCTGTTGGCAGTCAAACTGCATGCTAGGCCAGAGTAAGACAAGCAAGGTGCTGTTATGCAGCTCCTAAAGGAGAGAAGTACATTTGCCAGCCATTTGGTCAGGCAAGTTATCTTTCAAAGGACATTTCTCACTCTGCTTCTTCCACTCAAATTCATGCTGGATGTTGGTGCAAGCATTGTGAAATCCAACAACCAGAAGTGTAAAAAAGAAACTGGTAAGGACCTAGAAGCATCATCTAAGCCTCTCACATCCCAAGGCAGAATCAGCTATGTCTAAATTGAAACTCTGTACCTGAAACATTGTTTGTATCAATACTTCCTAGCTTCTGCCTAAATTGGGAGCTTTTGCATTGGATTTGGGTCATGAAGTTTTCTCTCGTACTTAATTACTCCACATTTGATTGTGCTTCATTATCTGAAATAAATGTAATACTTGTCGAACTGTTAAGTCTCTTCATGGCACATGCAATACAAAGGCTTGTTACATCAAGCACACTGCCAGCAATAACTCAACTATTTTCCATTCAATTATAGAACACACTGATTTTCCTACTGAGTCACCTCAAATTCAATTTCTCATTGAGAATTCAACTAAATTACTCGCCCATGAATTAACAATGCTGAATGCTAACACAGACATTGAATTATATTATATTACAGTGACTAGAAGATGTAATTGCAGATGACAAGGTCTGCTTCATTTTTTTTCTTCTCCGATTTTGACTTACTGATCCTGCCTTTTAAATACAATACTCTGGAAAAAAAAATCCCATAATTTTGTAGGATTTAGGATGCATCCCAGCAGGTCACACAAACTGCTTCTGTTTCATCTACTGAATATGGTTCAGACATCTTCTCTAGAGTGGTCTGGTGGACTGCAGACAAAACAGCATTAACTGTTCCTGATTTTAGAATCACAGAATTGTTTGCGTTGGAAGGGACCTTTAAAGGTCATCTAGTCCAACCCCTCTGCAATGAGCAGGGACATCTTCAACAGGATCAGGTTGCTCAGAGCCCCCTCCAGCCTGACTTTGAATGTTCCAGGAATGGGGCATCTACAACCTCTCTGGGCAACCTGTTCCAATGTTTTACTCAATAATAAGGCCTATTATCTTTAAACTACATTTCAGTGCTCGAAACATTCTTTGGTTGGCACAGTCACCTGCTGGTAAGTAAACTAAACATACAAACATATCCAATCTGTGTAAGGGCAGACAGAATTATCTTTGCTGCCTCCAAGAAGAATGAGCATGTTATCTACCATATCCTTTTTCTTTAATCTTGAGCGCTTCAGCTCATGTAATAAAAAACAAAATCCAACTAAAATAAAAAATCCAGTCCAAATTATAGTGCAACTTTCAAATGCCATCTAGTTAAGCTGAGATAATTACCCACAATCCTGGACATCCATAGTATCTAACCAAACTTGATGACCTATGGAAATGAAGCTGTAATTCATTACAACAGTATTTCTGGCAAAATGGAAATAACACAAGATTGTTACCTGCTACAGTATTTTGAACATATTTACAGTAACTTAACTAAAGATGCACACAATTAAAAGCAATTATTACCCAGAAATTTCAAACCAGCAAGACATTTAGTTTTGGGGTTTGATTTTGGTTTTATTTGATAAAAATTGTCTACTTAAAGCAAATTCTATGTTTACCTCATATTGGAAGAGAAACCAAAGACTTTATAGCTGCCTGTATATTTCAGAACAGTTGAACCTGTGATGGCTTACCTTGCAGGACATTTTCTTCCCAAGAAAGCAGAACAGGCATGGAGAGCACTGCTGTATACATGAAAGAGGCTCTGATGAGACTGATGAGGAACTAAGACTATGGAGTACTGTTGCTTAAGTCTGACAGGGATTTTTCAATTGCTATCTCTTTTACACTGTAGTCATTGGTATATAGTGCTGATGATCACTTGAATAACACTAAAATAATACACAAGTATGAGAGTTTAAAACATACTTGTCCAGTGTCAGCAGGTTTCTTTGGTAATGATGCCAAATTCAGGTGAAAACAGACTAATATATGGACTTCATATTTAATTGAAAATTCCAACAAAACACTTTGCAACAGCATTTGCTGTGTCATCAAAATTCAAACATTTTTGCGGTATAGCTCAGTTTCAAGCAGAACAAAACCCACCTGGCTTCCTGGCATTTAGCCCAGTTACACAGTTCCAGTACAATTGCCTAGAAATTGTGGACTCTAGAGTATCTGCAAAGAATTTCATGTTTTAATTGTCCCAAGAATCAAACGATTCTGATTTCAGATTTCAGAATACTGAAATCTGAGACAGGGATATATATTGTGCACAGGTTAGCCAAAGTGAATTATTCAAACAGGAATTTTCAGACACAATTACTAAGTAGGTACATTCACACATGCAGTTCCTCAATTTCTAACTACATTTCCCTATACTGTGTGTGAAAAGTACGCTTCTAAATAGTGAAAGAAACTTGCCCACAACATACTGAGGAAGTCATTCTTCCACACAGATTACAAATACAGATAATAGCTTCTGAAAGAAAACTAGAAACATTAAGAAAAAGTGTGTACTGTTTCTTTTATGTTGATATTGTTCTGGATTTTAGCATATTCAGCCTTTAAATAAGTTAGTGCCTGAAATGCTTTATCTGCTGCATTCTTAAATTAACATGTTACTATAAATGGCTAAACTACTATTTTTAATGACATTTAGCAACAGATGTCAAGAGACATTACTGCTACGACACTTACTTCTTTTTGCACATTTTCAGGCTTTGTTTTCCTCATGGCATAAAGTTACTTCCCCTGATTTTAATCCTTAGTATTGATGGAAAATGTAGTAATCAGAGAGGAAATTCCAATCTATGTTTATTGCTTTTTCAATTTTAATGGGGGGATCTGCAGTTTTCATAGTTTAAGTACATTCTTCCATTCCCAGCTCTGGTTATATCACCTTTGCTTCTAAGGGATATCTTCCAATACAGATAAGGCATTGATACAATTCTCCAGGTGAAGTTAAACTAGGGTTGGGTGCTGGGTTATAGCAAGAGGTTCCAGGACCCATTCAAGCTACATTATAAAATGGATCCTTCAAGGGCCTGCTGTTGATTCCAGAAACCAACTTAAATACTGTCTGCATGCAAAGCTGCTACTAATGGGCTGAACTGGCAACCATCTCTCCTCCTATCCTGCTGCAATAGTGTTGCAGAGGTTACCAGAACAATTGATCTTGGAGAGTCCAGAAAACTGATAAAGTAATAAACAAATACATGAGCAAAATGCTGTTAATGCTACTGTCCAAACATGAACGTGTACCTATTAGACTGTCAGCTAAAATTGCATAGGTCTTAAGCCCCAAGGTAGAAAAGTAACTTTCCATCAAGATACCTCTCTTGTGGTCTTTCTGTATTCAAGCATTACAAGCTTGTGAATTATTACAAATGCTGGCACTTGAGGACTGGCGAAGCTTGTGGGAATGATCTACTTCTCTAGATGATTACCCACCATTCATCTGGCTAACATGAGGCCAAATCTGGCCTGACTGCCTGGCTCAAGGGAGTATAATTAACTCTGCAGTCAGGTTGCATTTGCAAAGTAGGATGAGCCCCAGGAGGTGCACGCATAGGAGAGAGAGCTAATGCTGCCATCCGGCGTACAAAAATGGACTTGCAATGAAAATCATGACAGTCATCTTTTCGTATCAAAAGTGTATGCATATCAAACACCCCCTTATGGCAATCAATAAAAAAAAATAGAAATATACGTAAATGGATTTTTAAAATTTACCTACATCTTTGACCAGTTGGAAAATGATTCTTTACATTCTTCCACCGAAACATCCTCACCAGTAAGGGGTGACCTTAGGAAACCATATTTGAAAACAGCTAAGTACATTTAAGTATTATTGATTGCACAAGTAATAGCGCCAAAAGTGATTACACAGTGTGGTACTTACAAAAATAATTACACTTCAGAAAATCAAAATTAATTTGTACACTTCTGCTACACTTTTAAACTTGTTGACATTTCATTGTAGTGCTCCTAATGAAATGAAAATTATTAATAATTGTTTCTACTTCAGGGTGACAAATGTCATTTAGGTTAGGATGTGAATTTGTCAGTGCCTCATCAGATCACTAAGATGACTTTTGGCTCACGTTAGTATTTGAAAGGGGGGTTATTCATATTGATCAAATGCAAGTTCACACAGACAAACCATATTATGATCAATATGTATGCTGATTCCTAACTGTGAAACATCTCATGTGGCATAGTCCTCTTTTCTTAGAAATCACTGTGAAAAGGTGTAAAAACAATGGAAAATGAAGTTGCCTGGACAAAGGACCAAGATTTTGCTTCTTCAAATGACTTTAACAGTGAAATAGTATAAAATAAACTAGTGCAATTAGCCTAACACCAGGGCCACTGCCTGAAATATTGTTTCCTTTTTATTCCCCTACCAAGAAAATTTAGTCTTATTTTGACGTATAGTGAATCACATTGTTCAAGTATGGAAAATTATCAAATGAATAGCAAAAGTGCTGAGTACAAAAAGAGCGATCTACTGTGTAAAGTAAAATTTAAATCATATTATGCCTCAGTGTTTGTCTCAGACAACATATCACTCCTAAAACCAGTTATATGATCAATACAAATAAAATAATTATGCTTTTAAAATACTGCAATAGAAATTCCAAAGGCTCTTAGAGTACTTTAAAAGCATTAAATAGTTAAAATTCACACAAACAATCTCTGAAGACCTTTACTATTCTAATTTCATAGTCAGGTGAACTGATAACTAGATCATTTGTCTAGGCAATTATAGCAAACCAATCAAAAAGCTGCAAACAGAGTTTTGGAAGACCTGTCTCTGGGCTGCTCGGACAGTTCTCATCTACTGTCCTCACGTTTGACAGGGGCCTTTGCCTCAGGACACCCATTCAAGATACAAGTTACTTTCCAATAGCTGATCTAAAGGTGACTAGAATGAAACTTCTGGGGTTTGATGATTTAAGAAAAATCTATGATAAAAATACAGAACCTTCATTATTTGGAAAACCCCTTACATTTTGTACCACTGCCATTAAATCACAGATGGACGAAAGTGGGTAATTTCTACCTGGAGATATATACAATTGTTTTGTCCAAGCACTGTTTAAGCAGTACTTTCAGTCATATAAAAACAATTATGTCAGGCCATGATAACTGGCCTGGATATGTGGTGGTTTCCTCAGAAAGAAGTATTATCAAGAGCCAGTTTTGTAAAATCAAAGCCTCATGCAATGACGGCTGTATTAATATTTTAAAAGTTTTCTCATTTATCCAGAACTTATTTCACTAGCTCTGATTGATGACAAAGTCTTGGTTGTAGATGCCACACAGAATATACGAGCCTGCTAGAGATCTGCTTTGCCTGTACTTGGGGAATGGGTACTCCTGCTTTTCCAGTTGTTACCATAAATCCAAACGGCATATGGACAGGTTTGAAAGAACAGCTTGCATAAAGCCACCCCTTCAGTAAACATATCTTTGTTTACAAAAAAAATCAACAAAACCAAACCAAAAAATGTGTTTTTAACACCTTTCTCCTACACCTGGGTAGAATTTTTATTCCTTTGTTAACATTGCAGGCACATCATCAACATGATAGGCTTTGATCTGATTTCTATTATACTTCGTTTGCAATTAGAGACAGCAAAGAAAGGGCTATTTAAGGAACTTGTTTTCTCAGAGATACAAGTGGATACCCAACACGGTGACAAAAACAGTTTAAGTGGTCAAACTACAGTAGCAAGTAAGCCAAGTTGTCTGGCACAGACAGCTATCTTTTGATTATAAGCATGACCCACTTCTCACACACTCTGATAATAAGCTCTTTCACTTTCAATAGATAAGCATAAACCTCCCCAAATAAAATGTTTGCCTCAGTTCTCCCTTTACATTCTCATCAGTAGCTTCCCATTTTGACTTTTTAGCTAATGAAAAAGTTAAAAATGTAACTTTCTAGTTTATTTAATTTTTATTTTCATCTTATGCTTTCTTTTTTTTATCCCACTCACATACAAATCTCTGGTTTATCCCTGTTCAGTGTTATCACACTCATGATATTTAGATTGGTGATGTTTATTTCTCCTACAGCCCCAGTTCTCAGGCTCTTAAGATTATTTGAGAATCCCAGCTTCAATTTAAAAATCCTTATATTGCTAGCTCTCAGGTTCTGGAGAACAGTATGAAAGTAAGACTCAAGTGTACTCTAAAAGCTCTATGTGAAAGGCAAAGAAAAGGTTTATTCTGAATAAAACAAAAACTAGAAAATACATTCTTAATGTATTCTCAGAATTGCTTGTTGGAAATTTTTTTTAATTGTTAGGTTTCATGAAGCAATTATGTGTATGTGCTGCATTCTGATCATAAATGTATTTTACACAAAAGTCAAAAACCTGGTGCAGTGTATAACAGGCCAAGTGTTTCCAAGGAGCACTGTCAGGATGAGCAAAGGCTTGATATTAAATAGCCAGTAAAATCACCTCACTTATATCACTTTCACTTAACAGGGATGTATAAAGGGTGACAAACTGGGGCGGGGTTTGCTCCAGGGACATGGCCTGCCTGCTCACACCAATTTTGCACCCCAGCGATGCTATCCACATACAGCATCCCCCACCAAAATCACCCTTGGATTTTCATTTTGTCCTTGGGGTGACTTAACATGCCCCTGTCCCTCAGGGAACCAGCAAACACCCCACAAGAAGGAATATTCCAGACAAAGCTCTCTCACAGTTCCCACCACAGGCAGTAACTGCCGGGGTAGCAGCTGCTCTGCCCTAGCTCTAGCAAGCTGACTTGACAGTGCTGCCTTCACCACAGCATAGCCCTGCTGAAGAATGCTCCTACATAATTTTTTGTTCCGTTAAATGTAGGCTGTCACCTGAATTTTTACTTAACCAATGCACTCTAAGCAGAACACTAACTGAAATTCCAGCTGGCCAAGCAGCCTCTACCTCCCCCTCCCAGAGGGGAAACCCCCCCAGACTTACCTCAGCCAGCTGTTCTCACTCTCTGGGTAAGAATTAGCCCAGTCTCTCCTCCAGGATTTATAGCTGCAGAGGCGGGGGAAGCAGGTCATAAAAGGGCGGGAAGTCAAACACCCCAGTGCCCTAAGGGGTAGGGCAGGGGCTGCTGGTGTCCCTCAGCCTGCTGCAGGATGAGGGAGGCCGGGGCCTGGGAGGAGGTGCTGGCTGTTCCTCAGCTCCACTCAGCACCAGCTGGCCCTAGTTTAAGGGAAAGTATGTTTGCGGGATTCTTTCCCCCCCAGAGCAGTTGTTGCTGTTTACCCCATTACCTCACAGGCTGTGAGAAGGTAATAAAGCTAAGATGGGCTTTGTGGGCGTTCTTGGGGGCTGGCTGGGGTTTCTCTTGGTTCTAAGTTAGCTCAGCTAGTCTGGCCCTTACTTAAGCCATGGCCTCCTATGGCTTGGTTTAGAGCCTTTGGCCGTCCCTGTGAGTGTCAGTGCCCTGGATCCAAATGACTGTCTGTGAGCCTAGCAGACTGTAAGTGCTCTGTTCCTGGCCAACAAGTGGCTACAGCGTGCCTGGGGAGGGTGTGCTGCCTCAGGGGGTGTTGGTGGCTGGGGCGCACGCGGCTGTGAGGAGCGGTAGGCAGCCAGAGCCCTCGGATATTATATCAGGCATTTGTCTGGCGTTTGGTAAGCCTCTGCCCTGCGGGAGTTGGTTTGTAGATCCCTGGCTGTAGGCTCCAGAGTCTGGAGAAACCAAGGAGCCTGGATTTTGGCTTTGGCCCAAAAGCTCTGGTTTCAGAGTGCTAGAGAAATGATATAGATGGCGGTTGCACGTTCAGTCCTGTGCGTGGCTTGTAATGCTTTCAGGTAAGTCTGACTCTCACCTCCTCCTTGCAGAAGGTTTTGGTCCTTGTTTTGGTCCTCTTCTAGAGGAGCTGAGGTGTGAGGGAAGCTGCTTTTGTCTGCAGCTGTGTTCAAAAGGGATGCCTATTCTGCTGAGTGTGGAACACAAAATAAAAAGAAATGTATGATTTTATTTTAAGAATTGGGCTGTGTCAGAAATTTGAAAGTTAAAAGGGCCTATTACTTAAAAGCTGTGGCCTGATAAGAGGGAGGGGAAAGAGGTCTCAATTGCCACAAATGGGAGACAGGCAGACAGATGCTGTATGGAGTATTGCTGTTTCTCTGGTTCCGAATTGCTTTACTTTCTTGGGGTGGTTGTTCCAGAGTTTGCAAAGAAGCTTTGAGCTCTACACAAATGCCTGTGTCTGGAGAACTTACAAACTGTTTCACTAATTACAGAACGGGGTGGAAAGGTTACAGTTAGAAAGCTACACTATAGGCAGATCTGCAAACCTTAATTGTACTTTAGTTTTATTCCTGTTCAGGCTACAGTTGGAATATCATTTATAGGTTAGTATATTGCTTAGAGGTATGAATAAAAATCCTGAATTAACACAATAGCAAAGAACTTTGGTTTCTATTTGGTCTCAAGTAAAAAAAGCTGGTTAGCTGAGTAATGATATATTCCCCTGAAGTGAAAAATTAGCACCTTACTAATATTTCTTTCAAAACCTCTTGATTTTAAATTAAGAATAGTAGTTTTGTGATTAAATCCCTGGGTAGAAATTCAGTAGATTTGAGTTCTATTCTCAGATCAGAGCCAGACTCATTATGTGACCCTGGGTTATGTGTTAGTGACCCTGGGTTATGTGTTAGTTACCAGGGCTAGCTTTCCAGCACCCATCTGCTTTTAATTATGAGTACAGTGCAGCTGAGGAATTGCCAATGGGACTAGCAGGACTTTTTGCATTAGCTGCAGTTGACTTTGGATCAGACCCTTTATCTGTCTGTTTCTTAAATGTATATATGTATGGAGAACAAGGGTCTCTACTTAACTGGGGTGTTGGAAGGGTGTATTAATTAACATTGTGCACTACTGAGATATTATAGAGGAGGGAATTGTATAAGTAGCTATCTAGAGAAATATGTTTATTACGATAAATTAACATAACATTAATACTACTGTCCTGTTTTCTTAATTCAATTTGTTAGGATAATAGTTTTGCAACTTTTTAAAGTTGTCTCTAAAGTATGAGACACTGTCTCTTAGTTTTAAAATCTCTAACTTTCTATGTCATTATGAGAAGACAGTAAAATATATCAAAATATTTCCATTCATTGGAGTGAAGGATTTGAAGACAGCATAAGTTTTTTGGAAACAAAAATTAATTTAAAAAGGGAAAATAATTCTAGGGTCCATCTTCCTACTGTTTAGGACAGGATGTGGTTTCTGCTATACAAAAAGACACTTTAGAGTTTCCATGGTTTACAGCTTTTCCTTTCCAAACTTAGGACATCTATATATGAAGAAACTCATTGCATGACTACTGCAAGAAGAGAGAATGCAGACAGCAATTTATACCCATTCTCAGGTGACGAAGGTTTCAAGAAATTCCAGAAGTTAAATTTTTACCACCTTCTGAAAGGTAAAGTTTACTTAATTGTTATTGACAATCTTTTGATACTGCTAACTGCATGTAATAGCTCTGGTTCCTGGGATGAAGTGATTAGATGAAAAAGACTCTCAAGTTTTTAAACTTTGTAAACTATTGTTGCCATATTGTACCTGAAGAAAAAAATTATTTTGATGCTGCAACATTTCTGCTGAAAGTGGGAATTTTATTTCTTTCTTCAAGCTGCACATTTGACTAGAAAAGATATGGTGAGATGTGTCTGAGCTGAAATTTAGTTAGCAAAGGTGCTTACAATGATTGGTAATACATGTGCATGGAGCAAGCATACTTTGTAAGTTCTGAACAGCTCTCTGGCTTTTCTTAACATCACCTTGAGAAAGAGACTACAGCAATGAGCCTTCTAAATTAAATGGCTCTGTTTTGGGCTAAAGATTTTCCCTAGTGACACACCTGTAGTCACTTAAGAAGGCAGTATGATTTGTATGCCAACATTAGGTCAGCACCTTCTAGGCTATCTGTTATCCCCTGAACACACTGATGAAAAAAATCCATTAAGGTAGAGTTCTAGAATATGAATTTGGCATTTGTTTCAGGCTGAGTTCAAAAACATTTGTTAATGAACAAAACTGAAATTATTTTACGGGATTTTAATTATCCTGTGTATTTATTGTCTTACTACTAAATTTGCTGTTGCTTCTTACTATTTACTGTGTATTGGTTTTTTATGTGGTAAGTATTTCAATGTAGTATGATTAACTGGTACTGTTACATCCATGCTAGAGAAAGAAAGCATGAATCTCATTGTGTGAAGTGATGAGCAACTTGTAGGGTGCACTCCAGTTCCTCCTATGTATAAAGTTCCATCAGTCTGATGGGTCAGATGGAGAGAGATAAAGTAGATTAGGAAGTAATGACTGGAGGAAAAAAATGCATTAAGACAAGTTATTTTCACATTTAGATCAGGATCATTATAACCAGAATTTCAGGAGCCATTATTTTAAGCATTAGTGTATAATGCAGTACACTACATTAAGTTTTATGTACAACAGTTGGAACCTCGGGATGGCTACTGTAAACTTTCCATCACCGCTAGTTTTCACAATGACCTTTTATCTTCATTAGGCAATACTTTGAAATTGCTCTAAGTATACCAGTATGGATTCTTTGGTAGTGTAAACTACAATATGTATCAATGTTAATGGAGCCATTCACATTTATTAGTATAAATTAGTGAGTATTCTCTCACATCATAAATTGTAATGGACGTCAGGAAAGTCATTTGGCAGCACTGATGTAAAAACAGTGAAATGAGAAAACCATTGACTCCACTATTCAATGTTTAGTATAGCAGAAATGTGTGTGCACCATGTATGTGTATATGTATTTCCCAAGCTTCACCTTTCAAGATATGAATCAATGAATGGACAAGAACAGGGACAAAGGAAGAGTGATTTTTTTTTTTCATCACAAGAATATGGTAGCATTCACCACTGCCTGACCCTTCAGTCTAAAGTCTTTCTGGTTCTTGTATTTGTCCTATGTGTAAAAATTAGGCATAATCACACTAATCACCTATGCATGCACATATTTTGGGTTTGTCTATAAAGTGTACTGATAGCTCAGGTAATGTCCATATTGATAAAGAAATTAGTGAACTGTGTTGCAAGGTCACTTCTGGCTGCTAGGTCATGAAGTCTGCTCAATAGGGTATGATAACCATTACTCATGTGGATTATTTGAGAAGTAAAATTATGTTTAGATTTTTAGGCTCTAATTCTAATAAGGTTGTTGGGCAGGAAAGGATATCCCAAGTCTAAATCTTGAGCCCCTGTTGTTACTGACAACCACATTAAATAGTTTGAATTTTTGAGGTGTTACTGTATAACAAATTCATAATACAAGTAATAATTCATAGGTAAATGACAGCTAGTCAGGCAAGCCTGAACATCTGTTTTATAGTGAATGAACACTTAACACTTCTGGCATCTAGTGCTCTATTTTTACCCAAAAAATCCATACAATATTTAAACCCTTTTTATGCTGCATTTTGATGACTCATTATTCTGTATTGATATCATACAAAGCTATGATTTTCTTATGTATAAAAAAGCCTTGCTGCGTTTATTTATCAAGGGAATTTGTAAGGAAAACTTCTATAGAATATAGAAATTGTGAGATAGCAGAAAGTATTTAATCATGGCAATGGCTTTTTCAAGTGATTTTTCTTTGTGACAAACCAAATATGTATTGTATTATTTGTGGATCAGTATATCTAACGTCAACACACATTTCTGTTTATTGACTCATTTTATCATGCTGGACTGTCACAAGCTTCTTATTAATCTGTCTCTGAAGGATCAAAATGCTTTAATAAATATGTTAGTTCCTTTAGATCTTAGGCTGAAATGAAACTGTTAGTTAAATGTACTGTGACTTTGAGTGAAGATCTCTTTAGAGAGATTTAAAATGGGAGCATGTTATATAAATCTAAGACCAACAAAGCAGAATGCATCTTTCTCTTAATGGCCAATTAGGACTCAAATAAAAAAATAAAGTAAAAAAGCCCTTTTCCACACAATGTGAGACTTCTTTATGTGGTACAACTGATTTATCAAAGGGATAATTAATTTTGCCATTTCATAGTGAAAACTTATTGCTTGTGTGGGCTATTCATTTACACAAACAGATGAATGCTTCTAAGTCAGTACATCTAATGTATGCATGTATGATACAAGGGGTCAGGAAGGTGTCCACCTTTCTTAACTTCTTAACTACATGTGTCTCTTTGTAGTAGAATTTTTACTTTATTCAAGGATATGAAAATGCGTACTACTTTTTTCAGCTGGCAGGGATGAAAAGGAGGGGGCCTGAAGGAAAAGCAGACACTAAAAGAACTGTAAGACCTTATGTACTTCTGCAGAGGGAAGTGAGTGTACTTGACTAATGGCAGAAAGCTAATGTTTTGTGTAGTCAAAATAAGTGTGCCCTTCTGAGGAAAGAGCAGTAAATGTTTGGCTTCTATGAAGGGATCAGAATGTCATGCAAGATGCAGGAGTGGTTGATGCATGCCATTTCAAAGGGCAAAGGCATTTGAACAGCATCAGATTTAAGAAAAAGAAATTAAGATTGCCCATGTGATAGTCATTGGTCATTGTAATAGAACTTTGGGTTCCTTGGTGGTTCTCACTATATGAACCTTTGAGTATGAACCTACTGCAGTATGAGCAAGTCCTTTTATTGTATCTGTGTACAAAGTTAACTAGTATTCCTGAGTACACATTTCACCATTTAAAAAAATTATACCTTAGATCTTTCCTTTTGTTGGTCAAGTTTTTTAACTGGTTAAGGTCTTAGCATCAAGAGTTTGTTTTTTTCATTTTTATACATAGCTTTGGAAAGTAAACACCCATCTTTATTTGGAAGTGCCTGAATCTTTCTATATATCCCTCTTATTTTAAGAGTTTACATGTCTTGAGTTTAACAGATAAATATTTTTGTCTGTAGTGTTGGTTAATTCAGCCTTCTCCTGGAAATGCCCCACAAGTATCAGAAGCTTGTCTTTTTGTAATAAACTGGTCTTGGATATTATACTCACATTGAAATGTTGGTAGTAGTTAGCAAGTCAGATTTTAGATGAACATCCAAATGTGGAAACAGAATTTTATTGATGTGTACACTCTACACTACACTACACTCACGAACATCTTGCAGATCATGTGTGCATAGCTATGCCTGTAAAACTTCTCAGTATTGCTCTTGAAAAGCAAGCCCCCGATGGCTGAAATTAATTTGTTTTCAAGTGCAAGTGTATGTGTTTGTGCAGCTACAGAAGAATGCCTACTGTATCCACTAGGGGTTAGTTTGCACAGACCACCCATCCATCAGTCTGCTTCCTTAGAAATGTTAACAGTTTGGCACTACTTTTTCCCTTAAATCTGAGCATCAATCCATGATATTGTTACAGTACATTACATGGCTTTTCCTCTGTGTCATTGTATATTGCCATTGGGAAATGAAGCATAAAAAGGCTGCCATTAGAGCACATCATTAAATAAGACTGCATGAATTCCAACTGTTGAGCAATTGATCAGTTCCGTTGTGAGCCAAAGAGATGTTTTATCCCTATTTGAGTTCTTTTAGTAAAAAAAGAAAAAAAATCCATGTTTTAGTGGTGGCTTTAATTTCCTTTAATTTTTTTTTTAGAAATTGTGCAGTATAATATCAGCCCCTATCTTGTAAAGGAAAAGATCAAAGCATACCAGAACTTATGTGTATGTGCTAAATTTGAGAAAGTTAGAAATTAACTCCCAAGTGCTGTAAGTTTTCTGAACTATCTGAAGGTAATTCATGCTGAGGGGTTGTTTTAAGATGCTCTCTTTTAGTTGGATGTAGAGCACAGTCACAATTGTTCAATTAACTGCAGCAAGACTGAATACACCTTCCACAGCATTTTTTGGTTGTGCTGAAGTTGTTCAGTTATTATATTTAGTTTGCTGGTTCACCCGTTTTGAAGCTTTGGCATTTTGCAGTGGTATATTTATAAAGTTCTTCAACTATTTTTCTGGTAGCCTATTCCACAGAGACTGAAATGTGCATGTTGTAAGAGTAGATCAACAAGAGCAGATAGTGTAGACAGGTATGCATACAGGTGTGCTTAAGTGGTGACATTTCTGGCTTTTCTTTCTCTCCATGTTTGAACATGACCTGAGCTATGTGTATCTTCTGGCTTTCACTTAGGTGACCTAATGTCACTACTTAGTTAATAGCAACAAAGTCAGTTGTACTGCATTGTGGCTGCAACATAAAAAAAAATAAACAGCTTCTTTCTCTGATTGTATTTTAGCATAGCTACAATAGCCAGCTAAGTCTGAGACAATCCAGCATAGTCTGGTGCAAGGGAGAGTTCGCACCACTAGTGGTACAGCGAAAAAGATCTTTCATGGTATACCTGATTAAAGCAAATGAGCAGTAAAATCGTAGTGTTTCTGCAATAGACAAAACTGACTTCAGAACTGTACCCTAATTAAAACATTTTCCTTTAACATAATAGTAGCTGAAAGGCATATCTACCAGGCTATAATACAGGTAAAATACTCATTGGAAAGAAAAAAGTCAAGCTAAGATGTTAAGACCTGTACCTGATTCTTCTTAGGTTGGACCTGCACTTGTGTGTGTCTGGGATATAGACATCTGCCAATTGAGTGTGCACAGAAGCCTGTGATTAGTTAAATACAGATTTTGGTTTTTAAGTAGTTTCTCTTTAGAGATGTTTTATATAGACAATTTTGATTCATATCTATGTGTTTTTTCAGTACCTCAGAAAGTTCTTCAATGATGAAAATAAGAATTTAGTATTAGACACCTCTATGAAGAAACTGAGTTCAGTGAAGAGGGTATAGCTTGCCTATAGTGCTACATTATTAGTGGTGGCACAAAATTCATGCTTCTCTGAAAAACTGAGAATCAGTGCAGTGTCAAATCAGCATCTTCTATAGGTAAACATGTGATTAATGTCTTGCATCACTGAATCATTAGTGTTTTGGCAAACATAGATAACATGTATCCATAAAGGATTGTTTAACACAGCTTGTAGACCTCAAATTTCCATATCTGCTTTGGAGCAAGTGAATGTTCACCAAATTTAAGTCATTCACCAATGGATTAAGCTTAAAACATGTAATTTAAGGTAGACAAAAGGGATTTTCAGGTGTTTAAGTAGCTTAAATTAGGTAGTAGCACTAAGGGTGACAAATGAGTCGGATTCCACAGCACTAATGATCATTAGAACACTGTGTACTGTTAGTTAGTTTGTTGTGAAGTGTATTGTGATATTTTTGATCATGAAGACTGTGAATCAGGATTCCTGCCAGAATTACTGTACTTTAGAACCATAAATCCATCATCTTTCATGCTACATGGCAATTGTCTTGTTGCATTGTTGATGAGACCCAGTGACTCAAGAAATAATAGGAAGTTAATAGAATGTTCTCTTTATTCTCAAAAATTCCAGCAAGTACTTAAGTATGTCATCTATCTGTCTCCTGGTGCTCAGAATGAGCTTATCACAGTAATTGGTCAAAGACTGCACACCAGTTCATTTACTAAAGTGAATACGGTTACAGAGCTGTTGCTGCTCTCAGGTACCACTATGTCTTTAAAATATCCTTGCATTTTCTTTCCTATAGGTACCATCAAATAGAAAAGCAATTCACAGTGGTAAAATAATGAGTACTGAAGTGCATTCTAATGGAATACTCTGTGATTATGGACTTAAACTAGGTGATTTTTGAAGTAAGTAGTTACCAGAGGCCTAATCCGAGCTTCATTACCATAGAATCATAGAATTGTTTAGGTTGGAAAAGGCCTTTAAGATCTCCCCGTCCAGCCATTAACCTAACATTACCAAGTCCACCACTAAACCAATTAGGGGTAGAGTAGCACTTTCATGTTTCCTGTCTTGGTGGCTGGATTATTCATAATGAAAGTAAAAACTAGGAATCATTAAGATTGGAAAGGACCTTTAAGATCATCAGTCCAATCATCAACCCAACACCACCATGCCCACTAAACCATGTCCCGAAGTGTCACATCTACCTGTTTTTTGAACACTTGCAGGGATGGTGACTCCACCACCTCTCTGGGTGGCCAGTTTCTGCCTAAGTGATTATCAAACAGTAAAAATTGCTATAGAATCCTATGACCCTTGCTTTGTCCTTTATGGCTGGGGGATGGAAGGTCCAAATATTAGTGTGCATTCTCAAGGGCTGCAGGAGTGGAAATATCAACACTTCCTCACTGTGGGAGAATGTAAAATCTGAGTATATGTGAAGTAGTTTCATAATAGTCCTTCTGAAGCCAGAGTGTTAAGCTCAGGTAAAACCACTCTGCTTTTTTGCTTTGCAAACTGACCACCATTCAATTAGAGTCAAATTTGAACAGGCAGTTTTCTTTGAAAGCTGCAATATCTGCTTCTGTTTGAATTGCATCCACAGAAAAAAACTAAACCTCTTCCTTTGGAAACTCTACCTATTCTTGTCAAAGAAGGATTTGCAGTTCCTAGAATTAGCATTCACATAACTTGAAGGACAGAAAGTCTGCATCATAATATTCTGCCTGCTTTACTATGTTGATGCTTCCATTGATTTTTTTTTTTGCATATTCTCTCAAATGTATCATGACATTTCACATCAGTCAGAATTCTTTCACAGTTCCTCACTAAATAGCAATCCTTCCACAGTCTCCTGTTGGGTTGTTTTGCAATCTAGTCTTATGAAACCACATCCTGCATAAGAAGCTGCCTAAAGGAGGCTGCTCTCTCCTCTGAGGAGAGCAAATAGGCTTTTTTCACTAAAGATGGTCTCTCTGTTTCCTTACTAAGCAAACTCCTTTTGTTTTTTTATCACTACATGCATGGCTTCATCTTGACTTCAAGTCAATAAGAAGCATCCCCTTGATTTTGGTGGTTAGGAATCAAATGCTGAAATTTTAAATTCCTGTTTGAAGGTTTGATTTCTTTGGAAAAGTGAATTAATTTGGGTTAACTTGCCAGTAACTTTTTCAAAAACCCTTTCCCTGTTTACCCACCATGCTGTGTTCATTGTCTGAATTTTGTTTCCTACCTATTTGTAAATCTATAGCAACAGCATAGGATTCTTCTCTTGTGGAACCACTGTTTTCTCTTCAACATCTGATGTTCATACACTTGAAGAGAAAGTAGTGATACATGCTGGACATGCAGTCCAATGGTAGGCTACACATTCCATCAAGCTTAATTCAGAAACAATTGGCCTTTCATGGGCACAGTGAAGTTCATGTGAGCTGGAATTTTTTGTAGCACAGGAAGAACTTTGAAGCTTGAATATCAACAATACTTGAAACATAGTTGAAAGTTAAATACCAGCAGTACTTGAAAAATAGTTAGTCTTGAAAAACAGTTAGATTGCACTACTTGATGTAATGCAAGACCTAGAAAGTTGAGCTGGCTTGTGCAATGAGCCTGACTAAGCAAACAAAATAATCTTTTAGACATAGGGAAACAGGTACTGCTTAAGGATTCATAAAGGTTGGCACCATGGACATGACAAAGCTGTAAGATGTGTTTTGTTATGGAAGATGAAATGCTGTTTGAAGTGGAAGTTGTATCTGACCTAATCAGAAAAAGCAGCTACCTAGTCAATGTCAAGATGATTCTCTCTAATGAAAACTTCAAAGAGCCATGAGGCCAGTTAAACTAGATCATTAAATAGTTTGGGTTAGAGCAAATTTACCTCATTATATTTAACTGAAGATCTTGGAAAAAAAAAAAAACCAAACCCCACCACCAAACTTGGAGGATGTGGGTCAATGTTTGATTGTATAAAATACATTAAATATTAAGGCCCAAATCCTGCCAGTTAGGTACCTGGCTGCTCAATTTAAATGTGTACATACGTCTGAACAGTCAGATAGTAGTCCAAGCCTGTCCATGCTGAAGTTGTGCCTAACATATCAATGCAAATGACATGATGTGTATACTTAGTTCTGAGAACTTGCCAAGAGAAATGCTACAACTGGTAAAAGATTTTTATTTTAAGTTAAAATAAACTGAAACAAAATATCATAACTGACCAACACCCTCTCCACTGATGTTCTAACAATTCCCAAACAGGAAACAAGATATCTCCTGTATTTCCCTTGTTTTCTTCATTGCTTACAATCTCTCCCATGCTCTGTATTCGTGTTTCATGTTATAGAAATTCCACACATTTGTCTGCCTTCCAACCTAAAAACTAGTATGAATTTAGTATTCTTTCTACAAGCTATGTAATCTTCATGAGAGGTATTTAAATGTCTGCTTACCTGTTTCTCCTTCATGAAGATCTGCCATGTGAATGCCTCTGAAATGATACCCTGTTCTTCCAATAATGACACATAAATCAATGATCTCAAATCAGTGAAAAGACACTGGAACGAGGTGTTCTACTGTCTTTGATCTATTCTGCAGCATTATAGTGCTTATGACACTACTTATGCCTATAGATGTCAAGAGGACCTGCCCATTTTGCCAGACTGTAGCAGAGAGTACTGGTAATGTATCATGTGAGGCTTTTGGCCTTATCTTCATTTTGACAACAAGTTCTGTGAACACTCTGAAGCTGGAGTGCAATACTACCCAAAGAACCTTATTCTTTCTGTGGAATGTTGTGTTTATCAATGTTTGTCCCATAAACAATAAAAGTTATTGAGGCACAAAATATGTTTGTATGAAAGTGCTGATTGCTAGGATATTGAGGCAAAAGGAATATATTCTGGATTCACAGTGATATAATGTTATTATGACTATTGCCTTTGTTAGAAGAACAACTATTAGCAGAGGTTAAAGGGAAAAGAGTGTAATTCAACCACATCTGCAATGTATGCAAGTTATTTAAATTGAATCTTTATTTTCTCTCAACATTTTGATCTCTTGGCATATGAAAGGTAACTACCATATTTTTGGCTGTATGGAAAGTTCCCCTTTAGGGCTTAGAAGGAAGCTGCAGGAGGGAAAAAAAAAAAAAAAGATGGTCTATTGTTAAATCTTCAAAGAAAAAGATTCAGGGATGAAAGCAAAATTGACATACAAAAGGTGTTTTAAGGTATTTAATGTTTCAAAATGTGGTTCTGGCACCTGCCTACTGGCCAGTTTCAAATTTACTGTCTAAGAACTGAAATTTCAAAGGTGATTTGGAAATGCCTTTTTTTCCTGCATTAACTAATGTGAGGGCACATGGCCCTTTAGTCTGAACACATGGCACTAAAAATATACATGTGTGGAGTGCTTTGTCTCAGAGAGTCACATTTTTCCTTTCATTTGTTTCTGAAATCAAAGTTTTGTGTTCTTGAAAAGACTGAGCCTGTGTAATGTCATGCTTTGAAATACTGTTCGCTTGACATTGTAAGACCATGAAAGGTAGAACTTTGACTAACTGTATTATTCCTTCACCTTAAAGAGCCATTGTCAAGTTCACTAGGCTCTAAATATGACCCACCTAGTTTTGTTTCCTTTACCTCTTATTCTATTACAAAGCTTATTTGGTTCCTTGCTTTTCATAAAATTAAGCAAATAAAAATCCAGAAACTTATGTTTCAAGTGAATTCTGCATAATTCAGATCAATGTAGGCAGGTGATTGCAGTGTGCACACTTCATTTCAACTGGCTAGTGCTTATCAAACAATGAGTGAAAGTGATTTAGAATGAGTTATGTCTTTTGATGTGTGGATATAGTGCTGATCAAAGTCAGTGATAGCTGTTCATGTGAATCCCAGGACAGGCTTTGTCCCCATTAAAAATATATTCCATTGCAATAATTGTCAGACAACCCCCCTCTTTTTTAAGTGAAAATAATTTTAATTTGACCCCTTTAAATCACAAATGCAAATCAAAAAACCAAAATTGAAACACATGCTTTTGTTGTAAAACTGAGTGCCTCCATCCAACAAAAATAAATCCCTAATGTTTTAATTACCTATAATGATCTCCTTCACAAATATTCTGTTTATTATGGCCCAGAAAATGGTCTTATTGAAAACCATGTGCTACCTTTGTGCATAATAAATTCAGTATGATATATACAAGCAATAGCTCAATAGCTTCTGCAACTGTGAAAAATACTTATTTTAACCAATCCCATTGTCACCTTTATCTGAATATCTGAAAGTACAGTTTAGATCTTGGTACTTACCCGAGTTCACTTAAGTAAATAACTGTATACAGCTGACAATTTGGTTTTTACTCATCAGAAAGTTGTAAAGCTCACTTTTGTTCTTGCTTGCTATATGTTGAAACTGAATTTTGGAAACTTAATGCTATAAGAAAACTCCTGACCTCAGTAAAAAACATTTTCTGCCTAATAGAAACAGGAAACACCCAAGGCTTCACTTTGAAGTCCCTGAAACCCAAAGATCTGAATGAGTCTAAAATATCCAGAGTCCTGTATATCTACAATTATATACCTCAGTGTCTGTGGTAGGCTTAAGTTCCTGGCTGAATATGTATTAGACTAATGGTTAGAGAACACTATGCATTTCAGAAAATGTGCAAATGGGCAAACACATGGAATACTCCTCTCCTATTGCCCTCTTGAATAGACAGCGAAGAAAGAACTTGAGTGTTATTTGCCTCAATGTTTTTTGTCAGAGAGCATGAATATTGTGTTTGATGGGGGAGCTCCATGATTTGCCAGGTCTTTAAAAAAAAAAAATAAATTCCTACCAGAGAGATATGGATTAGGGAGTTGTAATAGATAGGCAGACAATTGAGAAATTAATCACATTTCATAAATTACAGATTTATTCCCAGACTGGAGTGAGTCTTACCACAAAGTTTGGTGATGAATGAGGAAAAAGTAGAAACAATTTTCTTTGGTTCTACTACCTAAAAAAAAAAATTGAAGTGACATATTTCAAATGAGAATACATTGTCTGCTGCTTTGTCTGGTTCTTTCATTTCAGCTTTGTTAGATCTTTTGTTTCTTTGATGCTCAGAATATTGCACCATTTGGCTCTAAAACCTACATTAGAAGAGCATTAATTAAAAGCAGACACAGTGCAATGGAGACACTGTTAAAATTATGCTTGAAGGTACAATGTAATTAATTTTGTACAAGCGAAACATAAAAGAGAGAATGAAACCAGAGGAAATAGCAGCATATCCTCACAAAATGATAATGAGAAATACAATTGCAAATCAGACAAAATATGAAAGGACATATGGAATAATTAGACTTCAAGAAAGAAATCAAAACAAAGGGTAACCTGCTAAGTGCTCATAAAAACTAAGTGAAGAATATATAACTAATGTTCAAGGTTCTTGGGTTTTGTTTTGGGGTGTTTTTCTGTGGAGTGTAAGATTTGTATTAATCATAGAATTAGAATCATAGAATCATTTAGGTTGGAAAAGACCTTTAAGATCATCCAGTCCAACCATTAACCTAACATTACCCAATCCATCACTAAACCAATTAAGGGGAGAGTAGCTAAGTACCTGCCAGTAACATGAGGATGTAAATTTTACATCATAATTTCCTGACAGGTATATAAAGAATTGAGTGTATAGCTTCACTTAAAAACAAGTTCTCTGTTATAAGCTTTCTAAGAAGATAATGGGTTGGGATCTGGTTATGGTTCCCAGGTTGAAAATGAGGGTACATGACAGTATTACAGTTAATTATGTCTGTATAGTAGAAGAAAAAGGCTTTAGGAAACTGCTTTATTTTAATTGGTCATTTTAAGTAACAATTAAACTTTTCCAATTCTTTTTAGAACCCCTGTGGTTCACCTTCAGTTGTGAGTATTCTTCAGTAAAGCAGTTTAAAAGGTACAAAAATGTGGCTTGAACATTCATCCTGTACTCCAGTGTTTAACTGAAGCCAGAGGTTTTCAAAGGTCTACAATGGCAGTCTTTTAAGTTTAGTGTAAAGCAACATAAAACAGAATGAAAGATTATCATACGTTTAAAGATCTCTGCTGCATGTGACGAACAACAACTGATGGCTAGGATTGCAAAATTGTTGGTTTGTCTGCAGTGCTTTCATTCTAACTGTATGGAAACTGTTTATATGTTGGGATGACAGTTATGTTACCAGCCATGGGGGGACAGTGCCGCTTGTGTATTAGTGGGACCGGATTATAGATGATTATCAAAGCCTTTGTTTTCTTCTGCTGTAGGTTGACACAAAAAATGCAATAAAAATGTCAGAACATTGTTCCACACCCCCACACCCATTTGTGTGGTGGCACAGCTTAGCTCCATTAAAAGTTATGCAACATACAGGCTTCTGTCATCTGGGAGAAAGCAGTGCTACTAGAAATTCTCCTAGCAAGTACTTCGGGGTTTCCATTGCTGATGAATAAACATAGTAGTCCTTTATAAGTTCTTGCCGATTTCAAAACTTTCCAAAATGTGGTACCTACCTAACTAGATTCTAATAGTTGGGCTTTTTCATTTTAAGTTGGGGTTCCTCTTTTTCATTGTCTGGATAAGTCAGTTCATTACTGTCCTCTAATTCATCAGGACCAAAATGAAAAATGGCCATTAGGAGCTGGTGAGAAGGATTTCTAGGTGAGGATCAGCCAAAATATTGTGCAGTCCTCCAGCTGCAGGTTAAAAAGGTGCACACTGTTTTCTCCAAAATAGCAGTTGAATAACAGCATTCCCAGGTGATCTAGAAGGCTTCTTGGAAGAGTTGAGATCACTAATTGCCTACAACTTGAAACTGTGCACAAAAAAGCAAAATTGATCCCTTAACATCCTTTGCAATGTTATTGGCCTTTCTATGTTTCTAGAGCTTTCTTAATTAGTCACAAATTTCTGACCTTGAAAGCAATGTAATTTATAGCATGATAATGCCTTCTCTGTTGTGTGCACTTTGTCGTTTATTGGGATTTTAAAGAGTTTTAAATAAATCCAAATCCATTGTTACCCTTTTTTAGTATTATATAGCACAGTGCAACAAACTCATTTAAAGTATGTTAGTTACAGGGTAATCTGTGTTTTGCAGCAATGCAATGGACAATATAGTTTCAAAACAGTATGTTTTAAAGAGAAACACATGAACTGTTTCCAGTGTATGTAATTATATTGACCAGTTCATACTACTTTTTCTCTGAAATGTCAAACTACACAATTTCAAAATCAAACTAAAGGAAAAATACATAGTGCATTTTTTTTTTTTTGGCCCCTGTGACAAAACTCAACTGTTACACTGCAAAAATGTCTGATCAAGAGGAGGGCTTTGTGAAGTATGGTGTACAGTAAAAATCTGAAGATCTTTGATCTCATAAGTTGTCTATTTTGTCATGATTTGCACAAAATTGTAGGAAGATAGGAACTTCAGAAGGGCAGAGAATGTTCACCCATTAATTTTTATAACAGTTTTAGAGACAACTCAGTTAACTGAAGTTTAATCTTTACGCCAGTGTCAAGACTTCCTAAGTTGTCTGCTGTAGTAATTATCAATGTGTTGCTGGGCAGTTATTTTTCTTAAAAAATATCTTTCAAAGTTGATTATTACACCCATAAAAATTGTCCAACTAAGTAGCATAACCCTCCAAGATAATATATTCTTTACAGCTTATTTCTACAAATATGCTCCTGGTGTTTGGATAAAACATATGCAGGAAATTGAGTCTCTGATTCACTTCAGTTTACAGGTTTTTTTAAGAGCAAATTTTGTCTCTACCAATTAATCTCTGCAAATTTTTTCTCTACTACATGAACACTCACAGAATTTTGATAACAAGTAGCTATAATTCATTGCTTCATGAAAGGGCCTGTTAATCTGTTATGTTTTACACTATTTCCCTGAAGAAACCTACTGAATTTCAAAGCAGTTATGTTTTAATGCCATACAGATAATATTTTGAAGGGTAAATATATTTTGCTACTATTAGTGATGGGAAAATATCTCTTCATACTAAAAATGCTGCTTTTAGCATTGCACTAAGGTTTTACAGACAGGTTGTGGAAAGTTATGTGAAACTCTGGTCTTGTGCAAGTGTAATCAGAAGGGCTGGATTGCAGGGGAGGATGCCTTCACCCACCTCTCCATTCCAGCCTCATTCCAGAGCTATATTTTGCATAGCCTGTTGGATTACACAATAAAGGTGGTTATCTTAAGCAGCCCTGTGAAATTAAACCTTTCTTCATCATCTCTATCCTTCTGAATGTGCTAGAGCTTCTGTGGCTGCTGCTATTGTGGAATCTGAGATGCAGAGGATTGAGTCTATATTACAAAGCTGAGGCAGAGAAACATGAAAGACCTCTCGTGACTTCAGAGCCTCCTGTGTATAGCAGTGTGTTAAATTCTGGCCCTCTGAATATATGGGTAATGCCTTTACAACCAAATTATTCTTTTTGTCTTCATTGCGATTAATCTTAGAAACAGTGTGTACTATTTCTAAAGTATATAACTGCGTGCAAAAACCCCAGGTATTTCCTTACATAACAAACCCATAATATTTTGAAAGCCTCATCTACTGTGAAACTTTAGAGCAGATGAGCAATTTTTGTTGCACCTTGTAATTTTAGCTTCTAGCTCATGTAACTAATCTTTTCCTATTATGGTAATCTTACAGTTATGGTAACAGACTTTGCTAAAGAATTTCCAAAGTAGACTACTTACAAAAAGTAACTGCAGAAAAAGTGTTTTCGTGGATGCCTGTGATTTTTCCTATCCAGTAGGGAAAACCCAGTGTGCCCAGCGAAGAGGGCATGTCAATGAAAGCCACACCGTTGCAGCTGATGGCATTGTGTTTATCCTAATTCAGTTTCTCAAGAGCTCATGCCCAGTTGCCAATGCAATTGTACGGTATCTTGTAGAATTCTTACAATGACAGTTTTCATTCATCCTCTTGAATTAACACAAAATGAGTGCTAAACAAGCAGCAATATTATTGCTGCTGTTGAATATTACACTCACTGAAGCAGCTGCTAAAGGCAGTGTCAGTGGGGAACGTATATCAAGCACAGTGCTCCCAATTTACTGTAGTCTGGTCTCAATTGAATTTCTCACTTCATTCAAAGAAATATGCTTCACAGATTTCAGTTATGTGTCTTCAACCAGCATTGCAGCTTGTTTCAAATTAGGTTGTGGTTGTGGCCACCTGTCATTACACTGCCAGCTACTATTAAACCATCAAAGCAGTATTTTAGTTGCTTTGATGTAGACTGGAATTGTATCTACTGCTGAATGATGATTAGATTAAATGTTACAAATGTATCCAAAGGGAATAGAAGCACTAGTCTACTCTTGATCCACCACAATTTAATTTTAAGTGTTTCCTTATGTTTCTATTATTGCTGATGCATTCCTTTGTATTTATACATGCTAGTACAGCAGAAACAGCCTCTTGGAATATTGTTAAAAAGCTGCCATTAACAAAGTTGGTCTTATTAACGGGGTGTTTAGTACACCACAACTTCCAGAAATGGATCAGTAGATAAGATTAAATGTGCTGTGGTTTGGGGGTTTTGTTTGTTTTTAATTCCTGGAAAGACTAGCTAAATCAGAAAACTCTAGAAAATGGATAGCAGAAATGTAATTTTCCCCTTTTTAAATGAAAGTCTGTTTTTTAACAGCTAGGGGAAAAATACAGAAGTAAAATTAAGTTCTTTTGTTCAGGGTTGGTAGAGAAGTCTAGCTCCTACTTGAGACTTATTGGCTACATTCATGCAGTGCCTGCTTGGTCAGTTAATATTCGAGTATGGTATTTAGGCATGGCCCCAGGCATCTATTTTATCCTTTGACAGTCTACTGGTGCCCTCTTGCCCACAAGTCAGCTTATATCAGACCTCTTTTGAGGATGCTAAGGCATCTGCAAGGGTTGTTCCCATTGACACTTCCTGGAAAGGGAAGATGGAGTAGCTGGCAGCTCAGACTCTCTGCAGAACAGATAAGTATGTCTGAAAAATGGACCAAATGTCAGATGTACCTTGGCTTTCCTCTACAGGATATCAACAGCATAGCCCCAGAACCACCTTCCAGTGCTCCTACACTCGTGTAATGTGGACAAGTGGTATTCTGTCTTTGAAACAGCCTTGGAGGACAGCACTTCATAGTGTACAATGGCTAGATCTAATCTCACTCCAGGGTCTTCATCAGGACACTGATTTCACACCTTTAGAGTTATTAAATTAACCAGGAAAGTCCTTAATAAACTTCCTGTGTATGGTTCCCAGGAGAAGGTACAGCTAACTTCTTTCAGGGAACACTGGAAGAGATGATCTACTTGCCAAGTGTAAAATGTAAACCAAAAGCCTAAGAGTAAAACTAGACAATAGAACAGGGCACAGGAAGAATACAACCCTAATTAACATAATAAGCATTGTTATGTCAACATGCGACTGGCCTGAACAAGATCAATATTTTTAGGCAGTAAGTCTTGATCAATACATTATAGTCAGATTTTTACAATAATTTCAGATTCATGTTCAGATTCATCCTGCCTGGATGAGTCCTGGTGACTGAGTGATGACAAAAATCTGCATTGATTCTTGCTCACAAAAACATTGGGGTGAAACTCTCCTTTAATGTCTGGGGCAGAAAGGTTTTCTTAATGATTAAACTTACTGCATGCACCTACTTCTTCACTGAGAGGGTGGTTGGTCACTGGAACAGGCTACCCAGGGAAGTGGTCAGGGCACCAAACCTGTCAGAGTTCAAGGAGCATCTGGACCACACTCTTAGTCATATGGTTTAGTTTTACACAGTCCTGCAAGGAGCAGGCAGTTGGACTCAATGATCCTTATGGGTCCCTTCCAACTTGAGGTATTCTATGATTCTGTCTAGTTATTAAGGCAGATTGCTGAAGTTTTCCCTTAAATCAGTGTATACAAATCCTTTCTGTTTTCAGATTTTCAGGTTTTGATAACAATTCAGTCAAGATCACTAAAATCAGAATTGGCTGTACTGTTTTGCTGCCAGCAAGTTTAGTACTAATGACAGCAGACTTTCTGTACATATGTAAATCATTCTTGGATTCACTTCCACTGTATAGATTTTGAGTACTATCCACTAACTCAGACTGTCAGGGGAATCCTTTCTGAAGAATGGAGCTTACGTAAAAATCCATTGAAATTATGCCAACTGTATCGTTTACCTGCAGAATTGTATGGTGATGCCTTGACAGTACATTCACACAAGATCCCTTAACATGCCTGGGGTAATGTTGGTAGCAGCCAAAATAGTAAGACTTGGACCATTGTCATGGGAAGTAAAAGTGCTGAGAAGAGCATTGGTATGTTTCAGCAGAAAGCATCTTTTCCCTCATTGTGTGAAATTTTCCCATTTTTAGGGCAAAGAAAATGGTCTTTGAAAATTTTGTGGCTACATGGTGGAAGAACTAACTTCTATGAGATGTATATGAGAAATCTGGATTCAAGGCATAGATTCAGACAGGGATTTGAACATTTATCTCATATAAGCATCTGATAAGTTTCTCTGTCCCAGACTAAATACTCACCTTGTTATAAAGTAAGAAAAACTTCAGCAGGAGAGACTGAAAGAAATGCACTTTAAATCCTAGTGGTGAGACAGATACACAAGTGTAGACCACAAAACATTGCAGGAGAGGATTATTCCAAATCCAAAGGGTTCTGGCTGAACCCTCCACACCACTGCAGTAATGAAAAAAAAAAAAATTTACAAATTAGCTTTCATAGTAATAAGATAATTAAACTAACCAATTCACAGAAGCAGCCTTTTGGCTGTTCCAGAATGGGTTTGTAACCAAAAAATCCCCAAATCTTCTCTGAATGGGTATTTGGTATTTATTTGATCATGTGTCTGGACCCTGACCATGGCCTAATGGTTCATGTCTTCCTAGAAAATATAATTCAAAACTGGATGCTGACAGCTCCTTCTTCTAGGAGTGCTACCTGCATCCGGGTTAATGGAAGGGAGACACCCATTAGTAGATAATGCTGGACTTGATGCTTTTAGCAGAAAATCAGTCTGAGATCAGAGCCTGCAAACATCTGGGTTTTTGTTTGAGGAGAAATTAATGTTGTATAATTACAGAAGGGCAAAGATCCAAAGAGAATGAGAGAAGAAAAATATTACTATAATGAAATGTCTGATGCTGCATGATGCATTTCCTTTTAGATAAACAAGGACATTTTTAAGCTCAATTTCATGTTTCAATGTTTCTGAATTTCAGCAAATTGCAATAATACAAAAAGGTTAAGTATAGGCTTCAAATGAAGGCTGGTTTTATGATTAGGAGTATAGAAAAGACAAATATGTTTTTCTCTTGTTTGTTTCTGGCTGATTGCAATAAAATGTAGACACAGAGCTATTTCTATTTAGACATTTTCATTTTATTTTCTACAGCAAGAGTCAAGTGTATTTCAAATCACCCCTCCAAGTAGAACATCTACATGATGTTCGGCAAGTGGCAACATTTTAATTGTGGTAGGTCATGGAAATCTTTCAAGATGATACATGAATAGGGCTATGCAGTTCATGCCGTGATTTGTCTAAGTGAATTCCTCTCAGTTGAAAATGGGTCAATTTAAATTGTGAAAAATTAAGAATTGTCATTGACATCAGTGCAGCTTCAACCTAAGTGTTCCTGATTCAGTACAGTCCAAAATAGCATGGATATGATATTTAGGGCTAGATGAACTGGATTTCACTAAAACCTATGAGAGTCTTGTAACTGACTTCAAAAGGACTTGGAATGGTTGTCTTATAGTGCAGCATGTTATCATATATCTCAAACATGCTGAAGTAGAGAGATGATTTTACACAGATCTTTGTGTAAGCAGCCTGCAGTGGGGTGCATCTTTTGTGAAGGTTTTCAGTGCCTGATTCATATGTGAGAGGAGCCTTTGAGAAGCCTAATCATTGTTTGTTTTGTAGAACTACATGGGAACTGAAACTGTAGAGTTGCATTTGCTTTTGAAGAAGAAATAAACGAGTTAAAATATGTATTCTACTGAAAAAAAATGTGTGGCAAAACATCATCACAATTACATATTTAAAAGGGATAGGTGTGAGTTTAAAGTAATTAAAACTTACAAGATTGGAGATTTTTAAAGCAAATTATTTCACATTTTCTTAAGGTCTATGTAAGATTGCCATCAAATATTTTTCTTTACAATAGGAAGAGATAAGTAAATTCCAGTTGCAAAACTTACCCTGTTTACATTCTGCTGAGGTTACAAGAAATCTCAAATGATAAACAGTAAGTTTTCCTGCAAAGGTTTGAAGATAAATGTTAACTGCTGCTATTGTCTTTTCTACATAGTGAGAAGCTTTAGTGTGTTACTTAGGCAAAGGATAATGATGGTCCATCCCATAATTCCCTAGGGCAGAGTTGCGTGGTGTACTAGATGTCTGGTTTTGTGCAAAAATATCAAAATCCCAGGTCTGAAAACATCACCACCACCCTAGTGGAATAAAAAATAATCTGTGTTTGTCCTTAAATTGAGGTGAAATGATGCCTTTCTCCACATAGAAGAGGCTTAGTAGACCCACTACTGGCAATAGTTGCATGTGCACATGAAGCTACGGAGCAGTGTTAGGAAAACATAAAGGATCCACTAGTGACTAACTCTTTGAATAGAGAGCTATGGAAGACAAGCAAGGGTATATGAAGTGTTTCTCATGTATTCCAGTGTAGCAGTTAGGCTTCTGTTTGGAAGAAGCATCTAGTTCAGCTAGCAGTGGCAGGTGGTAAAGATATTTAATATATACATATATATTATACCAACCACAGTGGGGCCAATCTTGTTGCCTGAACTTAGGAGTTACATCAGTAAATAATAAGCAGTATCCCCTGAACTCACCCAATCTTTAATATGGCTCTGTTCTGCTAATTGCTATATTTTAACCACATAGATATTTCACCTGTGTTTTCAAAATAAGTAAATATGTAAGAAAATGAACAGTTAGTCTCAGTAGCCCTAATCCAATGGAATGTTGGTATTTACGTAATTTGCAGGAGGAAAAATAAAAAATAGTTCATTATTTTAAACAGGAAAAATGATGTCTCATTAATGAGAATTTAGATGAGCATTCATTTCCTTCATTGCATTTACTTTCCCTATATAAGTCTGGTATCTACAGCTCAACCATTGCTGAAAATAAGGGTATCTGATACCTATAATTTATAGTAAGATAGAAATTCATTGCTTGCTCCTCCTCATTTCCACTTCATAAGAGAAAGGTTTTTTGAGTTTCTTTTCACAAATTTGATGTCATAATAATATCTCTTTGGGTAGCTCCAGTCTATTTTGTCCTTCACTTTAACAGTCAAATGCAGCCTTGAACTGTTTGTTACCCATCAGCAAAGCTTATACAAATGTTGAAGTGGATATATTTCCTATCACTACAGAAATCTTCTGCTGTAATCATCATTATTTAAAAAGGGTAAACACACATTGGTGTGCTAAGACCTTTGCCTGAATGACTCTGTTCTACAGTAAGCAGTGAATGTATGGTATACTTGGAGTAATGGTATTTAAAGGCTAGAATATTAGCTGCTGTGAAGGCAGACAGTGAAAGAAGAGTGCCCTGGTGAAATGAGATGTTAGCATAAGAAAGATGGCTCAGAGCAATGGAAATGTTAGGAGATTCACACTATTCTGCTTGCTTCATGATGTAAGGCTTCCTTCTTAGGCATCATCAGAACTAATTCTGATTGTCAAAAGAAAGTGTGTTGCTTAGTAGCTCTGGGACAGTTGTTCATGAGTGATTTATGGGCTCAGCTGTTGAGCTTTCTTACCCTTTCCTGGGATAATGTAGGTTTCTTCATTTGATGTAATCTCTTCTATAAAATATGTTCGATTTTCTCACTTTGGATGGGAAAGACATTTGAAAAGAAAAGGCCCAAGAAGCTGGACTTTAGTAGTGGGTCTGTCATACTGAGTTTATCATACTTTAGGAAAGCTAAAAATACTAAGAATAGACTGCTAAAACTAGAGAATTTCAAGTTAGTAATGAGAGGAAGAAAAGGCTTATTTTCCAAAACCAATGGAAATGTGCATAGACTAGACATAAAAAAAAGGATTTGTGATAGCTGGAAAATAAAAAAAAACAATGGGTTGTCAATTTTAAAGCAGGATAATGAATAGAAAAGTAACTATAAAAATGACAGCTTAGTTTCTTGTATTCATCCCTCGTCAGTGACCTCCATATCAGAACTATAGCATTTACAGTTCAAGATTTTTGTGACAGTTGTACAACCTGAAATATACATCTAAAAATTAAGGTATGTTCTTCCTGATTCATATTTGGATTGATGCACAAAATGAAAAGTGCCTTGTGTCAGTTTTCCAGTTTGCTGTGGTAGAAAAGGCTGGGGTTTTTTGGTGGATTTGGTTTGGTTTTTTTTTTTTTTTTCTGTAACCAGAAGGTTATAAAGGACTATAAAACCTAGAATGTTTTTGTAATCACAAAAACTGGAAGTCAGTATATAGTCTAACAACCAGGTAGAAGGGACCAGAACATGTATTTTAATTGCCTCACAGGAGCAAAACACTAACTAAATGTCCAGTTAATATAACCAGTTCTATTTACACCTCTGTCTGATTAAATCTGCTAAGACTCTGTTTTTTTGTTTTGGGAGATCATCTATAAAATCTTGGGGGGGGAAAAAGTCAGAAGATCCAGTGTTAGGAGATTTGGAGACTCAACTCATAAGCATTTTGATGCCTGCTTCTTCAGGAGATCTGAAGCCTGAAAGTCTCCAGCTACATTGTAATAATCTTCAAATCAGTAATGTTTTTCCCCCCTGTCTTGTTCTAGACATTTTTACCACCTTGCATATTATAAACTGTTCCTTTTTGTTCACAGAAACCTTAGATTATAAATAGCAATACTCAGCACTTTTACTTTGGAGTAAATTGTTGGGGGAGAAAGATTCATAGCAATTTTAATCATATTGTCAAAACCAGAATAAGCTAATGTATCAAGTTGAGAATTTTTTTCCAGTTTTATGACATAATTACTTGTGTATTAGGCCCACAACAAAAATAATAGCTCTGCAGTAACAATGTTTTTAAAACTTTATTAGTACTGTTTGCCTTAAGATAAAATGAGTAATTACCAGCCCATTAAAAACTGACAGGTAACCAGTTACAAGGAAGACATTGTCAAGTTATTTCAGCTAAGTAAAATCAATCTTTCACTGTTATTCTTAATTAAGGTAATTCTGGCTTGGCTCTTATGTAAAGCTCATTTGGAATTCAGAAAAAATAAGCCTTGCAAAAGAAACAGTACTGCTACAGTGTACAGCATTTTGCAACTGAATAGTTAATACTTAATTGTTTATGGCCATTCATAGTAAGATGTAAGGCATCAGATGACAAATGTTTCTGAAAATCTTTCCATTTTATTTAAGCACTATATATGAGCTAGATTTTTTACAACATCTGGCTGCATGAGTAGATTCATGACTGAGGGCTGCCAAATTCTGAAACTTTCAAAAATCTGGTGTTTGATTGTGGGTGGGTTTCTTTCATTCTGAAAGCACTAGGGACTGGAAACGAGCTACCGCTACTGTGTAACACAACATCAGTGACTTCAGTCCAAATTTGCAGAAGTAGTCACTGATTTTGATTCCAGCTTTCATATTGCTGGACATCTACTTTTGTGATGAAAATAAAGTGAATCCAGAATTCACTATGAATGCCTAATGCATGTGCCTTTGTCTGATTTTCAACACCTACCACAATTGTAAACTACTTTAAAATGGAGCTAAATTAATTCATAGCTAAGTTGTTGGAAGTATGAAGATACAGTCTGTGCCTCTTCCAGTGGAAGCTTATGCTTTAATTCTTGCCCTGAGTTTGTTCCATCTTTGAGATGTTTTATACTGTCTAGAATAATAAACAAGTTAACAATATCTCATTTCTTAAATGCTGGAAAACTGAATATTTATTATTATTATTATTATTATAAAAGGACTTAAAAACCTAATCTGATGATTTTTGTGTAAACTAACTGTTGCCTGCACTTGTGTGGAAGGGCCAGACATTTAATTGGATGGAGGGTTGAATTATTTAATGCTTAGGTAACTGTTTGAACACTACACAGCCTGCAGAGTGCAGTCAGAAGGGGAGACGTCCGCCAGGGAATTGTGGCACAACAATTGAATCAAACTTGGAGCTTCCTTAAGGTTGTCAATTAATATTGCAGCATCATGGATGCAAAAAAGCATTACCCGCTCTGGTATGCAGAGATTTCACAACTTATTGGAATAAGTAGAAGAGCTGCATATGCAAACTCAAAGATGATTTTACTTTGTTTCTCATGGAAAGAAAGTAGTTATGCTGGTGGACTCTAGACTGTAGTAGGAGACATGGTGCATAGGTAGATGTTGGTATAACCAGAAGCAATTTTGTAGGACAGCAAAGCGATAATGTAGATGTAAAAGGTTTACGCTTGAGGGGACTAACTTCAGTTTTTTATATAAGATCAGTGATCCTTTTTCACAATATATCATGTGTACAGACAAAAGCATTTAAATATTTTGGGGGTTTGGCAACAAGTTTGACTTTGCTAAGACTTTTCAATCAGTATGTTACTATATTATTATATTGCATGTTAACTAATGTAATTAGTATAATGCATAGTCCATGATCTCCACAGCAGCTAATTAACAATTTTGGGATTATATGGAAAAGTACTTGTAACTTATTTTGTCCTTCTGCCCCACCCCTTGTGATGCTGATATGTTTACTTGTTGCAGCATACTCTTCAGCGCTTGTCCTCTGTTGTTTTACACAACACCACCTTCAGTGAATCCACCAGGTCTTCTGTGATGTAATATATATCATTGGTAGGAAGCTTTCTCTTCAAAATAATTATATTCATGGATAATTGTTTGTTTTCAGAGACTGTTCCATATTGTATTTGCTCATCCCCAATCTAATTTTATTTTGATGGACTAGAATATCAGCCATGCTGTTCTCATGCCTGAAGTTAATGTATTCATTAGTTATAATTGCTTCCAATGTGTTCTCACCAATCTTAGTCTTCTGGTTACTTAATGATTCTGATTGGATGTTCAACAATTTTATCTGGGTTAATTTACTATTCATAGTACAATGATGGATTATCCATTTTGTTACCCAGATTACAACTGTAAATGGAGTTATACATCATCAATGAGAGCACCACAGAATCATTTAGCTAAAAAATGCCTTCTAGTTATCTTGAAGCAACAAAGATAGTCACATAAAAACTTTGTGGCTGGCAGTGCTTCCTGCCCAAAGACGGCTGAATTCATTAGCCTGCTATGAATTGCCATAAAATTCTGTAAATGCTACTTTTAAACACTGTTTTGTGTGCCTAAGTGCGCACGTGTGTACAAATTACGTTGAGGGAGACTTAATAAAATGTAAAACTAAGTGAATGGTAGTAGGGAGTTTATAAAGGGCAGTGGATTGGTGCTTAGAACTCTCAAACTGTTCAATACTTTGGTGGATTTGAAGAGGTAAAAAAAACCCCCATAAAACATTTAGACTACAGCCACAGAAGGAAAGATGCCTCAAGTCTAATATATCTATTTTCATTAATGTAACAAGTTCCCTAGCTATAGTAGTGCTGGCAACTGATCTATTAAAGGTATATATCAGACATGTTCTGGACTAGTCTGTACTGGGTTTGAGTACTATGTGAGCACCTTTATAAGTGTCGTGGTTTAGCCCCTGTCAGCAACCAAGCACAACGCAGCTGCTCACTCACCCTCCCCACCACCGTGGGATGGGGGAGAAAATCAGAAGGGCAAAAGTAAGAAAACTCATGGGTTGAGATAAGAACAGTTTAATATTTGAAATAAAATAATAATAATAGTAATGAAAAGGAGAACAATGAGAGAGAGAAACAAAGCCCGGGGGGGGGGACACCAAGTGACGCAACTGCCCACCACCCGCTGACCAATGTCCAGCCCGTCCCCGAGCAGCGATCACTGCCCCCCGGCCAACTCCCCCAGTTTCTATACTGAGCACGACGCCGTATGGTATGGAATGGCCCTTGGGGCAGGCTGGGGCAGCTCTCCTGGCTGTGCCTCCTCCCAGCTTCTTGCTGGCAAAGCATGGGAAGCTGAAAAGTCCCTGAGTAGTGTAAGCACTACCCAGCAACAACTAAAACATCCCTGTGTTATCAGCATTATTTTCATACTAAATCCAAACCACAGCACTATGGCAGCTACTAGGAAGAAAATTAACTTTATCCCAGCCAAAACCAGGACAATGAGTGATGTAACTAGTATCTTGCAAGTATGTTTTGGCAATTCTTGCTATCAGAAAGATCAGAGCTTTGTATTTATTGAAGAAGATGGTGAAATTGTGACATTTGTTTATCTTCATAAATGAATTTTTTTTTAATATTGAAAATGTTATAGATTGAAGTAAGAAAGAACCTAGTTGACTGCAAGACCTGGCTCAAATAAATGTGACCCAGGCAGTTTTGAATCCACCTTAGCTTCTGTGAATTGTACAGATTAGAGTCAAGTGAGGAATGACAGGACAAACAAGGGAGACATGCCAAGCTAGTGGATAAATTCTTGTTGGTCCCGCACTGGGAGCACTGTTAAATTTCAATCTTCCAAGAAGTTTGAATGTCCAAAAGACAAAGCATATTGATCATATTGTACAAAAAAAAAAAATCAGACAATTCTAGTAAGTGAGAAGACACTAAACAAAAAAGCTCATCTCATGGGGTGTGATTCACATTTCAAAGTATTTTACAGGCCTTCTGCACTTCCAAAATTATGTAGAAGGGGCTTAGTGGAGGCCTTACATTTTGAAAGTCACTTCCATTCCACCCAAGCCTTTCCATGTGATGTCTGTAGCCTACCTGTGTCAAGTAGGCTTTCACTTTTCTGCCATTGCTGTTTGAGATGAGATTTGCAAGCTTCTAGTCATTCATGACTGAAAACCACACAGCGGGTCTCATTGAGATGAAAATGATCAGCATCTGCTCAGGTGTCCAGTAGACATCTATTGTTTGAAGTGCTATATCAAACAGTAGCCAAGAGCTGGGCGGTTCTGGTCACTGAAGATAATGCAAAGTCCTACAGAAGCAGTATCCAAGGCTTAGTAAGAATTTGTGCTGTTCACAAGTGTGCAAAGAGATAAACTTCTTTGGAAGTCAGTGAGCACTCCAGTAGCCCTGTGTCAAAGTTACCTTGATGAGGGAGGGAATAATATTGCTGAATTAAATTTAGGTGAAGCAGCCAGACCAGAAGAATAATTGTGTATATACCCTATAAATAAGCTACTCTCCCTTTGGGGAGTAATTATTATCACAGAATGAATTTCACTAAACTTTAGCTGAAGTAAATGTTCTATTCTGTATTCCTCAGCTTTAATTGAAGAAAAATAACTAATTATCTTCAGGAAAGAATTATTATCAAGAATCAACAGACAGACTTTTTTTCCCAGCTAATGACCCAAAGGAAATTCAAAGGAGTCAGGATGATATCTAGACTACTTCATGTAGTGTGCAAACTGAGTAAACATTTCATGGCCATCAGGTTTCTTGTCATGATTTACCAAATGATTACCAAGAAAAGTTAGAGCTTCTGCTGTAGGTTGAATTCATAAATGGATAGTTTCAGTATAATTTTAACTCCCTAGGGCTTTTTTGGTAAGATAAATTTTCACTGAGTCCAAATAAAATGAATGTTGTCTGATGATAGGATAGTTAAATATGCCAAAAGACATACTTCAAATACACAAGACACAGGAACTTTCAATAGGACTTGCAGCTATAATGTGAGACGCATCTTGCATTTACTCATGGTCTCAAGTTCTAAAAACATGGGAAAATCAGGCCTCATGTCTACAGATAACTTTTGATTTATGTTGTTCTGTTAGCTCATTTTGCATCTTAATTGTAAATGTAAACAGTACTTAAGGAAAGCAATAGCTCTGCTATATATTTGTGTGGTTCTTAGCTTATTGGGATGTAGATACTTAAAATGAAACATTATGATATGTGTATCAAAGAAAAATACTGGACAATCATTGTAATTAGGAAAATATCTCAAAGGAGAAGAATATTAAATCATTAAAAACATCTTTGCCTCTTCCCTCATGAAATACACTTCAGTTATTTTGGCTGAAAGAATATGGGGAAATTTGAGTAGCTAAAGTGGAGTTATAGGAAGAGAAACTTAAGGTACTTTTCAAAAATCAGGAAATCAGCATAAATAAGGAAAAGATCTCTCTGTAAACTCTGTGCCAATCAATATTTCCTGGCTTCAAACTCTTGTATATGAAGTATTGATTATATGCATTTCCCCTAAAAGCAAGGGCTAGAAAATGGAAAAACTAAGCTAGTATATTTCAATATCTAACTTCAAAAATTGTGTGACAAAGGAGCTCTAAGGGAAGCCATCTTTTAGTTAATAATTCTGAATAAATAATTATATTTTACTACTTGGAGGCTCATTGCATCACCATTCTATTCAAAAAACTATATTGATTCTTTGAAATAATTCTTAATGTTAGCACAAAAACACTACTCAGAAAATTAGTGTTTTCATTTAATGAACACCAAACCCTCTCAGCTATTGTGTGCCTAGGCATCAGATTCTGTAAAGATCTGAGCATTTGTGCTCTCCTTGTAGAACAGAAGCATTTCCTCCTACTGATTCAGAAGATCGAACGAGATGATCGCTATGGTTCGTTTGCTCCTAAGACCAGTGGCAGTATGAACTAAGAACTGGTAAAGCCATCACTGATGAATTGAGAATTTTTAAAAGCTTTTCTGAAGATGCATATATTTAGCATTGAACAGATGTTCTAAAAATTAAAAAATACCCTCATTAATCCCTACTTTTTAATGTCCCCTTTCATGCTTGCAAGAGTTCATGCATTTAATTTATTCTCCAATGTCATCAATTTTCTTCAAAGATGTATTTCTTTAATTAAAACAGTTATTATAGCTGTCACTAATGCAACATCATGTTCAAATTCCTCCTGGGTAGCATTTACAACTGAGCATTCATTGGAAGTATGACTGTTGTCAGTTTGGTGTTTGAAATCTTGTAGCATCCTGGGACCATTTCAGTGCCTTTGCAAGTGAGCCTAGAGAAAAAAAGAATGCATAAAGGAAGTCTTTCATTGCTACACTTCCTATTAAGTGCCATAGTTTTACCTGCCAGTTGGTGAGTGGAAACAACAATTTGATAAATGTGTGGAGACATGGTAAAAGCAATGGGGGAAAGCAGCAGCAGAGCTGAGAAAGTCCCAGAATTTATGTGTTCTACTCTGACCTGATATCAGGTCCTAGCTATTTAGGGACAAAATAAACTAATGGAGTTTTTTATCAAGTTTCAAGCTTGTGGGAATTGATTTGCTTCTTGTGATGCAAATTAGGAATAAATTGGGCGTAACACCAGGGTAGCCACAAAAAGTAAGCTAATGGCTGCATCATTGCGTCACACTGGCATTTTGTTCTCTCTGAATCCAGTGGTCAAATGCATTTGTTGCTGAGGACTGGATCCGCCCCTGAATCAACATAATTCATAAAAATCTGAAATACATAAGAATTGAACCAGACAGTAAGGGGAAGCAAGAGCAGTGTAGAATATCTTTTCCTACCTCTGGAGACTATTTTGAAAGAGGGTTTAAAAAAATTCTCACAAAAATCTCTAGCAAGCTAGAATTTAATCAAAATCAAGGAGGAATATAAAAATGAGAAAAAGTCAGAAATGAAATGTAATAGAACAGTAGTAAATTCTGAAATGAATCCTGGAAAACTAGAGGGGTTTGATGCCAGTAGTCATTAGTCTGAAAGACAGAACATGTCAAAATAACAGGAGTGTCGTGCAAGAAGAATCAGGTTAGCATGAGGAATTTCTTAGATTTTTTTTTTTTAAAACCTAAATGGTTTTATGGTAAATGATGGACAAACTTACCTATAGTTGCCTTTTTTTTTAGTTCTCCAAATACTATTTTAAACTGTCAGATTCTGAACTCCTGTATTGAGTGGTATTCTTCTCAATTTCAAGAGATCTGGAAAAAAAAAGAAATGGTATCAGAATTCTTGCTCTACGTAGGAAGCAATAGAAGAGCTGCCTTTGTAATTATGTGTGCTTCACTTTTAGTGCTCACAAGGCAAGCATTCACATTTCTTGCAGATGCATCCTGCTTAGAAAATCGCTGGCTTGATAGAAAGTAATAGACAGATGAAGAAAAAGCATGTACAGAACTTTCAACAAATACCTTCATTGTCCTTTGCATTCAGCCTGCTGTGCATTTGGCAAAGCCCAGGGGATAGTCTCTGATCACTCAGAGGTTGTGCCTGAGGCATGACTGTGTACCAGGATGTTTTACCTGTCTGCTGTATTACATGCTAGCAGCCAACCTGGCATGGGGTTTTGGTGTTTGTTTTTTTCTCTTTAGCTTCTAACCTTAGGGGTAGTGAGGTTTGGTTCAGAAACAAGCAGTAAGCACAGACTGATTAGTGACTTAGAGGGGACATCATTTTACAAGGATGTAAAGGATATCAAGTCTGGTGGATTTGGGGATCCTGATCCTTTGCAAAAACATGCCTGAAAAGCACCAGAATACAACGGTTTTCAGTTTTATCAATATCTCTCTTCATTCTGAGAGCGATCCTTTTTTTGAGAGCCAAAGGAGCATTTAGGAGATGCTCTGAATTGTCTCCCAGGCACCTTCCAGCAAGTTCTTGTTGAATTTGTTTGTATTAGCAAGGGTTCAAATGTCTTGCATCAAGCACAATATTACTCAAATATGTGCGTTACATACATGCTTATGAATTTTTTCAAGATGAGTGCCCAGATAAGCAGAGTTCTGCTAGCACAGCATCTACTAATTCTACGTCTTAGTAATCTGTGATCTGAAAAAGAAACACTCATACACTGGCTTGGCTAATAGCATTTTTAAATAATTCTAAAACTCAATTACTACGATTTGGTGACCTTAAAAAAAAAAAAAAAGGAACAGCACCTGATTAACTGATGAGGAAATAAACAGCAGTAATATAATGTGACCTTTAAAGACCAACTCATGAAAATCTTTTAAAACATTGGAAACATTTCTACTCAAAGTATGTGTCAAGGATATACTGTCTGTAGTCTTTCTCCTCATTCTATATTACTAGTTATCTGATACCATGGCATTTGGGTTTTGTACTATGAATTCCCTGTAACTCTACTGTTTCACAGGCTATGTAACAAAACACGGACTGGGATGACAATTACAGTCTTACTAACCACACCCCCATATGGGAGATTGTGGTATTCTTGTTTCTTTGAATGGAAACTTTATTGAAGTGATTATTTACCTCATGAAATATGCAATGTTCTGTTCAGTTTTTAATTTGATCCATGAAATACTTTTATAGTGTAAGCGGTCCCATTAATGGATATGTCAAAAGAGTGCTAGAATCAGACCCAGAATTTCTGATACCTTTTCAGATCTCCTCTTTCCCTAATTGGATTATCTTATTAATAATAAAAATAATATTAAGAAGCTATACAGTATTGTTCAGCTACAGTTCTTAAATACATGCATTCAAAAGAAAGCTAGAGATCACTTTATAATGCTTGTCTTTCAAAGAGCTGGAATGTGGATCAATGAATGTAATCAAAGCAGAAGTATTAGAAAATATTCTGGAATATTTTTAATTTACTATAGGGCAAATTATTATATATTAAGTGTGGCCTCTTTGATATGAGATAGGGCACAAGCAAACATGTGAAAATGGAACCTGCTTTTGCCATAAATGTGGTTTATCAGAATTCAAAAATGTGATATATAACCAGTTCTACTTCAAGTAAGAATTTTCTTTGAACCCTTTTGTTGACTTCTAGCTGCGAAGTAAAATTAAACTATTTTTCCCGTGAACAGCAAATTAATTTTCTTATTTTAATTAGATCACCTACAAGTATTTTTCTAGATTGAAAACACAAAGGAAAATAGAAATTCCTAAGATGTTTGAACACACCATCAAAAACTTGCAACTTCCTTGTAATTTTTAATATAAAAGTCTGTTGAATACTGTAGAATCTATTTGCCATAACATTATGAATAAACAGTAACATTTATCTTTCATTTACATTCCTTACACTTTCATTACCTTATACTTTTGCTCACTTAATTACTATATGCGTCCATTACTCTGCTCCTGGTTTGTTTCTCTGAACTGATGCTGACCGTCAGCAGTATGCTGGAAGTCAATACTTTCCCATTAAAACTCAAGAAACACCAAAAACTTCAGGAATAATTTAAAGGCCTCCAAAGGTGCAGCCACCTGTGTTCCTTTCCCTTCTCTTCGTTCGCACAGAAACAGTTGACTCTCAAAAGAACACGACCCAGATCTGAAAAGCAGACAGGTCCTTCCCTTAATTTGCATCTAACTATAAAATATTTGTATATTAAATTTACTTTAATGCAAAGATAAACCTGGGAAAGGTGGTTACTGTCTCACAGATGACCTTTCTCAATTTTTTTTTTCTCTATGCTGGAAAGGGATCCAAGAACTTCTTATCTCCCTGGATGTTGGGTTTTTTCTCCCCCAGAAAAAAAACCGTATGTGGCCAGTACAAACAGAATTGTTTATGCTTTTCTGAGTGAATATGAAGAAAAAAAGAACAACAACAACAAAAAAAGACAAAGCCCTTCTTGAATTTGCAACTTTAATTTTCTGACAGACACAGAAGCATAAAAATCCTAAAAAATCAGTTTATATATTTCCTTTAAAACTATTTGGAAAACTAAGTGCACACTAGTCTTTGAAGAGACTATAATCTGGGTTGAAAGCATAAGAGGCGGCATATTAGAAACATTTTTCTTCCTTTTGTTTTCTCTTAGAAATTGAATGGGACAAATCATCACAGTACTGTTCTCTCAAATGCAACTGAACACCTGCCACAGGATAAGGGTTGTCAAGATTTATGCCTCTGTACAACTTTCACACAATAGTCTCTACTTTTCCCTGACAGTTAGTATGCATAAAAGGATGTTACCTCAGGTTTCCCTCTTTCCCTTTTATCCATTTCCTATCATCCAGCCTTCCTGGCTTCTCTCCTACTTCTGTCTTTTGTAGATCCTAGCTTTTTTAAGACCTTTTGTTTTCACTGCTAAAAAACTTTGCAAAACTTGGTGGTATCTGTCACAACATTCCCCAAAAGTTTACTACTGGAAATGCTACTTCCTGGAATAAAATTGCAATAAGGCAGATAATTTAGATATCTAGAACAAGCCTGCTACAGATACAAGGTACAAATATTAAAGTACTCTGCTGCTTTTGTGTTTAATCAAAACATGTTAATTTAAAATATGCATTTCAGTCCCAGTCATTTCATATTGTATATATATGTATTGGTAAAATAAATATAGGTCTAGTATTGTTTAATAAAAGAATAACAAAATGATTCCTGACATAATCACATTTAAGCTTACCTCTGACCTCATATATTTTAATTATGTATAAGAGCTAGCAGATCTCCTGTGCAACAAGGAGCCCTTCATTACCTGTAATTCCTATTTTATAACTTTTTTGTTTGATCTGTTCCAGGATTCATTCTGAAGAAATTCAACAGAATAAATTATCATTCTCCCCAACAATTTGACTGTAGCTTTGAATATATAATGTATCCACCCATGTATATTATTTATGAAAGATTGATTATTCTTTCATCTCAATATCCCTTTTATGCCAAGAGAAGTTCAGATTTAACACTTTCCTTCCTAGACATAAAGATTAGCTGTCCAAATGTGTGACTGCTTCCCACATGGGCATATCAAAGCTAGCTGAAAACTCATCTGGGTATGTCAATGTGAGTTGCAGTTACACTTTTGACTCATTGTAGGCTACTGAAGATAACTCAAGGGACAGGAAGGTGAATAGGTGAATGGACTTCTTTGTTCTAATCTATGCCCTGATTGATGAAACACGGGCTCTCAAAGCTGCATCAACACAGAATTTTAAATTAAACCTTTGGCTCTGATTTACTGCTTTGCTGCACCAGTTTTAAACCAGTAAGTGGAGTAGTACTGAGCTGAAACTATTGAGGAAAATGGGGATAAACATGAACTGAAGGTATATAGTTGGAAGCCTTTTGGGTTTCACTGAGTTTGCTATGTTTCCATAAAAGGAATGAAAATAAGTGAAACAGAACATTTGAGTTGTGAAAATTCTGCATTTGCTTTTACCTTCAGGTTTTGATAAACCTGGGAGATCTGTGTTTCTCAAGGACAGATGGCTTCATTGCCACTTATACTGCACTGCTGTCACTTGACAAATTTCATACCAGAGTGAGTAAGATGGCGTCTCCTTATCAAGCAATGGTGAGAAGTTCTGTCTTGTGAATGCATTATCTTTCCTTAGACTGTTCTTGGGATGGTCTCACAGGAAGGGGTAAATTAAATATGCTTTCTATTGGTCCAGCTTTTCAAACATGTATGCACATGCACAGTTCTTAGCAGCTCAGCTCAGCTATCATTTCAGTTCCTTTCTTAAAGAGTACTGCACCAGTTACTGATTGTGCATGCATATAAGGAATGAAAGCTTAGGATAGCTGAGAAATCCAGGAGCACTTTTATCTATGAATTGAATTGCTTCATCAACCAGAAAAGTCTTCACCATGAGTGCAAACTTTCCAAAGTCCTTTCTTTTATCTACCCTGTAGCCTTTGTCCAGTTTCGATTCAGCTTCAGCTTTTTTTTAATGTAGAAGCAGGTCTTATCTAAAAGCCAACTTAGTGACAGTGAGGTGGATTACATGAAGACTATGGAGTGTTATGCGGGTTATCTAATGCCCCGTGGTGTAAAGTACACTTATTTGTGAGGGCTGGGGTTTTGGTGGGGGTTTTTTTGTAGGTACATTTTGTGGTTTTCTTCCTGTTCATTTTTTTCAGAAACTACATTTTACCTTTAAGCTGTCAAGCTTAACTGGAAAATGTATGGTCAAGGAATAGTTAATCTTGTAATTCAGGGGTTAATGTCAAAGGTATCATTCAGAACACCACTACTGCTTTTTAAAATATATCTATTCAATCTGTTAGGTGTTCCTTCATAGGTGTTTTGTCAAGTGATGAGATTTGCAAAACATGCAGCTGTTTTAATTTTTGATGACTTTTCTAGTGGTCAGTTATTTTCACTCCTGTTTTATCTTTTCTCTCCACTAAAATTATAATTATTTGTTCATGTTTTTTGTAGAAAGTCTGTTTCAAGTTACTGGGCAAAATAACTGGATTTTTTGTTCTAAACCTAATGCGAAAACAGACAAAAAAAAAATTTCAGATCAAATGAAAAATGGGTTTCCTAAATGATGACTTTTAAAATATAAATAGTATAAATGTCATGAGGAAACATATTTTGCAAATGGTGATTTAAAGCTATGGAATCAAAATATTTTCATATTATGCTTTTTTAGGAGGGAGGAGGCTTTTTTGGTCAAAATAACTCTTTATAGAAAGCTGAAAGGCTGCTGCAGGTTTTGGTTAAAAATGAATCAAAAAGTTTCACCTAAACTTCGTTTTACATTTTATGATAAAAACATGTTGTCAGGTTGTCCAATAAGGTTAACTTTTTAAATGTGTTGCCTAAGTAGTAAGTAGAGTAGAAAATATTCAGTCATCACCCTGTCAGGGGCTGCATGATTCCCACTGGCATTTTGGGAGATGACGCATGGAAACCAAGGCCCTAATTCTGTAAAGATATCAGATTCTCAAGATTATACACAAAAACAGCCACAGCAACTTCCATGGGACTACACTGGAAATAAACTGTGTTTGCTAGCTGCTTTCCTGCAAGGTGTTGTAGTAAAATTCACTCCCATAAAAGCTCTCTGCATGCCTTAATTCCTGCTGATTCTAAGAGCCATATTCTTACCAGTAAAAGCGTTACAGGAAGACAATACAGTTTGGTAGTCGGTGTGCTCGCTTGGAGTTCGAAGGAACAGATTTGCTTTCCAGTCCTGCCAAGTATTTGTTGGTTGACCTTAGTAAGGACTTCAGCTTACTGTGCCTCAGTTTCCTCCTTTTTAAAACTACTCTTAACACCTCCTGCACAAAACCAGAGAGCGCACCATCTGCAATGAGTGTAGGTGTCTCATTGTTTTTCAGCAGTATATAGTTCAAGAACATCTGTAATATTAATAGCTACTGTCACAGGAAACACAACAGTATTACACTGCAAGGGTATGCATTTACCTTTCATATTTAAATTGCACCAGAATATGTGTGTCCCTGGTGAATTTATTGTTCACTAATAAGATTGGTTTGGATCTAACTTTGTATAGCTCTTGTAGCAAAAACCTTTCAATGCTTTTTATTTTTGATATTTTGTGTTCCTTGGTTTCCTTATTCCATCAGTCTAGAAGGCTTTGTCCCACTTCTGTGTCCAGTCATCTAATTTTCTTTACTTGTTTTGGTTATTTACTTGGGGGCGGCAGGGCAGAGGGGAAGGAATAGTTTGGATTTCTTAGGCTTCTGCCTCACTGCAATTTTTACAGCTTTTTCCAAGAACAAGAAAATTCCTCTTTCTTTTTGCTCCATGCAAGTAGTTCTGTACTCATGTGAAGATAAGTTTTCTGTATGAGATTTACAGTGTAAACTGAAGGAAGGCACTCCCTTCATTAGGAAGACCTCTGCATGACTTAATCTGATTCACCAGAGTTGGAGTTAAACGTAGCTGAAGTGGTTTGTGGCTAGAGGCTATTATTCCTCCATCACAGAGAGATCCTGAATTGCAGTATTTGACACTGCTGGCTGGGGATCTTGTCTTCAACAAACACAGTTGATGCTCAGACATAGGCTTTTGGCTGGCTCTACTGTTCCCATCTGTTTCCATGGCATTGTTCCTGCTCACAAGATGATATGCCAGTTCTAATAGGGCAGAAATGCCAAGTGTAGATTAGTTTGGATACGTGGACTCATTTATGCTATAAAAGCCTTGTCTTATGCAAGAATTACCCCCTCTAGAACCTTAATGTCATGCACACGCTGTCCTTTTTTCCATTTGCTCTTCCTAGTTTCTCTCTCTAAACTACCTTTTCCTCCTAAAGGCTGCTCTCTCAAACACTCCAAAGTCAAGGATGCCCCCAGGCATGAGTTTGCCCCCATCAGCACACCTTACTGAACAGGAGACGGTGTCTAATTCAGCTCCAGTGAATTATTTCATTTGTTTCAAGAACTGACCAAGAACGCTGTGGTTAAATATGATATCACATCCTGTTAGTTCTTAGTGTATCACGCTAATTCTCTTACTATATGATCGTTGTCCTATTTCTTAAATAAGTATTGCACTACCATGCATTTAGTTATATAAAGAGTAACTCTGTATGTAACTCTGTAAGTAAAGGGCTTTCTTTTCATGTTTATAACTAAATTGATGTCATTGTTCTAAGGTCCTGAAGCCATTCTAATTGATCCTGAAGCTCCTAAGGTTAAAAGTTCCCTTCTTTCAAAAGATATCCATTTTAATAATTTGTCTGTTACTCTTCTAATATACATTTCTTTTTGAACTTGTCTTATCTTTCAGGGGAAAAGGCAGTTAACAATGAGGAAAAAAATGTATATGCAGTCTTAGGTTCCTTTGTTTTTTTCTGAAGTACTTTCTATTCTATCCATCCTTTTGGCAAAGCCTGAAGAATTTGTCATTTTGGGTCCAATTTAACTAAAGGTTGTCAGCATGATATTAGATAGCCATGCTAAAGAATTGTACCTCAAATTTCCATGTAGGAAATGTATCTATGTATCTAGATATATTCTGAAGCTGATTGGAAGGTCTCCTGCCATTGTGGAAGTACTGGTGCAGCCTTCAGTAGTGTTTTAACTATGATGATGAGACTGAGTCATTTTAACAAAGGAAAGAAATAAAGGCTGGCTAGAGAAATTGATACAAACAAACTGTATACTTTGCTGCAGAAGGAAAGTTAACTTGCTCTGTGGAAAATGAACTATGTACTGGTAGACCAAGAAGGGAGACTAGGCAGTTGCTCAGGATATATTAGTTTGCAGTATCTCAGTGTCCTGGTTTTGGCTGGGATAGAGTTAATTTTCTTCCTAGTAGCTGCCATAGTGCTGTGGTTTGGATTTAGTATGAGAATAATGCTGATAACACAGGGATGTTTTAGTTGTTGCTAAGTGGTGCCTACACCAGTCAAGGGCTTTCCACCTCCCCATGCTCTGCCAGGTGCACAAGAAGCTGGGAGGGGGCACGGCCAGGAGAGCTGCCCCAGCCTGCCCCGAGGGCCATTCCATAACATACGGTGTCGTGCTCAGTATAGAAACTGGGGGAGTTGGCCAGGGGGCAGCGATCGCTGCTCGGGGACGGGCTGGGCATCGGTCAGCGGGTGGCGAGCAACTGCATTGTGCATCGCTTTCTGTGTATATTCTTTTATCATTATTATTATTATTACTTTCTCTTGCTCTGCTGTCCTATTAAACTGCCTTTTTCCCAATCCATGGGTTTTCCCTTTTTTTTCTGATTCTCTCCTCCATCCCACTGCGGTGGGGAGGGTGAGCAAGCGGCTGTGTGGTGCTTGGATGCCAACAGGGGTTAAACCACGACAGTCAGTATCTCTGCCTCCCACTCTGTTAATATCTCTTTCTCTCCCCATCTCTTAATTTTATTCTTCTACAGAGATTTTTTTTTTTAAATTACTTTATCCTCTCCATTCAAAATTAATGACTGAATAATTATTAATTGTATAAATTAGTATGCCTAAAGATGAAGAGACCAGCACTAAAACTTCTCAGGAGTGAAGTAAACCCAAGGCTTTATCGCTTCCCCCCAACATTCCTGGAGATTTCCAGTTGGGCGACACAGTTTTCAGCAAGGAGAGATGCAGACTATACCCTTTAAAAACCCAGTCTCCCTGTTAGACTCTTGTGCACATGGAGAAATGAGCATTCTCCCAAGATATGTGTGCTTCAAGGGTTAACAGAGATGATGAGAGAAGACCAGGAACAGACTCCAATGTTCCTTTGCAGCTTTACTCTGCAAGCAAAGCTAGACCAGCAAACTGTTAGTCTCAAGAACATGTTTTTGCTTAGTTCTTACTTATACATCATGAGATTAGCTTACCGACCTATAACAGACCAACTTAACTGACTAATAAACAAAACTGTAGAGTGCATTGTTCTATTATGGACCTTTATGGATGCGTAAGGCAATAGCTATCCAGCCATGCTGCTTTTGGAAATTTGAAGCAGTTGTTGGCCCTGAGTTTGGTGGGCAATTTTTAGTTTTATAACCTTTCTCAGGAGCATTGAGAAAGGGGGACTCAGCTAAATAAATGGCCAGACTGGATTTGCTGGTTTTCTCAAACACATAGGCAATGGCAGATCTCAGTTCTGTGGCTCTTCTGGCTTTTATTTTTTTGTACAATATTATCTGTGTGCAGTGTACAGCAGTCTGAACCAATATTTGATCAGTCACAAAGACAGATGGAGACCAAAAGAAGCCTAGTTAACTTCAAAAATCTGAACCTCTAAAGCTAAGTGTCAATTAACAATGTGTAGGAATAAGTAATGAATTGAGAAGAAATTTTGAGAAGCTGTGTTGCACACAGATTTCTTCTGAGGTGTGCACTATGCACAGGCTAGCTGACAGGTATCTCCTCTGCTGAGTTTTGTTGTCAGATGTCATGCAGGAATTTACTGATATGTTATATACACACTCTCTTATAAATAACTAATATGCTTGCTGGGAGGAACTGTGAATGATCAACAGAACGCAGAATGTCAAGTACTGCATTTCTTTAATAAGACTCCTGACATGCCTCATAGCAGAGTATCAAGTGCCTAAAGAAGCCCTATTGCTCTTTCAGCAACAGAAGAAATCGCTCATGTCATTTGCTGTTAATTTTTATGCAAACTGTGACATTACAGGGTTTTTTTATACTAAGTTCTTTTTTCTCTAATTTATGTTATAATAATTTGTTATAATTTAATAAATTATTGGAATTATTAATTATGGTAAGGAACGAATGGCTCACAAAACACCATCTGAGCACTGCATGCACAGTAAAATATAGTAAATAACAGTTTTCAAACATGTCCTTCAGATAGATCCTGCACAAAATGTACAATTCATATCAGCTTACATTTGCATATTATCTTTTAAATAATACCAAATTAAGAAATTTCAATTAATAGCTCTTGTGCTATGCATCTCAAACACTTTCTGTTGAGGTTATTGTCATTTGGTCAGCTTAAATACCTGGCAAACAGAGATGGAAATGAAGAAACAGTTGACAAGCCAACTGATTGAGCAGCAAGAAATTATTTTGAAGTGGCACATCCTGCATTTAAAACTGTACAAAATTCAGGTTAAATGCAGAAAAAAATCTAATATATTGCCATTTGTGGATAAATTATAAATTCCAAACAGGTTTGATTATCTTGCTTCAGCCATCAAAATGTAGAGTTCCTATACCAGCAGGGATACTGGAATAGCCTTTCATTTCCCTGAGTGATAAAATTGGCAAACTCAATACTTAAAGTAGCCTATGGATTTTTTTTTTTTAATTTGGCAATTGGGAAAATTTTATTTTTATTTATTCTATCAGAATTTCATGCTGGTGGATAATAATTGTGTGACAATATGGTAGCCTTTACAGAAACCTCAGTAGGTATGTTTGGGATGACTATGTTAATATAGTGAAAAATGCCAATGGAATGTTGAATCAGCCATCACAAATGACTTCATTAAGCAATAATAAATGAAAAACAGAATGAGTAAGTGAAAGTCTGGGTAGTAGGATGTCAAAAGTCTAGCTGCAGAATAGCAGAGTACTTAGAGCACTGAATATCTGAAGTTGGAATTCTGAAAATAGATGGATCGAAAACCTCTAGCAATTTCAAGCAAAGAGTACAGAATGGGCCACACTTTAGCCCCTATGTATAGCTTGTGTGATCTTTCCCAGTGTCCTTTATAGCACGGTTTTAATAGCAAATTCCATCCTTCTAAAGCATTTGGAGATCTTTGAAGGAAATAAATTTATTATTATTTATTTGTTTATAGTTTATTAATATTTATAGTCCTAAGTATCTACTTCAAACTGGCATGGGTACCAAACTTTAGATTCCAAATGGATATCAGAATATTTAGAATATCTATAGAACATTAGCAAATCTAGAATATCATTCCCTTCTTCTAATGGCATTTGTGCTGTATATGTGAATCAAAAAGTCAAATAACATATTTCATTTTCATCACAACATGATTTTGCTGTCTGACATTAATACAAGGTCAAATAAACATCGCATGGGAAGGAAATAAATCCAAATTTGATGTCTGAAAGGGCAGTCATATTTCTTGAATGTTCTGAATGTCAGCTTTTTGATAGAAAACTAATACAATAGCAAGGAGTGTGTACATATGCCAGCTCGAGTTGTCTTTTGTATTCATATCAAAGTTTAATTTCTTTGAATCCTTTGTGTTTCCCATTCAGCAGTATCTTATGGCATTTATAATGTTTCTCTTAAACTGCAGCAAATGAAAGGCTTTGAAAGGCCAGACATTCTTTACCATTTAAAATAAAATAAAGTTAAGTTAACAGATATTATTTAATAAAACAGAAAATGATGCTTCACATACATGTGTTGTTAAAGATGAACTTCCCTTAGAATTCTGGTACCATATAGTGTCTCATAGATTTTAAGTTCTGACAAAATATTACACTGAGTATCCTAATAATAAATAAGATGATTTTTAAAAAAAACTGGGCTCAAATGTGCCCTATGACTATTAATGGTAAAGTTATCATTCAGAGGCAGCCAGATTAATACAGTTATCCTGTGACCTACCTGTACTGGAAAAGGAAATTTAATGTCAAAAATAAGAACAATAAATTAATATTTAATTCAATAACTGAGAATAGGCAATATTCTCTCACTTTGTAAAGTTAGACTTTTGTTTGATTTTATTTAGTATGTATGGTAATAATAAGTAAACATGAACTTCATTGTAAGATTTTCCCAAAAGATTTTATTTTAGAATTTTCTCGAGGGTGTCTACAGTTATTGCTGATAAAAAGCTGAGACTGCCACCCTTACTTGCCAAAATGGGTCATAACATTCAGCAAATTTAGCTGGTGTTCTTTATAGGGTTACTTTATAATGACCTGAATTTTCTATACCTAGTCGTGAACTGTAATGAGATTTTTTTTTTTTTTTAAACTTGTTACCTTGTTCCTAAAGAGCTTAGGGTATATTTTTCTGTATACTGAGTAAAAATTTTATTTGAAATAATCCTCGTAGAATGAACTAATGTGTTCATGATTATAAGCATCTGCTCTTAACAAATAAAACAAGGGAAAAGTTATCAAAACTGTAAACAGTTTAGAAGACAGCGCCCTGCTATCCTAACACTGGTATCTCCAGCCCTCTTACTACTTACAGGTTAGGTGTTGCATACTGCTATTTCCACTTCCAAGGTCCAAAGTTCACCCTAATTTAACATACATTGGTTAACTGAGCATTCTAACCTGGAAGTATCTAAATGATTGTTTGCTGAATTTGCAGACAATCTGTAATCTAGTAGGAAAGAGTTTAGTTCTGCAACTCTGATCTTCAACTGGTATAACTAATGAGACATTTGAAGAAAACAATACATCAAATACATTTTCTGCAAGTTCTTTTAAAATGCAGGACAATAATAAGAATTTTTATTATGCCTACTAAAGTAGTAAATGAAAATAATGAAAGTACTTTCTGACATAGACAATCTAGTAGGCAAAAATATTCCCAAACCCAGAAAAATGTTAGTCCAAATTCTCAGGTGAGCCAAATAAGCTCTGGGAGCACAAAGAAGCTATTGAAGTTGCCCCCAGCCACAGAGCAGCCTCAAGGTATGCTAGCCAGGGGCATAAACCTCCTTTTTAAAGGAACCGGTATGCTAGCCAGGGGCATAAACCTCCTTTTTAAAGGAACAGTGATATGAATCCCATTGCACAGTGCTGATGCTCAATCCTGCCCTGCACTTGCAGGTGGGACCTTATAGTAACAAGGAAGGGCAGGTTGGAGGATGTTAGCTTTAAGGTTTTTGGCATAGAGCAGCAATTTTTTTAAGATGTTTCCTACTTCTGAAAGGTAGATGATCACACGTGGAACCATCTATTTCTAATTTCAATTGGTGTGTTTTAAAAAACCCTAGAATTCATATAGGAAGAAATTGCCTTTGAGATTTTTTTCCTAATTAGACATTCAACACTTTTAATTGTTTTCATTGTTCTGAAAGCAGTGAAATATCTATGAGTGGAAAGAAAATCTTCACAATCCCTAGTTATTTCTTTAAATAAAGACCTAGATAGAAGGGATTTAATCTCATCCTCTTTCATTATTGCCTGTGAAATGAGGTGAGAATATATAATCCTCATACTTCTACCAGTGGCTCAGTCAGGACACTGTGCAAGAACCAATTGTTATAGTAATTGAATTTCAGCAAAATTTATGAATACTCTTCAATAATGTCAAGTTTATTGAAATCTAAAAATAAAGAAACAGAATACTATTCTGAATTATGACTTAAAGAATTGTAATATATACAACTTGGAGCACCATTATTAATACAGAAAACATACTGTACTTCACAGGAAATTAGTTTTCTAACTATTTGTGCTATTGTGAAATGTTAATGCATGTAATCATTTGTAAGGAATACTTTCCAAAGTTTATCTTCAGTGCATTATCCAAAACATTAAATGAAGATCAGTGGAGATTTCCATAGCATCATAATGGCAGTGAACAAGGGAAACTGAAGATAGAACATTGAAACCTTTCTATCATAATCGTCTTCTGGTGTGGGGCTGGACAGTTCATTGTGCATGTATACAACAAGAAATGTGAACATCCTGAAGAAATATACTGTGGTTTACATAGAGCTTATTATTACCTATTGTGTGTGGATTTGCAGTGTTGGAAGAAGGAAGGAGAGAGGTATGAAAGGCTATGATAGCATGTAGGATCAGCTGATGGCATGGATGATTTTGAAGACAGGAGTGACTGGAAAGTTGTACCTTGTGGTGAGCAGGGCAGACAGGGAATCTCTGCATTCTCCCTGCACCCATTTTACTCTCTTGTCCTCTTTTCTACGTATTGTACTTTTCTCTTTCTACTTTCCCTTCCTTATATCCTATTTCTCTGTGCCACCTTTCCAGATTAAGGTCTAGAATTTGTCATCTGTATCTCTCTGATGACTTTAAGAAATGCAACTTTCTTGCAATGCAGTGTCAATTGCAATGGAACTTCAGGTGGTCAAATTGATTTGTTCCTTAAAATTTTAGGTGGAATTCTTCCAGGACAAAAAACTGGGTCCTAGTAGTGAGACAGTAGTGCAGGGCTGCTTTATCCCAGCAGCCTGGTCATCTGTGAAGCAAGAGGGATTGTTGATAACTTCCTCACATTCCATTTCTCTTCTTCTGTAAATCTTTTGTGATAAAGAATGTAAGGAGACTTTTCTTCCATTCAGGGGCAGAAGCAGCTCTTTGATGTTGTTTCTGGAGGCTGTTTTCCAGATTCGGACAGTCACTCTTTCATAGACTTCCTAGTTTTAACATCATCACAGAGTCCAGCTGTACTCCCATTTCACAGTATTTGAGAAGCCTGCCAGTTTGTTTTGTAATTGATACAGACTAACAGGTAGTATTATAAAGTTGATTCCAAAGGGAAATGAATGTGGAAGTTCACAGCTCAGGTTATGTATACTTTTAGTCTTCCTAGCTGAAGACTCAATAAGACAGTACTGTTCTCATTTACATCTAGATTTGCAATGAGGTAGGCTATAAAACATGTTTTTTATAAAGACTGAAGTTTAGGGGGGTTTTGGAGACCACTGAAAAATCTGATAGCCCATAAATCTGCGAAGTCCATGCAGTTCAGGTTCATTTGTAAGTTTGCTTCAGTCAAGAGTTCTACTCCTTGGATGGGAAGGTGGATCCACAAACCTGAATTTTAACATAAAAATGTAATCAATTCCTATAAAAAAATGATACTGAAAAGTCTAAATCAAATAATGAGAATAGGTAGAAGTAAATATAGAATTTCGGTTTTGTGTTTAAGTCAACAAATACAGGAAAGAGAAAATTAGAAAATGAGCATTCTACAATGGTAATGAATGTATTCCCAGTCATTGCTTGCAGCAGGACTCAACTAGACACTGGATCGTTATTATTTCATCTGATTGATTACCTATACTGTTATGCTGTAACAATTACCTGTGAAATAATTGACCTTTTTCAGTAGAACAACCTAAGGTATTTGTCATGTCAATAAAATACAGCATGATATCAAGTCTGATTTTGTTTCTGTCTATGATCTTAAAGTTAAGAACCAAATATACTAATGTTGGAAGATAATTAAAAGAACATGACAGAAATGGCCAGGACTGTTTTTAAACTATCATATTAAGACAGTTTGCATCAGTGGGCTTTTTGAGAATAGACACCACTGAACACATGACGAGTTGGTGTATCGAGGACTGTATACAGCTCAGTAAAGAATTACCTGTTGATTTTGGGTTGTTTAGAAGAAACGTCAGCAGAAACCTATCTTTAGAACATTTAACATTACTGTCATCTACCCTCTGCTGTACCAGAGGAATTAACAATCAGGTTATGAGGGCTCAGAGAGGGGATTTAATTTGTTATAGATGTGTTTTCAGTGGGCTGAACTGATACCTCTGCTCCAAGACTGAATCACGATGCTGAGCATTTGCACTTCACTGTTCTGTTTAGCCAGAGGGTCTGATGGAAAGTTCATCAGTCTTTCAGCTGTAGGTCCAGGTCATAAAAGACATAAAGCCAAACTGTATTGGAAAATGGCTGTTACAGTTCTCAAGTCCACCTCAGGTCCTCATCAAAAAGCCTGATTAATTTGTGAACTGCTTAGATTCAAGTTGCTAACACAAAAATCTAAATGCTCTTCTGTGCACATTGTGCCTGGAGGACAGAGCACATTCTCATTAATATAGCAGTGTCACCTATGATTGGATTGATGGAAATGATTTACAGAGGATTAGGAAATCTTGTTCTGTTTTACCAATAAACAGTGTTACATTATCACATTTCAATAGCTAATTCTATTGCTGTGCCTTTTCTCTTGAAAATTAACATGATTTTCAGAGGGAAAATAATTACATGTCATTCATAATCCATTAACTAGATAAAAAAAAAAAAATTGGGTGCTTATTTTCAGAGGGAGAAGGCTAGAGTATCTGCACTTCCCTCATGTGGTATGTTAGTGTAAAGGCTTCTAGTAACCCTATTAATCAAATGCAGTCTGGTAGCTTGCATTCCTCTTATTTGAGTAGAATTATTTAGGAGCATCAGAAATAGACTTTAAGAAAAGGAGCTTTATTTGAAGACTGTTGCTAGTATTAATGCTGGTGAATACTGAAGGAGTTTAGATACAGAGTTACAGTGATTTGGCAAGAAAAGCAAGCTGGAGCACATAAACCTGGGCGCTCATTTTTTTTGTGCAATACAAGCAAATAAACTCTAAAAAATACAAGGAAAATAATGAATGTTTGCACCTTACACAGAGATTTTCATCTGTAAATCTCAGGGGTGTTTTTTACAGAAAATAGCATCGGTTCCATTTTACATATCAGGAAGCTGAAGCACTAGAAAGGCAAGATATTTGCTTGTATTTAGACAGCAGCAATTGTAACACTGCTTTGAGATCTCAGTCTAACTAGTCAACTTCACTGTCACTGTAGTAATACAGGTTACTTCTAAAGAGACTATGCTAGTTACTGGGCATTTTTTTGTAAGGGACAATTTTTTTCCTTTTTTCTCTTTTTTTTCATATTTTTCTTTTTCAGCTCCTAAACACTTTAGGAGACAATAGCTTTTTTACTTTTTTTTTTTTTTTCCCCAAATGCTAAACTGGGCAGGCAATTTTAATGATTTTTCAAACGCATTTGTTGTTTTTAAGTAGCACTTGCCAAAGAACCGTTACAGCTATGATTAATTCCTTCTGTCACAGGAAAAAAAAATGAAAATAAGCCATGAAAAAGCTGCAAGGCTTTTAAGTATGAATAATTTGCTGATGGTCTAGGAAGGGATTACAGTGCTGAATACACATCTCTATAAATATTAAACCAGATTTTTTTTAACAAAACTATACTTCAGGACACGCTTACAACAGCTAAAATAGCTATAGAATTGTGTTTTATTCCTATCTTCTGTCAACTTTCAAGAAATTGATGTTTCAGAAGAGCCATCCTGCCAAGATATTTAAATCAATCTAACCTACTTTAATTTTAATCTTCAGAATTCAGTCAGACTTCATTTGGTTCCTGACTTCATGTTGGTAGGTTTACATAATTCTAGATTGTTATTCAGTGCTTCATCTCAACTGAAGCACTGAATTTGCTGGAGATCTGACTACTGTTCCCCACATCCCTCTGTTTCTCCACTGTTTATAGAGGAGTATAGTCTTCTAATCTGAGTGTATCACTGGGTATTTTGGTTTTCCTCTGTGAAGGCCTGACCCATTGCAGTTGGTTCAAGTATTATCATTGTTAGCAGCAGACTTTGATCCTTCTAGGCTTATACCCCATATAGCAGTATTTACAGTCACACTGTAAATATAGCAGCATAGAAACAATAATAGGAATTTTGCAGAATTTTCTTGCAAAGATAGAATCTGTGATAGAAGGCATGCAAGAATTACAAAGTAGGGGAAAACCAGTGCCTATCAGTGTTTAGATGATAGTGTGTGTCACAAAGCAGAACAAATGTCTGGGTATATATCGTGGGCAGGTGTTAGCTTCCACCACATGATATCAATTTACAGCATGTGTTTTAATTTGGAACAGACAGATGTTGTGGGGATATTTTTCTGTAATACTTGAAATGCTTTGCTTCTGTAACTTAAGTTGCCGATACTCTAGTTTTCTGTCCTTCAGAACTGTGACTTATGCCTTTAAAACAATGCAAGATTTAATGTGTGAATAGTTCTTGCTTTGCAGTTTGGCTAAGGCTGTGAATATGTGTGAGGTTTGAAACAGAAAGGCAGAATAGCTGTCTTTATTGCTGAATTGTGCTGTTCTTGTGATTTCTGAATGCTGAAATAGGTTGTTGTCTCTTGCAGATAGCTTTGAGGTCTATTAGGTACATAAACAAATTTTAACTACAGCTATGTGGTCCAAAGCTGGTTTTGTGATAGCTATTGTTTCTAGACAATGTGTCAAACACTTTTTAAATCATTTACGCATTTTCTTCACCTGTGTCCCTTGGAAATCAGTTTTCTTTTCAAGTAAAGTTATTGGTGAAAATAGGATATTTTATCCCACTGCCTACAACTTTACAGCACCATATGGATCATTAAGGCCTACAAATGCTTACAGTAGGGCTCAGGAGGAGAGTACAAGTCGACTTTCATACTCACTGAAGAGACACTATTCCTGGAATATTATCATACTGGGGATTAGTTTGCGAAGAACAGAACTATACGATGAAAGAACTATTAAATGGCCAGCAATCAACTGCAAGCCAATGCAGACATGCTCACTTGATAAGAGTAAGTTTATTTAAGAGACAAATTATAATAGTTCATTATGGAGATGAAAAAAGCATTAATGTGACTGTATCCGATGCAAAGTCCCATTTCACTGCAGATCACAAACTGGATAAATCAACGTGACTGCAAACTTCATCTTCTTGTGACTTATAGACTGTGGCACTCTGGGATGCATCCTGCTGTAAGGAAGGCAAATGGGATTTGCTGTGAAACTTGTGTTTCTAATGCAGCTGTTGGCAAGAGGTTGCTGTGCAGATTCCCAGTATCCAGTATCCCTTCAATTTCTTGGCCATTTTCACTTTCGTTACTGGCTTCCCAACATCTCTGATGCTGCTGGTTTCTGGGCTTTTCCTAATACAGGCTATATGTTTGTCATCTAATCAGCATGGGGGGTTATTTTGTGTTATTTCTTCCATCCTAGTCCTTCTGGTTCCCTGACTTTTGCTTAGTGTTCTGTGTCCTAGCTAACACTAAGCTAGAAAGCTCACATAAACCGAGTACCAGTGTGATCCAGGCAAAATACTTCCTTTATCTATAACTATAGCCATCGTCCTTAACCAGTGTCATGGTTTAATCCCAGCCAGCAACTCAGCCCCACGCAGCCGCCCGCTCACTCCCCCTGCCCCGGTGGGATGGGGAAGAGAGTCGGAAGAGTAAGAGTGAGAAAACTCCTAGGTTGAGATAAGAACAGTTTAATAATTGAAATAAAGTAAAATAGTAGTGGTAATAATAACAATATAATAATAATAGTAATAATAATATACACAACAAGTGATGCACAATGCAATTGCTCACCACCCGCTGACCAATGTCCAGCCCGTCCCCGAGCAGCGATCGCTGCCCCTTGGCCAACTCCTCCCAGTTTCTATACTGAGCACGATGCCGTATGGTATGGAATGGCCCTTGGGGCAGGTTGGGGCAGCTCTCCTGGCCGTGCCCCCTCCCAGCTTCTTGTGCACCTGGCAGAGCATGGGGAGGTGGAAAGTCCTTGACTGGTGTAGGCACCACTTAGCAACAACTAAAACATCAGCGTGTTATCAGCATTATTCTCATACTAAATCCAAACCACAGCACTATGGCAGCTACTAGGAAGAAAATTAACTCTATCTCAGCCAAAACCAGGACAACCAGTTAATATCCAGGTATATGAATTAAGCTTTGTGAATTTTGAAAATGCATACTTAGCGGCTGGAAGAACATGCACTCAGCATACCATAAAGTAAATAAAGGCTAAATACAGTTTTGGTATTCTGTAGTGTTTGGATACTGGATTTGTTAATTATGTTGTTTTCATGACATTCAAAAGAACTGATGCTTGGCTAGTTAAGGCAGAGCATGCAGAATAATCTGTTAATTTGGACTATTTAATAGAAATAATTCAGTATCTGCAAGAAAGACAAAATGTGATTACTAGCATATTGCTATAGCCAGCCATTGAGATAAAATCACTGGAAGCAGGTCAACATTTTCATTTTTAAAAAGTATTAAAAAATGCAAAATTGTAGCTGTTTGCCCTAAGAATTTCAGCTGGGTTTTAAAGAGAACATAAGTCTGATCTTAAGTGCACTGAATTTAGTAGAGTGGTTCCATGAATTTTGGTGGCACCTCAGTTGAGTTCTACCTGTGTATTGTACAGTCAGTAATCAACAATTTGGAGCTACATTTTTCACACTACGCTGAGAGCTGCATGCATGAGTGCATAACAACTGCAAATGTGCCTCTCCCCCACCCAGTGAATATTCTTAGGTAACTCCTTCAAGCCAATAGAGAAAACTTTGGCAGAAGCTTTCTGAGGCTTTCAGCTAAAATTATAGGAGTGAAAGACTCTGAATAAATTACCCGCGTATTTAATTCATGCTCAAAATACAGCTTGCTCATTCCATCTCCACCCTCTGTGTACAGTCTCAGTACATAATATATAGTGCCTTTTAAAAGTGGAAAATTGACTTGATAAACAGGTGTACCACAGATGAAGTCTGTTATGTGTCTTCGATTTTGTGTGTTAAATGTCTTAATTATGATTCATGACACTTGATAACGTATAGTTAGGGTATTATCATAATCAGGTACGATTTTATCATAGATATATGTACAAATTATGTTAAATAATTGTTTTGAAATCACATCTAATCATGAGAAACAGCATCCTGGATAATACTTCAAACACAGTTCAGGTTACAGTCCTTGCAGCTACCTAACTGATAACTAGTTTCTCACGCACCTAAAGCCATTCTTTCACTTGAAAATATGAAGACCACACAGGCCTGGTGGACTTGCAGCTTATCCCTGAAAAAAAAACATTTAATTCATCTGTGAACAGGAGAGATTATTTTATCTTTTCAGCTGTAGCATTTTTCTTGATGAAGTAGTCACCAAGATCAGGGAAATCCATGGCTCCACAGTACAGATCAGACTGCTGGGCTGGGGCCTGTGTTAGAAGAATGACAGTAACATAAGCTCAGCAGAAGGTAGCAGAAATGAATAAAAGGTCCTACCACGCAAATACCCCTGTGTTTTTAGTGAGTCAGTATTTCTGAATGAATAATTTAGAAAATAAATTTAACCTCTTTTTCCTGCTTTCAGAATAGTATCAAAAAGAACCCTATTTTGTTCACATTCATCTATTATTCATAAATAAATGCTCCCCTGAAATTGATCACTGTTTGTTCTTTGCTGTAATTTTTCCATTGAGTAATATTATGTTTGTATTGGTTTGGATGAGTGCTCAAGAAGCCCTGCTGTGTGTATTCAAATATAACATTTCTCTTAAAGAACCCCGTCCATCTCTTCTACATGGGCTTTTAGGTATCTGTCCATCTTTTGATCCTCCCTCTCAAATGACAGTGTTACAAAATTATATACCATTCCATAGCACAATATACCACTCTAATTCTGCAACTTTGAAACTTCACCCTATGGATAGCTTTTGGAAATCCTCAATCTCACCCAGTTCTAGCAGTTCACACATTACACCATTGACTGTATTTCCAGACGTGCTATTTATAATGAAATTACTACGAATATAAAGTTGATCTTTTGAGAGGTGTGACTAAAAGATCACTAGTTTGCATAATAGATTAGAGGTCACTTGGACCTTGAATTTAAGAACAAAGTAAGTATAGGCATTTAACATGGTATAAGGAAGATTACATTGTCTTTATTAATAAAGTAATAAGCTACTTAGAACTGTAATAGAAAAACATGCCAGAGTTAATATACAGCATTAACATTTTAGTCTTGACTTTTTTTTTTTTAAAGAAGGTATAATGATTTTCTAGTGTTGTGTTCTTATATATCACTTAGCTATATTTTCAAAGTTAATTGTGAAACACTTCCTAATATTTGACAACATTGTATGTCTGGAAACTTTATGGGAATAATGTAAATGTTGCTTATGTTAATAAATAAGATACTCCAACTGGAGCGTATTAGGTAGCCATTTCATATGGTTTACAAATGGATTTGTAGTGCATATACAAATTAGATGTTTTAGGGAGAAAAACAGCATGTTTGAAGGCTAAGTTAGATCTCTGATAAAAGGTCTCTGGTATCAGTAGTTCAATAGTTCCTGCTGTAGTCCTATAGATCCTATAGATCTTTAGTTCTTGTTTTTACTAAGCCAAAGGGATTGTGAATACGATAACAGACTGTTAAGGTTTGCCATAGAACACTTAGAACAGACTTTGTTGCTTTCTAATACAAGCGTGTGACTTGTTTCTCCTCAAACAACTCAGGAAGAAAAGATATATTAGTGTGTAAAGGTAAACAAAATGTAACAGTAGATGAAAATTCCGTGTACAATTTGGGTACAAAAATGAACCATGAAAATATTCATTACATAGACTCCAAAATATACAATACAAAATTCCCCAAAACAACCAGATATGAGAAAGTAGACAACAACATTCTTACTGTAGCCTTATAGACTACAAAACCAATAAAATTAAACATTAGATGTTTCTTGCTTTTCAGCTGGGAACATCTTTGTCAGCAAGGTCTGATTACTCCTCTCTATTTTTAAGGGAATTTTCCATTAAACCCAACGTAAGAATATCCGACTTTTTAGAAGAAACATATTGCCACAATCTCTATGTAGTTATTGGTTGTATGTTACTGAGTTCAGTTTTCTAGAATGAGAAACACAGTGTCAATTCCTTCCTAAAATTTTGTAATTAATGTGTACTTTTTTTTTTTTTAAGTTTTGGAGAGCTTAAGCTGTCAGTAATTATCTTTATTTAACAGGGCAAGTCATGTTAACTGAGACACTGGACTGGTGAACCTGAATTGCTTTGTTTGTGAGATAAAGTCTTTGTGTTCTGCTATTACTATATTAACACCTGATGCTGAGTTTCTAATGCAAAAAGCCATGATTATGTTAGCAGTTATTTTAAATACAGAAGAAAATGCTTTTAACCAGTTTGGGAAGATGGGTAGCAGGAGAATGTGGATGAAAGGAAGTGGGAATGGCAAGGCAAACATTTACGATATTAACACTTTTCCTTTCTTGTTTTGTTGGGTGTGAAAATGTATACATACATTTTCATATCCTTTCTCAGGTTATCAAGCCATTATTCAAAGACAGCTTTTTTAACCTACATATCCAATAAGTAATTTACCCTGAACAGCAAGAATACGAAGAGAGTAGTGGGCCATGCTTTTTTCATTCTCAGACTATTAAAAAAAACCCCACACCCACAGAAAAGGCCCTTTGATTAAGAGCTGTGAAATTGCAAAACCTTGAATTAAACAGAAAGGTGGAATTTCTTGCTTTTTATGAATATAATTTTAAGTTTCAGTTCCATATATCCAATGAAAATCAACAGGAATATGTGAAATGTCTGGACCTGAATTCCCATTTATTTCTCAGTGTAAAGAAAATCTCAAAGAAGGTTCAAATAGAAACATTTTACAGAGCCAGGTGTTTTCATAATTATACACTTCAGGTATTTTCTATCTTTTCTGAGGTGTTTGACACTGACTATCCCTCAAACAGATACAGGGGCTTGGCTGCATGTTGTCTAGCTTTCACATGGCAATTCCACTGGTTTATTTCCACGGGCTTAAATGAGAGATTTAGTCTTGCAAGGAATGCACATTAAGAGGAAAGAACATAGAAGTTTGGTTAATTTCTGGTTTTTGGGGCTTTTCCTCTCAGTGCTGATGAGGTGGGGAGTTTTATCACATGTTATCAAGAAAACATTTAAAATCCTTTTTAGGCATTTTATATTTTATTTTAAAAGTTGATATTACTAACAAAATAACTAACATCTCATGTTGTTGCCATTGCCACTGCAATTAATTCACTGAACCAATTAAGGGGGTAACATCAAAATTGAGGTGAAATCTAAGAGTGTATACGCTCAAGACAATTTCATAAATTCCAGTTGCTATGAAGAATTACAAATGGATCTCCTTGCCTTTTCAACATTGTTCTTCTCTTTCCTTCTCTGAAAAATGATTTAGAGGTACCAGCTCTCAGCCCGTAGTTTACAGATGGAAGCTGTAGTGATTATTTGTAAGGTGGGAAATGGGCAGTCATTTAATTTCTGAAAACTCTAAAAGGTTGTCGTGCTCAGGAGTATTGCACACAAATGCAGGGCAGTTCTGCTGATTCATCCTGGCAGCCTAGCATCACAGGATAAAAGGAGGTCATTTCTAAGTAAAGATTATAAGTGGGGTTTTTTTCCACCCAATACTTTTTTTTTTTAATCACACAAAGTATAGTTCTTCTTTCTTAACAGAAATTTTCCAAAAAGATTTATCTATAGTTCCAGCTGTCTGTCTTAATGTTCCTGTCTTTGAGTGGAAGGAAAGGTTAGAAGAAGCTAGGCCAATAGATCTTTCATGAAAAATTAGTAGCAACCAACTCAGGAGGATATTTGAAGTTGTAATTTTAAAGTGAAAAATAAAGGAAGCTGTATTTTCAACATTAGCCCAGGAAAGCTGTGCTTTATTCAAAGCAGCATCAAAATTTTTTATGTGGTGGGTTAGGTCACATAACCAGAATGCTGCAATGGATGTATACAGGCTCTTTAGGAAGGACTGGCTGGACAAGCGAGGAGGCAGATAGAAAAGGAGATGGAGCCAGACTCTTAGTGGTGCCTAAAGGACAAGACACAATGATGGACAAAACCTGAAATATGTAAAATTCCATTCAAACAATTAAAAAAAATTTTTTTTGTTGTTGTTTTTCCAGTGGAGGTGGTCAGACACTGGAACAGGTTTTCCAGAGAGGTTGTAGACTCTCCATGCTGGGATATATTTGAAACACAATTGGATACTGTCCCAAGCAACTTGCTCAATGTAATCTTTCTTTGATAAGGGAGATTGGACTAGACAATCTCCAGACATTCCTTGCAGCCTCAGTGATTCTGTGACATGCATCATTCCTTAAAGCAGCTAAAAATTATTGGGACCATTTCTGAGATCCAGATACATTTGTTGCATTTTTGGAATACATTTTTTGATTGGTTTTCTTATTTTCTACACCTGCATATTGTAGAGGCTTTTGTTTCACTGTAGTCTTTACTGCCACTCTAGAACAGGGTATATTTTTAAACAGGTTTATTTCATGAATACAAAACTGTGATTTGGGCACATCCCATAAAGCATTTTTAAATAAATCCCAATTATGATTCACATTCTAACATACTATCCACTTTTTCTTATGATCGCTTTTTCTTTGTCGTCTTTGAAAAGGTTAGTTGTTTACACATAGAAGCTTTCTGATAAGAACATGGGCTTTTTAAAAAATTTTTTCATCAATTTTTCATTGGACGGTGCTTTTTCACAAGCCAAGTAGATTTTTTTTATGGGACTTTTATAGAGCAATTACTATTGTGAGGGGCTTTCATTGTGCAATTAAGACAAATGTTCTGCCACATTCGTTAATTACTGGAACACTGAAAACACCAAACAAAACAAAGCACTCCGTCTTGAAAATAATTGAAGAATCACTTAAGCTAGAGCACCCTGCATTGGAAAATGTAAGGTACTAACAAGCAGGCTGAACATCTGCTATCTATATTGCTTCCTTCTTCTATAACAGAACATAACAAAATGAAGATATTAGAGGTGCTGCCTACCTCCAAATACATCCTGCTTCTGAAAAAGGCTACTTCTCAGTAAAAATTCATGAGGTTTGTAATCACAACTTTATCATTAAAAGAGGTAGTTTCTGTGATGAGGTGGCTCAGAGAGAGGCATCAGATATATGGACCTTTCTTCCACATACTTCAAATTTATCCCAAAGCTGGTGACCTAATACTCTTACTGAGTACAGCTTCCATCTTCCAATCTCAAATGAGATGACTTGGCACCTTCAAAAGCAGAAACAGAGAGGTGAGTTGGCTCTCCCCACTCTAGCAGTTATTGTGATGTCATGAAGAGTTTATGAATGCCAAATTTCAAGTTCCTACAGTTGACAGTCAGTTCTGACAGTCGTATATTCCAGTTTTCACACAAGTAAAATTATGATTATCAAATCTACAGTAACCATCAAATCAGCTTGCCTCACAGGATTGCTGTGAAGATTTTCAATCTTTACGCCATCTTTTGTCCATGCAGTTCATCACAGTGCCTGTGCACCACTTAATGTTTAATGTATTTACCATCACAAATCCCTAGTAAGGTAGGGAAGCAGTGTTACACCCAGCACAGAGGAGGTAACTGACGTATAAGAAATCTGCAATGGAACAAAGATTGAATTCTGGTGTCTGAAAGCTGTCACTCCAACCAGTGGATCAACTATAATCTGCAGATTCTGAGGCTCTGACAAGGCTGTATAATTGCTATGTGAGACTTTAGTCATAAAAACTATTTTAGTTAATAGAAAGCTGGGTTTCTTTCTCAGGTTTCAGACAGGAGAAATAGTGAAAAGGTATTTCTTTGTGAGCAGTAATCCCTTGCAAGCTTTTCTCTCAACCGTTTTGCTTTTCTCCTTGCTCCTCATTAGCTGCATTAGGCATCATAATCCCATTATGGAAATGAGTTGATGAGCTAGGAGACATCCTCCCCAAACAGCATCTTCTCCAGAGAGTTAAAGAAGAGGGGAAGACATCATCTTAAACCTATTTACAGCCAATCGGAATAGGAATGTGAACAATCGGTGACCAAAGCCGTGTTATAATAAGGGAATTAGAAATGAAACCATAGTGTTCAGAAAATCCATTTTCAGGCTTTAGGAATAATTCTTCCCTGATGACTCCCCGTTTTCAAGGCTTGTTTGTCTGATAACAATGAGAAAATTCACTCTTGTGCTGCATAATGGAGTGCCAAAGTATACAGCACATCCGAAAAATTCATTTTAGTACTGAAATCATCTGTCAAATGCCATAATATCTATCTTACACAGCTGAACAAATTTGCCAGTCTTTTAGTAGAATATGATAATGGTGATGAATGCATTGACAAGATGACATGCGCTCCAGCAGCAAGCAATATTTCAGAGAGGGATTTTCTTTCTAAAACAAAGTAAGAGATCACAATCAACCTTGTGGATAAATTGCTGCGTAGAAATTGAGGAAGATTCTTGATGATCCTCTGTCAAACATCCTTCACCATGTAATGGTAAATCCTGTGGCAAACATCCTGACTGAGAAGCTGTGTGTTTCTGTGTCTGCTATGGACCAAGACTGCCCTAATGAAGTTTTTATTGTAGACAAGATTATATTGCAGCACTTGAAATCAGGGATTTTCTATTCCTACTGGACTGAAATAAAAAAATGTTCAGAGAGAAGACTTGCCTATTGGAAAGTGGTAATGTTTTATTTTTCAAGCAAAATAAAACAGAGTGCTTCAATCTTACCCAATTTCTTACTGAAAAAAATTTCCCATTGTGTCTTGCCCTATGTAGCCTGCATTGTGTTCCTGGCATGCACATATTTGGCTTTACCAGGCACCAACCTCTGGTCTGTATGAACGAGGAACGGGTAGAGCATTAGTCCCATTGCAGAACATCATGACCTTCAGTGACAAGCTAATTTGGAGACAGTGTAAGAAAACAGCAAGTTACTTGCTGCTGAAACAAGGAGATTAAAACATTGACATGGCCTGAGCTACTTCTTTCCCTAGACTATTCTAGGGTCCTGCTCAGAATTTGTGCTCCAAACTAAGTCACTGTTTAACGATTAAAGTAGATTTCTTCTCTCTGAATATGATTCCCCCTCTAAGTAGGGCATAGGCTTTGACATATGGGAATAAACTGGGATGGGAGTTTGAAGTATATTGATAGAATTGATTCTCCAGCTGCCTTACATTGGGGATCACTGAGTGGATGAATTTGATTCCAACCAAGGTGTGGGATCTGTTTATTGTAAGGATCTAAACCTCTCAAGTGTAGTTACCATTCTATTCTAATAAAATCTTTACTAAAAAGGGGAAATAAAATCAACAGTTTTGTCACAGATGACACTACCTAGACATCTTAATAGAGTAGGTTGTTTTATTAAGTTTTTCTGTCAATCCATAATTTTGTATAGTAGGAACTACTCATTTGTACATCATTGAAATAAGTGACTGTTAGATGAGAGACAACTTGAGATCCACTTTCATTTGCATTTAGCAAGTTAAGCTGTTGTTTTTTCACATAATTTATTAAAGGAGTTTCAGAAAGATACACACATTTTGTTATCCTGGGAAAATACTTGTGATGCATCTCCTGTGTCTGTTCTTACAGATTCTGTAGGAAAAATCCTACAAGTTGCATTTATAAAAATCTATCACTGAAGACTGGGAGGAGAGCTGTGTAAAATATTTGCATAGCACCTTCTCTGTGGGCTAGATGATGTGAAAGTAGTCCTGCTTCGGGTTTTATTACATGCTTGAAATTCATTGCAAAATATTAATCAAAAGGCTTGTTAAAGTAAAAGAAAATGCATTGTAAAACAGACATTTGATATTTTTTGGCTCAAATAAATAGAAGGTTGAAAGGGTTTCAGTTGCTGACCTGAACAGAACAGTAGACAGCGCTAGGCAATGGAGGCACTGAAAATAAATCTCCCCGTGAAACAAACTCTCTGTCTGTCTTTTTCCCTTGCTGTAGGGAAGGAGGTAGAACTACCCTACAGTCTTCTCTCTGCAGCAGCTGAGGCCCATTTGCAGCTCTGTCCACACTTCACCTCCCCCATAGATGATAGTGCTCATTTATTCTGGCCAACTTAGAGCTAGAAATTATGATTTGCTTGCAGTGAGTAACAGCTAGAGACCAGTGCTTCAGTGTAGAAAGCATTGCCATGAGTGTGGAACAGAGCACTAGATAACGGTGCAGCCTATTTACAAGGTCCTAGCAGACCCTGGGTAACAAACGGTGCAGTGAACACACAAGGCGACAATGAGGTGGTTCTGGTTCTGATGTTAAGCAGCAGTCACAGGTAAACTATATGTAAGGACTGAGAAGATATCACAGTCAAGTTACCTGGACCCACAAAAAGTTAATTTGAGTCCTGCAAATGAAAAAGCCTTTTACTGCAGTTCTGTGGTGGCTGCCTCTCACTGCTGCACAGCATCAACCAGATTTACCCTCAGTTTCACAGAACGAGGGAGACAGTTTAAAACAGACAAGCTGTAAATTGAGATGTTCAGAAAGTATTTTTTACATCATCTTTGTAATAGCACAGATATTTATAGAATAAATAGCATGGAAAGGTTATTAATAGCAGTAGGAAAGAAACAGTTTCCCCAGAAAAGGCACTATGTGTAGAAGTCTGTTAACAAAACCAACGATATGGATAAATGTGGTATGTGAGGTAAAAATCGTAACACTTTAGGTGCTAATGATTTCTGTTGCATCTATTCAGCGACAGAAGTGGTATGCAAAGGAGTGAAGGACAGAAAGGTTGATAAAGCTATTTTGGTAAATATGATTCAGAAATAACCTCCAAATGTAAAATAGGAATTTGCCATTTGGTGATTTGGAAATATATGTTTCTCATTTGTTACTATTCTTTTAGAAGTAAGACAAAGTATTTGACAACTTTTATCTGTTCTTTGAAACAAAGAAATTAGTAATGAAGCATTTTAGTCTTGCTTTGTGGTGACATAGAACCTCAGGGAATTAAAAAAAAAAGAAAGAATACACTTAATGGCAAACCTATTGAGCAATCTAATTCTACAAACTACTTCTGAAGTTTTATCCTTTTTAGCTTAAACAGTTAATTTGCATCCATCAAAAGCTTTTCATGAGATGGATTTCATCTCTGAACACCATTTCATGCTTCATTATACTACATTGATGGGGATTTTGGGGTACTCATTACTCAGTTTTTTCTTTTTTCTTTTTTTTTTTAAAGAAATGGAAATAAATTAATAAATCCAGAGGGTGGGTTTTTTTGCTTCCTCGTTCCAGAAATATATTTCTAGGGAGCTTAACACATTGGATACTTAAACAGTGTACAACATCTGGTTTGTGCTATCTCTTGTGAACATTGTTCTTGCCTGGCCTATGGTAGCTGTTGTGAAACACTGAATTTTGGGGGAGGCTCCAGGCTGGATTCTCACAGTCTTTTATGTCCCAGCTGGCATTTAGGAGCACCGGCACAGTTAGAAAGTCAGGAAATGGGTTTATGTCTATGTACACCTCTGCCATCCCCTGGATGGTATTAGAATTGTTTGATTATGTACCTCTTTTTTCAGAGAGCCATATGAGGTTGTATTTCTGGAGTAAAAGGGTTGAAGTTTTTGCTTTGGTGATACTATAAGGCTAGATTGTACAGGTGTTTCCTAAATGGTACCCAGTCCCAAGAGCAATCCCACAGAAACATACAGAACTCCTGCATAAGCAATTGCTTTTAAAGAGCTTGTATAACTCAGACTACAGGAAGTTTTGATCATCGTTACTATGACCGCAAAGCAGAGATGACCAAGTGGTAATTAACTTGTTATTGATTTCTTAATAGAGTTGTCCCTCTGTTAAAAATAGGGTCATGTAAGGAAGATAGCTTATCCCTCCTGACAGACTGCTGGAGAGCTATACTCAGCCTGCTCACCCTGAGGCACCCTTCCATACAGCCTTGCTGGAAAACTCTTTCCAGTTTTTACCTATTTCTGTAGACCTCTCCAAGAACATCCTGACCTCCTACAAGCCTTTTCACCTATGAACCGCTCTCCAAAGTTTACATCTATACAAGTCAGCATAAATCTGCCAAAATTGTTTAAATCAGAAGTAGCCTAGTCTGTACTTAGAATTACCCAGAGTTCTATATTTGTAAATCATGAAGATGAAATACGTGCACTGAGGCAGTGAGAAAAGTATCCTCAGTGTAATTCGCTTTTTTATAGTGAATATCCTTGAGTTACTTGCTGATTCTTCTGGTTAACTGAAAGTGACTTTAGTGGTCTTTCTCCTCCTACAGAGGGTACTTACTGAGTTTTAACTAGTGCCTGTAGTCTCCTGAAGATATTGTATCCAGGGTTTAAAAAATTCCCTGTGCATAGGTGAGAAAGAATTTGTTTTCTCTGTGAACAGTTGTAGTGTTGGACACCAGAGTTTATGAGCAATGTGGAGGTGGACACCAGAGATGTATCATAAGAGAGGTGTTTTGTTCTTTTGCCTCTTCTCGTCAGAACCCAGAGGCAGGATAATATAACCCTGAAGGAAACTGCTTCCCTTCACAGTCACTGCAATTGTGGCTGCTGGAGCATGTAATTACATGGAGGGGAAAAAGAGCATGCAATGAAAGGTTGTCGAAAGCCTCAGGACTCCTAATCTCTCTGTCTGTTGTTGGGAAGTAAAGCCCTCTGTGGCAGAACATGTTTGGGTAATTGGAAATGGGACGCCTACTGCTTTCATTAGCCTGACTGTACCTATGTTAAATAAATGTATGTCAGTAGTATTTTCCTAATGCCCAGAAAGTTCTCATCTCCAGGGAAAGAGAAAACAGAGGCAATGTTTTATAATCTGTACAACATTCTTAAAACTATTGATTTAATAATGGTGCAACTGAGAATGAAAGCAGTGCGTAACATTCGGAGGATACAGCTGGACAATGTTTCTTTGAAGTTGAAGAGGGGATAAGTAGTGGTAGGGGAAAGGGGAGAAAACCAGCAACGGGGTGATGTCAGTACATCCTGACTTCTCTTTATCTGGTTTACCTTTGTTTATAGAGAGAAAGCTAGAGAGAAGACTTTGTCTATCATTGTGTTGGGCAAACAAGAAAGTTTTGTAAAACCAAGAAGAAAGCAAGAATTTGTCTGTGAATTCCTTTGTCACTAAGTTCCCCAACCTTCAAACCAACAGAGAAATTAAGAAACAATTCTGATTTTTTGTGTATTTCAGATATATAATAAGCAATATTCTAGATACCCAGGATACCAAAGGTAAAAATGGGACATTCCATTCTGCCGTGAGAACAGAGGTGGAATATATGAAACCCAGTGGAAAAAAAGCTCTCTGTTGTCAGTGAGTTCAGCTGTCATTCATAAAGTCACAGTGTCCTTGCACTGTCATGCCCAAAGCAATGTGCCCTTGTGGCAAAGAAGGTTAATTGTATCCTGGGCTGCATTAGCCAAAATATTGCCAGCAGGTTGAGGGAGGTGATCTTTCGCCTCTACTCAGCACTGGTGAGGTCAGTCCTGGAGTACTATGTCCAGGTCTGGGCTCCTCAGTACCAGAGAAACACAGACATACTGGAGAGGGGGGCTGCAGACATGATTAAGGGACTGGAACATCTCTCATGAGGAAAGGCTGAGAGTGCTGGGACTGTTTAGCCTAAAGAAGAGAGAGCTCAGGACAGCGGATCTTATTAATGTCTATAAATACCTGAAAGCAGGGTGCAAGGAGGATGGAACCAGGCTCTTTTCAGTGGTGCCCAGTGACAGGACCAGAGGCAATGGGCACAAACTGAAACACAGGAGGTTCCATTTGAACATCCTGAAACACTTTTTTACTGTGAGGGTGACTGAGCACTGAAATAGGTTGCCCAGGGAGATTGTGGAGCCTGCGTCCTTGGAGATATTCAAAAGCTGTGTGGACACAGTCCTGGGAAACTGGCTCTAGGTGGCCCTGCTTGAGCAGGGGGTTTGGACCAGATGGCCTCCAGAGGCCCCTTCCAACTTCAACCATTATGTGATTCCATGAAGCTCTAGTTTGCTACAGCAGGAGAAATAAGCTCTGCCAGTAACCCATTTAGTGTTGCTTACTACTCCATCTGAGATGGCTACCGTTTTGTGTAGGACGGCTACTAAAACTCTACAATCTGTTCCCTTCTTTAAATATCATCCCATCATGCAAGAACTAAATCCAGGTCAGGAAGAAAAACCTTTGCTAACCAATACAGCGGTACCACAGGGTTCAGGATCTGTCTTTAAAGCAGTGAAGAGATGAAAACTAGAGCTTCCTCTCCTCTCCTTCTTCGGTGATGGGAAATGATGCAATTTGGCACCATTGCTTATTTTTGATGCACTCAGAAAAGGGGAAAAAGAGGCATAGTTTAGATATGCCAAACTCTTTCTTAAAAATAAAACTGTAAGATGTGGTTCAGCCCACATACTATGCAGGAGTATAAATGGACACAAAACATGTTTTACACACTCCTACAAAATACCTTTTTATAAATACTGGATCAATGTTTTCTCAAATACTTGATCACAGCCTCCCCAAGTCTTTAAAAGGGGTCATAAAATGTGACTCAGCAGAGTCAGCAGCAGCTCTGCTCCTACAGGGCAGAGGAGTGTGAACAGGCTGTAATTACTGGTTTCAAGTGTTCTCAGTACTCGGGGACCTATTAGCTATCATTAATTGGTGGCAGCAATTCAGGCAGTTGTACAAAAGACATGAGCCGAAAGGACATTGCAGGTTCTAAAAGTTGAAGAATCAGAGCAATGGACCTACTCGGGTGAATTGCAAACATACTCCAAATTCTCCCAAAGACACCACCACCTGTTACAAATCTGGCTGCAGAGGGGGCATGTGTTACTGCCATTAAGCAAGTGTTGTACAGCATTGCCAGCTGCATTGCGTTTCCATGTGGCACTTGAGCAGTGTTAAGGAGACCTCATGAGCTAGTGAGCAAACAGTGGCCCAATAATGAACACCTCCAGCTGATGCATTCTGTATATGTTGCGTTCAATAAGCGCTGACACAACTATCGCAGAGCATCTGAACTATACAACTCCTCAAAGAAACAAGACAAACCACAATATTGTTTGAGTCAAGCCAGCCTTTTTTAAAAGAAAGATGACAAGAAACAGCATGTTCTCCTGTTCACCGAGTTCTCAGTTCATTTGTTTCCTAGCTGGCCCCAAACTAGGGAGTCTCTTTACTGAGAAGTGGAGTCCTGCATTCAGTGTCACAGAGATGCACTCAAGCAGAACAGGCTCAGACAAGTACCTTGATGCTGAGCTTCCCAATATTGTCACCCATTAAACCGCTGTCTTCTGAGGACAATAGGACAGGCGCAGAACTTGCAGTCACTGAATGTAGGACCCTAGCTGATGTGTTAATTGTGAAATGGATAAGCCCTTGCATTGAAGTGTTACAAGGGCATTACCACAGCTAATTGTTATCCATTGCATGTGTTTTACACCTTTTCTTCCTCACTGGTTTTACCAGACTTTTTTCCTAAACAGACAGAACACTCTGCTTTCCCGTTTAACTGACTTGGACAGTGTCCATTCTCAATGCAGAGTTAAGATTATTTATAAAGTTACAGGTAATTCATGACACAGGAGTATAAATGATAAAAGACTCACCTGCATTTTTGTCTTGTTTCTTTATTTTATGGCTTGTTAAATACATTATTTATTGTTATTTTACTGTAGTTTTTAAAAGATTTTACAGTCATTGGCAAGATTCTCTAAAGACACATACTGTACTCCATCCGTGATGAAGAGAAGCTCCCATTAATGTCAGTGAGAGCTCTGGATCAATAGCAAAATATCGCCACAGGGGTCTCATATGCTGTAATAATCACAGTGTCTCCTTCATGGGGGTTGGAGGGCTGAAGGAGGAGAACCGCTACAAGTAGACAGTATTAAAGCAGTCAGATCCTGTATCAGGCTGGTCAACATCTGACCTCAGGTCTCATAGTGACAGAAAAAATCTCTTCCAGAACAAATGTTAGCCAAGATTTTAACACTGAACTTTACAGGCACCATAGAGCTTGGATTTTCTAAACTGTATGACTTCCTAAACTGTCTTTCAGATTATCCTTCAGATCTGTCCTTCATGCAGACCTGTGATTCAGAAAGTATACCTTATGCTCTCTTTTCTTGTTGCAGAAATTTTTTGAAGTGTTCTGGCTTCCAAGAATTCTTTTTTTACTTTTTTTTTTTTTTTTTTTTAAAGAACGGATTTTCTTTTTCTAAAACACTGTGTCATGCTTTGGCTTTTATGTCTCTGCCTGGGCATGAAGTCATGAGAGCTTTGCCATTTACTTCAGCTGGGAGAAGAATTGAGGTACTTGAATGATCTCTTTGGAGGAAGGACTGTATTAATTTAGGTCTTGCATAGCTCTTTATATATTTATGAGGCTGTTTAATGGATTATTAATAAAGTCTATTCAGATCTTACATGCTGTCATCAAATTCTCCCTCTGTTTCACCAACGATGCCAACTTTAAGAGATTTTCAGTAGAATTTCCCACAAGTGTCTTCTTGTTGCCTTGCATGCCTGGAATGTGATCCCTGTGAAAGTGTATGAAGTTTGTACAGTGCCCTCCTCTAACTCTTCCTGGTAACTTGCATCTACTATGATTCTGTGTAAAGACCTTGACAATGCTGTCATTCCTGTTACTCTTACTAAAACCATCACCGTCTTACTTTGTGCAAACACCATCTTTTCATTATATAAGTGTACAGTACCTGAGGGACTGTGTGGTTTTGGTCTGAAAAGAGCACCATTATATATTACTATAATTGTGATCAGTGATGATTTTAGTCATCAAATTAGTAGTATGTCATAGCTTATTAAATTAATCATCAATGTGCTAATCAATATCTTTTAACAGTTCTAAAACAGTTATTAGTGTACTATGTTTATACACACATATATTTTTAGGAGGCCCAAATGAGTTCTAACACGTATTTTTTCAGCTGTCACCAAAAACTTCATTGTTAATGATTTTTGAGTCAGCTCACAGAACATCCTATGCAGCTGTGCATCTAAGAGCAACAGAAATGCTTCATTTCTGTTACTCCCTGTAGCACCTGCAACAGGTATTTCCCAGGGATGCAGGAAAAGAAGAAAATGAAGTATAAGGAAATGGATGTTCCACTTTCAAGTAGGTCCACACAAAAAAATTACATAGTCCTGTCATCTTTGGGAAAGAGACAGGTCATATCCTCACCCTCATTAACAGTGAGAAAGCTACAAGTGTTTAAATTGGCAAAATAAGCACAGATCGTGAATGCCATCATGGTCTTCATGTATAGCACAATTTGAGGACAGCAAGACCACTTACTCAGGCTTGTTCAGTCACTGAAGGCTTAGCCCTAATAAAAATGCTAGTCCTTTATTGATTAACCCATAGGTCATTGCTCAGGTAAAATTGCTGTAAAATGCCTTTCTTAGCCGCTTGCTACAAGTAAAGGCCATGATTTGTCTTAGCCTCATGTCCCATTGAGAACAGAGAAACATATCGCAAACACCTGTGAATTTCTGAAACTCTCATCTGATTTTTATCTGACCTTTTCCTGAAACATTATCACACAAATACATTTTTCCAGTCAGACCTTGGTTCTAAATGGATAAAAGGACCAGAGAGAAAATAAGGACGTTTCTTTCTGTTGCTTGTTTGGGATTTTATATACATAAACCTCCAGTAAATAAATCTCTGAATGAAAAATTGATGCAGGTTTTCTTTTTTTACCTTTCTCCTCTTATCAGAAATGCACTGAGCCTTATCTTGCTGAATATATTCACTGATCTTGGCTATTCATTAAAAGTAATAGAACAGCTAAATAACTTTAGTACACAGCAGCTCCAACATCTTTTGTTTAGTTTCTTCAATAAATCATATTGTCAGAGGTTACTTTATTTTACTATTGTGTCACTGTAAAAGAATGAACTATATTTTGAAAATTTCCATCCCTGTTGCTTAAGCTCTGCTCTACTAAGTTTAATACCCTGACAATTCCAGCCATAATTTACTCCTTGGAACAGGTCATTAAGTACGCATTGCTGCTTCAGACTTCTTCTTTGATCCATTGCCTTTTATAAAATATAGAAACAGTCTAAATAGTCTCCATAGAAAGAATTTTCTTTTAGGTTGGTATTTAACTATGAATCATAATACATAATTCACCCACCCATCCAGAAAAATTTCTTGCACCACACAGACTTGTTGCTTTCATTCTCAGAAAGCCATATGGTGCTTCATCATTTGCCACAGTGGACTGATTCAGAAATAATAAGGTTAATCATATTACCATAGCTAAGTGAGCAGATATGCTGGTAAAGCAGGTAGTATCTTCTGTGTTACCTGTAGATAATACAGTTGCTCTGGGGCAGTTCACCAGGGATTGTCAGAGTCACTTATGGGAATCTGATGTGATTGGGTGTGTAAAACTATCAGGGTAGCTTGGTTGGGGATGCAGGATAGTGTTTTAAGCCTCTCCCATGGGCAGATCAAAGCAGTTAATAACACATCAGGGAATGGTCACTGTGATGATACAGCTAATCTCTAGGGAGGAAATTGCATCTTTTTCCTCCAGAGAATTGTACTCAATCACTATGAAGGAAGAACATTTATGAATGAAATAATCATGTTGCAATTATGGGATCACTTCTGTCACTTCCAAAAACTTTAGCCTTCAGAGCATCCCATTTGCAACTATTAAATTAGTTTAAGTATTTGCAGGACCCTGCACAGAGAATGCATCTATTTCTACAGTGTTAATGGGTCAAATTGCATTATCCTTATTGCATCGATAATATCTCTGTCTAGAACAGGACTGTTTCAAATAACGGTCCTTAAACTGTCTTTAGGGTCAGAGAATTTTTATGTTAAGAGAGTTTTTTTAGAAAGACCAGTGTTGTCTATAAATACATATGTGATAACTGCATAGGTCATTTCATCCTCCTAACGTATAGGCAAATTTTGCTATCTATCATCTAAATAGTCCATGAATCTTCACCCAACACTTCTCGTTTATCCATTTTTCATGTTTATTTTTTCATAGATATTAATCATTTGAATCTATTTATAAAGGTAATGTATTTACATGTCTAGACATCTGAATATTCAAGCTCCATTTCTCATTCCATGCAGCAAAAATTGATTAGCTGTACCTAGAGAAAATTTGTCAGAGAGTAACTGCCAATATTAACATCTGCCAGCCAATCTTCTTTATAATCAGCAGCAAAAAGAAGTGATTTTGCCTCTTGGGAGAGCTTTCAAAGTTTCCTGTCTCACTTTGCAGTTTATATCTCTCAGGGGTGTGAATATGAATAATATTACAATTCTCCATAGCTTCATCTATCAAATGTGTAAACTGATGACAGGATCCTAGTAACAAAACACTGGGACAATGACATCCCCTAGGCTACTCTATTAAGAGAAAAAACAGAGTCAGCTTAAAAGACTTGTGGTCTGAAATGAACTTTTGGGGTAGAATTGACCCAAGGTGTGCAGGGTGATAAAAAAGAAAAGATCAGTGCAAATACAGAAACAGTTATCATGTCTCGGTGAAAACAATGTTAGATCTTAGCAGCAATATGCAGCTCAGGGTACGTGCGCTTCAAACAAGCCACCAAACAAACAAACAGAATATTAGAGCTGAGACATCAAAACCACAAAGACTTGGTGGGTGCCAATTCCTATTAATTTTAATGGGCATCTAGCATCCGTATTCCTTGGGATCGTTTGAAATTCATCACAAAGCATTAATAAATGCTTATATTCCCCCCATCCTCCTTATTCACGTCAGCAGTGACTCAGTGTGGAAACTAAACCCAGAATCTAGCTAAAGGGAAGGTAGTCAGGGTGTAGCAGAGGTATGGTGATGCCTTGTCAGGCCATGGGCAACTTGGGGAGTTTAGTAATAGCGTCATTCCTTTCCCTGTATTCAGAACAGGAATTGAGGAAAAGGTGATCCCCTTTTGCTGGAGTACGACAGTAGTCCTTGGTATGCTAAAGAGTGGCTAGGGGAGTTCAGAGGCAGGTCCTCATGAGCAGATTGGCAGTGTGGCAAGCCACCATCAACTGTATGGCAGTCTCTAACAGGACTGGGTATTTCCAGTAGTTCCCACACACTCAGAGACCTAAGGTAGACGTGCTCAAGCTAGAGTACACATGCCTCTGTTCAGAGACGTAGGAACCTAAGGGTTCCTGCTGGCTTGCAGTACATGTTAAAAAGCAAAATCAGAAATCTGCCTGTCTGTGCCTGCCTGCCCTGAAAAGCCACTGCCCCTGAAAACAAGGCTGTGCAAATTCTCTTCCACACACCCTGTACGATACCTGCCTTCCCAGGTCTTGGCAAGACACCCACCGTTACTGAGCCCACAGCACACAAGAACACATGTAACCACATCCAGAAAGGTTACAGTGCCTAGGATGTCTATTGTTATACCATCTTTCCCCTTCTGTAGACCTGAATATTATGAGTACTGGACTATTCATTGGGGAATTTGAACGGTAAACTAAAAGGTTGTTTCAGAATTTGTATGGATGTCTCAAATAGCACTTCACAAAACTCTTGGTATATTTTGGTCTTTAATGATGACCTATTTAAAGACTGCATCTGCAGTCCTTAAAGCAACTAGCCTTAAAATCTTTTACAAAAGGAATATTAGAATTGTTTCATTTCTTGTATTAATTTCCTGCTGTACCATTCAATAGAAGAGCAAAAACCTTGAGGCAAACTAGTAGTTAATGGTCATATACAGTATTTGTTAAGAAAATGTGTTGGGAGATAAATTTATGTTCCTTAGTTATTTTCAGTTGCCTGAAAAGAATTCTTCATCATACTTGAATACAGATTATAAGAGCTAATCAATGAATCACAAGTGAGAGTATATTCCTTGGCTGTAAAGTATATTTGCTACCACTGTAATACACACTAATAAGAAAGATAGAAAACAAGTAAAAAGACTGAACCCACTATAAAAGATAATTGCCTGTAGACTAGCCATCGCAATCAGAAAGCAACTGAATGAAACAAATCCTCACAAATAGTTGTAAATTAACATGGCCTCATTGACCTCAGTGCAACCAGACTGATTTACAGCAGCATCTGTCCCCTTGTACTTATAGACTAAGCAACTATTTTATTCGTGTTTTTTTCTCAGAGATAAAAGGCTATCTTTCCACTTGCCCTCCCCTTATTTTTTTTAAAGAGGCTGTTGGCATATTATTTGAAAAGCCAACAACTGACTGAGCTCTGCTCAATATAATATCATTTATACTTCGACTTGGAAACATGTGCACCAAGATTGAAGTTATTTTACTCCCACAGGGGTAACACTCTATTTTAAGTGCCCATTAACTAATCCTAAACAGCAGTGGAAAATCAGTGGAAATACATGTGACATCTACATGAATACCAAGTGAATTCATGAAGATTACTGCTGAATACAAAATGATTCCATTATAGAAGGGATACTTGAAATAAAAAGTTGCTGAAATAAGGAGCTAGTCATAAAAAAATATGTGTCCTTCAGTAATAGTTCTTTTATATTATATGGCTCTATTCATGGCAGTTAGTCTGCATTTCTATTACAAATCCCAGCTTTCAGGGGCTTAAAAATTGCCTATTAAAACTTAGTCCATGACTTGGTAGTAACACATATGTGTCTGGGATTAAATTTTGTTTTTATTAAAAAATATAACAGCCACTTATTAAAGTCGAGTGAAATGTTAAGGGATTCAAGTGCTGTTTAACATTGTAATACCTTGCTTTTAAAATAAAATTATATAGATGTTTTTATATATACTTGTTACTGATTGGTCCCACTAAAACAGTTATGAAGAGAATTTCAGTAAATGTCTGATCCTGCTCACATGTCAATGACTGCTTGAATTTCTCTTAATGCCAACGGAAGAGTACGATCTATAGTGTCCATCAACATGACAGGCAGAAACCTAGCTATTTATTTAGCTCTCAGCATCTAGGTGATTATTAATAGACCTCAATTTCTAAGGGATTGGGACTACTTTGTTACCAATATTTAGATGCTTAATCTGTATGCAGGAATCTTGACTTGGATTTTGGTTCTGAATTCTCCCAGCACTCATTGAGGTTAAACTGGGCCAACAAAGCCCAATGGATAACAGCATAGGTGCCTAAGTTTATGTTTTAAGATTTGAATATATAGTCCCAGTTAATGGGAATGGTTGGTGCTTTGTCTTGCTAGATCTGATGCTATCTGGGTATTTATACAACCTCATAAACTGTATGGAAGGCAGAGCTTTAACCTGCAACATTAACACTATCAGCAATAAGCAGGGAGAGAGGAAAGAACAGATTTGCACACTAACTCCCTGCGACAGAGTTCGCAGGACAATTAAATTCTGAATGCAGAATCTGGAATACAATGTGCAACATGGAAAAATGCAGATTGATAATTATAGTGAAATCAGAGTTGCTGTAATCTAGACATGTTCAGAATAATGAAACACATTTACAATCCACATTGTTATTGTCTGCTAACCCGGTTTACCTACACGAGTTGATTTTCCAGTCAATTTCTCTGAGTTAAAATGACTGGGATGAAGTACATAAGACATTCACTCACATTTATTCCAATATTTGTATACAAAGACAAACAGTTCTCATCTCTAAAATTTAAAGATATCTCTCTCTCACTCATTCTTTTATATTCTTCACCCCAGCATAGCCTCTCTATGCAAACATTCTCCCAAAACATTAGCTGATAAATTGATGTCATTTCCCCATTCTAGACACCCTAAGGTGATCGTTCTTCAGACAGTAGGTAATGCTGAAGCTCATAAAATTACAGGAAAAGGGCTTTTATGGAAGGTCAGTTTATGTTGGTGTATGTTATTTGAGGTAAAGACAATCATCTTTTTTTTTCAGTGTCTGCACACTATGTAGCAAAAAGGGAGGTCGCAATTCAAGACCAGGAAACAACATGCTACCACAATATAATACAAATGATCTTGAAAGTCATATTAAGAACTAAGCATAAAACAGCTGAAGTGCTTGTCCTTCTGAATATTTCTGCAAAACCAGAGCAAAATAAAATAAAATCTCCAGAAGGAAAAAAATAATGGATGAAGTGAATTGATCTTAGGAAAAAATGTGGTATTTTGATAAGAAATACCTTAGATGTGGTAGCCAAATCACACATTGGTTTTGGATGGCTAGGTTCCTTGACTAACACACTCTGCTTTGATTCTCAAAACCCTCCTGGAAGATGTTGATTGTTTTCTGCTTATTTACTGGGATTTGTAAAGACGACCTCAGACATAATTTTAAAAAAATGGAAGTAGATGTAGAGATATGGAGAACTCAGATTGAAAGGAAACTGAAGGGAGACACTTGTGACAGCCCGATTTAAGAGGAGGTTTACAACTGCATTCTTTGTTTCTGGCAGTCTGTATGTCTATATTTCTTTTAGAATAACTACATATCACTTTAACCAGAAAGTTATTAAGATTTTGGAGCTATACCTAACTTAATATTAAATTGGAGCTCCATTTACAAAACTAGTTTAACATATTGACAAGAAATAGAACTTATTTCTCCGACAAGGGTCTCATATTCTGAGTTAAACAAAAGGAAACAGTTGGAAGAAAAAGTACATATCAAACAATGTGAGGGTAACACATCAAACCAGTTAGATTCTTACTATTTCTTCACTTAAAATAGGAACATTTAAATATGTACCTAATAAAATTAACTTTATAGTCCCAATTTTATGAAAGCTTATCTACTTTATCCACTTTCTTAATTGGCTTTCCTCAGATCCTTTCATAAATCTTTTCTCTTCCTTGAGCCTGATGAAAAACTTGACAAAAGCTGTATGGCTGCAGTGGTGTGACCCCACATTTTCCATGTTGACCAGTACTGCTGCCTTGTTTTCTGTGAACTCTCCCTGACCTTTTTTTCTGTCCATCAGTTACCATTTCTATTCTACTTCAAAAATAAGGTTCTGGAGTCAGACCTTGGGGTATTTGTTCTGTTTGTACAGTAGCTTCCACAAGAAGATCATCAGAGAGGAACACGGTGTGTAGTTTTTACTATAATACGTTTAATGGCAATTTAAATATTTAAAGCTTTGTATATAATTTTAAAGTTTTGTGTAAACACTGTGCTAGAAATAAGTATATATCACCCATTATTCCTGTGTATGTAGTCATTCCTTTGTGGTTCATCATTTGCCATTTTTCTCAATGTGTTAAATTGTAGTTGGTTTAATATGGTGAAAGAAACGTGGAAAATTGCAGTTACTTCTTTCAAAACTTTGCATGGAAAATTGCAATTACTTTTTTCAACATCATGGCTAGCTGCCATTTTCTTACACATCATACATGAAATTACAAATAAGAAAACATATCTCGGCAACTTTCTCTACCATTTTTACAGTTCTCAAAGAAATTACATTGCACTGAAACCACTTTGTCTGGATCAAACATTGCTTGCAGCTTTTTTTTATAGTCTCATCAGTACTAACTGGACAATTAAGATGTTTTTTGTTGTTTATTGAGCACAATGATTTACTCATTCTGTTCTCTTCTTTATACCCCATGTGTATGCACTGCATGCAGTGCATTTCCTGTAATTAAATTACCAGATTGCTGTCAAACCAATTGTTTTATTCAGTTGTGGAACAGAAGTCATTTTAGTGCCTTTACTCATTTGTTAACTGAGGGGGGAGTAGCTACATATTTTACTTGACTATAACCTGCAGGAATCAAACTGTAGCTGAACAAAACTATGCAAAATTGCTTTGATTTTTATGCAAGAATTAGACTAAAAGAAGTAAAATTGCCAGATATTTTTTTTTTAATATAGTTCATCTGACAGCACAATCCTACAGGTTCTGAGAGCTGAAGTATGTTCCTTATTTAAGGACAAATGAAATTGAAACACACATCACTTTGCAGAATAGAGCTCTTTTGGAAGCAGTCAGGCAAATATGATTAGGTGGGATGGAGTTGTCCCCTCAAGAAGATGGCTTGCATTACTATTGTAATTCCCATACCTGCTGCTTCTCAATCTGACACAATGCTTAGGTAGTGCATCAGCATAGTCACAAACGTCTTGGACTTCTGCTCACCTGTCCTTTAGATTCTTTTCTATGCTGGCAGGACAGTTTAGTCTGTGGATTGATCATTGAAATGAACAAAGATATCTCATAATTAAATTAATATAAAAGTGAAAGCCATTACTGAGACCTCCAAATGTGAATTCCTGTTTAACACGTAACATGAATAATTTCGTTAAGAACATAAACCTCCATTTCAACTGTGTTCTGCATGGTTTATACGACTGCATTTGATGTGGAACCACCAGTTACTGGGATGCTTCAGCCATTAGTTATCGTGGGAGTGGCTTTTGTTCACTAACCTGAGTCAGAGCCTCTCAGCTTCGGTGGTATATGTGTATCCCTGCATGGGGTTGGTGCATGCTTTACTATGTAAATAAGAAAGGTCCATGTTTGTCCTTGTTCGCTGATGCTGCTAATGTGGGCTTCAGCACAGAACACCCTGGATATATATTTATTTACTTCACAAATATTTGTACTGCTATTCTCTTGCTGTCCTCGATTAAAGCTAGTTCTACTGTATTTTGTCAGCAATCTACACTACAATCTTAGTGTAGCTGTAACCTTTGCAATTCTGGGACAAGGTTAAGCCCCAGGAAGCAGAGTATCACATTACACACAGAATGTTGAATCCAGCTTTTGAAAATCCAGATCCTCTTCAATAAAATTCAGAGCATATTGTAGCTTTCCTTTGGCTATTGTATACCACTCCTATGTGTGGAAAGAAAGCAAAATTATTTTCATGCTGCATTTTTTAAGGGGTAAAACATTTTTATAGGTGTCACAGGGAGAAAGTATTTAGCTAGCATTCCAAGCAACCCTTAGGAGAACAATATGTAAGCTTTACATCCTTCCTCAACTTAGTATGTAGGCATTCTCATCTTATCTATTAATGAACTCTTTTTATTTTGATTTCTTTTCAATATTTATCTTTAAATCCTTCAGTGGGGTTTTTTGTGTTGGGGTTTTTTTTCCCCAAAAAGACTATCTTTCATTTGGTATTCTACATGGTCTGTTTTTCCTAGGGTGGATTTCATCTCTTACTCATCTTCCAGTGCAGTAGCACCCATGAGCATACATAACCCTGGGGCTCCACTTTCTGCAATGTCTCTTCACTGAATACAGTATCAAGGTTATTGCAGTGGCATGTGAAGATTTCCATGGCACAGACTCAAGTTACCTCGAAGGCTGTATCTCCCTTTGTAACTCTAATTTTCATGGTTAGAAACAATAGAATTATCTACCCCTAGACATGATCAGTGAATCTACATTATTTTAAACAGTTTCTGATCTTGAATCTTGCTACTTAATACATAGGAATGAGCATGTAATGCAATTTAGTGATCAAAGTCAACATTTGCTAAATTGGCAATGTTATGTATAAAGAAAAAGAAAAATGGTATGCAAAAAGAGGACAAAAATGCCTTCCTGTAGAAAGCTGGGTCACTGAAACAGATCCAAAGACTTTGATAATTTGGTTTATGTTATACTTCCTATGACCATAACACATTAAACAAGATGGAATCTGAGCCTAATGAAATGGCAAATCACATTAACTTATTAGGCCACTAGGTCAGAATTTCACCAGTAGATTTTTCAAAATGAGAGAACAGATTAAAAAAAAAGCTTGAAAGCAAAAGACTGTATAGATAATTTGTTTGTATATGTAGTAATAAATTTTTCTAATATGAACTGTAGTGCCATTATAGATATTGAGTAGCGTACGCTCTGAATGCTTGATTGTTTTCTGTGTATCTGTAATAAACCTAAAAAGTAAAAGTTTTGTTAACACTGATGCTAGGAAATGCATAAAGAAAAGCATTGGCCATGAACAGCAATAGCAGATTTTAGTGATACGACAAAACTGAAGCAACCTACGTACCTCTGAGTGCCATCTACCGGCATTTCTTTCATTAAGTACTACATGCATTCATATGTAGAGAAATCTTCTAATAGTCCAACAGTCTAACCCATAATCTGTATCATTAAACTTTTTAGCTTTCCCATCTTTATTTTAATTGTGGCCTTATTTTCCCAGTCTGTATCTTAAAGTATGCAGTTTTCAGCTATTGTGGTTGCTTTTTATTTAGTTCATCACTGAGACAATAGTGATCAAAGAAATAAGTATTGTGAATCAAAACTCAGTATGAATCTTCATCAGGGTTCTGTCATTACCCTGTAATGTTTCAAAGCGTATGAAGATTGCACAGAACAAACTTGTAATTTGATCTCTAGCTTCATCGTTGTTCTGTATTAATAAGAAACTAAAATAGTCAAGAATTCAAAGTCTGTCATTGGAAAAAGCAGAGACAATTTTCATTTGCAGGAGTGTAATAATTTGCTCAGCTCATGTACTCAGCACTTCATATTTATGTTCAGTATGTCACTGGGAAGCATGTGGTAATACAGTTTTTTCTGGCCAGATTGGATCAACTCCAGTATCATTTTTCCTGCAGTGATGAAATCTGCCTTGAAAATTCTGTCCTCAAAAAGCATTTCCTGGTGGAAGTGTGGAATGATGTGTATGCAGGGGGTGCATTTGTGCTCTGATAAAAAGATTAAAATAAAGAACTGAAGGCCCAGCCATGCATGAGTATCATGATTGCTTCTTCTGGAAGACAGTGAAGGTATTTCAATGTCTAACTTGCTGTATGTCGGCCTGTATTCCTCATCTTATTTTCAAACCACTAGGCTTGGATACAGCTGCCGTGTCATAAGAGAGGACTGCCATGGTGCTCTTTCATACCATACAAAACCTGAGAATGGGCTTGACAATGGACAGCATTAACTAGCATTCATTTTAGTTTTCTCCATTAGTCTGTGTGAGACCCATGCATGAAACTTATTTGCTAAATTTTTTGTAGCTTTATTCTAGTCTAATGTCTGTATAAATATCTGTCTATGACAAAGACAGGTATCAATAAATGTCTTTCTCAAAATAAAAAAAAAAAAATACAAAAAGTGTGGACAAAAGAGCAGGTTCTGGCAGACTTCCTCACTGTGATTAATATCTTACTCCTAAAAAGTTCCATTTTCATACCCCAACAGAGGGGTTTTTTCCTGGTATGTCTTGACATAACATTTGCCATTTCATGGCCACAGTCATATTGATGGTACAGAGTAATTCTGTGATCAGGTAATACAGGCAGGTCTTTCTCCTCCTCTTGTCATTTTCAAGCTCCCCAGTTGTACCAGAAATTCTTTTTGTTCGTCCCTAGGTGAATGGTTGTGCGTTTTGTACTACTACATTTCATCCTATTTCCATTACTCCAGTTCTAAATGTCATCCAAATTGTCCTGTAGGGTATTCCTCTCTTCCTTCACATTGATGATGTCTCCCAACTACACTTCAGCACCAAATGTCACAAGCGTTGTCTCAAGCTTTTGTGTCAGCTTAGTAATTAAAATGTTAAATAAAATGGGCCCTAACACCAATTCATAAAAAAAATTGCACCCGCAATCTTCCTCCCTAACTAGGCATTTAACCTGAGCAGATGAGTAGCTCTGCTGGAGTCAGTGGAATAGATTTTTCTTATGAGTAGTTTTTATTCTGTTGTAGTCAAGGTAAATGAGCAGTGTTGTGAGAAGGGAGAGCTAAAATCAATGGTAACTACTTAGATGCTTAAAGTTAAATGTATGCTCAAATTTTTACCTATAAATATCAGAGGTAAAATTTCCCTCTTAAACTTTTTGCCTTGAGTGGAATCTTGTTGTCTGTGCATCCTGTTGCCAGAGCAACCTGTACTGGCACTGGTACAGTGGCAAAGATCAGCTACTGCTTCCAGAACAGACATAATGACATAAATGTGTGCATTAGGTTTGATTTTTTTAAACACTCATACCAACATTATCTAATTCTATTTTCCTTATTTCATAAAATAATGGATTTTTTTTTTTTCACATCTGAAATGAGTAGGGAACAGTGAACAGAATTCCTTAGTAAGGAACATCCAATGTTATAGCTTTTGCTAATTGTTTAATAATTAACATTATTATCTGAAGTGTGCAGGGAGAGGCAATGTACTGGTATCAATCTGATGTCCACACTGACAGTAGATGTAAAATTGTAACAGATACAGCTTGCGATGATGGAAGACTTGAAGGAAAATTTGCAGAAAGCTTTTTTGATTCAGCCTTTGATCCTCAGCTATACTCGGATCACAGGTCCTACATGCCTAAAACTTCCTAGGTTTAACTACCCCTGAAAAGATAAAGGAAGCTCAAAGCATACAAGATAGGTAATTCCCATCTGAACAGAATTCAGGCAGTACATTTCTGTCTTTTGCAGCTGAATCGCCTCACACACACACTCCAGTGCCTAGTCAATTAGATGCTTGGTTAGAATTTTACTTTTCACGATTTCATCTGCTGCTGTAGAAAAAAGAATTAATAAAATTATACATAACTGAATGTCTAGCTCCATTGTTTTTTTGTTCAGTACTTCTGTAATAAAAATAGCAAGTACTAAAAATTGTCAGTCTTAAACAATTACTGTACCACAGAGTACAAAAAAACCACACATAAACAAATATTGAAGAATTATCTCCTCTTAAAATCCAATGTAGATTATAGTATAACATATACAAGATTTTAATGTTCAATACAATTAAGTCTTCTACTCTGCTGTTAACTTTACTGAACATGCTGATGAAAAATAGTACAAAATAGTCAGCTATTCCCAGCAGATTTTGAATGCTTTTTTTCTGGGTGTAGCTGCATAAATTAAAATGAATTTTATTTCATTACAGACAGTAAAAAAAAAAGGATTAATGTAGAAATCATTTTCAGTGAAAGTTTCTATCACAAATATAGAAAACACAGTGCAACATTAACCAGATAATCTGAAGAACCTCTTGGCTTTTGACATTATTAGAAATACTATGGTCTTTCTTTTCAGGACCTCTGACACAATTTTTGTATACTACTTACAATATTTTTCAAACATCCTTCTTTTCGATCCAGAGCAATCAATGAAGACAGTGATCATCTCTGTTTCATAATGCTGGATATGCCAGTTGGCATTGATATCCTTTCTGATATAAATTGTGTAAATCTTCACTCATGGACAGGTTCATCAGAATAGATTTTCAGTTTGGAAATAGGTCTGTTTCCTCTTCTTAGGGTTAATCCTATTTCACACCATATGATGAGGCAAAAGAACTGTAAAACAGAAAAGGTCCCTTACACAAACTGTCCAGAATTGATTGTCTTTGAAGTTAGGGTCATGTCTGATCTGGACCCATCGTTGCTGCAGTACTGCGTTTAGACCAGATGTTCTTAACTAGCCACATAATGGTTCAGCAAATACTTGAGCGTTTTGCCTGAGTACAGTAGGGTTTAAACACATTTCTGAGCCCAAGCAATGAGTAACGTGCACATGCAATGTTATTAATTTTGATGCATGAGCGTGTGTTATCTTGATCTAATGTCAGATATTTAGAAACAAAAATGAGCGCTCATCAATAGTATTATCCCTTTCTCCTGAATGAAAACCATTTATCTACTTTGCTCAATTTTCCATCTGCACATTTTCCCCTTAAATTATAAGAAACATTCTTTCACTATTCTACTGGGAAATTTACGATCACATGGTCTCTTACAGTCCACTTTGTTCAATATTTAATGTTTGTCAGCTTACTGGGTCTGAGATAATGTGTTCTTCCCTACAGGATGGCACCAGGTAGCAGTAACCAGAGGCTACTGTTTATGCTGATAAGTAAAAAAAAAATAGATATTCTCCCATGTTGTCATTACAGAGCGAACAATTATGATGAAAGTAGAAAATAAAAGGAGTGTTTTCCACTGTACATTCTGCAATGCAGGAGAATTTAGGATTTATCCAAACTGGTCAAAATTTTCACAGTTAAATACAAAACAGAAAATTTACTTCATTTCTACCTAACCTAAATAAATTAAATCTTTCCAGATTATTAGTTTCTGGTCTTCTACAGTTTATTGCTTCTTTTCTCTTCATTCATTCATTAAATTAAAAAAAACAGCAAATACCTCATTCCACTACAGCTTACTGTCAGCTCTCAGGTGTATCACATTCTTTGCTCTTAGCTGGGCTTACAGCATTGGCACACAACTTTAACAGAATTATTCCTGGAAATAAGCCCAATTCAGACTCAGGCCTGCAGTGTGAAGTCCTAAATGTGTTTGCTGAGAACTAAAATTAATACTAGCCTGGTTTCTGTATTCTCAGCTTATTACATCATGCCTTCCATGGATGTTTTGAAAATTACATTAAAGTTCAGTTGAAAAAAACAGCTGCAAAATTACCTCTAAGTCTGAATGGTTCTATAGATTCCTGTAAGAACTTGTCTAAGATTATTCACCATTTTAAGCACAGTTGCTGAGGTTAATTAGATTTCTGACCCCTAAAAATTTTAAGTGTCTCTGATGACTTACTTTCCAACTGATAATTTTGTGTGAGAAACAGAAAAAGAGTAACAAATAGACTATGAATAAATAAACTCTTCATATTCATTCATATGAGGACAGAGAATGTTTCTGACATTTAATTAAATATCCAAACGTCCACAAGATCTATAATAAACCACTTTGCAAGACATCTAAATGTCAGAGAAAAACACATTTTACATGAAATGTTTTTCTACCACTGAAGTTGTGAAGAAGATACAGCATTTTTTTTCAAAGACACAAAAACAACAAGCACATATTTTATCTTGAAAGTACTTTTTCAAAGGCTTCTGAACAGCTAGTTGTTTGCAGTATGACGAGTGGAATTATTTTAATTTATTGCACAGGAGTTTGAAACATTAGTTTTACAGATATGCCAGGCTGTTCTAATATAATTCAAGTCCTAAGACTTATGCTATTCAATGCATAGCAAAACACTGGAAACATTAAATTGATTCTCTTACTTAAGTTCACCTGGCACATTTCACTGGGATCTGAAGACTTCTTCCTGTATTTAAATGCTGCAGAAAAACTGTTCTAACCTATTCCGCACATACACATTATTTCTTCCTTCCTTTTGTGTCAAAATCTTGACAACATCCTCTGACCCGCTCAAGTGATGTGCTAGGTACTTCACCCTTCTAAACCCACCCCACGGCCGTAACCTGGCTAATGGAATTGCAGTGAAATGGAGCAGTTTCCCATATGGGCCTTTCACACCATGGGAAACGAGGGAAAACTGCAACTCCTTTCCTGCCTTCATGGATTCATCTGGATATGGGAGTTCATTGTTAGAAAGTTACTGGCCAAGATGACAAGTGTTGCCAGATTTGCTTTGACTTGTCTCTCTGCCTTTTAAAGATAAATAACATACAGGGGCAGTTTGCACAAAATGTGCTGAAATTATGGTCAGAATGAGATTCTTATGCAAGTCTTCTTTCATGGTGGCATAGCATTGCTTCTGAAACACTGGGAGGTTTTCCCCTTCTTGCATCAGGAAGATCATTGTATATTATGGTCATAGGTTAAATGAAAGATCTGCAGAGTGGTCCAAACAGCAGCTATAGAAGAAAAAAAAAAAAAAGTGTCATCATTTTCAGAACAAACTTCAAGGGAAGAGGCCACAAAGAAAATCATACAGGCATTACATGGAAGAAGGCTCAGGCTGTCAGTTCACTTCTCTGGAGTAGTTGCTTATGAGCATATATTTTTGCACCATATTTCCTGGCATGAGGTATTAAACATAGAATTGAACTACTCGAAAGTGATGTACGCTCTACTTGACTCCAATATACATAACCAGTATTTCCCATCAGTTTAGAAGTGACATTCTGGCCACCTGTTTGGAGACACTGGCTGCTACAGTTGACCTATTGGTAAATCCCTCCAAAGCATAGTACTGTCTCCTTTAAACTAGCAGATAGAGCATGACAGCATTGTATGGAGTTAGTTCATCTCCAGTGGTGTCATCCCACCTGACCTGTCATAACATCATGCATATTGACATAACGCAATACCTTTGTCACTTTGTATCACCAGCCTGGACGGTTAGATGCTACTTCTTTCCAAGGGCAGCTATTGTAAATGTCATTGCGTTTGCACACCTTGTCAAAGCAAATACAATTGTTTTCACATGTCAGTCGCCACTGTGTGTCTGCTGTTACCTGTAGTGTAAATGGATAGTTAATTAAATTGCCTTCATAGAGCTTTGTAAAAAATCTATTAAACAAAGAATCACTGGTATAAACAAACAAACCTGGGTCACAGCTTCAGCTCTTTGACCTCTTTAGTGGATTTTCTGTTTTTATCAGGAGAGCTTCTTTACATTTTTTTCTAATTTGCCACCAATATTTTAAAACAGTTTTGGTTTTTTTCTTTTTTAAAGAAAAAAAGAAGGATAAGATTTGGCACTGATTATTGTTAGTCTGTTCAGAATACAGGAGGAAGGTTAATTAGCTTTTCTGACCTGAAGAGTCTAGGAAGGTATCCCTGGTGACTCACTAATTGCTGCTCAATGCATAATAGTGTCTGTGAAGCAAAGTGCATGAAGCTAGACACTGATAATAATGTTACTTTGATTTAAAATTCTATACCTGCAAGGACATAATGCTGTTTCAGTACAGCGTGCACTCCACTGATAGATCTAAATATTCCCCAACCATACATTTGTTTTATTGGCAATGCTGGTCACTAATCTCAATTTGAATTTCACCAAGAACAACTACGTTTCTCAGATTGAAAATAAAATGCTATTCAGGGTATCATTAAAGCATATTCTGAAAGTATTTTCTCATGCATAATAAACAGGTTTTCCATTAAGTCTGGTATATGTGCTAGCGTTGATTTATTTATGTAGCTATGCTGATGTCACACAAAGAATATGTAATTTTTGACAACTAAAAATAAAGAATTAGTGCATGTTAGGAAAAATGTCTCTAAAATGTGAGAGACAGAGACGTGTTATCTTTAATAATGGTGTGGCACCAATATAGCATAAGAATTTTAGGAAACATATGGAATCAAGCTCACAGAGTATTAGAGCATTGTTCAGTGTAGATGTCCTTCTTTTTGATGTCTATCATTGACATATGAGGATTTTAATAGACAGCATAGATATGTACTATTAGTTCAGTTAATCAGTAGCTGTCAGGCCTAGTTTTTAAAAGCCCAGAAAAGAACAAAACACAAATTTGCTCTTCTTAGAAGGTCCTCTGGTGTAGTTTTCTTGAATAGCTTATTTAGTTTGTTTAGCAACTATAAACACATTTTTCATGTAAGATTTCTCTCTGGTGCTAGTGGTGCAGCTTTCTTTAAACAGGTATTCTACAGATGCTCATTGGCTCAGTTATAAAACATTTCTTCAACGATCTGTCCTCCCATAAGAGATTCCTACATAAACATCCCAGTCTCATTTGCATTAAGGATATTACTTCCAGTTTCCTGGTCAGTGTTGGAAGTGCAAGTGTGTCATTCACAATTTTGACAACATATAATTTGCTAAATCAACAAGCTGCATTCATTTAGTGATGAACTATAGGCTTAATTGACAAATTTCTAATATATAATCCTGGACTTCTGGATTAACAACAACAAAAAAAGTTTATTACATATTTTCCTTCTCAGCAGCTTATAGTTTAAGGCTTTTTTTGTAGTTATCCTGATCCATCTGCCAGTTTATTCTCCACCTTCCTTCCTTGCATTTATTCTGCCCTGAGCCAGGTGATAAAACTGAGCCAGACCTATACATTAGGAGGGTGCTGACCCAACAGGAAAACCTCACGTACCCTTGCCAACACCTCTCCATATAGGCAGTTGGCAGTAGTGACATAGCATGGAGATGAAGCAGTAGAAAGGAGAGAATGTAAATGTTCAGACATTTCTTCTGTTAAGGCTGGCATGTTGTTTATTACTGTTCTACTTCTGAGCTATAAATGAAATAAATAGCTTGAATGATACATCTGCCCTGCCCACTGTTTCTTTGTTAGGATAGCTTGCCAATATTTCAGGCAGTAAGAGGACTATGAATGATTAGTTTCCCTAGAAGCTCCATCTCAGTCACAGAACAAAATACCACTTCTGGGAAGGTTTCTGCTTTCTCTGGGCAGACTGTAGGCCTCCTGCTGCATGGACACACAAGGACATCCCAGCCCTAATACTCCTGTTCTTCAAGGAGCATCACTGGGTGCTGTGTGAAGGAATGGGATACCTAAGTATTGTTGGGAGAAAAGGGGAAGAAACAGCTCGTCCGATCTCCCTTTCTTTCTGTTCCCCTGCTCATAGCAATGGTGCAAATGCCACGGTCTAGCACCCTGCATACCTTGGTTCCAGGCACAGTCCCTGATGTTGTCTGTCTGTTGGCGATGGACAGCAAAAGGAGCAACACAGGTTTTCTTCTGTGCTCTGGCACACTTAACCTACAGCTCCTGGGGACACTAATGACTTTGCCTGGGCAATCTGCAGGATGATATTTACTAAATCAGCATTATGGAAACCATATCTTTGTCCTACACTCTTCTTTTCCCTGTAATTTCTATTTCAGCTCAGATATCCAGTAGCTTGACAGATAAGATGTTGCCAAATTACAAAAGACCTTACCTGTATCTTGAATTTCCTGACTTACCTTATTAAGCTACAGTGTGTTGCGCAGAATCACACAATAGATGTGTTACAATGTAACCTGACATAATAAGTTACTCCCATGACAAAAGCCAGAAGACATGCAAAAAGTGACAATTTTTCTTATCAGTTAAGCAGCTTTCAAAGCAAACCGGAGATCAAGTCAGTTGAATCTGGCATGTATTTAATTTAACAAAAATTAAAGCACATGTCTACTAATGTACAGGATATTATTTTTAGGCTTTTTCTGAAAAGTATTCAATCTGTAGTATAACCCTTTATTCATTGCATTATCTTGCTGCTCATTGAATTATTTTCGTCACCTAAAATTAAATCCTGAGTTCTTGTTCAGGGCCAAGTTTTCTTACCCCTATTCACCTCTTAATTATTGTGCATGATTTGGACACAGCATGACTCTCCTGCCCCTCCATGTAGGAGCTTTATGTCACTTGCATAAAGTCTCTGGTTTGGGTGTTTCAGAGTAGGAAACTAATAGCCTAGCTCACTGTTTAGTTTGTTTATTACTGGCATAGTGAAGATTTGCTCAGTTTCCAGGCCTCTGTGCTGTACAATTATAAATTTCTTCTAAGTCCAGCAAGATTATTTATTGCCACATTGGAGCTTTGCTCCATGCACAGATTTTGTAGTTTCCTCTGCAAACTAAGGTATTGCTCCATGCAGTTACAGCATGGCTGGAATGAGCTAATAATCCCAGCCAAATTTCCCTTAAACCCTGAGCTTTACTTTAAATTAATATATATGCTCTCTTTTGTCTGCATTCTGTTCATTTCCTTTATGATTATTCTGTTTTCATTATCCTATTTTTAAGCCTTTCTTAGCAACAAGGAGAACTAGAATGTCATTTAACTGAAGCTGAGATTTCCATTGCATCCATGGTTTTGCTTTAAAAATAAAATCACATTACTTTCAATAAAATTACATGATTTGGTACCATTGTGAGAGTTTCTCTTTTGAACTTTTGCTGGTACTAAAACTTATTTGCCCTTCTTATAGTCGTACCCTTTTTTTAGCATTTAGTAGTACACTTGTAAAAACATGCATAGTGAGCTGTGTTAGATGCCTTTAACTGTGTTTCAGAGGATGTAGTTGCTCAGTTCCCTGAACCCTGGGGGCAGTTATAATATTTGTCAGTACTTTGAGATTTGTACTTTCAGAGTCCTTGTTTAGATAGTCAAGATGTACGCATCAGACTATAAACTAGCAACAGGCAAAATCCACTTTCCAACCCTAAACACGGAAAGTTTAGTATGGTTTATGCTGCACCTGGTGAGATATAAGGATTAGGACACCAGAGACCCAAAAACAAAGAAACAGTCTTACAGATGGGGCACTCTAAGCAGGAACTTTAAGTAAACAGTCCCACTTCTCTGTATAATTTTGGACACATATGCTTTATCTATACACTGTTTTCCGCTAAAGTTTGATCAGTTCACTAGCTGCAACAACTGAATCAAGACTCAAACCACCAAGAAGAAAGCTGATGCTTATTGTGAGATTTATTCCTGCAGGCTTTTCAGGTGAGACGCATACTTCTCCTGAGCCTGCCTTTGCTGCTGCCAGTTTGCCCAGTGCCACTATGGAAATGCATGGGAAAAGGGTACATCTTGAAGAACAAAATAATATTGTCCTGAGACAGTCAGCATTCACCATGTTCAAAGGATTTACTCGCCAGTCATACTATGCAAAAGTGCTTCCTTGATTCCTTGAGATGGAAAAAAAAAATGAAGGATGAGGAAGAAACATTCTGCACAGATGCAAACAGTGTTCCAGTACAGCTTAGGCTCATGTGGGTTCTGCATCACCCACCTTGGTACGTGGCACAGCAGAGACAGGAAAAATAACAGGTCAGGTGGAGAAAGAATAGGGAGAGCATCTCTTTCTTAATTCTTTTTATATTGTGGTTTTGAGACAATCATGTCTTTTCTCCCACTCCTGTTCTAAATGTCCTTATGCGTGTACCTAATTCCTGGAGCTGGTGTCTCTTGAGTGGAAATATTATGCGTCTGATTCTACACGTCAGACATAATTGAAGCCTTTGCTGTGAGCTTTAATATAAGTGGAATCAAGCACTAAACTCTACAGCTGTAAGCAGAAACAGACCAAAGCTTCCTCCTCTCTCATAGGCAGCCTATGCCGTAGAGGTGGGATGTGGACTTGCCTGTGTTTCAGGCCAGGCTTGCAGAGCTGGCCTAGACCCACAGGATCACTGGCCTCACTCAGGCAACACAGACTTCCACCAGTGCAGGTGACTTCTAGCTGAAACACGTTGTCCCTAACCCAGACATCTTATGAGTTCAGGCAGTACTGGAGGACAAACAGCATGAGAAGGTATGACAAGAGAGCAGTTACCATCATAAGCATTACTTCGTTATCTACTCCAGAGTGTGAGGGTTGGGGGCGGGGGGGGTAAAATTGGTGGCAGGGTACTCTAGGGAACCAGGGTCTTACCTAGGGGAAATTGCTAATTTTTATCTGTAGTTTGTCTGAAATTTCTTTTGTTCTCAATACAGCATTCTTTGTTTTAAATCAGTAAAGCCAGAGCTTTCAGAAATATTACTTGTCAAGGGCACCTAGGGGAGGTAATTTAGTTCTCTCAGGTTTACTGGGTGGGGGCTCATGCCAGAGTTGTTTAATTTTTCCAGCTGGAGCCTCCAGGTAATTGAACCCAACAACACCTGGCAGAAGGGTTCCACCGAGTATCTCATTCATTGTGTAGAGGCATTTTTATGTCACCCCTCATCACAATGCCTGAGTAACGAGGACACATATCTTCTTTGGGGTTTCTTTTTTGCCTCCTATCTTCCCAAAACACTACCATAATCCTGAGGTAACAACACAGCAGCGGCAAAAAGATATGCACTAAAATGGGGTTCTTATCTGCAGTTTTATTATCCCATGCAATATTCTCGCAGAAAATTACTTTCTGAAATGTGCTAAGCTGCTCTTTGGCTCTCCAGGGCTCTGTTCACAATTTTCTGTAAGTGATTTTTGTTTAATTTGTAGCAATACAGGGATAGATATCTTTCACCCTGACTGCCATCAACTTAATTGTAGCTATAGGAAATGTAAAGGCTATCTGACTGTTTTTATTACTGAGAGTAAAATAGTGGGGCATCGTTTGCTTTTCTGTTTCCGTATGACACAGTGGCTAAACTGGTTCCTAAGTTCACATAATTTTGTCCCAGATAAATGCTTTATTTTAGTATGAATTAATTTTTAGCTAGAGGAAGACTGTGTTGCCTCTAGTCCTTGTTCTTAATTGCTAACTTGCTGCATGTCACTCAGTCATTAGTAACCATTAGCATTAAGTCAATTACAGGTGCATGTATATGAAGGTTGCCTTTTGCCATTTTGCCGCTTCTTTAAGAAAAACTATATATACAGCAAGTGTTCTAGCAATTAACAGAAGCAGACTAGCTTACCTTTCACAGTTTGTTCATTTTGTGCACATTTTAACACTCAAACAAAGCAAGGAAACTAGAACAGGAACATGAACTAAGTTCTCCTGAAAGGACAGGAAGACACAGAGACTCGGCGTACTCTGTTGCAACTCATTAGACTTTGCATCAGACAGAGGAACAGGGGAACAGCCTACATCTCTGCTGCTGGATTTCTCTAGAAGAGTGTAAAGACACTCACTTGGTGGCACCTCTGCCAGATCAGAGCTTCACAGCAGTAAGACATGGTAGAGGGGGAGCTCAGGCTGCCAGCAGCCTTTAAGAGCAGGCAGGGGTTAGGTCTGAAGTGTTGGGACAGCAGCTGTGTCCAAGGAAGCAAAAGGGTGGGGAGGTTCAAATACAATATGCAGGTTGCAAGGAGATCTGGGTCAGCAGAAGCTGCTGATGGAGCACACTCTACTTTTGTGTCTCTAATGTAGAGGGCTCCCGTTTCACGGCAGAGAAATACAGTGTTCATCCTTGTCTACTGCATCCTCAGCTTCTGTTTTCAGAAAGGAGAAAAACAAGTGTGTATGCCTCCATATGAATTTTGAGGGAAAGCCCAACTGTTTTTAATATACTGATATTCACAGCAATTTGACAGGGTTTACTTCAATAAAGCCTCACCTGGGGTAATACATCTAATTTGGCCACATCACTTCAAAATGTAGACAGGCCAGAGAGGAACAAGAATAACCAAAATTGTGCAGGAAAGACTGAAAGGTTTCGGATTATTTAGTCTAGAAAGTGAAGTTTTTACCCTTTATGTGCCGCAAAAAGGAGAGAAATAAACTGGTTTCCACAGACATGGTGGAAATGGCAAGAAATAATGGGCCTAAATTGCAGCAAGGAATTAGACATTAAGAAAAACTTATTTAATGGTAAGGATAGATAAGCAATGGGCTCAGTAGGGAAGTTATGAATTCTCTGTCACTGGATGTTTTATTTAAAAACATACTGTACAAATGTCTCTTGGAAATGCCATATGTATTTCTTGTCTGTAAGAAAGGACAATGTCTGTTAATGTTCTGCAGTTACTTCACGTCCCATTTTCTTGCCATTTTTCTCCATGTTTATAGATGGGAAAAGTAGGTACAGAGAAGCTAGTTCCCTGACCGTCAAGCTAGTCTCCCTCCTTAAGAAATCTCTTGTTTAAGACCTGTTCTGAACAGAGGTACTTTCCAGATTTGGGCTTGGGTAAGGCATACCCTAAAAGAAACCCTATTCAAGCCTGATGAGGTTCTCCATTTCTTCTTTTAGAGACTTTTAGTTTAGCAATATGTGTAGGATCTGTCAGTTTTATGAAAATGTGTACTGTGAATTTTTATGTTACAGGACAGTTCTGCAAAGGAAAGGGAAGATGCCTCACCTTTGCCATCTGTCTTATGTCTGTAGTATTTTTAGGAAGCATCTAGCAATATGTTTTAACCTCATCTACTGTATAGGAAGCTGCTTTTTTTTTTCCTCTGCATTGCATCTTCAAGGGTAGATTCTCTGTCCCATATTATAGAGAACTACAGTCTTCTGGCTTTTGGAAATTCTGTGCAATATTTCAAACTAAAATGCTTTCATGCAAAGATGTTGGCATGTTGCTTATTGCACCAACCTCAAAAAAGTACATAGTGATACTTTTTGGATGGATTTTTAAACAAACCTTGCTTGTAGCTTTGAAAACATTCCCCTACATCCAATGAAAAGCTAAAAATATCTACGAATAAGTTAACACCTGAAAAATGTATGTTTCTGTACATGGCTTACATAAACCATAAAAGGAAAATTTTCACCATGTTTGAATTTCATGCATAAATCTCCTTGGGAAAAAGTTCTATCTCAGTGACAGCGAGTTTTAGGCTAAAGTAAACATTTTTTCTCTGCAAATGGCATGTAAAAACCCTAATTCAAAATTACTAGATCAATATCCGCAGCTTTTTTTCTTTTTTACCCACAGTTAATCCCTCAGTTCTCAAGTAGACCACTGCCAGGAGCTTTTCCAGCAAACAAATTGTGATTTTCTTTGTTTACTTTTATTGTAATTACTGACTCAATTGCTTTGAATAAACCAGTCTGATAGTAGTTGACATAACAAATTATATTTCCCCCCCCCCCCCCCCAGATGTCTTAGTTAATCTCTGATGGATGATATCCAGGGTAAAAGAAATGAGCAAAATTACAGCTTTTTAAAAATTTGTTATAAAGAAAGAATGAAAACAAGCAAACAAACAAAATCCAAACCCCAAACCCCAGGTTTTTTTCACTGTAAGTAAATAGGTGATTTTATTAATGCTTGTAGAATTCTTTAACAAAATGTAACATAAACCAAACCACGTTTAGATATTCTCTGCTCTTCCTCCATGGTAATTCATCATAATGTATTAATATATATCACCTTTTCATACTATTAAGACTCCATCTGTGACTAATCTTATTCATTTTTACACTCCCTGAAGGAGCCATTACATTGTACTCTGCAAAAGAGCCTTTTATAAATGTCTCCACAGGGCAGATTGACACAATATACCCTAATGGCTACTTGGAAGGTTTCGTAGTGTGTCCTGGGGATGATCTGTTTAACAGCTTATTTATGCTGTGGACTGAACTCACAAAATGTATTGTGCCAAGAATCTGTGAAGTGGCATTTCAAGGGTACATCAGAGCAAGCTGAGCCATGATGTCCTTTGATGCAGTAAAGCCTCTATTTGGAAATTTCAGTGAAGTAGCTGTTGTGGCAATTGTCAGAAATGCGCTTGGAGAGAAAAGGTGAAAAGAGGAACTTCTTCATTCTTCATTTATCTTACTTGGACAATAATAAGCCTGAAAGAGATAAACCAGCATATGCTTCTCTGAATCCCCTGAGATTTGGTGTTACAACCCACCCAAGTATCTTTCTTAGTTCTCTGCATAAGAACAGCCTAAGTGGAGAGTCTGCTGAAGGAGCCATTTGGTTGGAATATCTCCCTCCTATAGACCTTCTGTGGCTTTCTACAACTGAACATGTTTTAGCATAGTTATGAGACTGTTTTAATTTGTACCAACCTACATGTTGGCAGAAAAGTTATGTGAAATTAATAAAAGCTATCAAGCACCAGGGAATCATAAAACTGTTTCCTATTTTCCTATTTCTTGCAAATGACTCTAGCCAACTTAATTCATTACATTTTTCTTTGAAGTTTTATCCTCAGCTCAGAAAAACAGTAACATTAGCACCTGTCAAAACTTCTACATTATTGCAGATCTGGCATTCTTGATGACTTTTTGAAGGCATGAGCATTCTGTTTACACAAGGTCTTAGCACGCTCTTCTTCAGCCTGTATCAGATAAAAAAACCGTATATGCAGGGCTCAGATGGCAAAAGGAATTTTAAAAACCCTTACAGACTTCACTAGTATGATAACTGTACTTCATCTGAATTATTTCCTCCCATTAATTCCTCAACTTGTTTTTATAGGTTTATTCAAAAATCCAATATTCATCAAAGCAAATTTGGCTAGGTGTCTAAGCCACTCCAAAATCACGTGTTAATTTGATTCTGTTGATATAACATCTGAGCTTGCTAAAGCACATGACAGAGCATGTCACTTCTGGCATGCTGAAAATATAATTATTTATCTGTTAACATAGCGGCAAAGAAAAGGCAAGGTATCAAATAGTGAAGTTTTAGAAAAGATACCGGGTGAACTTGGAAACTCCCATACCTTACATGGTATTTTTGGGAACAAATCATCAAAATCTTCAAAGCATAATCACGTTTTTCTGAATACTCTCATTTCATGGCATTCTTACAGTGATTTGCTGGAGTAAATGCTCTGCACACATGTATCGCACTGATTGTAGAATGAATAGTCATTGGAGGCTTTTGTCTATGGTTACTGCTCTTCAGTGAAGCTCTTACTTTTGTCTTCATTGGTTTTCATTTTTAAAAGTGTTTCTACAGGGTTTCGAGGTGTTAGTTTCAACCTGAGCTTGAGCTTTCAGCTCTCTTTAGGTCTTTATTCCAAGCCCTAATGACACTTGTAAATAGTTACCTATTGTGCATGTATTCCTCTCATATGCATATTTATAGAGTGGATCTAAACAAAAACTAAATCAAAAAAAATTGTAAAATATGAAGAATGAGATCTTATTGCTGTCTACAGCTGCCCAATGGGAGGGTATAAAGATACAGCCAGACTCTTCTTTAAGTCTGTAAGTTCTGTTGAATAATACCATCAGTCTAACGTTTCTGGCTGAGAAGAGTTCTTAAACAGATAACTTCTAACGACTGAATGTTATGGAAAGTCTGCATCCATAACGTAAGTTGATTACATAAAGTTATCCCGGTTACAATATAAGCAGTTGTGTGAATTCTTTCCAGCTCTATATAGTATGCTAAAACACAGCTTTGCACTGACTATGGTTGCTTCCAGAAAGAAAAGAATGCGTAAATCTTGAGAAAGAGAAAAATGGATTTAAAATACATTCCTTGATCTAGTCCTCCATCACTAAATTAAACTTCAGTGACTTGCTAGGAAAATGTGTTCTTTTTGTGTGTTCCCATAAATTGTGCATTTCAATGCCATATGTATGTTTTTTATTACAGGGGAAGCAAAAAAAAAAATTGAAATAATCAACATAGGCAATATTTAGGAGCCGAAGCTCCTAAAAACTAAGTCTTCCAGACACTTAGGCTGCATCAGGTCTGAAAGTGGAATATTATTGTGATTCCAAGAGATAAAACTCAAATCTTGTCAAAATTATTCCTTTAACAATGGGTATGAGTACATATTAAGACTACTGTTTGAACAATGCTACATCATCTTGCAGAAACAAAGTACTACAAGACAAGTAAAAGTGGCTGCCTTGTGTAGTTCTTCCTGCTAATTACTTACCAGGATTTTTAATAATCTACTGAGTTGCAATATATGGCTTTCTCATAGGCCTTCTGTTGCAAATTTCATACCAAGGAGTACTATTTGCTACAAGATAGGCCATTCCCTTGAAGTTACTCAGTCTCAGTGGGTCAAAATTAGATAATTAGCTGATTTTGTATAACATATTTTTATAACTAGTTTACATCCTTACTGTTTTTCTTTGCAGGAGTTGAGAAATTGAATACAGATCAAGTATAAATCGTTCCTCACAACCATACCCAGCAAGTCCTTTTAGCTCAACTAGCAAAATGCTTGCTTTGAACTTTGAGTGACCAACTTCTTCCTTCATCGTTTTGCTGCTGTACAAATATATTCAGCACCAGGTATGTCTGTCTTGAAACTACCTAGTAGTCCTAGTAACTTTTACTAAGATAATTGTTAAAAGGCCATATTAGCAGGTCAGCAATGTGGGTGTCAGTGTCTAGAGGCAGATATGTGAAGTATTTTCCATCCATTCAGATACTTTGAAGTACAAAAGGCAGAAGTTCACACATCATCCTGAAATTTTTCATCTAATGTCTTCATATGCAGAAATGGCATGAGAACTAGGAGTTGATGGTCTCAAAATGGTAGATGAAAGAACTGAACAGCATATTTGCTAAATGGAATGACTTGGTAACTGCGCTGCTGTTATGGTTTGAATGTAGGTTGAGATTTTGTTGCTTATTAAGATTTTAAAGCTTTGTTGGACAGTTTTTCTGATGGATTCCTATAAACTATTCCCATGGGAATTTTGCAGAGAAATATAAGCAATAACAAATTCTGAACACTTCAGATCTGAATCTCAAGGAAATACAATTTGCTAGAAGTCTAATCATTATGTACATGGTGTGTTTCAGCAGTTCAGTTCTACAAGTCTCAAATGCACTGACCTCGTATTGATGTCAGTGGTGCTACCATTTACTAAGCACTCCCAAAAATATGAATTGCGTGTATAAAACTGCAGCCTTTAATCTTATCTTTTTCTAACCTCACAATGTTTTCTTCCATAGCAGAACTGTATGAAGTGAAATGTGTATCAAATATTGTTCAAGTGAAATGCATTTTTGGTACTTATGCCACTTTGCATCTGTAGCTTTGTTGTTAAAATTGTTAATGATGATATACGTAGGAGTGGTGTTTTGGGAAACAAGTATGTAAATAAAAGGGATGAAGTATTGATACCTCAGCAGGTACACAACTTTTTCAGTAAGTCTGCTATTCAAAGGTGCTCAACACCTACTGCTGCCATTTATATTCATTTCAAAGACTGCAAGTGCTCAGCTCCTTATAAAGCTAGCTCTTACTGAAGGCCGCTTCATCTCAGCTGTTCCTGTGGAAAATCTGGAATATAGAGTAATGATGTATTTTGCAGAAAGTGTCTCCTGACCAGAGAAAGCATACTTTTTTAACCAGAATTATTTGCTGAGGGGGGGGGGGGGGGGGGCGGGGGGCGGGGGTAGGGGTAGGGGTAGGGGTAGGGGTAGGGGTAGGGGTAGGGGTAGGTGTGTGTAGACTTTTCTGCCAAAACTTCTGGGATTTTTTTCAACACAGGGTAAAAGTTTGTTCTAGGTGGGCTTTTCCTTTCTTTTTCTTACAAAAGTTTCAGTTATTCAAGGTGAAAAATACCTTTCTCTTGACCAGCTCTATCTTCACAATATTAAATAGATTCTGGCTGCTGCAAACAGTTCTGTGGATGCATGTTCTACTTCTGAGAACTAAGCTTTTAATAAGAGGATACATGTCTTTCTAATTATGGCAGACTATTGAAAAGAAAAAGGTAAGAACAAAACTTTCCCTTGCACAGACTCTTTGCTGAAAATTAGGCAGCAGTCTTAAGTTTCATTGGGACTGACACTTTCTTCAGAACATTAACTAGGCTGACTAATATTCATTCCCTCTCTCTCTCTGGCCCCAAAATATACATGCAAGTTAGAGATGAAGCGTAAAAGATCTTTTTGACAACTTGACTGTAAACAGTTGGGTAGAGCTGCCATAATGCTATAGAAATGGTGGGATCCAGAAACTTATATGGGAAAGAAAATAAGCAGTTGAAGTTATTTTCTTTGGGAGAGTGAAAGCTGGAGCATTTTTCTTTTAATATTTCATATATATATAGTACAACTTGTGGTTTAGAATTCCCGAATCTCCGAGATCTGTGTAGGTGTATGTATTTTCTGATCATCTGATAAAATCTTACCCTTCAGTCTAAGATATGTCTAATTAGACTTTGGAGGCCACATCTGCTTCATGCCCAGGACATGATAGCACTTGTGATTATTTTGGAACACAGACTACTGCCTGCCACTTAACCACTGAAGTCTGATTTAATTCAGTAAATGTTGCATTATCAGCCTTTACCCTAATTAGCAGTGTCTTGTGATTTATTTCCCTTACTCCCACATACTATCAGAATTGCAGCAAAGAACAGTATAGAATTTTCTGCATGCAGTGATTTGTTCTGGAAGACTACTTTCCCATGAAAGGTTGTATCAGCTGAATACTTGCCGAAGCTCATTACCTTTTGGTAGCAAAACTATTAAACTTTGCTTTTTCCTTGTTGTTCTGTGGTTCTACAAATTATAATTAAACTATTAATTATGGTAGCTACTTAAGTGTGACAAATTAAGTTGACTATATGGCAAAGTCACTCAGTACCCTTGAGAAGTGCAGCCTTGGTTTAAAGATATTGTGCTGAAAATCGAACGTTTAACAACAAGCTCCATCCCCTGGTGAAACTGTGATTAAAAAATACTTGCTTCACACAGCACAAGGCCTACACATAACCTCTTCCTCCTCTTTACTCTTCTCACCTACCCTGTTCTGCATCTTGATCAAGATTTTGTAAGCCTTTCACACTAATGTCTTCTTACAGCTATTTTAAAGGCACAACCAAGAATCCTAATTTCAAAGGTTAGTGTACTGAGAAGGTGACAGCCAGATGAAAATCAGCATTATTGCATGGAAGCAAGTTAGAACAACAAATTCATTTGCACACGTGGACAAGCCTGGATTTTCGTATTTGTTTTCCTTGCCAACTTTCTGAAAATTTTACCAAAATTGGTAAAAATGGCAAAGTGCAATACTATTTGCTTTTAAAGGAAAGAAATGTGTTTAAATTAGGTTTATCTTTATGTTCTTCTAATTAGTTTTGGTCTTCTTTGAACACTAAGGAGACAAAGGTTGTGTTTTAAAAATAACAAAAAAAAACCCCAAACAAACCAGTTGTTCCCAAAAAAGGGAACAGACATTTTTTAGTAATGTACAATTTCACTGGACTTTTTTAATGGCTACTTTTCAGAGGCCAGTAGAAATCTGTGTTGCAGGTTTCTTCATTTCCTTAAAGGAGTTAGTTAATGGATTCAGTATTATCAAAGAATGTGGTTTGCAGTAAAGGTGTTGCCTGCAAACATTGTGTTACTTAATGTGTCCTAAGCCTGATAAACAAATTCCACAGAATTTTAAAGTAAGGACAGTTATTTTCTAGGAGCCCACTACTGCCAATTGGCATTTATCACTTTGGTTTGATTGCATTCTTTGCATTAGATTCAACCTCAACTCTCAGGTCACTTCTGAAAAGGCACTGGACCAAGATTCAGTTCCAAAAATTCAACTCTGTGTTTTAGTTCTGTTTTCTTTTGAGGTTCCAAGTATGGCTTTGAATCTCTCTCACTCATTTCTTCATCAATAAAATTGGCTGAATTAAAAAAAAAAAGTCATCGCTTACATTTATCATATTTTTTAGGATGACTTTCTTGGCTTGAGTAAGTGTTCTCATTTTATTTCTGTTCTCTAAGTGTCTGCGATAGGAGTTTAACCTGAATGAGGAATGAAGAAATTGCTCTGGTTTAGAGAACAATTTTTAAAATTGTTCTGTTGTTTCTGCCCCATTTAAAGTTCAACAAAGCTGTTGAAGTAATTTGATTTTCAGCTGAAGACAATCAGAAGGCTTGTAGTTGGACAACAATAAATCATTCAGTAATTGTTACTTTATTGAAAATGTTGATTATATGGAACTCACATGCTAAAGTCAGAGAGGGAAAAGTCATCTTCTTACTTCATAAGTACATAACAGAGCTCATAAATAAGGAAGTCTAATAGACAGCTACAAAACATGTCACGTTTCAAATCTTATCTCTCTCTAGAAAGCATCTAGTCCAACCACCCTACTCAAAGCACTGTCAACCAGAGCGGTTTGCTCAGGACTGTGTCTGTCCAGGGGCTGTCTCCAAGGATGGAGACTCCACAACCTCTCTAGACAAACTATTCCAGTGTTTGACGAACCTCATAGTAAAAAAAAAAAAAAAAAAAAAATGTTTCTTATGTTTAAAGTAATTCCCTGCATTTCAGTTTGTGCTCTTGTCCTTGTCGAGGTGAGGCTGAGTGACCTGTAGTTCCTCAGATCCTCCTCCTTCCCCTTGCTTTCTTCCAGTCCTCAGAAATCTCCCCCGATCTCCGCAGTCCCCTGTGTTTCCTCTTTAGAATCAGTAGCCAACTTCTGTTTGAGATCATTTCTCCTGAGAGATTAAAAGCCCTTCTGGTACTCTGGGTAGTCATCCACTGTAATCATGCTACCTCTTGTTCTTCACTTTGAAATCATGTGTTTGAATTTCAGGAAAATTCATGTCTTTGGGGGCAAAATGGGGTGGAGAAATCAATCTCAGAATGTTACTTTTCTGGTTTCATGCTGCCAAGTCAGGGAAAGCTCCCACTGACTTCAGTGAAATCAAATTTTTTTCTTTATGGTTCCATTCTCTCCCTGAACAAGTTTGTCTGTCATAGTGTTAGCCTAAATTTGGATTTCTATCAGCAAAATCTGCTTTCTTCCCTCTTCCTTTTGGGTGACGTTTTTCTGAATCTAGAACTCATGAAGTTTTAAGGCTGGTTGCCTTAAGCCAATCATTGTCATTATAAGTGTAATAACGATTCATCATCCCCCAGAAACCTCTAATGTAAACATCTGTCTGTTAATGAATTGTTTGGCTGAGTCACAAACTTATCAGACAAGATGTCAATCCTTTTGTGGTTAGTTGAGTAATTAAGTTCTTTGTTCACTGCACAACATTCACTTAGCTTTTGCATATCAAAAGTCTAAGCAATGCCTTCAAGGAAATGACCTCTCAAAGAATGAATAGCCTGGCATGATATGGCAGTGGGATGAAGTATTTGTTGAACCATGCCTAATATTTGCATAAAAAGAAACCAAATAATTACAGAAAACATTTACGTAAAAAGAAAGCAGAAAGGATACCGTTAGGATGAATCAGTTGAGCAGTACTTGCTTGGGGCAGAGCATACGTGGATGAAGGGAATAATATTTTCTTTTTTTTCCAGTGTTTAAGACACCATGTGATATACGTTACAGCCAGCCTTAACCAATCCGGCTATGACATCTTTTTTTAAACAGATTGTTTAGGACCCTTTCTTTGATCAACTGTAAGAGTAGGGGAGTTTGTTTTCTTTTTGGTAACAATGAGCATAGAATACTTTGTGTTGGTTTTAACAGAAGGATACCCAGAAATGGGCTTAACAGAATAAAAGACCGTGATGCTGACAATGAAAACAATGACCAAACAGCCTTGGAAAACGATCAAAACACTAAGTATGTGATCCTCCATTATTGAATGGCAAGGGGGTGTATGTATAGGTGGGGGACTGGTTGGCTGTTTCAGTGCCTGACAGTGGAATCAAAATGTAGGAACAGACTGGCTAGAACCATATAATAATATATTCTCCTGATGTATTTTGGGAGGGAAAGCTTTAAAGCCACAGCGTGGGTGAAGATCTGTTTGCCCCCACTAGTATCACAGTGAAGAATACTTTACTTGTGTTGGTGTCATTCACAAGAGCGGCATGTTTGATTTACATGTTGCTTTCTGCTTGTATGTTCAACTGAGTTGTCGCATGGCCAGGTTTGTTCTTTACATGTGCACAATTCTTAGGCTTCACCTTTTAGAAAATCACTCTCCTTAGATATCAATACAGTGTGACATCCCTAATTGTAATCTTGTTAAAATTTTTTTATTGATTTAGTTCTGTTGGATAAAGTGATGTTAAGCTGAATTTACTTAAATTTTGAAAAAAGTTATTTCAAACGGATACACATTACTCACTTGCTCATCCATATAGTTCCATTGAAGAATGCAGTGGATCAAATTCTCTTCTCATAGAAGCAGTAGCAAATTAGAATAACTCCATTTAAACCTTTGGAATAAATAAATTTAGCATAAATAAATCCCCAGGCCAGAAATACATCTCTTTCTTTGCCTTGTTTAAAATAAAATTCAGCAAATGGTTGAATGCCTTCCTAAATCAGGGCGGAAGATTGAAGTCTGATCCATTTAAGCTGCTTGCTTAAGCTAGGGTGGAAGTGGAATACCTAGCTTCTTTTTCAAAGTGGTAAGCCTATTATGAAAAAGAAACAAAAAATATTTTTTTACTCTTTTTTTCTGCTTAATTCACTGTAGACTTTTCCATCTAACCTACTCTTACTATACGTACGTACAGAAGTGAATGTTTGTATTGGTGTTATCCTATGTAGTAAGAACAGGCTTTTATTCTTAGTGAATTATTCTTGAGGGAATCTGACATCTTCTAGGAAACCTAACTGGCAAAAGTAATAAGTAGTAATAAAATAGAAGGAATCTTTGTAATCTCAAGATTAATGGATAAAATGTTTATGCTGAGGGTTCTCTTCATCAACAAACTGCTGTTTCCACCTATTTGCATTTTAATGGTTACCCTAGTTCTGAAGTCAAAATTACAGACTTTTCCCAGCTGCTCTTTAAATGCTACATTATAATTTTGAGGAAGCATCATACGTAATTATATTTAATAGACACAGAATTGATTGAAACACTTAACAAAAACAAAAAGCCCAGACCTAATTTTGTAAACATGTTATTGTACAGTAACCCCCAATGACTTTGTTCTTAAATCTCCTAATTAATTTTTAATTAAAAAGCTCAAAGATGCTATTATACTTCTTGTTGTAAATGGCAGCCTTATGTAAGCACAAACGACTTAGCTGCTCAGACAAATATCTTCCATTAAAATCCATGTTAATGAGAACTCCTGAACACAGTATTTCAGAGATTTAAACAGTGGCAGTGCTAAAATAGTCTAAATATCACATGAGAGTTTTTTCTTTTTTATTCTTCCTTTCTTTTTTGTCCAAGAGAGAGGTTTGGAGAGAACATAATAGGTCTGCACATGACAAACTGTCCGAATTTTCACTTAGGCGCACCAGTCCTCTCCCCATTGCTACTACCAGACTATATATAGCATTAACTAGCAAATGATAGGGCTGAGCCAGCTAATCTCTATTTATGTGAGGGCAAATGGGCACCATTTCAGTAAACTCATGTGGATTTACTTCACTAAATAGATGAACACTCCTCTTATTAATGAAACACTAACCTACTGAAAAAAACCACAGACTAGCCAAATTCTCAACCTCACATACAGAAGGGATCCAGCTTCACATGATTTCAGTCCATCTTCTCGTTAAAACCAGCCAGAGGATCTAAGCCAGTAGCTGAAACACAGTGTGTTGCTGTGGGGATGGGCTGATGTCACAAACAGAGGATTATTAATAGCATAAAAACAGCAAGTGCTCCTTTCAGAGAAGCATCTTTAATAGCAGGGGGAAAGCACTTGAGGCAAAATCTCATTTGCTATGTTTTTCTTCCATTTTTAACCAAGAAGGGATGGGAGTTGGAAATGCAGTGATTTCTATGGTTTAATTATCTGTCTTCTACATGATTATTAACACTGCACACAGAAGAAGCAGAATTTAGAAGGCTGGAAGTTGTAAGCTCAGTTTTGCAAAGCTGCAGTTTTCATTTTAAAACATTCAAAGTTTTGTTGTTAGGACAAGGGATTAAAAATAGTGATGTTTCCTCTTAAAACAAATTCACAGTAGCTTCCCCCTCATAACTTTTCTTACCAGGTTCCTGATATTTTAGAAACGGAAGCTGGTGCAAAAACCACTCCATCTATTTAGAACTAGGGTTTTTTTAACCATACCAGGAATAAATGATAATACATTCCTTCAAAACCAGGAATACCTGCCTACTTAATTTAATGGCAAATATCACACGCATGATCTTTGGATGCAATACAATATTTATTGTAATGTATGTCCATATTTTTTAAAATTATTATTATTTCTCTTGCGTGTCTGTTTTGGAGTGTCTAATTGGGGGGTGGGGACAGACAGGGACGACTCAGACCTGCATTCTGAAAGTGAAATATCCCATATAGTCAGTTTTCATGCAAGAATCTATCATTACAGTTTTTGTTGTTGTCTGGAAAGAGACTCTTGGATCATCTCGTGGGAAGTGGCACTAGGAGGTGAAAACAAGGCGAGAATGGTATCTGCAAGGTCCATTCTCCTCCTTCCTCCCCTTTGGTCCTAGAAGGTGCTGGTCAACAAAATTGTTATTTATATGTATACCAAGTATATACCCAACATATTTTTTACCATTTTGCGGTGTTTCTAAAGAGAGAGATTCTCTTTTTTGAACAGATTATTTGTGCTGATGCAATATTCAATCCAACTGCTATGCAGTGAAACTTGTCTCAGAGATATTTGAACTACCTGATAAAACTTTTTGCATGACTACTTCATGGGTGATTTTTTTGTCATTTGTGCTTCAGTAAAAAAAGTTGTGAGACAATTGGTGTAATCAGTTTCTGTGCACTATATATTGTCATTTTGTGCTTGACTGAAATATAGTTGTATTGGTGACTTGGTTGTTTTGAAAAATCATGTTCAGAACATTTTTTCTGCTGAAATTAATACTTCTCTGGTGTCAAAGGTAGCAGTTCCAAACCCTGTCAAATCTTTTTCAGTTCCTGGAATGCTCCAGCTACTCCAGTATAGCTCAGTCTTTAAGATGTGATACTACTAATCAAATGTATTTCAGTAAATATTTCTAGTTGATAACGGCAGGCTTCTACAACTGTGAATGGTTTTGTCATTTCTTTTCTTTCTTTTTTTTTTTTTTTTAAGATCTGTAATAGTTACAGATCATAAGTCTGAGATGTAAATGCTATTCAAATTACCTGTTCTTAAATTGCCCACAGGAGATGTTTGCCTTGAAGAGAGCTTGATTATGAGAGCGTATAGCTCACTGCACTCCAAAATAAAATTTTTCCTCTCTATTTCAGAAGTTGCTGCAGCAAATGCAAGTAAATCAGTACTAGCAAACTGTGTGCTGTAGCTTGACTATATTTTAGATCTTTAGGAAATGAAATTGGGTTACATACAGAAAATGAAATATTTTTATCACTACTTCTATTATCCTGGGCTCCTACAGTTCCGGAGATTTATAATTCTCTTCCTTAACAGACCTCAGACAAAGCTTTTTTCTGTCTGCAGAGAGAGAGAGAGAGAGAGAGAGAGGTGGAACAGGAGTCTCTCGGATGCCATTGCTTTGTAATTTCCAAGGGTGATGAAAACCTTGTTTCACTCAACACTTCAGGACTTATTTAGAGTTAGTTTCTCACAGTTCTGCTCTTTCCAGTCCATAGATAACACTGAAGAAAAACAAGAGAGATCTGGCTGGTGTGTTGTGTTTTGTTTTGTTTTGACTGTTTCTTTAGCTTTTCTCCTATTTCTCCCAAAAGACAGACACTTTTGTCATCACTAATCTGTGCACAGACCCTTGTGTTTACAACTTCAGGCTTTCAGAAAATCCTCAACTTGCGTGGCAAGCCAACTATAGAGGCTTGTGTACAATTGTGTTTTAGATGGTGGCAACTATTTGTTGTTGTTTGCAGAAAAGATGTTTAAGTGTCTAAAGGAAGGCTATTTTCAATTACACTGAACTTGTAACAATGCCTTTTGCTAATCTGTGTAAGAATGAAGTTCACCTCCCCTCTTTCCATCACAGAGGCCAGAAGATGTGGTGAAAATCTCAGTAAAATAGCAGCCAAAATACTTGAAGTACTGCATATTCACTTGAGTGTCTCTTCTTTGCCAGTGTTTAGAATCTCCCATAAGAACTCCAGCTGTGCAACTTGTCCACCCAGCTGATAGTACTTCAAATCTGCTTAGCTTCAGAAATTACTTGCCTGTGTAATCTAATTTTACCCAATGTTCTGTTTAGAAATAAGTCCATTTACCACTCACAGATTGTTAGTTTCCTGATTTAATAGTGAAATGTTGAAGAAAAAGCAGTGTTTCTCCCTCATAACTCATGCTTTCATCCCACTTGTTCATACTTCAGTAATTGAAATTACAGTCTTATAATTGTGCAGACATTGATGATTTTGCAAATGGAGGATTATTAATAGCATAAAACCAAGAAGGACCTCTTCTCAAAATGTTATTCCAGCAAAAAAGAACCAGAAAAATGTGCTTGATTATTTCTTCATTTTTTGTGCATTCTTCACATTTTAATTAGGCAGAAAAAGTAGATAAGATTTTCTTTCATCAGCATGAATATTGGTGAATCATAGTGGAAAAGAATCTTATGGAACATATTACAAGTCATGAACTTAGATTTTTATAAATTCTATTGACTTTAAGATTTAAAAAAAAACTTTCTGAGAAAAGAAATACAAACTGGAACCAAGTCTTCATTGATGTTCCAATAGAATTTTTTTTTTTTTACATTTAAGTAAAAATTATGTACCTTGTTTGATTTTATAGGAAAGAGAAAATTTCGCAGGTATTTCTGTATATAGATACTTTTATTGTTAGTTTGCCAAGCCTGACAGTCCTACATACTTTGCAACTGACAAGATCCTCTGGTAGGATCTTTTGGTCTTTTAGCAAATTATAGGTGTATAATCTATGTATTTCCTAAGTATTTGAATATATACTTTCAAGCAAAGAGCTGGTCAGGAAAACTTTGTGTCTTGCTTTGCTGGGAGGTCTGGGAGCCAGATCATAGCTTTGGAGCTCCCATTTGCCGGTGGTGCGTGCAGCTGGAGGTCCCAGGCAAGCACCTGCACTGGCGATGCTCCTGCGTCCCTCCTTCCTCCCCGCACACCCAGCAGCGCGGTCAGTCCAAAACCCTGAGTCACAAGGTGGCTCAGAGGAGGTATTTTGTTAAAGTACAGTGCCTGAACTACTAGTTAGGAGAAGGTGAATGAGGAAAAATGAAAGAGCCAGGGAACAATGAAATCGCCAGCATGCAGTTTTAACACACAAAAAAGGAAGTGGTATTATCACATTGCTTAACTGCACTGTGAATTAATGGAGGATACTTCCATGAGGATGCAGTAACGACATGGATGCACTTTGTGGCTTGGCAAGTCCTGAAATTGCTGACAATTAAGACAGAATACCATGGAAATGACCACTTTTCATACTTGTCACATTGCTTATACTCTTTTCCTGCATATTTACTTTGTTGGATACTGGATACAGAGTGAAATTGAATTTTGGCCTCACCAAGTAATTCCATTCTTAGGAAAGTAATTTTACTTTTCCATTGTACTTGAGGTGGTTTTATCTTTGTTTTATACATGTATATTTAGCAAAAGCTTTTAAAAATCAACCATGCTATGAGCATCTCATTGCTAAGCAACAATGTATTCTTCCCTCCCACATGCCTTCTTGCTATTCTGTGAAAAATATGTGTAACAAATGTGTAAAGAGTAGGGTGCTTTCCTCTTGGTAGAATAATCCATAGAGAGGCTTAGCACTGAGCAGTTCTGGTCACCTATTTCTGAGACATACTATTGCTGCCATCTGGTTACTGGCTAAAGCAGGAATGGTCTGTATGCTACTACTGCATTCCTGCAAACTTTTCTTGAGATCTCTGCTCGGGCATAAATTCTTCCACACAGAACATTTTTGTAGTTTATATGTACTGGTGGCCATGTACAGTTTGGGATGCTTTGAGATGACCAAATACTGCATGATCTGCAGTTCAGGAAGGTGCACCATACTTCACTCGCAGAAGAGGAGGCTTGTGGCAGCTTGCTTATTAGGGAACACACCTTATAAATGCATTGGCGTGCAGTGTGTTGTTTAGGGGCTCTCCTTCTGGAGTATTGCTATTAGCTCTGTTGTTGTCATGTTGGTCAGAAGACAGTGAAGTTGGGGTGGGCAGGGGAGGAGGAAGAAATGTGCTTTGTCAGCTCACTGTACTTCTGGAAAATGTTTGTCAAACCATCTGTTGTTTCAGTATCACTCTGGAATTAAATCAATTTTAAAGCTCTACAGTTCAACAGCCTTAAAGGGGTTTTTGGTTTTCTATGGTGCTGCTCTATTGTTTCAGTGCTCTCGTGAATGTCTTCAAAAGCTACCAGTATATTCCATGAATTGTAATTTTACTTCGCAATATCAGTGTTGTGTGAACACCACGGAAACTGCTGTGGCAAGGTCACTTTGTAGAACTAAATGCTGGCTAAGTGTTAAATATGATCATGCAGCTGTAGAACAGATTGAACTAGAAATGCTCCCTGGCTTACAGTTTGTGCCTGAACTCCTGCTATACATCAGTTTAGGAAAGCTGTAGTAGTTGTAGTCAAGGGTCCCAAGGCAAACAACAAATAAAGAAAGCAAAATAGTTGCCATTTGGTGACCATCTCCTTCAGAGTACTTGGAGTGCAAATTGGTCTTTCTAAAGTTTTGCCAAGAGTCCTCTATGCTAAGATACATGTAGCTACTTGAATTTTCAGTGGTATCATCTTAAAGGCATCCTTAATTTCCTTTTTACCAAGGTATGTAAAGGCTGTTTATTTACATATATCCTAACTCTATTTGAGATTTGCCTGAATTCCTTTGTGAATTCTGCTTATCTGTGTGAGAAAGTAGCTGTGAAATGAGCTCAGGTGTGAACTTGAACAAAATATTGCACACTAAGGCTTGATTTGGATGTCCTTATTCCTTCTTCAAGGAGGAGAGCCTTTAGGCTGTTGATTAGTGTAGTGTGGGATGGCTATTCCAAACCTATGTTCCTTTTTTGATTAGTCATTATAACCTTAGCGTGCAATGCAACAAACCATTTAAAAGACATTGGTACTCCCAAAGATGGCAGCAGAACTATTCTGCAGTTGAAATTACATGCTTTGTAACTATGTATTTTGCTAGCTAGACGTTTCAGTGGTAATATTAGTATTGGAATAGTAATCTTCCATAACGTAATATAGAAGTCAATGGCAAAACACAGTGATCTTTTCATGTACTGGCTTTAAGATCAGATCGATCTTAAAGTACCAAACACTTGCATATGTGGAAAAAGATTGCAAAGACCATGCTGTACTCCTGTGTGTACTTTTTTCACGGGCGGGTGAAGCGCAGGCAGGCAGTTAAGCAGTAGAGAGTCATAGCTCCACCTGATGTGCCAGGTAACAACTGAGTTAGCACAGAATGGAAGTAGGTTGCAGAACAAAAGATATATAATTCCCTTCCCCCTGGAGCAAGGGAGAAGCAGCAGCCACAGTATTGATCTCCTATTCAGAATTTATTCCTCTGTTGTTCATCCAGTGCAACAACATAATGCACTTTAATCAGAGCAAATAGTTAATATTCTGTTTAACCTACAGCAAAGTAAAAAAATGTCATTTGCCAATGAGGATACAGTCCGTTTACCCATAATTCTTCTATCTGCACTGTTCTCATTCATTTTTAATGATCATTTTATGTTTTCCCCTTATTTCTTCTTCCTATATTATTATATACACATGGGGGAAGAATGAACAAAGTTAAATTGTTTCTTGGGTTTTGCTGAGCTGCCTGGTGGGTAGATAAAAATAACAAGTGCCAGTGGCAAAGTCTTCCGAAAAGTGCTAGCACATTGTGAAAGTGCTAACACATTGTGCTATTGAATCAGCACTGAGAAATCAAATTTTCCTCACAACGCTTTCTTTAAACTTAAGGTGACCTTTAGGAACGCATTTGCATCAATGTAGAGAACCTTATTACTTTGTCATATCAAAGAGTAAGTGCTGTCATCCTGAAAAGAGTTCAGCTATGGGTCCTGAAAATTCCCTTCTTTTTCTCCTAGGCTTGATAGGACATTATTGATTCTGGTACCAGAGTAAACAAGCCACAAGCACACAGTAATGAGAGGCATTGTCTTTGGGAAGATATTATTATACAGTAATTTATAGTTCAGTATTGCAGAAAGTTCCTAGTTATGAAAGGCTTCATTTTATCGTTTCTGAAAACCATTTCTATATACTTGACAATTCCGCCTGCTTTCCTGAAATTCCACAGAGCCTGAGGTTATCTGCAGCAGCGAGAGTGATACAATTTTTAAACAGAGTTTGGGGCAGCAGAGCTATCTTGGATATGGCTGTTTTCTTGCATATTGATTATGTAGAAAAAAGTTTTACCTTATGGGGTCAAATTCTTAAGCTTACTTGTGGATCAAATTAACAGAGATTGAGAGCTGCTGTGCCACCTATTGATTTTGAAGCAAGCAAGAATTGCTCAGAACTTCTTACACTCGGGCCTGAATTGATCAACGTTCTTATGGGTTGAAATTTATGTATTGTTAAATGACTTAAATTATTTTACACAATAACCCTAATCCAAAGCTTACTGAACTCGATGAAAATATTATCTTATGCTTCAATAGACTTTGAATGAAGGTTTATATTACAAGTTAGACTCGGAACAGGTCATGACCAGTAGAATTGGAGAAATATTTAGAAACATGGATGCTAAAAATCAGACTCTCAAGACAAACACAATATCAAAGAATGAAATATTCACAGAAAGATAGAGGAGGCTCCAGAGGGCCCGTGACTTTGAAAACAGTAAGACTTAAGTAGCTGCTTAAATGTGGAATTTAAAGAAGCCAGAAGAAAGCTGAAAAAGTGCATTTTTTAATGCATTGTAACTGGCTTGTATGTGTTCTCTGTAGACCAACAGAAGGCAAAAGGAATATGATTTTCAAAAGGCAAAGACATGTTTTCAGCACAGCAGGTAGTGGTTCAATCCCTGTTGTTACTCAAGATCTCCATTGCAATGTACATGCGCTTACACTAGACAGTAAGAGGCACAATAGCATCAAAGATTAGCATAGAAACAGCTACAGTGAGCTGGAATAAAATTGTCTCTAACTTTTATGAAACTCCCCATGCAATATTCCTTTACTCAGATTTTTTATTAATATATTTTGGTCTAATACGTGTAGCAAAACAGGCCCTGAGAATTCTCTGTGGGAACTGTGTATGTAGCAGTTACTGATCCTATCTCAGTCTACTCTATTAGTTTAAATAACCAAGTAATAGTCACAGAAGTTTAAAGCAAACAGCATCAACATTTCATCTAATTTGTGGCTGAAAGCTGCTGCATTTTGTATTCATATTTAGAATGCAATAATGCCATTACTGACTTACAAGAAATATTGATGTCAACAAATCAGTATTTTTCTTTGTCAAGGCATTACTTTTACACTGATCAGGGCCTCTTGGTTTCTTGTTTAGTGATATTCTCTCCTTTTTCTTTCTTGTAGTTTAATTCAAACATTAAAAAATTAGTATATTGCAAATATATAAGTATTAATTTTCAGTATCTTCAGTTTACTCGGGAAATGGCAAAGATATTTAACAATTACTTAGCATTTATCTTTACAAAGCAAAAAGGTTATTATAAATAACAGTGAAAAGGTTTATTGAAGGCGAAGGAGGTATGAGTACTGAATTATCTGATAATCAGAGTAGCTGATGAATAATTCATTATCCCTGCCTTTTCCAGGAGCCAAACTTATGAGCAGTGGCCACTGTAATTGCGGACACCAGGTGTCATGTTATTAAGCTATTAATTTGCTTATGCAGTGTCATGCCACATTATATCATGTCAGCTCTCTGTGTGGCCCAGCATAATAGGGATTTTTAAGTGTTGTAACGTGGCACAGCACAACAGGGACACAAATCAAAACCAGCAGCACTTCAATAGATCAGCTGTTCTGTAAAGTGTATACAGGCTATCACTGTGGACATCTATCTGTAATGAAACCGTTAAAATAGAAGTGGAAGGGAGAGCGAGCTGTCTGCTAGGCATCTCCATTAAATTCAGGTACTTTGGCACATCCCCAATTAAAGACACTAAGTCTTGAGTTCCAATTGACAAGCCACTAGATCTAGACAACATACTCTCAAGAGTGCTTGAAGGAAGAATACAGAGATGTGAGGTGCTAGTCTGGATAATTTCATGGGTGATTTCTAATTAGCTTATACTTGAGAGGTTAACTTGCAAGTCTGATGGGAAACTAGCCAAGGAATAGTGGAGTCGCCAGCACCACAGGTGTTGCTTGTATGACCTCACATGGATTTTACGCTCCTGAAGAAGTGCAGCCTGCCATTTAAAGAAGGTTGTCTTTGCCTGCTCCCCTGGATTGATCAGGAGCTGCCCCTCCTGCCACAGCCACCGAGCAGCCATGCTGTGCCACTAGATGCTGTGAAAGAATAGGCATAAGTCAAAACAAGGCCCTCATTCTTTATTTAGCAGGGAAGGTAAAGAAGAGCTCAGGATGTTATTTTGCTCTATTCTATCACAATCTAAATGAAGCTATTGTCAATTAGCACAAATACTAGAGTCTGTGACAAGGACTCTGCAGTAAGCATACACAAGCAACACATACTGAGGAGCTGGCTTTTGCCTGTACAAGCGTATAAAAACAGTAAGAATTGAAATCACATTGTCACAGATGTAGTTGCCTCTAATCTAGTGCAGGCGTTCCGGTAACAGACCAGATATCATGTGTAAATCCTGGAACATGCAGAAGATAGGAATTTCACCCACAATTCATACTTCTGGTGTAGATTTTTTTAATTTCTTTTGTACACTAAAGAAATAATGCATCTTATATAGAAATCTTTCAGATTAGAGTGAGAAAATGATAGGCTTGGAAAATTGCAAAAGTTGTGAGGAAAGTTTATTCACGTTAAGTTTATTGTCACGGGGGAAAGAAGACTTTATTAAAGATTTAAATTTAATAAAGTAATAACTCAAGGAAAAAATAAAAATCTTGATAAAGTTGATCCAAAAGAGTCTCACAATAAGAGGACTTAATCTGAAGGCTTAGGAAATCAAGAGTCAAATACAAACTATATAGAGCAGGTTCATGTGGCAAGTAATGAACACGCACCCCTGCGTGACAATGTAAGAGAATATATTCAAGAAGTATCAGGATGTAGATGAAAGAATTAGATGAGATTCTTGACACCAGGGATTAAGGGTAGTGGCATGAAAATAAGAAAAGGATCTGAATCAGTGAACATGTGATGTATCTTGAGCTGATGGCTTTCTCATTCTTAACATTTTATTTGGTTTTTAGTACTTTCTTTCTTAGAGGTAAAACACCACTGTGGTTTGTGACCAGGCTTAGCCTTCTGCTTCTTTTGCTGTCTGTCAGTCCATTTTCCTGATTGTCTGGGGCTGAGTTCACTGTTCTGTGTCACAAGATTTCTTATTCTTTCAAAGTTACCATTTAGGGAAGTTATCTCTAAGTCTGAGCACACCGGACCTTATTTTCAGAGGTGCTCGTTGCATCCAGATCCTGCAGGAGTTGCCCTTCAGAGTTTCATCTGAAAACAAAGGTGCCGACAGTCAGAGAGATCTAGTTTGAAATTGTTCACACTGAAAATGGCTATTATGCTACATATTGATTGAGACCCCAGATCCCGCAGTCTTTCCATTTCCATCCTTGCATTTTTCGTTGTACTCTTTACATTTACCATGGGAAAGCTAAAGTGGCTCTGTGGCAAGGATAAGCCTGCATTTTTTTCTCTGCGTGCATCTGGAAAAGTTTACAGAAAATACTTGACCTTGAAGTATAAAGATGTAAAGGGAGTGGATGAACATGATTTCCTTTGATTTAGATTACAGTAAAATTTTCAAAGCTTCCTGACTCTTCTGATTCTTTCTTGTGGCTCTCCCAGCTGGGAAACATCGGTCTGCATGAGCCACCTGAGACATGCACACTGCTAAATCAAACCACTTTGCAGGCATAAGAAAGCACATTTAGAGCAGTTTGAATCAGGCACGGTTTTTCCTGTGTTGAGTGAGGGCGAGAGTTAATTAAAGCTAGTCTTTCAATGGAAATTCTTTTAGTGCATTTCTGGTATCTGTGGAGATAGTGATTGATGAGGACATAAATAGGCAGATTTTACTGCAAGTTATTAACATTCCAGTCCTTGCTGCATCACCACTGATCCTGCTCAGCAGAGACCACTCTCGAGTGATGTCACTGCATATTTCTCTGCACAATCAAATCAATAGGTAAAGTGTCTGATCATTGCAATTACTACGCTAGTTAGCCCACACTGCTACTTGAGGTAGTAAAAAATAGATGTTTCTTTTGCCTAGTGGCAAATCCTCATTGCCAGCCTGTCAGTAGCAAGGAAGCAATATTTATAGTTGTCTTGAGGGAGCTCTATCCTATCGTGCAGTTAATTATGATGAACTGTTTTATTTGTAAAAGAGCTTAAAACTGCTTTGTACTGTGGCAATGTGTGGCTATAAAAGAACTGCTTAATTAGGATGGTCAAACCAGCAAATTTCTACTGCAGTATGACAGGAAAAACATCAAGATGTGTCTACGCTGAAAAAGAAAGTTACGATTGTAACATACTCTGATAATACACTTGTGTAATCACAACTGAAGACAAAGGCAGAGTTTTCAGTTTATCAGCACTGCTAACTGCACGGAGCAGGCTCAGGTTTTCTCAACAGTGTAGGCAAAATTGGATCATGACTCCCCAGAGATAGGCCCCAACATGCCTATCATGTGGCAGGTTGAGGCATGGGCTTTCACCTGACAGGAGTAATGCTGAGAGTGAGGCAGAGACCCATGGAAAGCTGGATTGTTTGTATGGAAGTGGAAAGATTGCTGGTGGTGTTGGCTGATGATGCTCAGCCCCCTCCCAGTGATAATGGTTGCCCCCACAGCACAGTCCATATGGACTATGCCCAAAGCTGTTTGGGTTTGCCTTGCATTCCGGGGCTCTAACGCAGACAAAATAGGTAGCAGTGTCCCAGGAATTTTGTTGCTTCCTGACATCTGGCTCCTGCCCTAAGCCTAGGGATGGCCCTGCAAGGGTGTGAGCTAGGCTGGGTGTGCACAGTCCAAGCTGAACTCGCATCTCCATTTCACCATAGATCCGCTGTCATTGCTTAGGCTCCGCACAAGCTCTGCACAAGCAAATCACTGAACTCGTGTAGAGTCCATGGACCTTAGCGCAGCAGCAGTTTACAAATGCGGATTCGTGGCAGGATCCAGGCATTAAGGACTGCTACAGCACCCTCTGAAATCAGTGAGTCCTCATGTTGACTTCAGCAGATCCCAAAATGTTCTGAGATTCAGCACAAGCAAACAAACAGATAATTTATGGATGTTATAATGGAGGGTCTAGATGCGGGAGCTTGCTGGGGCCTTTTATTGGAGGAGATTCATTAGCTTTTATACAGTAATAGTTGAAAAGCCCCAGTACTGCCTCTGCTGGCCCACATCAGTGTCTTTCATCATGACACTGCAGAAAGGAGGACTTGACAGGCCATCTAAATTAAGGCTGTGAGAGCAAAAATATTCTTTATCTTGGGGAAAGAAAGAAATTATATTAATATATAATGCCCTACATTTAACATTCCCTCAGTACCCTCCCACTTCTGAGTTACTGTACTTGGAGATGTGATCATATATCAAAATCTGTGAATTCAGGATCTTTTTATTTCTGGCAGTTTGTCTAGAGCTATTCTATAGAATGTGTTCAGCTTTTATATTCATCTCAAAACTGAAATTTATTGGAATGATATATTCGTTAGTATGTCTAGGAATAGCTGAAAATATTGTACTTTTACTCTTCTCTTTTTGTGTTTCATATACGTGTCAGAGGAGCACATGCACAGACATATACACTTCCCTTTGGAGTCAATAATGAACTAATTAGAGCATAATCAGAGCAACCATTGCTTTTTGTTGCATAAAATCATAACATCTCAAACATGAAAGTCACAGGCTGTCTGGTGTAAGATGCACAGGTAGCTTGGCCTGTGTTACTGATAGTTTTCCTGAAGCTTTGATCGGGGCTTGTTGCTGGCTCAGGGTTTCAGAAATGGGAAAGTAGACTTGTGGACAAAGGCAATTGTTTTCCTGGACAGCTGCTAAATCAGGGGCAGAGCCCCAAACAGGGCTGAGAACTCAAGGAGTACAGCCTACAGCCCAATTGCTTGGCCCTTTGGTTATAGGCAATCACAAAATTAAGAAACCTTATAATGCTGCAAAGGAGCACTTTTTAACAAATATTTCAGTTGTATTTTCCAAATACTCTTTACTTTAAAATACTGGTACAAGTCAGTATGAACGCAAAACCATTTTGTAAAATACAGGAATTATAAAGAGTTTCCTTTTTATGAAGAAAGATGAGGTAGATAGACAATGAAAAGTTAGGGCTCTTTCATAAAACTGTCAAAGTTTATGAGGCTGTCTGTCTGAGCTAGATGGGATTTAGAAGTATGTCACCGAGCTCTCTGTACAGGGTAGTATTTAAAAACAATGAACAGCAGGAACACATTTAGAGGACCTGACTCTTCAGGTTAAGGTGCCAGTCTACCTCATGATACAAAAGAAGTTAGTGCAAACGCAGGTTGGACTAATCTAGAGCAATTTTTCACAAGGCAACCGCTTGCATGGCTGCAGTGATATAGAAAAGAAAACATGCTGAGATAGTCCAATTAAAAATTGTCTTTTTTGTTTGTTTCTTTAGGGGGGAGCCAGGAAGTTTAAATCCAAGTCAAAAGAGGAAGGGTAAAGAGAAATTAATTTTTTTAGCTGCATGGTGCTTGAATGTGCTTTGAAGGGCTCTGTGCACAGGCAAAGAAAAGAAATTAATCTTACATAGCAATGAATATTTACAGTATTGGAAATTCCATGTAGGGTCCAGTTTTTGTTTCCTGTGGAGACTGAAGCGTAGTTTGCTGTAACAAAATAAACAGTTAAGTTGTTCTGGAGATGTATTTTCTTTCAGTTCAAATAAAAAATTGTATCAGCGAGAGCATAAAGGTGTATTTTGGGATGAGTGGGAAAAGCCCCAATTCAGCAATCCACTACTGTGAACAGTCTGTTATTAAAATGACTTCATGTGTAAGCATGTTTCAGTTCTTCGTTCAGTAAAGATAGATGGAAGAATTTACTTCAATAACTAGCTGAATACCTGGGGTCTAGTCACTTGGAATCATCCTTTCATGCAGAAAAAGTGTTTTTTAAACACTCAGCTAACAGTGGCTGTGGTAAAATCTTAGTTTGTCCAGTACTCATTCCATGTTAAATATTACCCTTTGGAAAACGGGTTTAACTTTACAAAAGTTTAAAATAGTTCCCTTTCATTAAACAGTGTACTGATGCATTTTTCCAGCACATATATGCAGGACTAAAACTTTTGAGATCAGTTTTTGGACAAAAATGAGCATGGCATTGAATTGTAAGAACTTCTGCTTTAATACGCAATTAAAGAGCTGGGCAAACTATGTGTCTTAACCAAACATAGGCATTTCACTGTCTTTTTATATATCACTTGAATTTGGGACAATGCAAATGCAGTTGTAAATCTGTCTTTTTAATAAAAATATAAATTAATTGCACTAATTAATAGCCAATATGAATGTGTTACCTTGTTAAAAGCAGTATTTGTCATTCCTATGTCTTCTTTCTGGGCGTGCTTAAATAACTTGATACCATTTCTGTGAGTTGGATTTTATTATAGCTGATTTATGTAGGTTTGCACACAACTTGACATGCACATGAAAATGACAGGCAAGGGAAAAACTGGAATTGTTTTTTTTTTTTTTTTGGTACTAAGCACTAAATGATATTACCTTCTTCAAATCAAAAATTCTGTCCTTCTCTACCCTTTAGCATCAAAATACCCTCTCACACCAAATGTATATTCTCTAATTACATGCAGAATCTGTTTAGTTGTCCATTAACTACTCTGAATCAGCATATTGGACCTTTTTACTGGACAAAAAAAATTCCTATTTCTGAACATCTCAAAACTCTTCTCCCTGAAGCTGAGAGATCCCTCTGTAAGGATTTAATACAATTTTTAGATTTATTTCCAAGACATCACTATCAGGAATGGAATTGCACTTCCATGTTAATGTGTAGATCCTTAGAAATACCTGTGTGAGATAAATTACAGGATCATTCCGTTAACATTATTGTCATATTACTGCAATGAAGAGCAAAGGTTAATATACAATAAAGTTGCCAGCTAGAAGATTCTGATTTGTGAAACTATAAGCATGCACAGTTTTGCAAGTATCTTGTTTAAAACATACAGCTATGATTTCTTCCTTAATTGCATTCACATTTTACAGGCTTACCAGATCATGTAAGGTATGCATTGCTCAGGATATTTACCACTTTCTGGTAAATCTGGTTCCTTATGTATTTTAGGATTTCTGCTGCTATCCTGTATATGAACAGCCGTGCAGGTCATGGAATCTTTAGGTTCTTTTTATGAGCTACGGTAAATTCTCTTATAGCCACACAAACCTATGTGGTATATACTTCCTTCTCAGCTTGCCATGATGAGGCTTCAGAAAAATTAGCATTATTGTAATCCTTTCAGACTATAGAGAATAAGAAATAATGCAAGGAGCTCAGCTGTCTGCATCATATGGGATTCTCCGTGTCCTGTTTTTAATTCATTTTCTCATATTTGTTGAAGATGCTTTTAAACCAGAATGAGTTATAGTCTGCTCAGCTTTGACTGGGGAAGTAGCTGGAGCAAAGGGCAAGCCTTTGGAGATTTATACCGTGCTGAAGCCTCCTTTGTAAATCCCTGATTCCCTTTACTCTTAGCAGTAGTGAAATCCAGTTGGATATTATGATATTTAAATGCGAATGTCCTTTTCCTTTCCGTCTTCTTCCAGAGGGATGGATCACATGCTGGGAACCTTTATAAAAGAGAAATAAGGATGGCTTTGGAATTAGTGATGCAAAGATGTTTTATGGTAGCATACTGCATTCAGCTGATGCCTCGTTTTCTCACTGCAAACTGTGTGCATATTTCTCTCACGACTTGTTCTCTTCAAGCTTGTTGCATGGAATTTGTCAGAGTCTTCTGAAAAGACAGTTCAAGAGTTTAAATGGTCAGAAACTAAAGTTGGCATGGGCCAAAGTTAAAGTCCACGTGCATCCAGATGCACACTTGGTCATGTAGTGCCAGGATATGACCCATTTACAAGTAGTGTCATGACCATCGGTGGTTACATTCAGAATGCAAATAAAAGCCCATTTGTGAAATTTTGGAACATCAGCGCTCTAATTACATACATGAACATGAAATTAATTTGACAAACTAAATTGTACATGAGATGCACCTTAACTGAAGTCCTAAGACAGGCTTCCGTTATAATGATGGAAACTGAAAGCATGCTCTATGTTTTACAGAACTAGAAAAAAAAATATATATATATATTTGCCTTTATGAATAGTTATGTTTTTTCTTATAAACATTTGCTTTGCTAACTGAAATCTATGGGGAGCCAGGGCATTTATATATGTGTATAATTTCTTCTTCTCACAATCAAAAGACACTTCCTTTTCTTTAAAATCAGGTAGTCTTCACATCTTTACCTCTTAAAATAGTACATCACTGTTCATTTTCAGTGTAATTCTGGAAGCGTTCAGTCAGACTGAATGGATATTTGTGCATTTGAGAGTATGTGTGTATGCATAAACTTATGTATATACACACATATAAAAAATTTGATTTCAGGCATTAGGAGAATAAACGCCAACTTGGACCACATGTTAGTTTCTGTTTTGGTATGCAGTGACTACTTCCAGCTTCATAATCCTCAGCTTAAAGTGTAAGTAAGAGTTGCTCTATCTGTTGTAGCGAACAATAAGCACAAAAGGATTCAGAAAGTAATAACAAAGATAAATAACTCTGCAATAAAATTTCAGCTCCAGTAATTTCCCATTTATATTTTCTCACTGAATCATGTAGTCCCAAGCAATGCGCTTTTTTACATCTGGGCTGCATCATACAAAGTAATTTTGTATCTAATACTTCCCAGTGTGTCCAAAATATAACATCACATGCACAATGCATGACAGGACGGTCGATGAATTATACAGAGCCTTCAAATAATATCACTGTGAATGTGATTTCATAGGCTTTCTAAGGCAATCAATCTTACTGTATTATGAGGAATGAATTGTCAGTCAGGGTTTTTTTTATTCTACCAGGAAGGTTTCAGAAGCTGTTACTTAATGCTACTTATTGTTGAAGGCTGCCTGCTGAATATGTTTTTCCTGTGTGAAATTACTCATGTGTTCTGTGTGTCTTAAAGTTTAGATCTGTGTTAGCATAGCATTTTGCCAGAGTGCATTAACTGAGGCTGTAGGAAATGTTAACAAGTGAAAGGAAGTGGAAACTTCAGAGAGAAGGAGGCGGAACTAGTAGGAGCAACAGAAGAATAGGTTTTGTATATGAAAAGCTTGCCTTTGTCTTATCTAAGTGTAAGTTCTCTTATCTTTCCTCCGCCTCACACATACTCCCACACACTTATTTAAAATATGATTTGAAATGACAGCTTCACCATGTCTTCTGAGAGCAAACAGATGAAGCTGGACTTCCCTTTTTTTTCCATGTGAGTGACTGGGATGTTTCTCCATATTGTTCTTAAAATAGCTGCAGCAAAGAAAATACCATACTGGCAGAGGAGATGTGATTTAGTCTTAGGTTTTTCACTATGTTGTATGTGTGGTCCAAGTCAGCTGAATAAGTGGTATGAGATACCTGTGTATTCCTGATGCAGTCATGAAGCCTTTTGGGGTTACAACTGCCTCATTTTCTTTAACAGAAGTTTTATGTATGTATTTTGAGCAGTTATAGCTGGGCTTAAGACTACTGATTCATTTCCTATAGACAGCTGAACAGATGGCTCTCATCTCTTAATTATTAATGTTACCTAGAGATCCAATCATGCTGCATCAATGAGCCAAACGCAGTAAGACAAACATGTCAGTCTTCAAATTTGGCTCTTACTTCTGGGCATTGATCATTTCAGTCATTTCTCATGCTGTATCAGTTATTCACCTGGAAAGAAGTGAAGACTTTATTGACCTCTGAAAACCTCACAGTTTCACAGGGAACCGATAGTATCCACTCACCACCACTAGATTTCAAAATAAGACGTAAAAGTGACAGAGGGTGAACCAGCCGGTTCATCACCTCATGCCATCCCCTGGAAGTTGAGGTTGAGGTTCTAATCTTTTTTTAGATTCTTTTGCAGAATTGAAAATTGGTTAATGGAAAGGGAAAAAAAAATAGGATAGGACAAACTGTCAGAAAACTTTTTAATAAAGATGATTTTTTTCCCAGTGGGGCAAAAATCATCTTCAGTTGGTTACAGCAAGCTTCCAGATTACTGAGACCAAAGAATCCTGTGTGAAATTCTGCTTAGTATTTACCTAGATGTTGTCATTTTATTCTTTCTCTAGAGACAAATGCAAATGTGTGCCACAGATTTTAAATATGCCATTAATTACTGAACACTGCTTCCCTTGCACAGTCAGTGAATTCCGTAAGTTGTCTTCAGCATAAGGGATACAGAGAAATCGTGCCAACGTTTTTCAGTTTGCAACTTACTGTCACTTCTGGAATCAGCTTGTGACAGCAGATGTTAATTCTCTGCTCAGTAGAAAGCCTCAGCACTGGTAAGCAGCAAAGTTAGCAAGAACAGTTGTCATAATTCAATGCAATCTTAGTGTTTCCAGAGACTTTTATATTCCAGCTCTATTATACAGAGGGAAATTTAACCTTATAAATGGAAAACCTGTTGCATCAGGTTGAACAAAAGACACAAAGTTAACCCCAACACTGGTGGATGTGTGAAATGCATATGGAATCAAACAAACAGAAATGAATTTAAAAAAAAAAAAAAGGAAAAAAGCCATTTACAGATTTAATTTATTACATAAAAGCAGGACATGCTTCGGATGAGTACACTACTATAATATTTTTATGTACCATCTTTTGAAATGCTTTGCCAGTTGGTTTTTATTCTATTTTAGAGTTCCTCCTCACCTGCTTCCAAATGTTTGTCTCGAGCTCACAGCATAATACTGCGCGATCACCTAGTATCTCCTATTTATTGCCAGAGGAATGAGCTTTCTAACATGAAGACATTACATTCATCTGGCATATTCTTTGTTGTCACTATACCCCAGTGGTTTCAATTCTTGCACCATATATGTTGCTTCATTGAACTGGCCACTGCTGACAATATAACGTGTAATTTCAGAGAATATAACTTGTAATTTCAGATATATTCTGGGTTTTTCCAGCCTCCCAAAAAATGGTCTTTCACACTAACGGGCTGTGTTATCCTGTCCGGTCAGAGCAGCAGTGCAGTTCATAAAAGAATTCTCTCATTGTCCCCACTTGCCATGTGTTGGTTCAGTTGCAGAATGGTTTTGGTAACTCCAAACTAGATTCTTTTCTGAGGAAAATAAATCAGCAGCTCTGCTACTGAAGGGGACTGCATGCTGTCCAACCACCAGTAGGGATGCTAAGCCCAAACCAGCACTTGCTGCTTTAGGCAGCTTCAGTCTGTGTGCGTGATGGGAGGGATCCAAGGGATCACACTAAATTCAGTCCAAAGTAAAACCCCAACCTACAGAGTTTCAACAAATGAACCTTAACAGTGATGGTTTCATTCTGCTGATGCTTTCCTTTTGCACTCGATTATTTGGTGTATAGACAAAGCCCTTGTAAAGCAAATAATTTTTAGTGGTGGTAGGGGATGGGGAATTACTACACAAAACCCAGGTAAACAGCTTGGTCTGCACAGTTTGGCAACTGAAAAACTATGTCATCCTGCCTTGTATGCAATGCACTTTTAAAGATAGGGTGATCTCTCTGATTCCAGAGGGGCAAATGGGAGGCAAGTGACTTTTTTTTTTTTTTAGTTGAGATGCAAATGTTAGTCACTACAGTGCCTGTTTATGTACATGTTGTAATATAAAAAGCTATGTAATGATATAAAATTGGACAATAAAATTCGACTTCATTATTTCTTTTTTTCATATATTTTCCTTAATCTGATCTATGCACTTTACTGAAGAGTGTACATTTTCTTTGCAAAAATGACACAAAGTAGTCTTATGTTTAAGATCCGTTGTTAAATAGCCAATATTTGTGACTGATGTTCTGCCTCTGAAATAAGCATGTTATTTTCTAATACTTAAGAACAGTACATTTTGCTTTCAAAGTGCATTTTGTGCAAGAGGCTTCTGCTTGTGAAGCAAAGCAAAAAAAGGCCAGATTATTGTGTATCTAGAATTAATTTCAGTGACTAGAAATCTGGACCTATATTTTTCCCAAAACAGAAATACTTGTTCATTTCACACACAGTTATGCTACAGACAAAAATACCCAGGAAAACACACTATCTGTCATTTGATTTATTTTTCTGCCTCTTCTTGTTAAATAGTCTTGCAGATGTGCACACATTGAATTAATATTTGGCTGCTAGAACACAATGAGAAAATATTTAAATTATGATCTATTTTGAATTGGATATACTCAAAACTTTTAATCTTACGCTATGAATTTATATTGGGTTTATAGACTATATTTTTAAATGTTTAATCTTCTGTGAGAATACATATGTTTCTAGGGCTTTTTAAGAGTGGTTCTGACATTTGAATTTCCGTGATCTTTGTTTAAACGTTTTGTATTGATCTAACATACATTTAAATAATTTACAGTAATCACAGGAACAAATGCACAGTCGTGATGTAAGAAGTGTTGCATAAACATCCAATATATTCCCATAGCCTATTTTATACTCTTAACACTGGAATAATACTTTCTTCACATAAATGAATACACACAACATTTATTACATAATGTATTTTAAGACATTTTAGTATATACTATTTTCCTTGGTGTTAGACCTTGGACTAAAAGTGAGATAGCTTTAAGAACTGCTAGTTTGAATATTTGTTCATGTCTCTATTATTGGAACGGACTTAAGGGCTGAATCAAACTAGTTAATTTAAATTCATTAATTGGAGTCAATATTTAAGAATTATTTATTTATCGTATGGTGTCATTAATCCAAGATTATTGCCTTGCTGTGCTAAGGTCAAGGTATAATGAGAAACACACAGACTCACAGCATCGTACAATCTAAGCAGTCAAAAGAGAGAGAGGGCAGCTGCTTTCATTCATGGGCAAAGGCCAGTAATAGCCGAGCCCAAAGCAAATTTAAGCTCTCCTGAATCTAAGGCTAGAGCTTTATTTCATATTTCATGCTGCTTCTCAATTTTTTTTTTTAATTTCTACATTGTCACTCTTAACTAAAAATGAAAGCATAGAAGTCACAACATTGCTATTCTTTCTGCCCAGCTGTAATCAAAAGTACTGGAAATGTCACGAGGAAACAGAGTTTCACAGGGCATTGCCGACCCAGGTTTGTGAACAAGAGTAGTTCAGGCAGCACTGATGATTTCTGAAATGCAGCTCAACGTTTTGTTACTCATGTGAACAGGGCAATAGCTCCAAACCTGCAGAGATTTCCCCATTGTGCCTGCAAAATAAGGAATGGTAGCAAGACAGAAAATGAAACAATTACAGTATTGAGTCTAAAAAAGATCTTTAATATTATACTTGAAAGTTGATATGCTATCCTTAATTGGGGTTTGGGATCTGTTTTAATATCACAAGATAACTGAAGATTCCTGGGGTATACAGGAAGGTTGGTTCAGAAGAAGGTGAGATGTGATTTTACAGCAGTTATATTAAACTCATTGGACACTTCAGAGTGGATACACTCAATCCAGTATAGGAATATCTTCTCCAGTCTGGCATATTGCATTTAAGAAACCAATGAACCAATCGTCATTTTTTCACTGGAAAAAGGAAGAGAAGACAATTCTCATACACGTACAGCTATACATATAATAGTGGTTAATCTTTCCAAAACAGAGAATATCCAAGGGTCAGAGATCATTTATTACTTTAATAAATATTTGAACGTATGTTTTCAAATTACCATTCCTGGGAAGTTATTAGAAATAAAACACTAGGCATCACTTTGCATAATTAAGTGGAGTGTTTGTATCTCTAGAGCATTCTCTAAAATAGAGCTCAGGATACACAGACCAACACCCAGATCATCAGATTTGTTCTCAAACCTTAGATGTCAGTTTTATTAAGATTCACCGATCATACTGTGTGACCAGGCAGTTAGGAATATACTGAATACTTGGGGGTGTTTTAAAATAGTTGTGCCTAAGTACTGACTATATCAGCTATCTTACTCTTTCACAAAAATTGTTCTTTCATTCTTTTCAGCCATAAAAGACCACAGATTACTGAGCAAGCTGACACTCTTATCAGATGCAATCCATTTTGCTGTAGCTGTTTGCTTGTCAGATTTATTTGTAGCAGTATCTCATACCAGACAACTCGTACAACTGCAGTTTCTTACAGGCACATTTCAAAAGAGCATGATGAATCTTCATGGCAATTTATATGGATCCAGATGCTGGGTATTTGCACAGGATTAGAGACAAAGTAGTTCTTCATGGGAACACTTTTTAAGACTACAACTTGTGTATTGTTTCACTGAAGGATTTGGGGGTTTTTCTGTCTGTTGGCTATTTGTAATGTGGTTTCTTGTCATAAAGTTAGGGAATCTTAAACTTGTTCTCAGTTAGACTGGAATTATTTCAGATTTCTAGATTTGAAACATAATTTATTAGCAAAGGAGATATATGCTAAAATTGGTACAAATATCAATTTTAGCAAAGCATACTAGGTATCACTGGATTTTTAAAGTGTTGAGCACTGTGGAAAATCTTGGCCAAAGTATTTGCTGCTGAAACACTTCAGACTGTATTTGAAAAATAGCCCACTTAAAACTGTTTCCAGTGCAATGTCCAACATTTCATCCTTGACCTTAGCTAATTGAGAATATTTTATACACGTGGAAAATTCTATCTTTATCACCCTTTTTTAAATATGAAGAGAGTTGAGTACGTGAAGTACGTTGGATTTTGATTCCCATTCTACAGTTAGTTACCTCAGAAATTATAGGCTTTGCCTTTCCTAGTCTACATTATACCTGCATTCACTGAGATGACTTCTGGCATGACTGCAGGAAGCTATTGTCACTGCAGTGTATATCTGTGCACTATTTAGATTGCTGAACAAATTCATGGCAGTGGTTAACATGAACATTGAAGCAAACACTTGTGTTCTCTGGATTCCTAGCTCCAAAATTACTAGGAATGATGAGGTGTAGAATCATAGAACCATAGAATGCTTTGGGTGGGAAGGGACCTTTAGAGGTCATCTAGCCGAACCCCCATGCAGTGAGCAGGGACAGCTTTAACCAGAGCAGGGTGCTCAGAGCCCTAAGTCCAACCTGACCTGGAATGTTGCCAGGGATGGGGCCTCCACTGCCTCTCTGGGCAACCTGTGCCAGTGCTTCACCACCCTCACTGTAAAAAATTTCTTCCTTACATCAAGTCTAAATCTATCCTCCTTTAGTTTAAAACCATTACTCCTTGTCCTGTCACAACAGGCCTTGCTAAAAAGATCGTCCCCATCTTTCCTATAGGCCCCCTTTAAGTACTGGAAGGCCGCAATAAGGTCTCCCCACAGCCTCCTCTTCTCCAGGCTGAACAACCGCAACTCTCTCAGCCTGGCCTCGTAGGAGAGGGGCTCCAGCCCTCGGAGCTGGACACAGTGCTCCAGGTGAGGTCTCACCAGAGCAGAGCAGAGCAGCAGAATCCCCTCCCTCGACCCGCTGGCCACGCTTCTTTTGATGCAGCCCAGGATGGGGTTGGCTTTCCGGGCTGCAAGCGCACGTTGTTGGCTCATGTCCAGCTTTTCATCCACCAGTAAGTGTAGGATTTCTCTATACCATGCAAAGTGTTTCTGCCTTACAGTTCTCCAAATTAGCTCAAATATCAGAAGCATGGTACTTGATGGCAACTTTGGTTAGACAAATTAGTGACATCATGCTGACTTAACTGTACTGGTTTTGTAGCTACACTATAATACTCTGCAAGACATAGGTATGTTCATAGTCCTGTTGAAATCAGGTAAGACTTCATGGGGCCTTGCACAAGATAGTGTTTTTAACTGCATACAGCATGTTATAACAAACTGTCCTTAGTTCAGCAATGAATCTACTTTCCGTTCAAATATACAGCCCTGGTCTTGACCTCTGCCTCCATGTTCCAAGATCGCTGGGACTGAACGACACAAGACGTGCCCAAATCTGTAAGGGTCAGTCAATTCTGATGAGTGCTGCCCAGCTAATTTATTAACCATTCTTTGCCAGATTGTGACAATGCAGAGACTTTTGTCCTGACTTTTTTTCCTTACAAATACCGTTTTAACCTGAATCCTGAATACAAAAAGTGCTGAAAATTATTCCCATCCATTATATGCAATACCTTCTAAATAAGTAGTCTCTAGACAGACACTTGTAACGTGATTTTAACTCTGACCAGCAATTCTACTAAGAGGTATGGTGCAAGAAGGAAACCAGATTAATTAAAACTATTTCCAAGTAAAACAGGAGAGGGAAATAGATAAGGTGTAATTATGAATATTAGAATTGATGTTTCCTACCCTACAAGGAGTAGCAATACAGATCATTAGCATGAACTGGCAGGACCTGTGCTTTGTGTTTCATATACTTTGCAATTTTTTCCTGGTTACAGATGAGGCAAGGCGATACTGAGTAACCTGTTGTGGCATCACAATTTTCTTTACTGGATCTGTACCAATTCTGAACTCAACTTGAAAACCTCCCCTATTATTTTTCATTTGCACTGCTTCTACAAAACACCCCTGGTATTCTTCATGGACTTGAGTATGCACTGTGTTAAACTCCATGGAAACCATATTGATAACAGCTGAAGTGCTGGGGCTCATAATTAATAACTTGTGCTACCAAACTGGAATGGTTTATACTGTGTCCAAACAAGGCAGTCAGGGTTTTGGCCATGAGGGGTTCTCAGAGAGTTATTTCCCAAAACTTTGCACTCACAGGCTACCTTACCACATTTTAATGAAGATTCTGTTTTTACCACTTTCAAGAATCTCTGAAACATTAAGAAGAGGAAAAAATCACATGGTCGTTACAGTCCATCAGATTTTACTCTAATGTCATTCTTTATAAGACTGTGAAAAATGTCGTTCCTCAAGTAGCAACCTGTGGGTGGTATAAAAAAAATGCAGTTTGAGCACTTCAGTGGAGTGCTGAAGTGCCCAAAGGTATGTGCATCCAATGTTGAGAACCACGGAGTGATTCTGACCTTTCTACCTGGGATCGGGTATTTCTTCAGTAATGGATTTTCCCCCTAATGTTCTGTTTGGTTTTTTTATAATAAAGGGAACTTGGTCACACTGGCAAACATTAGTTGCCATAGAAATGCATAACTGTTTACAGGTGCAATATTGAATTGTGCTTGCTTCCTGGGACTAACAAGTTAGTTGTATTTATCTGTTATGGACAAAATAGCCTACAGCATTAAGGGGAATAGGGGACGTATAGGTTAGAGGGGACAGAATACCTTGAAGCTATTCATCTGCCTTTATCTTTAAAGATAATGTCTTTTCAGCTGCAGTGTCTTACACAATCCATTATGAAACTTCAGCTATAAGCTCTCCTAAAATGCAAGCATTACACTCATTGATCTGTATATATGAAGGAAAGAGCACAAAGCTTTCTAATGTATATGTTTGCATGTGTTTCCTGTTCCACCCATAAGCAGAGTATGTAGGCACGATTTTTCATGGCACATAGAATTGCTGTTTGTACAGGACCATGTTCTTCTATGTACTGAGAGGACACACTGTTCAGAAAGATCCTGCAAACTCTTTATTCCAAACTTTGTTTTAATGGAAGCATATCTTCTCCTTGGTATTCAAAACATATTTAATAACATGTTAGGTTTGCATTTTAGAGCCCAACAATCTGTTTCAGAGGCTTCAGGAGTCCACATTTGATGCTGCAGTGCAGTTGCTTTCCAACATGAACACAAGATAAGGGGCACAGAAGAATCACCTGTTACTTCTGTCTGCCAAAAACCACAGATTGCTTTCCTATACCTGCCTACACCATGATGCATTTCAGTTTTAATGACAGTACCCTACTGTCATATAGAAGTTTGTACATTTTTATACAGTCATTTTTCTAAATTCTTTAGGCAAAAAACCTACTGCTTGGTTGGCAAAGCAGTTACTTTTAAAACACTATATGGGTTTAATGTTTTAGGTATATGCTAAAAATTATACAAACAAACCATGTATAATTCTAGCATAGTGATTTTATTAGCAAATTTTTAATAACTTTAATTTGATAAAACTTTGAATTAATCTCTTTACTCCACAGGAGCTATTTCTGTTAAATAGTAAGAAACTGAGGATCTGGACCTGCACAGCAGTTAATTGGGTATTTAGAATCATAGAATCGTTTAGGTTGGAAAAGACCTTTAAGATCATCCAGTCCAACCATTAACCTACACTACCAAGTCTACTCTAAACCAATCAAGGGTAGACTAGACTAAACCATGTCCCGAAGTGCCACATCTACCCGTTTTTTGAACACTTCCAGGGATGGTGACTCCACCACCTCTCTGGGCAGCCTGTTCCAATGCTTGACGACCCTTTCCATAAAGAAATTTTTCCTAATTTCCAGCCTAAACCTCCCCTGGAGCAGCTTGAGCCCATTTCCTCTCGTTCTATCGCTAACTACATGGGAGAAGAGACCAACACCCACTTCACTACAACCTCTTTTCAGGTAGTTGTAGAGAGCGATAAGGTCTCCCCTCAGCTTCCTCTTCTCCACGCTAAACAACCCCAGTTCCCTCAGCTGCTCCTCAGAAGGCCTGTGCTCCAGACCCTTCACCAGCCTTGTTGCCCTTCTCTGAACACGCTCCAGCACCTCAATGTCTTTCTTGTAGTGAGGGGCCCAAAACTGGACACAGTATTCCAGGTGCGGCCTCACCAGCGCCGAGTACAGGGGAACAATCACCTCCCTGCTCCTGCTGGCCACGCTATTCCTGATACAGGCCAGGATGCTGTTGGCCCTCTTGGCCACCTGGGCACACTGCTGGCTCGTGTTCAGCCAGCTGTCTACCAACACCCCCAGGTCCTTTTCTGCCAGGCAGCTTTCCAGCCACTCTTCCCCAAGCCTGGAGCGCTGCATGGGGTTGTTGTGACCCAAGTGCAGGACCTGGCACTTGGCCTTGTTGAACCTCATACAGTTGGCCTCGGCCCATCGATCCAGCCTGTCCAGGTCCCTCTGCAGGGCCCTCCTACCCTCCAGCAGATCGACAATCCCACCCAGTTTGGTGTCATCTGCAAACTTACTGAGGGCGCACTCAATCCCCTCATCCAGATCATCGATAAAGATATGAAACAAGGCTGGCCCCAAAACAGAGCTCTGGGGAACACCGCTCGTGACCGGCCGCCAACTGCACTTAACTCCATTTACCACAACTCTCTGGGCTCGGCCACCCAACCAGTTTTTTACCCAGCAAAGACTACGCCCGTCCAAGCCATTAGCTGCCAGTTTCCCAAGGAGAATATTATGGGAGACAGTGTCAAAAGCTTTGCTGAAGTCCAGGTAAATGACATCCACAGCCTTTCCATCATCTACCAGGCGGGTCACCAGGTCATAAAAGGAGATCAGGTTGGTCAAGCAGGACCTGTGTTTCATGAACCCATGCTGGCTGGGCCTGATCCCCTGGTTGACCTGCACTTGCCTTTTGAGTTCACTCAATATGAACCTCTCCATAATCTTTCCCGGCACCGAGGTCAGGCTGACAGGCCTGTAGTTTCCCGGGTCCTCCTTCCGGCCCTTCTTGTAGATGGGCGTCACATTGGCAATTGTATGCTGAGTTGTAACAAAGAGCTGCTATCAGTGTGTAAATGCCCCATTAAATCATACTTAGGAAAAAAGTAAGCATATGTGAGTAAGAAAAAGTGTGTCCTCCAAGGATTTCAATACTCTCAACTGATTTATATGCTCAACTTGGTTGTACGAGGTCACATCATCACTGAATTCCTTTTTAAATATAAGTCTACAATGGTACATTTTATTTAAAGAAAGTTATTGAAATAACTGTACCTGTGCAGACAGGTTGAGGCAGTTGAGCTGGTCAATTCATGCCCACAACACATCTCTTCTACTTGGTAAATGAACTCAGTTTTACCAAGGTACCTAACAGACAAGCCACAAGGTCAGATGTTGCTTTCCAGACAAGCAGGCAAAAGCAAGATTTCACATGATCTGCTGTGGTTGTTTGCTATGTCACTTTTACTCATGCAAGCCAAGAGGCAGAGGTCTGGTTTTGATCCTTCCTCTTTCTGAGAAATCAGCTTGGGTTTGGGACTTCCCCCACCATTTCTGTTATCTACTAGTTTCTAACTCTGGCACATTTCCTTAGCCTTATTTATCAATCAGCCTGTTCTTGCCTATGAAGGACTTCTGAGGAGCTGGATGTAAGAGTAAGGCACTTTATGGGAATACCTTGATATCATCTCAGAGCGAGGACTTTGCTTTGTAACCAGCTGAGTAGATGCCTACTTCTAAAAGGAGAGTTACCCTCTTTGGAAAACTGGGCAGCTCACAGAGCAAGAATCTAAACTGTTAAGTGTGGGATTTATGGGTTTTAAGAGCTGAAGTTTCAAGTTTTGGTTCTGCATTGCTTTACATCTTGTTCTGTCAGCCACTAAATGTAACACCACCAAGGTGGGAAGCTTAAGCTCCTGGTGTTCCTCAGTGTCTCAGATTTAGTGTGCTCAGTCGGTATTGCTCCCAGAAAGTAACACTTACATGCCCACTCCCACACATGCATAAAAATAAAATGTAATGTCTAAAGCATTAGAACAAATGTAAATAGAGTCTTGGTATTTAAATTCATCTTTCTCAGTTAGTTTTTTCATATAAAAATTAAACTTAAGATAATTATTTGAAGAAATTAATTTTTCAAAGAACAAAATGCCATGATTTGTTACACAGTCAAATATAATCTTTTGCTTTTTTCTTAGTTTAGGTAGATCAACAAAGTTATCTGAGTTTGACAAGAAAAAAGGTGAGGGGATTTTGATCTTTAGAAACAACTTAACATTAAAAATACTCTAACATGACAGTTGATGCATAGTTTAATTTCCTTTCTTCCCCCCAGTTAGGACTTTTCCATTACCAAACTACCAGTGATCACAGAAATGCAACAGTGCCATCTCTAGGACAGACTCAACATCCCCTCCACTGTAGGATATGTCAAGGAAGTTCAGTAAAAAATGGTAGAGGACACGTGTGAATTCACCCTTAGACTTCTACAGAAAAGTAAGATGATTGCAAAAAAAAGGCTCATGTGATTCCCCCACACACACTTGTTCTGAAGTCTGATGAAAGTGTTCGTAGTTTCATCTGAGCTTAGCTTCCCAGACCTCTTGGTCTTTGTGAGCCCTTTGCATTCCCTGGGTGTTTTCAATCAGTAAGAACAGACCTGCAGTTTTCAGAGCAAATCCTTCCAAGTGTTTCAGAATGCAGCCATGGATGACAGTGAAAGGGAAGCCCAGGCTTATTTTTCACATTCAGATACAGCTAAAACACCACAAATATTGTTGGACTGACACAATTATACATCCTTCCTATCCCAACTCTGTTCTTTAATGGTTTCATTAGATTTCCCACACCAGCATTTTTGTTTATTCAATTAGAAGAGCAAAATGTCTGCATTACAGCACCAAAGTATTTGATCAACTCTGTTCAAAATCTTTCAGTTAATTTTCTTCTAGTATATTTTTAATTTTCCTTGCTATTTGATAAACTATGTCATCAAAAATAAGTCTAATTTTTAAAAACAAAATTCAGAGTTACATTATGATAATTTTTATTAGACTGTATGTTTGCAAAGAACTATAATTTGGAAATTGATACATGAAAAAAAATTTATTACAGAAAAAAGAACCCATAACTCTACAATGCTTTATCATTCAGTGGATGGAAATATCTGCACTAATTCTGTTAGGTTCAGATTTTCTGTTTTCTACAGTGTGCACATTGTTTCAGAACTTCTGACACAGATTTATAAAAATTCTGATGCTAATTATCTGTGTATATCTTTGAGTATACTCTTGAAATGCCCTGCCATATGCTTCATTTAGAAATGGTTTAGATTTCTGATTCTAGACAGCCACTCTCTTTAAATTCAATTGCCATGGTACTAAAGAGCACATTTACTGTGGAAGCTACGAGAATGTAGGAAGGTTACAGTATCACCTGCATTGCACATCAAAAAGTTGAAAAATACAAATGCTGTATACAGGCCAAAAAGAGAAGAATTTGTATCTAGGAGACTTTTCCCACAGAGAAGGTAGATGATACAATTAACCTCTCATTTAATGTATTTGGGAAGAAACAAACTTTGAGCGAATTATATTAGAAAGACAATTTCTTACTTGCCTCTGTGTCTGAAGGAGTTACTTCTGGCAGCTTTGGAGACAGCATATTGCGCCAAATGAACTCCTCCTCTGGAATTCCTCTTTTTTTACCTGCTCTAATCTATATCCAAGAATAATATGTATTCCTTACAGTACATCATATTGTGGTTTTTATTTCAATCAAGAGCATGAGAGAAAGATTAATGAAAGGAGTGTTGTCTCAGTGATCGTATAGAAAGAGTATATAGTAAGACAACAGAGTAAGAGTCAAAAGGTGAGACCAAACAACTTTTTCATATGTTCTCTTAAGGTGCAAAATGTCTTAAGAAACTGTAAACTGTAAGTGTTGTATGAGACACCTTGCTATAGTCTTAATACATACAAAAAGATGCTTCTGGATCACTACCATTTTCATTTCAAATCTTGCCAAAGCAACATTTGCTGCTTCTCCTGTTTACAGAAAACCCTGCTAATTTGTTTGAGGTGTAAAGATTTCAAAAAATTAAAATGAATTTCCTATATAATAAATGGTGTTTTAAGCTTTTCTACAAAACCTGGAAAATTTGAGAGCCAGAAGCCTTCCTCTTTAAAGCAAATACTACCATAGTCTATCTGCCTTCATTCTAAACACTTTTTATTTTTAAAAAGAAAAGGTCTTGATCACCTCAGCTCATCAGTCCATCATACTCATTCCCCACTTAAACAGGGCATTCTACAAGGACTATGGAATATTCTTGTAGCCTTTCTTTCCTTGGAAATAAGAAAAGAAGGATTTGTTTCTGCTTCATCTAACTTTCTCCTGCCCTAAGAAAACTAAAGCATATTGTTTTGTCCTCAAAAGCTTCAATTTATCCTCCTTCCTTTTATCAGCATTCTCTTCAGTGAAAAGACTTCTTATTTTCTCCTATCAGGTGGACCTAAGAAGACTACCTTAGTCATCATTTCCTATGTTTTATGTTGTGTCTTGGGGTCACAGTCCCTTTTCTTTTCACCATACAACATAAAGGGAATACAATTTGTTCCTGGTCAATACCAATAACAGGTTATGGGATCAGAGAGTTAATTCATCTCTATGACATCACTCATGTTCCATCTAGTTCTGCCCCTATCTCACCACCAAGAGATGCCCCTCGTTGACTCATCTCTTGTTTAAAACCACCGTAACTGAAAGAAAAGGCAGAAAATACACTATACATCTTTTCTCTTCTGACTGATCTCAAGGAGGTGGGGCAAGGGCTTATGCTGCCCTCTTCCCTTTCTGAACAACACTAGCAGAATCCAATCAGGCTTCTCATTTTTAATTCTCTTCCCCCTGCCCCCCCTTTAGTTTAGTATTATTTTGTTGTACAGAGTCCTGCTTTCTGGTATGCAGACTTATGACCACAACTATGTGTGACAGCTTGAGACTACCCAGACACGTTCTGTCTTATGCCTTTAGCCAAACTTAATATAGGTCCTGTAGTTTATCATGGATATAGAGAACTTGGAGGACTTAAGGGCATTAGAAAAGGACAATGCTGATTTCTTCTGTCTGAAGGATTGCATTAATATTTTCTGCCAGTAACAGATTAAAGTGTTGGGAACACAGAAGTGCAGTAATGAGCTCAATAAAACAGAATTATTCTGTGCTGCCTTAATATATTGGAATCACCGCTAACTACCATTTTAATGTTACTCGGGCTATGTGCTGACAAGATTTCTCCACAAAATGGATGAGTTAATTGTTCCTTCTAATTGTTTTATTTCTGAACTGGAATTCCTTCCAGATTTCACCATCCTTTTATGACTTTCTGCATGTTTCCAGCCATGTGATGATGACCGATGTGTGTCTTTGGTAGTCTCACGGTTGATCTCTGTCTATGATCTAGTATCTCTCTAAGCTGACAGTTCTGTTTCTACTGTGACACTTTGTCCATCTATTTAAAATGTTTCTGCACAACATCTGTCCCCTTATTTTTCCTTCATCTTTTACTCCAAACTGTCTAAGCGCTCATTTGTCACTTGGTTACATACTGTTTTTTCATATGCATCACAATGATTAGTGATGCATACAGGGGCATAAGCAGTCAAGTTGTATCTAAAGAAAACACTCATATGTGTTATTGACACTAAAATGTTATTTGGACAGATCTCCAAATACTTACAAGTGTGCTTAATTGCTATGAGAATTTTGTTTTTTCTGTCAGTTGACATCAGTGGAGCTGTTCAGGGTAATGAAGTCACATGAGATTACAAGTTAGGGGCTACTGAAATAACAGGGTCCGTGGCTATGCAGCCACATGGATTCAAGCAGCAAGCTCTGCACAGTCTGCCCCTTCTCCTTGCCTGGAGCCCCACTGAAGTATCAAGTTTGCCCATATGATAATCCATGTGAAACCATAGACTCAGGCCACAGCAGAATGAACGCCTTGCCTTCACTGGGTATACATATCTTTACAAGTATTTGGTGGACAGGATGCTGTATGCTTTTCGTGGAACAGTTGCAATGGCTGGACCAATGAACAATGACTTTTAAATACTTTTGACATCCATATAATCTTGAAACCTCAGGAAAAGCAGACAGTGATGGTCACATGTTTGTATAGCATCTGTGGGATGATCCTTTTAAAATGCATATTTTCATTATCTTCCTCTTCTATGAGGCCTTTCAGGAATTAGTTTGAAGGACAGTGTGCCAATTTAAGCATCTAACTAGTGTCATGTGATAGTTAACTGAAAGTTAACTGTAAATATTAAGTAGAACACAGAGGAAATTTGGTCAACTGTGTTCAAATGTCAATAAAACAAGGCACCTGTGTGATATTTTCAGTTTAATATTTGCAAAGTCTACGTAGTGCTTATTACTCTGTTATATCCCCTAACTCTCCTCTACACATGAATTTCTAGCTTTTTTGGTGCTTAAAATATTTCTTCAATATCAGGATATTTTGCTGACATAATGCTGATACTTTTAGGTGAAATTCTCATATTCTGTTATTACTTTGAAAGTATAAAAGAAATACATCTAAATCATTGCAAAGAAAGCTATAACATTGCATTCTGGTGACAGAGATGAATACAAAACTTAATTTCTTATTTCTTCCTTTGTCTTTCATACAACATATCCTATGTTGGTTTCCACTATAATATTTCATATTGTCTTGTTCTCCTAAGGTCTCACAGACCCTTCAAACAGGAGAGGGAAATATTCTGTGTGTTTTACATGTAGAATATGCCTTCAAAACATCTACACTTCAATTTTACAATTTACATACATGTAGGAGACATCATCCATGAAGGGTCAGTGTTCTGTTTCTTTCAAAAGTGTGAAGGACCCATAACTCACAAAACCCTCCAGTATGAATGAATTGTGAAGGCCTTTGTCATGAGTGAAAGAAACATAATCACTCTTCAGAGGTGAGATATTCTGTTCACTCCACAGATATTCATTTTTATCTATTTAAAACAACTACAAAAAGGAATATCTATTTAAATGCTAGTGTGTGTCTTTAAGGGGAAAGGGTGACAAATGTGTTAGATTCATCAAAATATCTCTTTCTCCCTTTCTTTTATTTTTGCTTTCCTGAACATCATGATGGAAGCAGTGGATTAACCAGTTTTTTCTACTGAACTAACATAGGCCCCGTTGAGATGGACCACTGCCTGACAAACTGTGTTTTAAAAATAGTTATCTGTATCCTGTAGCAGTCACAAAAATATGATGGTGATATTGGGTTATTTTCTGAGCTGGATTAGAAATTAGCTATGTTGGTCTAGACAAATTTAGAACCACTGACGCACTAAGAATGGATTTGGTTTTGCCTTGATTTGATTGTAATTTTTTTTTGTTACAATGATAGAGGTGCATTCACTATCCGTAGACCGAAAAAGATGCATATAGCTGACTACACTGAAAATTTTAAACTATAATTTTTAATCTCGTTCTACAGATGGGGAAAGTAAAGAACACTTGATTGACAGGTGGATTGGTGTCAGAGTCAGAAATAGATCCCAGGTCTCATGCATCTATATCCAGTATATCACCCGCAAGACCACACTTTCAGAGGACCTTAGAACTGAACTTGCTCCATGCGGGTACTAAGCATTTTATGTAATGTAGAAAATGTCACAGCTTTGTTGTCGCTAGTGGAAGTTTCCTTTGCTCAGTAGTAGATGGAACTGATCTTTAACTGAACATACCATAGAAAGAAATGTTTAAAAAAAAGATGTGAATGTGCAAACAAGTGATTTTTGAAGACCATGAATTTCATAATCAGAGTCTCAGGAAGGATCTCAAGGTTTACAAGAGTTCTGCCCTTCCACAGAGCATCATAAAACCCAAGGTGTTCTGAAGTTTTGAGAATCAGGCCCTTAAATGTGTATCTCCAAGCTAACAGTAGTTTCCCAGTACTAGACGATTTAACCTACACTGCGTGGTGACATCCCCTTCCAAGAGTGATCCCAATTCTGTCAAAAAAACTCATCCTATTCCATATTATCCAGCACTTTTTACATCAGTACAAAATTAATACTGAGTGAGTGTAAAACTCTTGTATACGTGAATAGTATTGATTTACATATGATTTGTAGTAATGAAAAAACCACAACAGAACAATGAAGAAAATGGTCCTCATCTTTTAAAGCATGCTGGAATCATTCGTCTTAAGTCATATGCAGTGCTCAGTTGGGTGTGTGCTCTGCTTTTAAGCCAACATGTTGTTGAATGATGGGTCATAAAATTCCCAGAAAAGGTAACAAGCATATCTAAATCATCTCTCTATTCTTAGTCTAAGCTAAGACTGTGTAACAGACGTGATTTACAACATTTTGTACAATCTGTGCGGATTAGGAAGAGGAATCTTCATAATTATATAGGCTTGCTGTTATTTAAATATTTACCAACATTAAACACCAAAGGGGCTGTGCAAATGATCCAGGGGATTCATATTGTTCTAAGCTAATATCCGTTGTACAATATTATGCAAATTGCGTAAACTTTATTTTGTTGCTTCTGCTCTGAGCAGTGTATCCCAAGGCAGCTATTCACTAAGTTGAAACAGATAAAGTTTTAATAATAAATAGTGATGATGAATAAGTCAGAAAGTTTGTGCAATGCTAATGTACTTGTTGGCCCCAGGGTACTTTATTAGATAAACAAGTAACATTTTATAAGTTGCCTGCACATAAGTGGCTTTTGTTTTCCAGGAAATGTTTATATGATAAATTATTTCAAAACATTAGGTGTTAACAAACAAATTGTATTCACTTTCAATTTGCCACAACTTTCCTGAGACTTAAGGTTTAAACAGCAAAATTCTACATTTGTTTTACTTTATCAAAATGACAGTAGCATGAGAAATTAAACTTTGCTATGGGATGAGGGACGAACTCATTCTGCTCTTTAATGCAGAATTCTTAAGCCAAGATATAGAGCTGCAGCTCTTTTCATTAGTATTCAGGGCATTTTCAGGACTTAGGATCATCGGATCTTAGAGAGAGTAATAATTAGGTAAAATAGTCCCAAGGAATACAGGAGTCACAGTATGCCCATATCATAGTTTTTGGCCACTTGACAGTATTGACCCATGGTAGATCAGCTGAAAGGCATTTGTATGGTTGGGAAAGAAGCCCCGCTAAATTAAAAAGGAATGAAGCATAAACAAGCTTATTTAACCAGCATGTTGTAATGAAAAACCAGCCAAATGTATTAATGACTCTTTGTACTCTGTGCAGTATGTTCCCGTCCCATATAGGGCTGTCTTTTTCTAAAGTACATTTTGAGCATCTGCATTCTAGTTATGTTGAAAATCCCCCTGATGATGCATCAGATCTTAATAAACACAAATCACCATCATTTGGATCTTTGCTGAATTTTTTTTAATGTAAATAACAAAACAATTTTATATCCTTGCACAGAAAGAACAGATGGTGCACTGGTGAGAAGGGTCTCTCATTACATTTTCTTGGATTTTGCAGCAGTGGTCTATAGTCTGTCTAGTTACTGCTGGACTGCTGTGAATCAGTGATGGAAACTTTTATGACATGGGACATGGCTGCAAGATTTTTGGAAAAAGACTGTTTCTCTGTAATTCCTGTCTTAGTTGGCCACCTCAGTCACAAATTCCCTTCATTTGCACCATTCTTATGGCTGGATGGATTCTGAATCGCTGCAAAATTATCAGGAATATAAAGTCTACAAAAGGAGTCAGAAAACCAAAATGGATAGGCATTAGGTTTAATGGTTAGAATTTTGCACTACAGGAGACAAGATTCCCATTTCTGCCTCTGCCAGTTTCTCACCACTAGTTAAGATAAGTCATCTGAGTGCTAGTGGGTTCAAATAGTTGTGGCATATTTTTTAAGAAATATGTAGGGGAAATCACATTTTAATTTTCGAGAAAATTCTTTTAGCCTCATAGATGAGAAGTAACATGGAAAAATCCTTCTTTTGGCTGTACATCAGCACACCTGTGCTCAAATTTATTTCAGAATGAGGCATAAAGATATGCAAAGAATAAGGGAGAAACATGGATTCCGTTTTTAAAACTCAAAGGCTGTTTGAACTTTGTAGAATTTGGGCATGGTTTTGAGAACAGTGAAAAGGACAGAGAAAATTTCAACTAGCTATCTGCTATCTATTCCCCAAAATTAATTTGAACATTGAGATATTTGGCTTATGCACATAGAGGATCCAACATGCAGCCTGCTCTCCAACTATGGGAAACCTCTTTCCCTCACATCCCTGTTCTGCACTGAGGTGAAGTTCCTGGTGTTCAGATTCTTGCTAGAGAGAGAGAGAGTGATGTTTGACTTAAAATTTAGACATAAGATTTCTATGAAAGTATGAGTTGAAATTGGCTTTGAAAAAAATTTTTTTTAAAACTTAAGCAGTTGAGGAACTTCCTATGAGGTCTTCTAGAATATCACTTCAGTGCTTGTCAAGTGTCTTTTTTCTCTTTGAATTTTCCACATTAATCGTCGTTGCTATGATACATCAAGCCCGCTGGTAGCAGCATACAACATGATTCATTTCATGGGCAGGAGATCTCATGACAAAGACTTATCAGAGCGGGAAATTAGAAAGATGCTGTTCCTGAAAGCCATTAGCATAAGAAGGCACCTAAATATAATTAAAAATAATTTACCCTTAGAAGAAAATTAAAACATTTTAGATAAAAGAAAAGTCTGGCAAAAATACATTGAACTTGTACTTTTAATATGTGTTGTGGAAACCATCTTTCACCACACTTGTGCAGTAGATGAGCATTAAAAATTTCTTCTGAAAATATTACATACCCAAATTTTTTTAGTTCAGACCTTCTGGAAGCTAAGTATCTTCTCTGATGAAAACGGAAACTAATTATGCACTTCCCTCTACATTCTTTCAACATTACTCTTTGCTGGTAAAAGACGTATCACTTCCATTCATCCATCTTCCACATCCTCCTAACTACATTAAAATAGTCAATTACAGTCCTTTATTTCTAGAGTGAAAGGTCCATTAGTTTGCAAATTTCTGCAGAACAGCTAAGCATACTAACTTTTGTTTTGACATTTGAGAAGAAGATGTTCTTCGGGAGATAATGAACCAGATCCTCAACAGATATATGTCAAAATAATTGTTTGGCATGAGCGGAAAAGAGATGGGGGGCATGACATGGCTTGGGTTATAAAGTGAGGAAAACAGTATTTTTAATGTAATTAAAACGGGATTTAAAAGGTTAAACAGAAACTGAATAGTGAGTTTGCACCAGAACTAGCAAAAGATTACTCAAGAGATGGCCTTTCATTACATCTGAATGGATACAGACTAATCTAAATCTTCACCTCAGAATCGTAACATTTTCCAAAAACGCTTGCAGATTTTAAAATATGGTCCTAACACTTGATTTCTGGTTTGTGACCTTGTTTCTCTTCTTGTCAAATCACCAGTAACTCTGTGTGTGTTGAATTCATCCAGCATTGCAGTTCTAGGAAACATGTTAGTTGGTTATGTCTAGCAAGGAGTTGACTTATTCCTGAGTTAAACCACAATTCTCATGGCTTATGAAGGTTATATTTTTACCAAGAAGTAACATAATTATGTAAAATAAATGCATGTGTGTGCTTATATAGGCTTACATGTCCGAGACCAGTGTGCTTATAGACACAAGATGAAGGTAACAAAGAACTGCAAAGAGAGTTCTTTTTCACAGCACTCCTGTAAGAGCTAATTAATTCCACTTTCTTCCTGCAAACAACAAAGCTTTTTTAAAAAAAATATATAATATTTCCATCTCTCTGTGACCTCAATTGTAAGAGGCTATTTAGACAAATTATCTGAGTGCCGGTTTGCACAAAGCTGCTGAACTCCACCAAGAAAAAAGGCAGCTTGCAATCTTCTTCAGAGGATTTACTCAGCACTACAGTGAAAGCAGATAAGATTTGGTATTAGAATTCACATTGTTTTCACTAGTGAGATGCACTCTTCAAATAGCTGATAAAATGTCAGTTATGCTGTATTAAGTGTAGTATATAAATTGAATCAATCCCATACATAATTGCTCCCTTCTTTCAAACCAAACGAAACATGTACAACCCTCAACACCCCGATGCGTGCCTTAAGGCTCTGTTTTAACAGCTTGCATGTAATTTGCATTTAGCAAGCATCAGCTATGACAATTTTTACATTTGGAAATACCACAAGACAAGTACACTGGAAAAAAGACTCAAGATAAATTAGCACATCTTAGCAATGACACAGCAATAAAACATACATTATATCACTAGCCTACATACAGTACAAAAACTTGAAGCCATTTTTTCAGCTGCTCTCAAGATAGATTCTTAACTTACTGGCCAAATTCTCATTTTGTAGAGTTTATATTTATAACACAAAGAAGCAGAATCAGACTGGGTAACTTATTGACTAGCAGATTTCAATGCACAAAACTGGCATAGACCTACTTTACAATCTTTATAATTTTAATTATCACAGCTACCTTGATAGGGTCCTTGCTGCAGAGAAAGATATTCTGCAATTCTTGACTGGAATCCCTCTTAAAATATACTGGCCTCTCCAAACGTGCCTGTAGACTCATGAAAGGAGAAATTCAAAAGGCAACATTTTGAAAGAGAACCTACTGAACTTGTGTATGGAAAGAATGGAGAAGAGGAAAAAATAAAATTTATTTGGTAACTGTCAAAGTAACATAGCTTGAATTCTCACACTGCTGCAGATTTTTTGTTATCCTGGCAAATTGGAGGGGAAGAGATGGGAGTGCATCCTCACCAACTCAACTTTTTGTTTCTTGCCTGGTAACCCATCTCTCTGCTCTTGCTCTTGAACTGCGACGCTCACCAAAGCTAGAAACTTAATTTTTGCACTGCAAAAAAAAAAGAAAAAAAAAAAAAAACAAACTCATCAACCACAAAAATCAGAGAAAGCATGCAACTCCATAATAGTCACTTAGTGGCTAAAGAACTACTGAAGTTTTCACTGGCTTTTTTTCTCTTAATGTAAACATGAAATATAGGTAAATGTGTCCTTGCAAAGAGTTTTTGTGTGTAATCAATGGGTATCTTCTGCAGCTAAACTTAATTGTGTTCACTAGTTTGTACAATGCTGGTATTTGTCAGTGGCAGCAGCATCTCATGGTCTGTGGTATTCATCCAAACTGAGTAGTAACTTTGAGGTTCAGTTCTGCATATAAAGTTAATCAAGACAGCTCCATTGGTTTCAGCATATACTGGATGAAATATTGGTTATATACCTTTTAGGAGTGTTTCATTACAGTTTCTTATCTTCAAATGATTCTGTTTCTTCAAAAGACCCTTTTTTTTTTTTTTTCCCTTGGGAAGTAACATGTGAATTATTCCTCTTTCAGCATTCATTCTGCTGCTAGCATGGCTTGCATGAAAACAACAGTCTTGGTACTTGTAAAGTCCTCTTGTGATAGCTCTAGAAAAGCCCAGAAGGGCCTGACAGTTATATTCACTACCAATAGATCATCCACGAGTAGGTTAAGATGAAAATTAGTTCATTACAAAATTATAATGTCATAGTGAAAACAACATCCTTTTCTGCACAATAAACTTACAGCATATGTCTAATGTGGAAAACGCAGCCCACAGACAATCACTTGCAGCAGTCTGTATTGCATATTAAACAACCAGAACTGCCTCCTTCTGGGCTATGTGTAAATAAATGATCACAGTATTAGTCTTCAAACAGTCTGACTTTAGAGAAGAGAAAATAAAGGCAGTGTAATGCTGACACACAAACCTTACAAAAGGCACTTGGCTCAACTCAGATGCAGCCTTTTTACTATTAAACCAAAATAACTCAAAAAAATTGTTAGTGGATCACTGTTCCCTGGTGGCTCCAGCAAGCCTCTTAGGGCTCTGTGAATAATTGATTTTTTTTTTTTTTTTTTTTTTTTTTGTTCAGCTGCCAAACTGAGGGAAAAATAAATTCTGCTTGGATTGATCCTAAAGAAAACTTTTTTTGTTAACATGGAATATTGAAAAGGAAAAGTTTTATTTCCACCCATGAATGTTTGTTCAACATTACTTGGGACCAGATTTTCAGTGCTTTAGTCTCTACTCTGACTCCAGTGCTGACCATGTGCCAAGCTACTGACAAGTGGACAAGAAGGGGGATAAGCACCATGTCGATAGGATGTTGAAATGGTAAAAAATGTGAGTCTAGGCAGGTAAGTGGGAGGAGGTGACCTGTGAGACTACATATAGATTTAGAGTGAGCTGCACAGAGGAGCAGCACTGCAGCTTAGTATTATTTTTATCTTTTGAGAAGTGTGAGTTACCTTAAAATGAAGCTGCTTTATATTTGGACATCATAGCAGTTTGTTATCTATATTAACTTACTAATGCTGCTGTATTGATTCTGGACCTGAGCTGACACTGTGCTCTAGCATGCCAGCCACTACGCTATTGTAGTTGCCAAAAGTGATGTTCTTTGTGTACTCAGAGCTATGCGCACTTCAGTATAACCTGGAGATGTCAGTGCAACATTGGTGTAGAAAAGAGGACCGCAATCAAGTTATCGATTGATTTGCTATGTAATTTTGAAGCCAATTCTGAATAGAGTTTGCTTAGTTCATTATCTTAGGTACAAAATATGACAACAGTGTCAAATAAGTTTAGATGTGATTGATTTCCCAAAGCACCTCTATAATCATACCAGGTAACCCGTTAAAATGGCAAACTGTTTTCTAAGGGTGTCAAAATAGCAGAAAGGATGGTATTAGCAGGATATCTCCACTTACTGCAATTGCTTCATGATATGAAATTTGGTCCTAGACAGTTTCTTTTAACCAGATGATCAGAAATTTGTGGCCTTTGGTGTAGATTGTGAAAATGGCAATAATCATAATCACCTCTATCAGAGGATTACATGTCCACAAGGCCATATTCTCATTTTGATGATACTGGAACAAAGCAGCATTCAAGATAGAAAGTCCACCAGAGGGAGGTTAAAGTAGCATTGGTTTCGGGGCCAGCATGGGGATGCTTTGATTGATCACATACACATTGCAGCTGCTACCCGCAAGACTCTTGCGTCCCCAGTAGGGAGAAAACCTCTTTATCCTTCAAAGTGTTACCATTCTGAAAAAGTCACTCTGTAGGGAAAACTCTATCTTCTTGTTTGAGGAGTTCTGAATCTAGCTGAAAGGCAAAACATATATGTCCTTCCTTTTTAGTACCAGGTTTAAGAGAACACTAAATGGAAAAAGACAAATTTCTGAGCTAGCAAATAGAGAAAACCAGATTATCAAGCTGGTCTCGTTTGATGTATGATGGCCTCGTTTGATGTATGATGGCCTCGTTTGATGAGTCATGCAAATGACAGTTGAGAATGACTTGCTGTTCATTTCCTTGCAGTGTTGACCTAATAATATTTGCATATTTTTGGAATTATGAATGAATATCAAGCATATTATGTAATTTTACAGTACAATCCCTCCTTTCTACCTCCCATTCTTCCTCCCTCCCTCCCTCCTTACCTCCCACTGCTGAATCTTTTACAATCCTGAGCTTCCAAGACACTCCTTCTCCCTCTAGATCAAAAAAGAATCCCCAATATTGTTCCCAAACTTCATAGGGTACATCCTATTGTGTGCATAGATGACTCATATCAGAAGTTTATACACATCATCTGCATGTTCCTGTGCACTTGATAATGCACACGTTTAGTGCTTGCTGGGAAACACTACCACAGTGTTTTTCACCTTTTAACAGCATCTCAAAAACATGTTAAGCCAGAATGCTCTCACCACTACCAAAAGGCTCTTTTCATGCTGTGACATTCATTCTCACACCTTTCTGCACAGCGCGTCCTGTGGGGCTTGTCACTGCTTCACCTGCAGTGATTTGCAGGCACTGCCCCTTTTGTGTTGCTGTGGTGGGAAGAAAGCACGAAGGTGAGAAGTTTCATGTGCGGTACTGCATATTTGTGTTTTTGAAACAGAGAAGCTGACAAAATCCTACTGATACTTATTTTGGCAGAGTGGGGAGACTTTTCAAGCTGTAATAGTAAAACAGACCAAAAGATGAGCGATTGTCTCATTACAGATATGTCAATATCAACACTACAAAATTGCTTTTAGGGTCATCTGCAATCTAGTGTTTTATATAGTAGATAAGACTTTCCTAAGGGCTCGTCTGTGGTGTTAAAGGGAAATCTTCACTTGTCCAAGTAGTAAGTCCCACTGATCACTTACATGAATATTGCATCATGTTGCTTTTAATTAACCCTGAATAATACTTAAAGATTATCTCCAAAACAAAAGACTATTTCCCAACATGATGTTCTTCCTCACTTCCGCACTCACTTTCACCTTTCTCTTTTGTATAGAGAAACAAGTAAATAAGGAAAAACATAGCACTTAAGTGGGACTGAGACAAATCATTGTACTTCGTTGGCTTATTCCAGATCCCTTACAGAAAGGAAAGGACTTCTTAGTTATATATAAAATCATCACTTTTTCTTCTTTTACAAAGCTTCACTTGAGCCAAACTAGAACTAAATGTAACATAGAAAAGCAAATAAACTGGAGAAAAAGATGTATCTGATAACAGAAATAGAAACTGAAAATTTAGACCAGAGTCTAAGTTTGTAAACCACCATCCTTTTTTTCCAGCTAGCTCGAAGTAAATGTTGTAGTATTCACATGGCCACCAAAGAAAAGCAAATGTTAAGAGAGAGTGGAGGGAAGAGAGAGACAAAGGCACAAAGAGCCTTTCAGGGACTTCTGCCACAGGATCCTCTCCCAGGATACGTTCATACCACCGAAGAGGATGCATTCTCATACTTCTGTTTGGGAATTATTATTTTTTAATGTACTTCCATTTCCACAGCAACCTGCAGAAAGATTATTCTAATAGTTTGGGGGTTGGTACAATTGATTTATTATATACAGTATTTTAAAACAACAAGATTTTAGAAAAAATGAGTCTGCAATGCCTTCAGGATTTTTTTAACATTCTCCTTCTCTCCAAAGTTCATGCCTTTCCTCCACAGACATCCTCTTCAAACTCCAGTTCTCAGTTCTGTATGAGAGTATCTCAGTAATATTGCATTTGAGGTCTGTACTCCTATCTGTCACCTCTTGGAAGTCATAACGTGTTGGCCCAGCACAAGTCTACCTTGCTTGGAACTCAGTACCGTCACACTGGAATGCTTTAGGTCTATCTCATCTGTATGTGTAATAAGAATTCAAAATATGAGATAACACGTAGATAGCTAGCAAGCATAGTCTTCTAATTTTCTTATTGAACAGCAGTTTTACTGTTTCCCTGAACTTTGCCATCTGTCTGTCTCTACTTATTTCTATTATCCACTAGTTGGCTTGCAGACTCCTGGGACATACGTGGGTTTTCTACACTTGTACAACAGCTAGCGTGATAATGTTGTAGTTCATGAAAGAGTTCCTACCCCAGCACAGCACAGATTGTTAAACAATATTTTCATCAAATTTTTTACCTCAGTTGCGAATCTCTTCCCATTTCCTTGAAACCTAAATTTTACTTTTCACTTCCCAGACTGCAACATCCACAGCAGGAACTGAGCATCAGCTAATCCTAATTTCTAAATTTACTTTTCATTCAGCTGGTATAAAGTTTGGTATGGTGGCCTTTCCATGTCATAAATATTAAATGTTAATGTGTAAGCTCCATCTGGAAGACTCTTCATTCTCGAATTCTCAGCTGTTTCCTCACATAACAACCAATAACAGAGATAATTAAATTAGAAGATTTTTATTTAGGAACACTGAGAATGTAACCTAGAGTAGGCAACATATGCAAAAAATGAAGGAGTAATGTTTTATTGACCAATTTTTCTTTATTGCTGCTTATCTATGAAGAAATGAGAAGAAAAAATCATTAGAGTAGTAAAACAACTACCATACCAAGTATACTGCTGCAACAAAATTTACTTTACTTTTTTGTGTGCTTAAAGTATAATAAGGAAAATATGCATATAAAACATTTCCTACTAACTTCTGTGTTGCTTACTGTACTATGGAGCTTTCAATATCTTGTGGTCCTATTTGACACTAATTATTCCCATAAGAATGCTCCATTATGCTCAGTTTTCTTTGCATGTATATGTGCTTGCATGTGGGAGAGATGTAAAGTCTGTTGTTGTTCACTGTAAATATTATTCAAATTCAGCAGCGCCAATATTTAATCACTTATATTTACCGAATGCCTTTCATTCTGGATGATCCAAATGTGCTTTTCAGACTTTTATATAAAGAAACGTAGAATGCAGCCAACTTCATGTGGATTCTTGTACTATTTGCTAGCATCCAGCAGTATTACGCATGTGGTTTCAAACTGAAAGTGAGTATCCAGTAGCAATGTCATCGGATGTTTGTAGGACAGATATAGTGCCTCATAATTTCCAAGATAATGCCTTTCTAATAAGTCTTTAGTCATGATGGTGCTGTCATTCTGATGTAGATTTATCATTTACCTTAGTAAAAATTGAGTTCTGCTGAAGTTATTATGTAAAATTCATGATTTTCTAATAGCCATATCTCGCTGACAAGTTTTGCAAACTCTTCCTAAGACAAGATCAGATATTCACATGAGCAGGCAGAGCTATGGAAATTAATGGAAATGCTAATAAGACTAGTGGTAAAAAAGGACTTTTCTCAGCCCAGGAAGGCTGAGAACTGATCATATTCTGAACATCAACAGCAGGTTCTTTTTTTTGGGAAGGGGCTTGGGAGATATTAAAAGCAATATTGTTTCCTTATTGTTTATAAAACTATTATACCTAGAACTCCAGAGGACTTCCCCAAGTAGTCTTTCAAAATATTTGAACGTATGTTATATATGAGCATATAAATAGTTCTCTTTAAGACAATGGGACTAAATACACACGTGTTAGTTGTGGTGACTGCTTTATTGTGGAATCTAGCCCTACCATTGATTGTCTTTTCAATTTATATATTCCTCACCTATTACTAGTTGCATTTAGAAGCAGAATTAATGCATATTTTCCTATTGTTTTAAGTCATTCTCTTTACTTTCACAGAAATAAAAACAAGTAGAAAGCAAGTCCTGCTGATTTTCCAGTGGGCAGATTACGAGTGGTTCACATTGTTTTTTCTAAATATTTTCTGTGATTCCCTGGACCAGCTGTTAGTTTTAACGTACATCACAATTCCATTAAGTGTGACACATAACTGTTGCAAACCACAGTGCACCCATCAAGCTGGTGTTTACCTGAAGGCCTTTGAATAGATATTGTCAAGATCAAAAGTAATTACTTTGTAAAGTTCATTTCCCACCCTGCACCTCTGTTCTGCTGAATAAATATTGCAAGAGGATGCAATACGGACAGGTTGTTTACATCCATCACTTTTAAATATTAGTGATAGGCTTATGCAGCTCATTGTTGTGTAAAAATCATTTGGATACATTATTCCAAGTTGAATAACAGAGGATTTCAGATAAAGAACTAAATGAAGGCTCTCTTTGTCATCTTGCATTGAATAAAGCAAAGGGAAGGGACTGTCTATTAATTTTATGGCTAATATGTCTTCCCTCTAAATGGTTACACCTTGTAAATATTTTTGTTAACCAATATTATTAAAGTACATATCTGATTCAAACATCTATTATGCCTTATTAAAGTAAATATACTAAATTACCTACAAGGATACATAATAATACATCATTTCATTCAAGTAAGAGATATTTTTAAATTCCATCCACTTTCCTTTTAAAGACTACTTAGGAATGTAACTTTCCTCCAAATTTTTGGGGGTGATTTCGTTCTTGAAGGCAAATGAGGGCATCAATGGACAGTCTCCGGAAAGCTTTCTTCATGCCATGCTATGGAAAAACAGAGAGAGAGAACTGGGAAAATTTAAAGCCAGCCACTTTTTTGCAACTTTTTGAAGTTTAAGATCATTTCTGGAAGTGTCTTGAGAGGAGTCTATACCTCCAATGACAAAACTATCAGAAATTATATGGTAGAAAAACTTTCTCACAAAACACTGAAAGGTGCTTTGGCTTTATTGTGCTGTTGCTTTGTTTCCTCTAACTACTTTTATTCTAGTAAGCTTGGAGTTGCTTTACTCTCTTCCATGGAGTAGTATTTATATGTTTTTGTAAAAGAAGTCAAACAGTGCTGGTGCTGACATGAGTGGCTTCTAGGAATTGCCATATATGTCATGACATTACAGTGAAATCATATAAAGGGACTAGATAAATACCAATATAGTTTCCATCTTTAAAATGTTCATAATTCACACAACTATATATTCAGCATTTATGTTCTAAATTATTTACTAACACTAAATCACCACTTTCTACTACAGCTAGGGAAACCTTAGTCTTTGTGTGGCTCTCTCAACATACCAGCTACAGTTAGTATATAGATCTGTATTAGGTGGAAAAATTGTTACTCTCAAATAATGCATTTCAAATAGGGAAGCTCAAGGTCTACATACAAAACAATGTACATTTTGCAATAGCTCTGCTTGAAAACAGGGAAATGGATAGGATTCTGAAAAAAATATGACATGAAGTGACCTGAGAGGGTCATTCAAGTCCATTATACTGATTCAAGGAAAGATAACCTGTATCATGGCCATTTCAATTTCTAGAGCCAAAACAGTAATGAACACATAGTGACATGATTTGAAGGTTTACACATATATCTGTTTTTCTTTTTTTGCATGCAGACTTCCAGCATGATGTTGAAATTTTGTTTTCACTGTAATTGAGATCTAGATGAACGTACCACAGCAAAACTGATCCTAAAGTGTTTGTAGTAGGTTGTCCTTCTTTTTCTTCCCCCCAGGTTTGACATTGGTGTCTAAAGTAAAAACAAAAAAGCCACTCAGTGAGGACCAGGATATTTTATGTATGAACTTGCTTCATAAACAGTTTCAGAGAGATTTTCAAAAACCCCAGATCATGGAGGATTTTGCACATGTTCTGTCTTATAACAAAAGGTTCATCCATAACATTTGTTAATCTAGGTTGGTCTGACAAATTCAAAGTGTTTGCAAGTCTCTCAGGACAGTTCTTTAAAGTGTGTTTTGCTCTCTTTTTCATTAAAGAACTAGGCTCATGTTTGAAGACAAATCCTCAGCTGGAAAGTTGCTTTTAGTTTTAAATGGAGACTTGACAGATTGTCTTCAATCAGGTTTTGGCTGCAATCCATCCTTGTCTATCAACCTTTCCAGAACTCCAGTTTCCTCCTCTCTTACCCTTTTCTTTTTGAAGACAAGAAGTTTAAATGAAATAAATAATGTGTGACATTCAGGAAAATGTAGACTAATGTAAATTTTACAGCAAAGAAGGAGAATTTTTAAATTGGAGAGTGAACAGTGCTGAGGAATGGTCTGTTACAGCAGTCTGTGCTTTCAGAGTGTAAATATCCTTAGGGAAATTAGGAGTCTTGCCATGTTTGATATCCATATCCAGAAATACAATTTGGTCTGCACAAGCATTAATTAGAAATTTGGAGAATGCTTTCAACAAGGCCAGGGATCGACTGGAACACAGAATTTATCCATTCCCATTAAGTGCTCTGTGTGGGGAAAGAAAACACTATGTGCATACTTTTTACTGAGCTGGGCAGGAGCCAAAAAAAATTATAGTCTTCAGTGGACCTCCAACTCGAAGTAGGTCGGATCTGATACGTTGTGGTAAGACTTTCCAAGAAACTGGACTCTGGGTAACAACTGACTTCCAAATGCATAGGAATTCCGATTGAGCTGTAAATTAAGTGTCTTGGTCTGTCATTTCTTGCAACTAAAGTTGTGGACACAACAGTTATTGAATTGCCAGGAGAATTTGAGTCTTTCTTCAGCATATTCTCTGTCCTTCATTGTCTTTGTCTCTCAAATACAGTAAGCATTCTACAGAGATTGGGAATAACACAAAGCTAAAACTGCTAACTCCATAGATTTCTCTCCTTTATTGTTAAACAATTCTGGAGTTTCTTGGATCGTGCAGTTTTGGCTGAACCTCGTTCAGCAAGTTCCTTGTCTCAGTTGCTTCATTGACTGTGTATTCATCTATTACCTGTTTTGTTTTCTGTTGACATATTCGTTTGTCCAGCCTGAAGTAAAATGTTTTATATTTAGTCATTACATGAATTCTTATGGCAATAACATTCAGAGGAGTCTTTTACTGGGAAATAAACTGTAGGCTAAAATGTCACAGAATTTTATTATACGATCTAAACTTAATTGCAGATAAGTTGATGCACTCATAAAAGATGATGCAATGTTTGTTAACTCCAACATATGGTAGCTATTCATGGGGGGAGAGCAAATAGAGATATCACTAAATGTTACTTTAAAATTATCAAATTAGGAAGCTGTTTTGGTTTTTTTTAATAGAAACATCTAATGTATTATTGCTAGTGAGACTTTACCTGGCATTAGAAGTATTCAAAGGACACTGCTCATGTAAAACTGTGATAGGAATTTGATTATGCCTGCTGAGGCACTGGGTTATTTAGAATAGTTTCCCATGATCTGTGATGGAAATGGGAAAAGAGCTCTGTTTCCCTGAAGAGCTGCAAGGCTTACTTAACACAATGATCTTTCAGCCTCAGTAATAAACTACGGTGGAAACAAATAGATGTACCTGCTCTGGCATTTCATCTCTTCGTTGATATTCAGCAATGTTATACTGATGATTCTTGAAAACTGAATACGCTATATAGAATAAAATGGCCTTGCTTATTGGAGTGGTAAGTTGGACTGGGAGCCATGGCTTTTAGCTTCTGCTCTCACTTTTGCTACCAAGCTCTCAGATAATCATGTCAACTATATAAGCTCCCTGAGTTTCAGTAAAAGTCTTGAACACATTTTCCTTCTTTCACTGAGGTTCATGTGAGGTTTAATTAATTAATTAATTCTATAGTGAATGATACTTGTAGGTAGAAGATATTGCAGATAGCATAGTTTAATTATTTGTGTCATTACTGTCTCTATCTTTAGAAATTCTAGTGATAAGCCCTAACAATTAAATGAACTGTATTAATTACAGTGCAAACTTTATTCCGTCTTGTTCTCGTGCTGATGAGTTCTGTACCATCCCACTTTGCCTTGATGTACAGTTTAAATGTGCCATGGTGACAGGTTAACTTTAAAGCTGTTCCGAGTTAATCACATGCTGCTAGAGACCGTTGCACACAGACAAGTCCTGTGCTAGCAATTCTAACAAAGCATAGACAATTGTTTTATGTTTGCCTCAGCTAAGATATCGACAGAATAAAGAGTGAGAACTAAAGCCAGTTCCAAATGCTGCAATCAGTAAATGGTTAAGCAATTTCAGGTTTTTTCTTTCGTTGCCAAAAATCAAGATGGTTTCTGAAGACATTTAAAGTCTATAAAGACTTGGCTAAATTACAGTTGTTCTACAGCAAGTGTAATATGTAAGAGAGGACTGGAAAGAATCCAGGGAGCTTGTTTTCACACCAAAGATCCTTTATAGGATATGAAATCATACTGGAAGGGCAGTGTGCCCTGGAGGATCAAACACCATGGTCTGAGTTCATATCTGACTCTGTGATTACTTTGACGCTGCATAGTATTTACATAGTCACCTCTTTAGGAGTTCTGATTAAAGCTCTCAAATTATATCATAGATGTATTCAGCAGAGATGAATATCCCCAGTCTGAACAGATTGTGACCATGACACACTTCCAGTTTTCTCTTTGCTTACCCAAGCAGCCAAAGGACACCTTTAAAAGGTTTAATAGAGTACACCAGAAATGTCACTATGGAAACATAATCTTTTAGAGACTGCTACTTTAACAGAGCACCCTCTCACCCAGTCAGAATTTACAAGTCTTGGCTGAAAATCCCCTGCAGTGTTAGTGAAAAGTACAGGATTCAGGACTGTCATAACTATACAGAGCGGGACAAGCTCCAGAAATAGGACATCAGTGAAAAAGAGTACTAAAGAATGCTGTTACTAGCTGACTTACCAAATTGGTTAAATAAAAAAAATAAATAAAAATAGGTTGCTCATGGCATGGGGGTTTGCTACAAAACAAGTTCAAAGGGCAAGAAAAAAAAGATTTACAAGTTAATGGATGGTGCAGGAAGAATATCTTCAGTACTTATGCTGAGGAAGTGGATTGTAATCCCTCAGGCAGACGGTCAGCACAGAGGATAAAGAGCCTACCGCAGCTGCCACCTAAAACATTTATGCCCTTCACTCCACAGGTAGTCATACTCCTGCTGCCAGGGCCCAAAAATCCAGTGTCCACTTCCAATGCACATTTCTGTTCTCCCATGTTTGTTCTATCAATAATATTTACCATGTTCAGTAGATACATGTTTCTGTCATACTTCACAAGAAATACCACATTTGGAAAGTTTTTGTAGCTCTTCAGAAGCACTTTCTGGACCACTTTTTTTTCTTTAATTAGTACAAATAAAGACCTTAGATAGTCTATGTCACTACGGAAAGAGGTTAGAGTTTTGCAGTCACCTTTTAAAAGTATTGTCTTTGAATTTATAAAATAATGCCTTCCATGTAATGTATGAAAAAATATTATGTGATCTGCAATATAAAGCTCAGAGATGCTGCTTCTGTTCACACGTTGGGGATGGATAAGGCTGTTTCTTCTGCTATGCTCTTTACCTTTCCTATTTAGTCTGTTTGCGTGATGCAGTGTGCCTCTTCTTCCTGCCACGGCACTTGTGCAAAGGTACCGAAGATTACCTGTGCCTGAATGCAGGTAGGCCAGGTCCAGTCTGCCTGGTGCTTGTGTACCCAGCTGAGAAGCTGTGCTTAAGGAGGCTTTAGTTCATAACCTATCTTATGTTAACCAGTGCAAGTCAAAAACATGTAGGCTTAGGCATGTTGTGTTTAGATGGAAAGCAAATAAGGAGCTATAGCTGAGTTACAATTTCAGTTAGCTTAGCATTGGAGACAAACTCTAGACAAAACACCTGTATACAAAGCCCAGCAATAGTAAACTCACTTAGACAGGAAAGTCACTTGAGACTGATCTATATGAATAGCTTGCTTTGTGGTATAACTGCATCTCTTCCAAGCAAGTTGGGTTTTTTTTTATCTTGTGTGTTCCTGGGGCATGCAACTGTGCATCACCATTACTCAGAGCAGATGAGGTTATGTTGTTGCCCCAAATTCTCAAACAAGCACCTGTAAACATTTTGGTTGAAATAGGGAGTTCAGCTATTCAGAAAAAACAAAGACATGTACACAACTTGGTGGCAAGAGATTAGAAATCAGTGAAGAAAAAAAAAAGAAAAAAGGAAAAAAAAGCTGTTAGTTACTAATTTAAAGTGACTTCAAAAAGTAGTTGCTAAACCTCTAGTGGTTTTTTCTGATACCTACCCAGTCTACAGGTGGTTGGTAAGTGTTTAATAAAGCATGGGCTCAGCAACCCAGTTTCTCTATTTTTAACTAGAAGAAATTCATTGCAATTATTTAAAGAACAACTTATTTTTTAAATGTCCTGACACATGTTTCTGTACAGTAATGCCTGACTGCACAGAAACTATAATGGACAAATGTTCATAGTTTTCAACTGGATTGTTCCATCATTATAGGGCTAGGGTACTGTGAATAAGCAAAAAGAGTAATGGATCTAGTTCTTCCACTGTGACGCACAGATCCCAGGCTCTCTGCCTAATATGCAAAATAGTGCCAGCAGGATGAACACCTAGAAAAATGCCTCATTAATATAAAAAGTATAATGAGGTCAATTTATTATGGGGGGAAAAAGGTTGCTTGTAACAAAAACATACTTCACAGAAACATTTTTTGTCAGATGTTGAAATTAGCAAAATAATCCCTAGAAAAAACGCTCAGGCACTTGCCTTGTTTACCTACTTTCCACTGTGAAAATGGGTAAGCAAGCTTTCACAATCAACAATTTCCATATCATTTGAAAAAATAATTTAAAGTTTCAAAAGAGACAAAATCGTGATTGTTTACAAAAAAAAATTACAGAGAAAAGAAATTCCAGAAGTTTTTCTTATCAGTAGTGCAAGACTGCCCCTAAAATAAACCTACTCTGATCTTGCTTTATATCCAAAGGGTTAGAACACCCCAGGAGTCTTTACTAGCTCGAGAACTGACAGTTTACTTTTTCCCCAGGAGAAAGAAAAGTGGAACAAATTATGACGCAATCACAGTATTTTCCCTTTTTTTCTGGATAGGTCCAGCTAGCTGCTGACCTGCACTACAAACTTTTTAGTATTTATGCCACAGGAGCTAGCCAATGACTTCATAGGTGCAGGTTCACATCCTCAGTTCAAATTTAAATGTCATTCATAAATGGAAAAGGGATTTCACTTAAATAGTAGTAGGATGTGAGGAGGAGGGAAGTGGTAGTAAAAACAAGAGGAAATTGGAGGACAGGGAATAGCAACTACTATAGCTTTAATAGTGTGCCAAGATAGGAAATCGATGTCTACATGACTATTTAAAAATTCGCCAAGTATAGATAAATTAAGACGCCAGAGCCAAGGGCAGTAGTGAGACATGATTATTACTATTATTACACTACTTCTGAGTCATGCCTGAGCCAAACTCATATTCAGTAGAGCAGCGTGAGGCACAACCTGGTGTGGATCAATAAATAGACTTGAAATGAGCATACATGCACCTAGTGAGAATTTTCCATAAATGTTTGTAAATGTTGCTAAGTAGTTGCATGTAGTTGCCAAATATGCCTGCTTTTGCTTAATCCTGTTGTGTTCTTAAGATATTGTTATGTCATTACATAGACATTTCATTGAATTACAGGCAGAATGTAACTTGTATGATTATGCTCGATCTGAGCAGATACTTTGTCACAGTTACTGCCACTTTTTTCCCCCTTCTTACAGAGTACGCACTGAGAAGTGATTATTTCACCACGTTACTAAAGTTGCATGTTTAGTGAGGCATTCCTAAGGAAACACAGCTAATGCAACTATATTGTATCTGCGTAATATCAGTTCATGACCGCTAGTAACTTTTAAGTCCATTGTCCAATTTCAGCAGAGTGTGACAGAAGAATAAGGTTGAGAATATCACTTGTTGGAAGCTAAGATAATGCACTGGGGAAGCATCTTTGTCTTGCCTTATTCTTACACTATTCCTCGGCTGCCTATTATTGTTCACTGTGAGAAACAGAATACAGAGCTAACGGGCTTTGGGCTGGACTGGTAGAGTTTGTACTGAAGAATCATTTGCAATTGCATTTCTCAGACTGTGGAGCAGTTGTTTGTAGAGCTTTGGTGTACTTTCAGCAATTTTTACCATCCGTTCTTTTACTTACCCATTTGTCATGGTTTAGCCCCAGCCAGCAGCTCAGCACCACGCAGCCGCTCGCTCACTGCCCCTACCCGGATGGGATGGGGGAGAGAATCGGAGGAGTAAGAGTGAGAAACACTCCTGGGTTGAGATAAGAACCGTTTAATAACTGAAATAAAGTAAAATAGTAATGATAATAACAACAATATCATAATGATAATAATAACAATATAGAAAGCAAGTGATGCACAATGCAATTGCTCACCACCCACCAACCGATACCCAGACAGTTCCCGAGCAGCGATCGCTGCTCCCCGGCCAACCCCCCCCCAGTTTCTATACTGCCCATGATGCCACATGGTATGGAATAGCCCTTTGGTCAGGTTGGATCAACTATTCTGGCCGTGCCCCCTCCCAGTTTCTTGTGCACCTGGCAGAGCAAGGGAAGCTGAAAAGTCCTTGACTAGCATAAGCAGTACTCAGCAACAACTCAAACATCAGCATGTTATCAACATTCTTCTCCTACTAAATCCCAAACACAGCACTATGCCTGCTACTAGGAAGAAAATTAACTCTATCCCAGCCGAAACCAGGACACCATTTTTGCTCATCTCTTCATTGTGAATTGGGTATTTTCTAGCTAGAGTTAAAACACAGCCTCATAGCCCAGTTGTGCACGCAAGCATGATGATCAAAGTGCAATAAAATGTATTTGAAGGTTTCAGGTAAGTGAACGTTTAGGAGAAAATGAGTTAGAGCCTTGAGGTTCTAATGGTTTGTCATGTAGCTCCACCAACAGACCATCTTGCGCCTCAGTTACCTCTGCTGTAAAATGAAGTATCTTTCTTGCCGTCTTTTATTAAGGCTTTAGAGATCTATGCAATTTTTATTTGCTAGTGCTCTTCTGCCCTTCACTTCTGTTATTTTTTCTTGTATTTTAATAGCAGAAACATTCAACACGTGCCACTCAAATAACTACAGCTTTTGAAGTGTCCTTCACTTGCTGTTGATAATAAAAAGTGAAGTAGTAGATATTTTTAATCTGTTTTGTCTTTAAAAGGTTGCTGTGATAGCTGACTTAATAGGAAATAAGTAGAGCAGATGTAGTAATAAATTACTGTCCTGACAGATTTGACATATCTCCACCCATGTACTGAAAATGAGTTGAGAGATGTGTGTATGATTAACGTTGCTTAAATGGGTGGTGTCTGAATTAGCATATTGTGCTGTAGATTCTGGGAAGCTTCTATATTTTGTACTAATACTTAGCAATTAAATTGCACTTTACATTGTCAAAGTACTCAGAACATGAGAGATTATGTTCCATTAAAAACAGTGATAGATTGTCCATACATTGGAGACAAAGAAAATACACAATGCTGACCATGAGCATCGAAGTGTTAATGGCAGAGAGACATGCTAGAAAGACACTGCAGTTCAATACTTTATAATAAGATATTTTTGATAGTGAATATTGTTTCACAAGATTTGCCTGGCTGAGAACTTGAATGTACTGTAGGAAGAGCTGCTTATCTTTCTAGTTTGAGGACTAGTTCCTGCAAACATTTAGGTATGTACCTAGCTTAACTTTAAGCAGAGGACTACTTCCATTTGATTTCCACAAATATGAACATGGATCAGAGAGAGAAAGAAATGTGGGTTTTCTTTTTCCTTGATATGTGCACTGAATAAAACACATGGAAGTAGCCAATATGCTCTAACAGAGAGACAGTATGTTAGTATTTTTTCCTTTCATATTAATTTTCTGTGTATTTTTTTTGTGCAAAGCATGTATTTTTTAATCATTTCTTTGTGTGGTCTCACTCAGTTTCTTGATTTATGAAAACAGGACTGCAAATGTACTGTCAGGTTTTGTAGCAGCCACTTCTTGGTGAGGAGAAACCATGTTTTGGTAAATTTAAATGGAATCCAATGGCAAACTGATAGACCAGGGAGGAGATAGTGAGCTGAAGAGGTAAAAGGAAGAGTTATAAAAGGGATTTCAGATACCTTGTCTACACTTGGACTTTCTTTGTCTTTTTTGGTGGTATGTACCTAGCTGAACAATAATAAACAATGTGATGCTGTTTGTTTAAAATGGGATTACGTCGTGTGATGCTATGCAGGGCACCTGTACAGAAGGAATCTGGTCACCTGTACAGTATGAACATGAGACAGGCTAGACACAAAGTGCTGTCAAAGGTACAAAGTCAGCTGACAGGCACAATAGATAGTTTCCCCTTTTTCAGTTTCGTTTAGGGTAGATATTTTTTGTAACCATAACAGAAATATTTTTGAAAGAAGTGCAATTTTAATAATTTCTGTTTCTGTTGAAATATTTCATGGGGGCAAGCATCATTTCAAAGAAAATTGTGTGATATTAACCCTGAACAAATGAATCAGTGGACAAATCTTGAGTGATTCTAAATATTTGCTAAGAATCAGCAATTCTCACTGCACATAGTAACGCTGCAGGAGCTCAGCACTTCATTATGTTTAAGATCAACTGCCTTTAATCCAGACCTATTTCTGACACATTTTTAATAGAATCAGTTACTCTAATAGGTGAATGTATTGCATTCTTTTTTCTTTACTATTGTTTCCTATTTTTTCTTCAAAGGAACTTTTTTTTTTTTAGATTTACAAGAGAGAAACTGAAGTTCTTTGATCTCTACAATGTATGTACTATTTATACCAGAGATGGTGAAACTGCTTTTGTCTGATTATTTTTGACGTCTTGCAAATATTTGCAAAATTCTTCATGGGGATTAGAAAGATCCACAGAGCTCAATCTCTGTATGACAAAGAAACAGTGTTCTCAAAAGGCTAGGCAATTGTTTGTTTTCTCTTAGAGAGATCCTAGACATTTATCTTCCAACACAGCACATTTTGTCTGAGATAGCGAATGAATGCATCCCATTTTTAGAAGATCACTAAGTTTCCATAAATAGAACAGTGCCTTACAAGATCAAAATAAAATAGTGCTAAAAATGGAGTGCATTTGGAAAGCATAAATTCCACCTTTTTAGAATGTTTGACTCCAGCTTTGTAGAAACTGTTCTTTGCAGAAGCCCCCATTTTAGGGTGCAGTATCTTTGAGCTTCTGTTAAGTTACTCTCTAGAACAAAGTTTGTGAGGTCATCATTGATGCATTCCCCTCCATTGGCTTAGGGAACATCTGTTAATTTACACGTATTTATTTATTTATTTATTTATGCAAAATTAGTTCCATGTGAGTAATTACATTTCCACTTCAAAAAAATAGCCAGGGTTACCAACTCTCACTATGACTGAGACTCATCATTTTGTTTCTGGAGGTGTTTTAATCCCTAGTCCCATGAGCCAAGTGATTGGGGGGTTTATCAGCTTTCACCGGAAAAAAAGTAGTCTTCACAGTTTCAGAGTCTTGAGAATATGGTCCATATGGTCAAAAAATGAGAAGCTGAAGTTCATTTTTTAAAGCTCATTATTATTTGCTTCCTCATGGAATTCGCAACACTTGGGATAGTCAATAGTAATGAAGTCCACAGAAATCCCCTAAGACTAGGCAGGAGATTCAGAGAGCATAGGGAAGATCTCAGGTATGTGGTCTTAGTCAGGAAACGCTACCAAAGCCAGGCAGAATTACCAGAGGATGCTATCTTGGTTAAGAGTAATTCAGCAGATCTGGAGAATTCTGGATACTTTACCTAGTGAAAATGGATAGTTTTTTGTTTCAGCTAGGGTCTTTTCTCCGCTGAATTTTCTGAGAGTTTTTGTCCACTTATACAAGTGTGACACTGACAGACCGTAATAAAATAATAATATAAAGTTTCCCATTATTTTCCAAAATTGTACTTTTTAAACTATTGTACAAAGTGTGGAAAATCTGAATCATAAGTGGGTTTGCACTGCAGAGTAGATATTTTGCTACCTTCTTTAAAATTTCTATATTTTGTACATGGAATTGAGAGAAGCACTATAAAATTAAGATATGTAGGTTCTTTAATAAAACAGACATACAGACTTTATTTCCTTAGTAAATCTTTTCAGTTTCTTAGAAAAGTTGTATTTCTTGGACATGACATGAGTCATAAAGTACAAGCGCTGTGGTAAATTCTAGGCAATCTATTAAGAATGTCACACTGTGTTCTTCATTTCATGTCCTTTCCAAGGTGAACAGAAGTGTCATCAGCAAGTGGTTTGTGAAGGTGTCTGTGAGTGTTGGCAGGTAAATAATTTTTTTAAACCAAAGTTAACAGTCCATGTAATCATGTGCATCAATCTGATTTCTGTAGAGGCAGCTGTTCTGCTTAGTCTGCTCTGGTAAGAAGTCCAAAATGTGCAAGACAAATGTGAGCACAAGGCTGGCAAAGAAGCCTAGTGAGAGCATTCAGTGAAGCAGAAAGGAGGTGTTATAAACCCTAAAAGTGTGAGAGGCAGAGGGGCTATGCCAGATCTGTGCAAAAGGAATGGAAGGTATTAGGGCCTCACAGATCTGTAGGTGGCTGTTTAGATAATTCTCCTGTGATTTTTGGAAGAGCTATAATGCTCCTTTCGGAGACGAAAGAATAGCAAAATATCTAAGATGCCAAAACTGTGTACAAGCAATCTATCTAGCATGCAAATGCCTTTCAACCTTCTCATCTCTGCATCAGCTGGTTTAATCTGAATCTGGATAGGTGTTTGCTTAATGGCAGTTGTGCAACTAGATCCAAACCTGCTGAAGAACAGTCTCATCTATTTTGACGCGTTCCTTTAGGCCCTGACTAACTTTTGTTCATGTAAGTCATTAAAGGGGAATCTTCCTCAGCATTATGGGTCCATTCTGCTGCTCTGAAAGGCCTGGCATAAACTACACATCGGACCTGGAGATCTCTGTGATGGCGAGATACTTGAGTATGGTACATCCAGGCAAATCCTATTCTTGAAGAGGCAGGTAAACAAATCCTGTGTCACATCTTTCTAACAAAGACCAGCTTGAAGAAACTTCCATCACTACTATAAGAGGTTCCTCCGGCAACAGGCAGAGCTCAGTGTTATATTCTGTGATCAAATAGGTCCCACTGGCAGCCTACAGCTATGGATAGGTTAATTGGGTCTTCCAGTGCATTTTTACAATCAATTGTATTAAAAAAAAATACAATTTCATGTCTCCTCCTGAACCCTAATACATGGCACTAAAGACGATTCATATTTAATTAAGGTCCCTTTCTTCCTCTTTGTATGCCACCTTTCAGTATCATAGTTCTCCTGTTATTAGGCCTAGTGGCCAAAGAGACTACTAGCACCTCATGACCTTTTGGTGGATTTCAACATCTCCCACACCTTCTGCTGGCAGTCTACATGAAGACTTGAAACTCTTAACACTGCTTTGAAAATCCTTTCCCCTGTACTTCAAATGACATTTTGCTGCATCACCTTCAGCAGAACTGCTGTGCTTCAATCTCCTCTTGCAGCCGATCAGAGCTACAGTTCTTGTGGCTTTCACAAGTGAGTGATGGCCCAGTGCTGTCACTCTAAGGATGCATTACTCACTCAGGGTATTTACATCATGAGCTGGACTAACAAGAAGATGAAAAGGAGGCTTGGTTGCTTGACCAGCTTTTGTTTTGTAATTTAAAAGAGCCTTTGTATTTATGCATTGCATCCCTGTTGCAGAGTGCCTCTATTTCATCCAGGAGCTGAAAAAAATTATAGCTCCCAGATCTCATGTTGTCTTTAGAATACTCACAAAATAATCACAATCAGGACACTGATAAAGAACAATTAAAAAGGTATTTCTTATTAACCATTTGTAGTTTAAATTTATGTATTTTAATAGTAGGATAATCTAGGCATATGGAAAATACAAGACAAATTAGTTTTGCCACTTTGACTGCAAACCCTCCTGGTGAAATATTTCACATGATGTCAGAAGTTAGCAAAATTTTCCAGAGACGCTTCTGTTTTCTGCTTGGAAGACGGATACCTAAAAACAGTCTAGATTCATGCTCTGTGGAAACCCAGTGACTCTAGCTAGTGTTTGTAGTGTCTCCCACTTGTAAGCCATCAGAGCCTAGCCATCATTGAGGCCATTTTGAACGGCATTTGTTTCATTTTAAGAATCAGTGAAGAAAAACCTGTACTCGGTCATTGCTTGTACTGCAGTAGCACCCCGAGGTTCTGCTAGCGTTCAGATTCCAATATGTTAGGTGGGCTGTGAGTTCATAGGAAAATGTGAGCCATGCAAAGAAAAGGTTGGTGTAAATAAAATAACATAACTTTTCACTTTGTGGTATGTTATATCAGCAACTCACATATTTTTGTAAACATTCCCTAAAAGCCTCCTTGGCATAGACCATACAAATGCAGAGAGCGGCAGACGGCACCCAGCAGGTGTCTGCATGAAATGCTGCTCCTGAAGAGATTTCCAAAAGCAATTGCACTGCCTTTACCTTTGATCTTTTCCCCAACCAAAAGCATGTTGTGTTTTTATTCCCTCTCTTACTATCTCATCCTCGGCCACAAATGCATTTTACAGAATTTCTGCCCTTCATGTTTTTCAGCTACCATGAGGTATTTGAAATCTGACTGGCAAGGCTAAATATCTTATTTCAATGTCTATACACCAATTATTTGCAAGAATCTTTCATTCTTCAAGTCATATCGCATGGCTCTGGATATTAACACAAGACCACAAACACCTCCAACCTCCTGTTACTGAGTAGCATAGCTAATTTTAATTCTTAAAAAATTATGTAGCCATTTGAAATTTAGAAATTTTGTCTCACAAATTGTTACAGATGCTGTGCCAGATCATCAGCTGACCAATATTCACATAAAGTTATTACCAACAAAAATAAATATACATTCCTATGTACTGAAACTCTTCAAGTACTTACATAAAAACATATGTCTCATGGTACGCTTTAGGTGTGCCATCTGTCCTGCTACCTTGTTAGCAAATGCAAAGATGCAATATCTGCTGCAAAACATTTACCATCTGAAGTGAATAAAGAAATTATGATGGTGATGTGGAAGAAAAGCTTGTCCACACAGAAGGAAAATCAGGTTATGAGTACTGGAGAATGACAATGTTTCTCCTGCGTTATCCATCCCTTTCTTCCCACAGCAAGGGTGAACTGCCTGCCTATGTTTCTGTAATGAAGACTGACAGAGAATAACAGGTAGGTAGAGCCAGGTCAGCGATCAAGCCTAGTATTTAGGTTTGTGTTTAAAATGAGGTGGTACAGAGGTTCCGAAAGCCTTGTTCTTGTTGATGGTATTATTATTAAGTAGCTGCTGTAATTGCCAGAGGGATCTAAACAGTATCTTCCCAAGAGGAAGCAAAAATATAGTCCATGCAGGGATAAATAAAGAAATAGGCGGCCCATCAGAAGGTTTTCTAGTAAGAACTGAGCCATGGTATGAAAAATGAGACAGCACCCAGGGTGGAAAGAAAGGTAACCTGTTGCAGATGACAGGGCATGCAAATAAGTCTCTCATGCTTTTAGGCTCCACGGTAATTCTCATTTTTTTAATCCAAAAAGAATAGTCACTCACATAATTTCCTTCCATGGCAAAGAGCTGACTTGATAACATAAGCTTGTGCTACTGCTCAAGGTTACAAATTCACGTAGACGTTTCCTTCCTCTCTTGCTCAGCCCTCATGCCCTTTCCCCATCAGCAGGGAGTCCAGGTCACTTTACAAGTCCCTTCACCTTTCCTGAAGACTGCCCGGCGAGCTGTGGTCTGCTGCTCCTGTTTCACCCAATTAGTGCCTCTCAATGCAGCATCTCCTGTCAATCATTGTCATGCCAGTGGTGTTGCTCCCAGCAATGCCAGTTCAACAAAGAAGGGACAAACAGTCTAATGGTTGCCAGCAGCTGAGGTGAGGCTGAGGCAGAAAAACTGTTTCAAGTATTTTAGGCATTTTGGAAATATTCACATGCACAAGAACAAATTGCCAGACATGTATACGAATGGCAAAATGACATCTGAGTTTAGCTCTTTGGTACCAGCTGTAGTTCATTCCTGTTGCCAGCAGCAGGGATGTTCGCTAATTGAATGGAAAGCTTCAGGATTTGCCTATGCATCCTCTCCTCCTTGGAAGCCAGATTCAGTCAAACGCAACGCTTGCATTGCACTGACTTTCACAGCTCCTCAGGTTCAGCAGGAAGAGCGCTACATACCAGCAGGAGTCACGCTGCCCGTCTGGCCCACGGAGACTGCAGGCCCTGCTATCTGCCATCGTGTCATTAGAAAAGAGGTGCAACAGCTGTTTTATATTGAAGAGACAGAAATTAATCATTCTTGGAAGGAAAGAAAAGTAAATGAGTCTCTGAACAAACCCACCTGCAAACACTACTAAGTGCTTCACACGGGTTCTTGTTCCAAGCAGCCTCTGGGCCGCGTGACATGCCATGAAAGAGATGTTACCTCTCCATTCCTGTGTTTCTGCAGCTCTACTGCACTACTTAACTTGCCAATTTACAGCTGCAGCACAAACTTTTTATTTCATTTTCTTAGAAGTGTCTGATGAGAAAAAAGTATCTCCTACCTTACCACAGCTGACTTTGACTCACTAACCTGATATTTCAGGGCTGACCCATTCATTTCTTCCTGCATTGTTTAGAATTTCCTGATCATAGACTCCCTAACTAGAACATAAATTCTCAAGATAGGGTGGTGGTGTCATACATTACGTGCCGTTTAACACTGACGTGAAACCCTTCATCTTCAGGCATGCAAATCTCCTGCAAATACATGATGTAGTTTATGTGTGTGCACACTAAAAACACTGAAAATAGTTAAGTTGCTGTTCGCAAAAATCCATTCAAAAAGTTAAAGAAAAAAATCCCCACTGCCAGTTTCCTGTCCTAACAACAATTTCTGATCCCTAATGTTTATTTAACCTGTGTTATATTACTAGCAGTATGAAGTCCACTGCCAATGAAAAAAAGTCTTTGCACTAGAGGACATCAAAAAGTCATCTTTGCTCTGGGATTCCATATTTCCTTCAAGGCACTTGCAGTGGCCTTGCAGATTACAGGCAACTAACAGGGTGGGAACCTGTCATCTAGTCCATTCTCCTCTTCGGATGATCAGGTATATTTTGACCATTCTTACCAGATGTGTTTTAAATTATTCAAAGGTGATCATTCCACTGTATCCTTAAGCAATCTGTTCCCATACTAACATTAGAAAACTGACCCTTTTTATTTTCCCTTAATGAAAGTGAAATGATATACTTCTTGTCCTAGTCTCCATAGACAGGGAGAACAACCCAGTGGTAACACCTGAAAAGTGTTGCCCTCCTCAACTCTCCTTCAGTCTTCTCTTTTCTTCAGCAAACCAGTCCAGGTGCTTTGTGCACATCTACCACCATTTTTGTCCCTCTCCTCTGGCATCTCTTCATTTTATCAACAGCTTTCCCAAAGCATGAGTTTTAGATCCAGAGATAATATACTTCAGCTGAAGCATTAGTGCTGATTGGAAATAAATAATTACTACCTGTATTTTAATAGAATTGTATTTATTTTATGTTTTTCTATAATAACATGGCCTTATTGGCTGCCACATAGTTTATGGTCCACTGTAACTCCCACAAACCTTCTGCATTATGATGCCTGTTATATATTTTTCTGACTACAATACATAGCAATTATTTGATTGGATTTCATCTTATATTTGGCTTGTATCTGACTGGCCACTCATACATGGAAAATCTCGGCCTCGAGCTGAAAAGCTGAGTGATACATAATACCTCACATGATCAAGTTTGCTAAGGGGAGAAAAGGGGTACTGTAATGCTGCACCTGACATCAAAGACTTTGAATTCGCATTCCAGACCTCCTAATAATCTCCTATTAGAATAATACTTAAAACAAAGAAAAATCTAAGTATTAAATGCTAATAGAGAGTGTTACAACTTATTTGGTGGAATGTGGCTCATTGACCTGGTTAGTTTTATATCAGTGTCAATATATGTGGGATTTTTAAGCATCATTATATACTGTATTCCTGTTGATGCTTCTCCATTTATTGCTGTGGTAATACATTTGGCACAAGGGACATATATAATGCTAACATTTCTGTGATATACATACCCAATAAAAGCTTTTTCGGTTTCATTATTTTGACAGGCAGATTCCATTAATACATCCACAACAATCATGTTCCTTTTCTTCAGAATCTGAGAAAAGGATTATTAAAAATTACAGACAATACCCCTATACACTTAATCTCTCCAAATTCACTTTACAATTGCTGTCAACATCAATAATGTCAGACAGCATAATCAGGTTTGTTTGAAACATCAGAACTTGGATATTATCGACAGGGGATTTCTTTCCCCACCTAACAATGCAACTGGGGGTTTTTTACAGTCAGAAAAAGATGCTCCCAAATGCCTGTGGAGAAGATATGTGCTGTATGATAGCTAGGTTGCAGCTCCTTCATCTCATCCCATTCTCCATACTGTACCTTTGGTCCACCTTTCCATTTCAAAAACCATGTCATAAATAATGAGAGGAATAGGTCTTCCAATACACAGAAGCTTTCCTTTAGGAGAAGAGAGAGCTTAGAGAATCCACGTCCCTTCTTCAGCTGTCATAAGTTGCATGTGAGTAGTCAGAAGCACAAGGCTACTAGTCAGTGGGGAAATTACTTAAGAGTTTGTTGAGAACTCATTTGTTTGCACTGCTGGTTTAGTCCTCAATATAAGATGGAAGTTAAAATAATTTCTGTGGACAAATAATATGGAAAGTAATTTTTTCCTAGGTTTAGTATGGATTTTAAAGAATGCTTGTTGTATTGTTATTAGGCTTTGTATTTACAATGCATGAAAAACATTCTCATCACCGCCAAGTATGCTGCATGTCCAGTTGCTCTGGTGGCATTCTTAAACACAGTTAAAGCCGGTAGAATTCAGCTGTTACGAATTTTGATACACAGAGCAATTGAATCCTTTTGAAAATCCACATTTTCTGAACTGTCTTCCAGCTCAGGGGGCTGAATACCCCGGGGATAACTGGTCTGACTATTAAGACTGAGGCAAAGAAGGCATTAAGTACCTCAGCCTTTTCCTTATTCTTGGTGGCAATGTTCCCCCCCACATCCAATAAAGGATGGAGATTCTCCCTGGCTCTCTTTTTGTGTTAATGTATTTGTAGAAACATTTTTTATTATCTCTTACAACAGTGGCCAGGTTGAGTTCTAGCTGGGCTTTTGCCTTTCTAATTCTCTCTCTGCATGACCTAACAAGATCCCTGTACTCTTCCTGAGTTGCCTGCCCCTTCTTCCAAAAGTGGTAAACTCTCCTTTTTTCCCTGAGTCCCTGCAAAAGCTCCCTATTCAGCCAGGCCGGTCGTTTTCCCCGCCAGTTGGTCTTAACAGCACACGGGGACAGCCCACTCCTGCAGCTTTAAGACTTCCTTCTTGAAGAATGCCCAGCCCTCCTGGACCCCTTTGCCCTTCAGGACTGTCTCCCAAGGGACTCTCTTATTATCATATTTTCTTCATGTACATTGCTCTTAAATCAAACTAAGCCTACTGATTTAATCTTTATTTTTATTGATACTAGCTCTTCAATATCAGTATCAACTCTCATTCTGACCAACCCTGTATGCAACATTTATAAAATCAGTTTCTGTCATGACTTTGTACAAAACAACTCTGTGCACCCACTTTCATACCAGGCTTATCAGGTAATCTATCAAACAAAATACAATTTAGTTTTTCCGTTAGGTTCCTGGAAAGTCAAGCTAAGTGTGAGCAACTGGAGTCTGTTACTGGTCTCTGATATGTTTTTCCAACAATTCTATGAGTTGACAGGCAAAGATTCCTAAGATACAGGATACAGAGGTATTTGTATCTTACATCAAAAGTGGTTCAAACTGGGAAGTGACTTACACACTGCTAAATGTTGTCTGTACAGGTTTCCAACAGCGTGTTGTTAAATAATGATTGTTTAACAGCACCCACTTTATATTGAACAAAGGGCTTTTATGCTTTTATATTCTCATGTTGTCTAAATTTATTGCAAGTATCTCTGACAGGGGAGCCATATAACAGAGAATGACTCTAATGTTTGAGCAATAATACAACATCGATAGCATATATGTTTAATAAGTTTAATATGAATGATGACCCCTAATCCCAGCACAGTCAGGGCTTCCGTCAGATAATCTGATTCCTCTTTTCTTTATGCCCAGTTTGTAAACCATGAGATAGATACATCAGATATATGCATATGGATATAGATCAAAAGGGTGACTGCACACGTTGACAGGACACTAATTAAATTGATCCACAGTTAGTGATTACCTATTCTGAGCTGTTAATTTTGCAAGTGATAAGATAGGCTGCCTTCTTTTTTCTAATTAAAGAGGCGCTGATCCTGTCTATCTCCTCAAGACAGTGAGTGCCACCTACTGCACACTGACTGCCTCGGAACTGCCAAGAATTCGTAACTTAACATGAGTACACCTGAACAAAGAGAATACTCTGCAGCAATACAAAGTAGTACTTCTTCATCAGAGCCAATGTCTTAGTTCTTACCCATAATATGTCAATCATCTCATAGAATAGATAGAAAATAGACTGAAATTTCTATGCAAGTGTATGGAAATTTGGTAAGTAATGGTTCTTCTATCAGCTGTCCTGCATGGTCATGCAAGTGTTTTAATAAATAGAGGTGTAGAGCTTCAGGGAATCTGAAAGCTGCGACCATGACACCTCCCAGCACTAAGGCACTAGGTTTTTTGCTAAAGGCACAAAGTTATGCTGTGGTCAAACCTTGATTAAGATCAGAAGGTAAAAGTACTGAAGGAGTTGACAGTGTTGATATTTAGAAAAATAAAACATGGTTATATTTCTGATAATCACCACAGTGAACCAAAGCAGGAAAAAGAGATCACAAGGCACCTGTCAAAAAGTCCTCACCAAGAGAAACTTCATGGGTAACTCTCAGAACATGTGCTTTGGGGGGGTTCAACAAGTGCTTAAGTGACTGTGCAAAAACAAATACTGGAGAATACTGTTAGGAGAAGCTGGATTTAGTAACGTATTTTAGATTCTGTAATATGCCAGACAGGGTTGTCTCAGGAAGTAATACTGAGAAGGTTTCTTGACAAACTGTTACCAAAGAGGTTGTGCAAATGCACAGTGTTTTGCATGCAGTTCATTTTTCACAGCAAAGTGGCGTGGAGATAGGCATGACTTCTCTAATGAATGGGACAGGACAAAATGATTCCAATCAAAAGGCAGAAATGCTGAAGTTTGGTTAAAATCACAACGAATTCAAGAAAGGAATTATAGTCAGTCCATTGTCCTTTGAATTTCACTCCAGCAGGAGATTAGAAGCTGAAAATGTGCTTCAAATGACTACACAGAAAACTTTGCAACTGTTCAACAAGAGGGATTTGCTTGTAAGCAAAAAGATACAGGTTTACATACCTTGCTTAGAGGCTGAGCCAGTGACCACAGAATTAATAATACTTTTCTTATTTCAGAGAGCTCTGGTTTAGACAGTTGGCAATAAAAATGAAAAAAGTTAAATTAAGAAGTAAACACAGTTCAAGGTCAAAAGATTTTACAAGTGATGAGCTAATACAATAGAGCTATGTATATTTAATACAAATTGATCAGCATCTCATGAACAAAGGATTTAGGCTGGATCCATACTTTTTTCACACCTTTCTTTCAATCTAATAGATTTTTGTGTTTATAGGCCAGATTTGTAATTTAAGGGAAGGATTTACAAGCGGAGCCTAAAGGATATAAGCACTCAGCTGTTTATGAAGTTCAATGGCATTTGAGTGTCTGACTCCCTCAGGCTCTATTACGAATTCTAACCATAACTTATTGACAATAGTCTTTCAGTTCAGAAAGCACAAAATGGTTACCCTTTGCAATAACAGAATATTTGTTTTGTATTCATAACAATAATCTAGTCTGCCTTCCAGGTACTATTTTGTGGCCAAAATCGGGATTATTGACACAATTTACCTCAATGGAAAATTCAGCTTTGTGTATGTGGGAATGCTGACTTTACTATAGATTTACAATCACAAGTTCCTGCCTAAAAGATGCTATCGCAGGCTCCAGCTTCTCTCATCCAAAAAACTTTTCCTTCTTGTCTGCTCCCTGACCACATCTATTCAGCAGACCTTCAGCCCAGCCCAGAAATGCTTCCTCAGCATCTCTAACCTGGGCCTGATCCAAGGCCTCACAGACTTTATTCCCAGCTCCCTTTCCCCAGGAACTGATCTGGTTCCAGAAAACACCTCAGTCCATCATCTCACTGCTGCTGTCCAGCTCTGAGAGTCTAAATTACATGTTAGGACTTAAACCCAAGAGTTAGGCATGATGGAGATGGATCTGGAGTGTTAGGTAAAGATCCAGTTTGTCTTGTGGTCTTTATAGATAGATTGTGCAGGAACAAATTCTAATAAATGTCTGCATATGCACAAAAGGGGCTCTCCCTCTGCAGCTGAGCTACACTTGGTGTGAGGTCTGAAGGAAGGAGCAAACAGAGTTTAAAGACATATTCTGCTGTCCTGATAGTTGGGCTGGCGAAAGGCAGGGACAAATGCCTGTTTTACAATTCTTCATGTTAGATAAAGGATATTAAACTTTATAGCTGTCATTGCATAACATTCCTTGACTACTAAAATGTCTGCTAAAAAGTGCAAAGAGACAGAGAAAAGATTGAATGCCTTTGCAACAGGGCCGAAATAAAGATGGTGGTAGCTATTGTGGGAATACTTAATAAGGTCTCTGAGTTGCTCTAGCAGCTCAGCCCATCCTTTTGACACAATGCCTATAAACAGTGATTACTGCTTGACTGAGGGTGTGAGGAGGGAAATTCTAAGACAAAGTTAATTTATATCTTAACAGAGTTTCCTCTTAAAAAATACACCATGGTAACAAAATTTCAGTATTGTAATGATTAATGTCACCACACTGTACTGACTCTACTGCCTCATAATTAAATTGAAGATATTCAGTTGTATAGCACTTGAATATGATAATAGTTTATGTATTAACTCATTCACCTTGCAATTTCTTGACCTATTTTTCATTTTTAGAGGCACATAATGACAGAATGTATACAATAGAATAGACTCTGAGAGCAGTCTCTGAGTAGTCATGGGGGAAGGAGAGACACTGTTGCTATTGGCTTTACATAAGCCTTCCTGATAAACTGAAATCAAAGCCTGGAAGTCCATTTTCTGAGGACTTTCTAAGTATTCCAATCTAAGTAAGGGACTAGATACTTAATTCCCAGAATATAGTTCTAAAAATTTTCCATGAGCCAAATGACAGCTGAAAAGGAAAACTGGGAACTATGCTGTTCCTTTTGCTGTGAATTGCCAGTTGTTGATTGTAGGGATTGCCTTCATCTAGTAAAACAGGGAAAACGCTTAAACTCCCATTCCAACACACCCTTCCCCCACCCAGTAATCCAGAAAGTGCAAAGAACATAGTCTGCAATTTGAGCATTAGACAAAATTCCCAATAATGATGTTTCTCTGCCATGTTAAAACCACCTACATTGAAAGATCATGGGATCTTAAATCAGTAGATGTGTGTGTTTGGGGTTTTTGCCTGTTTCTGTCAATGTCTCACTCTGTGATGTTTGTGAAGCATCTTACATGAACTATTTGAATGCCTGAAGTTAACCATTGAGGTTCAACAAGATACTGAAATAAATCTCAGTTTTTCAGAGGTGTTGAACTCCCACGCTCTCCATTCAAGTCAAGCACATGATTGTTTCACCTCATCGTGGTCTTGTTTGCAAATATCCAGCAACTTCACAGCAGGGTATCAGTTTTCCTCTTCATTTCTGATATGACTATCTTCTCTACATGAAAGCACAGACTATAAATAATATTTGATCTTTAGCTTAAAAAATGCATATCCTGATGAATATTTAGTCAGCACGTTAAAAATATCATCTATGACTTGCTTTCATTTGGCTCATAAACCTGAATATTGTGAAAAACCTGAAGACAATATTTATTCAGCACATCAGCATAACATCAGTTAAGGAAAACTTCCTATTTCTGTTTAGGATACTTACATGCTTCCTATTACTGTCCTGTCAAAACACTTCATAATCTTTGGAGGTATTTCTTTGAGACAGGAAGGACTGTTCCCATTTCACAGCTGGAGAGATAGAGTAGACAGTTTTATGACATTTAATTTCCACTCATTCCAGTGGAGGTAGATGCTGAATCCTTTGTTAAAATCTGGCTGCAAGTAACTGACCCAGGGTCACAGAAGAATCACATGAAGCATGATTTTCAGAGTTGCAGATCAGCAAGCAACCTGTTGGGAAACCTAGCTTCCTGATTTTCCTCTCATGCTGAGGGTACTTTATTTGTACTGTGACTAGGTGTATACAGTAGTATTAGCGTAGGTTTTCAGCTCAAACTTCAGCCAAAACTTCCCCGTTACCCTTCCATAGTGGTGGCTTGCTCTCTGGCTCTGTTTTGGAGTAAGCCACCTGGATCTTCAAGCAAGAAAACTTAGATTGTGTCTTAATTACTGGCCTTGGCAGTGCTTCCCAGCTCTGGTGATGGATGCATGCTCCAGTTACCTTTTGCTGTTCTGTTGGAACAAGATGCAAATGTGAACTGTCTCCTCCACCTGAGGTCCTGAATTTCTTGGGAAGAGACACTACTGTGTGTGGAGAGGGATTTTGCAGCGTGAGTACTCTTTCCTGTATGCAGTTGCTCTGGAGACACAGCACCTCTCTAGTATAATTATGTCTAGGTTTGCATTACACCCTTCCCAGTACAGTGCTCTGCCAACAGGAAATATTAAGACTTTTTAGCTTTAGTGTTGAGTCACTCCAGAATTCTTCAGTCTTGTTCATTCTGGTTTGGATTTTAAGAGATACCATTTTATACTGGGATTTCTAGGAATATCTGAATAAGAAGTTGTCCAGATTCTACAGTCCAAGCTTTCTCAACTTCTGACATCATTGGGAAAGTTTAGTTTGTTTTTCCAAATTCCATAAGTTTATCTCCTTTTGAATATACACTTTCCAAAATGTCCTCTCTTCAACAAGACCTACGGTTCTGCCTGTGTAATGCTGGCATCTGTAAGTAGAATGTCCGGGTCGCAGTCATGGATGCTCTGATCAAGAAATGTATGGGGCCCCATCCTCTCCATTTGCTTCATTTGATCACACTGCCTTTACTGGAATCATTCCTGATTTTCCCTAGCATAACGGGAAGAAGGATCAGGCACTGAAGTGAGAAATTCTTTCCACCATAGATGGAAATAGGAACTCACTTGGCACTACTGCTTTCAAATGAATTTCTAAATGAAAATACCTTTTATGCTGTCAGTACTATAACACAGAGATGACAGGTTCTGTTGGTTTTCCATCAGTTACAGCCTGTGTCAGCAGCTTTTCAGGATCTGGAATACACTCCAGTTTCTACGCTAAAAGCCATTTCTTTGTTGACTTTTTGCTAGGAACAACTGTGAGGGCTAGTGCCTTCTAATACATTTGTTATTGGTTTTTTCATAGAAAAATCTGTAACATGTTCTTTGGAAGATTTGTTGGTACAGCTTCCACAATCACTTTCTGTTCTTTTCCATATCTCTTCTAAATGCAATTCAATTAAATATGTTGATGGTGTTTGTATTAATCTAAGCAGCATTCTTGGTGACATGACAAGCTAAACTGGACTGAGTTTTTGTGGGTTTATGATAGTCCTGGCAATAGCTGATGTTTCTTAAACTGAATGTTTCAAAACAAATCATGGGTTTTTTTAAATGTGAGATTCCTATCTCTGGTTATGTAGAAGTTTTTCTGGGCAGGAGACAAATATTGCAGGATAAAAAATACCCTTTCACAGATACCCTGCAAAATATGTTGGAAAAAATTCAAAAGCACAAACAGTACTTCTGTGTCTGACTTTCAGTACTTTTGTTGTGGAAGCGTCTTGGAGCCCTAATTAGGAATGAAAATCTCTTGTTTCAGGCTCTGCCAAGGAATAAAAGATGACACCTGCCCATACAATATGTAGACTGAGATTCATTGATGCTTGATGGAGATCAGGAAGGATGGTGAAGTGACGATCTACAGTTCTGAAAGAAATAGGCAAGTTTAATGTTTTTTCTTCTCTTTTATATTAATATGTTCATCTCTTCTAATCCTAGACATTTTACCTGTATCAATCCCTTGGAATTAATTCAGAACTTAGAAATGTGATGCTTGCCTTGCCAGCCATTTACAACTCTCCCTGCATAACTGAACTATTGCATCTCAGAGCTGATTTGCAACAACTCTAACTCAGCTCTTGGCCTTTCATAAGGGGAGGCCTCAAATATGACATTCTGTGGCACTTTGCAAATGCCTAGAAAAAAGATGTGAATGCAGAGTCTATCAAGATCACTTTCAGTACCTGCATAATCAGGATTTGACCCAAGGTCCAAGAAGCATTGTTTGTTTAATTGCATTTCTCCATGGTTTCACTTCTGGACAATAAACTTAGTGTGACAGACAGCAGATTTCAAGTTAGCAAATTTCATACTAATCCCAAGTACACTTATATCATCAATAACTACAGTTTGACACTACCAGATGTCTCCCTGAGCTGTGATTTAGGCATTTAGAAACATTGAAGGAAGGGAGGCAAACTGATCTCCCCTAATTTTCGTTTCTCCTTTGAAGTATCAATTACTGCAGTGTGCAGAGCATCTTTTCTGTTTATGGGATTTACAGATTTGAATACTGAAAATATATATTGGAATATGTAAATTGCTCATGTGAAAGTTACATATTGAAGGCCAGTTGCAAGCATAAATCCCCTTTTTGTGCTTGAAGTGTTCATTTGCTGGTGTAAATGGATTCTCCCATATGCCCTATACTTTTAGAAATTATTTGAATAAAACCCTTTGGAAAAGGAAACAGAACGAAATGAGCTAGACAGAGTACGATACAGATACAAGAATACAGGGATATCTTTCTTATCAGTCATCGTTGCTGTCTCTTCATTGAAAGAAACAGTGGACAAATGAAAGATTTCTATATAATGGACATAGCCTAATGCCAAAAAAAAAAATCATAAATATCTGCTTCAGATTTTCATATTAGCCTCCTCAGATTTCTTTTTCTCAGTACTGTTGTATAGCTGATAAGTGGTACTTTCCTTGCATGATGCTAATGAGGAAAGGGCTGTATCTTAAGAAAGAAAACTCCTCTCCACTGACCATAACATAACATAACTTGCTCAACAGGCAAGTGCAGGTCAACCAGGGGATCAGGCCCAGCCAACATGGGTTCATGAAACACAGGTCCTGCTTGACCAACCTGATCTCCTTTTATGACCTGGTGACCCGCCTGGTAGATGATGGAAAGGCTGTGGATGTCATTTACCTGGACTTTAGCAAAGCTTTTGACACCGTCTCCCATAATATTCTCCTTGGGAAACTGGCAGCTCATGGCTTGGATGGGCATAGTCTTTGGAACAGGCTGCCCAGAGAGGTAGTGGAGTCACCATCCCTGGAAGTGTTCAAAAAATGGGTAGATGTGGCACTTCGGGACATGGTTTAGTCTACTCTACCCTTGATTGGTTTAGTGTGGATTTGGTTGTGTAGGTTAATGGTTGGACTGGATGATCTTAAAGGTCTTTTCCATCCTAAACGATTCTATGATGCTATGATTCTATATCAAAATACATGCTTTTATAAGTAGATTTGTTTTGAAATAGGGTATTAGTAAGCCTTTCTTAATTTTACTTCTTGGTACTGGAAGGTCGATAACTGGCCTACTTATGCCATCTTCTGGATAACTACAGAACTGTCTTTACACAGGAAAATCTTCTATCAAGAAGCATTAATAATTAGCAGTGCCTTGAAATAATTTGCTAATTGAATCCCTGAAGTAATTTTCTTTCTTGTTTTATAGAATTTAGGACAACCCAAAACCTACAGAATTATTAATAACATATCATATTCAGCTATTGTGAATAATCAGTCGATTGTACTAAAAAGATCTTTGTAAGTGTGGTCCCAACAATATTGATACATTTAATGAAGTTATGTTTTAAGAAAAAATACTTTTTTATACTGATATTTTACTAATGAGAGCCCCATTTTCTCAAAAGACTGGGCTTTCATCTCTTGCAGATAAGTAGAAAGAAGGAATAGATGTTAGTCATGTTGCATAATACACTGGAGATAACTGTGCTGTGTGACACTCTGTTACTGTTCTGATGCAAGTGGTAGAAGAACCTGCAAAGAGCAGATGATGTTGTATGAGCTTCTGGAAAGTTTAGCTTTGCTATTCTATTTATTCACTCTTGCCAAATCTCACATTGGGTAATTACACCTGTCTAGGGGACAGGGAAAAAGGCTGACGGGCCTCCACTGTCTTCTGTAGCCTCAGTTTGCTTCATTTTTCCATAGCATAGGATGGTTACCTTGCAAGCTAGGGTTTACTGCAGCGTCCTCAGCAGGACAGAGGTGGCACAGGCAGAGCAGAAGAAATGTGGAGATTTATCCTTCAGAGTAAAACATGTTTTGTGAGTTTCAGTTCACACCTCATAGGGTAACTGGAAATAGTAGACTCCTACCACAACTGCTAAGCGAAACAAAGTGGGCATCTGAAATATTAAATATTCAAGTTTTTCAGGTGGCTTCTCTTTCTTGAGAAACATACCAGTCCCTAAGAAATGTATGTTCAGAATAGAATTAAGTCATTACAGTGCCATGTTTCACTAACAGGGTAAGCACAGGAGAATAGAGGTTTCCATTTTGAAGACTTCTCATGACTTTTGAAAAGTGTGAAATAATGGGAGTGTGAAGAGCAGAAATGGCACAGGGAAGTGATGGTACAGTATCTGCTTGCCTGTGCTTTGCATGTGTCTTCCCTCACTTTTCCCCAATCACCAGCTTTCCCGTCCAAGTGCAATTACAGGCTAAAACGGAAAGCCACATTGGAATGGCATAATTCTCTCATTATTCTCAGACTTCAGCATCAGCACGTGTTAAGAAAGAAAAAGCCCATTTTCAGTTTCTTTGAAGGTGATAGTGACTTTTTTGAACTGAGAAACTTTGCCACTACCACAAGTGCTGCAAGGTCTGTTCCCTGCTTGCTCTCAGAAAACCTTGAGAAAAGTCCTCAGCTTGGCCTATGGGTTTTTTTTAAAACACTAATCCAACACTCTGTTACTAAGTGTTTAATTATTAGGAATGTGAAATACAACACCACCTAAGGCATTAATAGAAGGAACTGATTATAGCCCACTCAGCACGTGGTTTACCCTCCACTTATAAAATCTCTTGTCATTTATTTGTCCTTTAAATGACTTCTTGTAATACCTTAATCAGGACAAATGGATCCTTCAGAATGGAGAAAATTACCCCAAACTGGCACAGAAAGATTTGATTAAAACTTATACTCCTTCTGTGGCAGCCTAAAGATCCCAGGGGATCTGCCATTGCTCAGCAGAGTAGAGGAAATCGCAGACAGGGAAAATGCTTTCTGTCTGAGCCGAAAGGTTTTATTGCTGACGTGCTGACATCCACTCTGTAGGACCATCCTGTGATCACTCTCTCTTGTTTCCTTTAAAACTCCGTGTCAGAAGTTTGGTTCCAGTGTGATTAATTTCCCCTTTACTGATAGTGTGTCATTTACTTTTAAGTAAGATTTTTATAAATGAGGCAAAACAAAGACAGAGATGAAGATTGTGCGGAGATAAACATTCGTGCTGCTGGGACTCCCACTGACTCGGGCACAGCAGGGGCCAGAAGTAATGGGGATTCACAGGCATCATGATTAGACCTCTCACTGTGACCAAGTAATTGAAACACTAGAGCCCATCACCAGCATTTACAAAACAGTAAGCCATGAAGGTACTTAGTTTAAAGCAGACCCTGAACAAACCAGAGGCTTCACACACTCCCGCTGCCATTATGTGCGAGCAAAGCATAAGCTGAGGCCATCGGCAATACGTACTTGTGTTTGCACAGGCAGCACTCCTCCGACTCCTGCCCCGGCGTCGTCCCCTGAGCACTGGCGATTTCCGTGTGGTTCTGCGGGCGATGCACGAGCTGTCTGCCAGGCTTGGCAGGGCGGGGGGCGCGAGGCACAAGCAGAGAGGCCTTGGGAGGAAATATGGCAAATTGCTTTGACTAACGGTCCAGCCTCTCGTCCCAGGTTTGCTGCGAGGCACCGGCAGAGAAGGGGCATGTCAGGCAGGGAGCTCGCATCAACCCTCATGTGAGCATATGGGAGCTCCCTCGGTGACTGGGCGTCTGATGGTTCGCCGGCACCCTCAGCAGAGACAGGGTAGCAGTCCTGAGGCCCAAAGCTTCACTGGGATATCATCACAATATTCAGTGTGTTGTGTGGCACAAGTAAACGTGCTGTCTCCAGGCGCTTACCTCTTTGTCTGTCTCCTAAGGCAGACCTCAGCCTCATGGGATTAAGAGCTGTTTACTGCCTAGCTTCCTGCAATAGTGTTTTTAAAAGTGTGATTGATGCAAATGGGTGATGTATGTGAGAAATGCTCTGATTTATGCCTCATTTTCACTACGTATTAATCATTGTGTCTCATGACAGCCTCTAAATAAACTCTTCTGACTGTAGTAATGTCGTAGTGAAGGTATACCTCGGCAGCCTGGGCCTCCCTACTGCCAAAGTCCGCTAAAAAGTTACTTGTGTCTCAAGCAGATGTTTCTAGTTTTTAAGACAATGGGAGATTAATAAACTAATTTAGGTTTCCTTCACTCCTATTTGAGAAGAAATGTCAACTCAAACCTTATGCACAGATGGAGAAAGGAGTAATTGTCGTACAGAACTGAGACACAGACCTACAACGCTAGACTTTCTGGATCCTCTGTTGAGTTTTGCTGTTGTCCAGACACCCCCAGTTTATGCACGACAGATTACCTGCCCGTATTTTGGCAGCAGGGATCGTAATAGTTTTCAGCAGTTTGAGTGGTTATTTAGGTTTTTGTAGCATGCTTTGTCATTCCTACATAAAAGAACTCATTCCTATTAAAAGGCATATAGTGACATTTAAAATATTAGAACAATTATTCAAATGAACTGAACACCTTATTACACACTTACATGGTATATACAGCTACCGCAGTTAGATAAAAATATCAACAAACACTGTGATCATTAACGGGATTTCAAGTGTCACAGCACCAAATCTGTGATTGCAAATCCGAGGTGAGAAAAAGGAGGGATTTTTTTTGTCCAGGTAATTGCATAAATGACAGAGCTTGACAGGAATTATGAATATAATGATACTTCAATGATTACAGTGCCAAAGGGGATTCTGAAAATCTAGATCCATTCTGCAAATCTCTTTTTGACTATGGGAGCTGACATGATTTCTGTGCATCAGTCCCTTATCTGTAAAATGAAGGTTTTAATTATTTGTTATTTCAATCACTGTTTGCTCCAAGACTGTATATACTAAAGCTTTTGTCCTGTTTTGATATGACCATAGCAGAGTGCATATTCTTCAGGTCTGGTCAAAAGGAATGGCGTAACAAGCTGTTGCGGGGGTCACCATTATTGGTGAAAGGCAAGACACACGCAGAGCACAATGGAGAAGTGCCATCCCTCAGTTTGCTGCAAGCTCTGTGTGACTGTGGTCAACCAAAGGGCTCTTTCAGCCTTAATTTCTGCTCTTTAAAGTGTAAACACTGCGTCTTTACCTCACAACAATGCTGGGAAGCTGTATTAGCTTAGTGTGTATAAGTCTTCTAAATCCTTGAAGACACTGAAATAATGAATGTTACTACCTGTATGTATATGATTGTAAGAACCTCCAGTGAAACATTCTCATTTGCTATACAACAGCTTTTCATTAAAACAGTTCTTTTTTTCCCATGCAAGAGAGAGACAACTTTTTCTGGCATTAGCAACTGCGGGTCTGATCACATCTAATGTTTTGGCATTTGTAAGCATGGTGTGCTGTAGACCCAACACAAGTTTACACGAACAATAAACACACAGAATACTTTCATTTTTTTTTTAATCTTGCATAATTTTCAGAAGAAATAGCAAAACACAGCACAATTCTAATCTTACCAATATGGTTATAATTTGCAATAAAAAAGTCATCTTGGTTATTAGCAGTGCTGCTAAATCACTGGCCTGATTTGAAGTCTTCCATCTGGAATTATAAGTTAAGGACAGTTTATCAGAGTAGTGATTTATTGTGTAAACAGATCCTGCTGCTGGCATTTAGGAAAACTTAGCTGCCTGCCATTCAGCCGAACTCTTTTATCACACTTGGCTGAAGTTTCCGGCCTTGAATTATTAGTTAATAACATCTGAGCAAAAACATAATTTATTGTTTAAGTAAACTTTGAAACAGAAGAACAGTGTCTTAGATACCAGACTTAGTGCTTGCCTTAGGCAAAGCATTTTTCTTTTAGCACAGGATTGTAATAGAACAGATGTAAGATTTGTGACTAATTCCATCTCTTACTGCCTGTATAACTTACCTAATGGCAGAATACTATCTTCTGAGCTATTCTTTCCTCATTCATGTATTGCAACACCGATAACCGTCATGTAACTGAGCATAGGTCAATTGCACACATTCAGACATGTGCAAATCACAAAATTTAAAAGCAACACATCTGTGGTTTCCACATAGGGAAAATTGATACCATCCTTTCTTTATCATGTCATCTGTTTTATCAATGATGCTTGAGGAAACCCATGAATTTCTTCATCAAGGCCACTTGTAGCTAACTTAGAGAGGGTAGGTCTTTGAATGAAAGGAATAACCATACCTCCTTCTCTGGCAACAATTTCTTAGCATTTAGAGTACTATTTACTATAGTGTAATAATACTAACAGCCACCAGATGCCAGCAGAAGTATGCAAGCACTAAATAAGTGCCTGGTTTATGCTAAATGGCAAGGATGGTGCAGACCTCTCAGGTCATTATGCGGTTACAGTCACACTAAGAGTAGAAATGCATTTTCTCTTCGATGTTTCAGTGTCATATAGAAATAAAAGATCTGATCATCAAGTCAGATCCGCATGGCACTGTACTAAAGTTAATCTTGGATTTAAAGAGACTGCTTACTGGAGAAAGGACTGTATCACTGGCCTAGCTGGTAACTGCCTTCTCTGTTCAAAACTGGCTTATTTCCATATGGAACTTTGACTGGAATTTCTAGCCTAGTAGATCTGTTTTCTTCCTTTGCATACTAAATTGAGGCTCCTTAATAGCAGATCTTCTATTTGTGTAACTGCACAGAATATGCCAAAATCGCTCCATCATCTCTGCAGAGCAGAGTGGACCTTCCAAACATGTCACATTCTTGGCCACAGGCATGCAAACAGTGTAGGCAGTGTGGTGGGTTGACCCTGGCTGGATGGCAAGTGCCCACCAAAGCCGCTCCGTCACTCCCCTTCTCAACTGGACAGGGGAGAGAAAATGTAACGAAAAAGCTCGTGGGTTGAGATAAGGACAGGGAGATCGCTCACCAATTACCATACCATCACGGGCAAAACAGACTCGACTTAGGGGAAATCAGTTTAATTCATTACCAATCAAAACTGAGTAGGAGAGAGGAGTGAGAACATGTGTAGGGTAATGAGAAATAAACCCCAAATCTTAAAACACCTTCCCCCCACCCCTCCCTTCTTCCCAGGCTCAACTTCACTCCCAATTTTCTCTCCCTCCTCCCCCCGAGCAGCACAGGGGGCTGGGGAATGGGGGTTGCAGTCAGTTCATTCCTCTCTCTGGCTGCAGTTTGTGTCCTGGTGTTTTGGGTTGGGTTTTTCCCCCCCTCCCCCCTTCTTAAATATGTTATCGCAGAGGCATTACCACTGTCACTGACTGGCTCAGCCTCGGCCAGCAGCGGGTCCATCTTGGAGCTAGCTGGCATTGGCTCCGTCAGACATGGGGGAAGCTTCTAGTAGCTTCTCACAGAAGCCACCCCTGTGGCCCCCCAGCTACCAAAACCTTGCCATGCAAACCCAATACAGGCAGGAAGAATAAAAGGCCAGACAGTCATGGTGCAAACATACTGCAACGCTTTCTAGCGCAGATGGTTGTTTTTTTCAGAATTTGTCAGTGATTCTGCCAGAAGCCTTTGCAACACCACAAAGTAGTCACAGCCTTTTGAAATTAATCAAATGATGGAAATTGCTTCTGACAGATTTCTTCCAGAGCAGAAAATTTTGGTCCCAGAGTGTTCAAAAAATCAACAGGCAACTCCTCACTGCCAGTGGAGACAGAGCAGAAGGAGTTACTTCGCTCTAGTTCTCCTTCCTCAGCATATCTGCAAGGTTCATAGATGGCCCTGTGATCTTCCAGTGTGCTTTGGTGATACAGTTTCTAAAGAAGGGAAGAAACAATGCAAATCATCATGGAAGCTCCTACTGACCCTTTGGAAATTAAAGGAATTCATGGTATGCAAATTAGGCAGGTAAGCCAGGAGGTTAGAGTGAAGAGTATGAGTCTTTCTCTGATAAGGAAAGTTTTACTGAAACTCTCAGCTGCATAAGCACCAGACCTGAACTTCCCCTAGAGTACACACGAGGCAGAAAGAGCATTTGATCTGTCCTGGACCAGACAGCTATCAAGTAACATGACTGCATGGAGGCACACAGCCTGCCCCAAGGAGGCATGGGAGGACAGGCGTGCAAACATGCAGTGGCCAGACAGGATGTGGCAAGAGGAACTAGGATTTCCCCGATAGCACAAAAGTGAAAGAGCAGGCAACCGAACCTTAACCCTGCACAGAAACAGAAAGCATTTTAGCCCCACTTCCCAGTCTTGAAGAATTTGTTACAGGTGACCGACCCCAGCCTTGCAGTAACTGCTGGCTGAGCAGCCAGAGGCAGCAAGAAGTCGAGGAGACAAGGCATTTTCAACAGGGAAGTGTCTTGAATGTTTCCCCATCAAATACATCGCTTGCTTTTGATAGTAATGCTGCTTAGATGTGGGCTGAAAGAGTAGCTGAAGCCATAGCAGCTTTCCAGTTTTGCAAGCCTTTTTTCCTATTCTTACAAGCCAACTTGACAAAGGAGGGATTCAACATTCATTTCTCACCTGATCCAGTATTTTGTCCACTGTCTGTATGATGATTGCAAGGTGTCTTCCTTGGAATGCCTCGTAGCTAGAATACAGGCCATCCTGGAAGAGACACATAGTATCTCAGCTTTGACCAGCATAAAGTCACCTACTAACATTTCTTTCAGATACAAATAAATCCAATTATCTTTCTGTCTGTTATATCCATTTCTCTTGTGCCGTCTTTGCCAGTTACATTGCAGCTTTTTCTGTTTTGGGAACTGTTTCTTCTTATGAGTACATACTCCATGGAGTCACCAACTGTGGGCATTCTTCATAATCTCCAGTAATTAAATACATTTCTTCCTCTAAATTTATTGGCTTCCTTTTCATTAACGGCACCAAATATGACCTTAGAACTTTATAGTGTCTACTCACACAGGTAATTCTAGCTCCTAACTGTGGTCTTAAGGATTGTGGAATTGGGTTCTCACATACATAAAAAAGACTATTTTACATTTTCTTTGCCTGCTGTAAGACAGAGATTGTTCTTAGAGTCTCTTGATGATCACTACGGACTTATGAACAGAACACATGGCAGTCACCTACTGATGTAGACCAGAATTTCCTTCAGGCATTCTTTACAATAAAAATAGACATCTGTTAGAGAATACAGTACAAAAATCCACAGAACAAACTCAAAAGCCTTCAAACCCCCAGAAGTACATCTCATAGTCATAAAAATACTCATGAATCCTGTCCACACTTTTACAGTATGTTAAGTAGAAGATGTTGACTAGCATGTTTTTGACAGATATCTGAAGAATGATGCTTCCCTTTCACTTATGCCAAGAATTAAATAAAATCTTGTGCATATCAACTCAGGTACTGTGATAAGAATTTTGGAACTTCCAAATATTTAGAACAATTAACTAATGAAAAGAAGTGCCAGTCTCAAACTGAAAGCTGTTAGAAAAAAAGTTGTCAGCGGTATTTTAAATACGAGTGGAATCTCCAACAAGTGACACTGGTTTTCTGATTGAACTATATTGCATTATTCTTCCCACTGTTATTAATACCAAACCTCATTCTTGGGATTACCTATTTCTGTGGTATAAAAAAGGGCATTTACATAAGGAAACAGGCAGTTACCTCAGCAACCACTTCTTTTCCAGCCTCCACAGACACAGGGGGTAGAACAGCATGGTCTGTAATATCCAGCTTAGCCTGCACACAGGGAGAGGGATGGTATTAATAAGAAACTGAACTAGGCTGTGAAGGATCACACTTTTGCAGACTGTTCCCTTTTTCACTTTCATTTACTTCCTTGTTGAAAACTCTACTATGTGCAGTGTGACAAGAGATGATGTGCCTCCTCATCTGTTGGATTCATCAGTAGGATGAGGCACCTGGGAAGGTCCTGCTGATACTGAAAATTGGTAGGAGTGGTAATAGTCTGTCACCAGGGTAGCATTATCCAGTTCATGCAGAACACCACGCCCCAGATACGCTTAGTGGCAAAAAAAGCTTTATTTTGCTCAATACCAAAACCACAGCAAACATGATAAAAGAGATGACTAGATTCAGCCACACAACACTGGTGGGGTAATGTGAATATATGCTTTTGCACTTACTTGAGATAAAGACATTCTGCTCTCTTCATTATAGTTGATTAAAGTCTGTTCACCTTCTTGAGGTGGAACAATGGCTTTGCTTTTAGATCCCCATACGTAAAACAGGCAAAGTAGTATACTGGAAACTGTTGAAACATGAAAGGAAATGGAGAAATGGGCATTGTGAATAGATCTGTATGGCTCAATACAGTGGGTTGGTGAGGTACCCAGCCCAGTTCCAAATGAGCTAACTCAGAAACTTCCAGCAGCGTAGCTGTGCAGATGCAATGCTTGGCCTGGAGTGGTTAGCCTGCTTTAAAAAGCCAAGCTGTTATCTCCACAGAGCACTGCATTGAGCTGGCAGACATACTACATCATTCACAGGTAACCAGAGGAATAGTGATCAGATAATCTATTGATTTTTGCTTCAGATAAAGAATTGGTAGTTCATCTCTTCAGCAGTAACCAACATGAGCTGTTACAGATCTATGCCAAGCAATTGCAATTGCTAAGTAGTGTAACCCTATGGGAGAAATTCATTACTTCAATTAGCCAGTACATGGTTAATGTCAAAAAAGTCAAGCATTCAATTCTATTCAATACAAACAAGAATATTTACTTTGTTGTACTAGAGTTCAGCTTAATGACACATTTACATTTGTGAGTTGTCTTCTACCACAATGTAATCATGATTTTCACAAGTAACAAGCTGAAAAATTCCACCTGTTAACATTACATTTCTTTTGTTTCAGTTTAGACATTTTCTTTTTTTCCTAGGCTACATACTTGTATTTATTGTTGTTCATACAATAGTATTCCATGCATCTATGTTACCTTCCCTTTTTCACTGCTCTATAATACACAGTCCTCACCTTTTCACATCCCCACAGATAAGTGCAGATAAGTTTCACTAATCTTTCTAGTGTCTTTTACCCTGTGTTGTCAGCCTTGGAGACACCCTTCCTCTGCATTACACATTGTATCATAGTGCCTACTAATTTGAAAGTTTTCTTGGCTATCAAAAAAGATCTCTTCAGTTACTAGATGGAAATGGCAATGTCTTGTGTTGCAAAACTAAGTTCTTCCTGAAATTTGAAGAGAGAACAGGTCATGGACCAGGACACATGGATGGAAGTGCCACAAAGAGTGCAAGCATTAACTGCTTGCACCTTGACTGCACTCTAACACATTAAGGCAAACAGCCTTTCCTGTTAAGGCTGGTAGATTTTAGCACATGCTCATGAGCTGCAATTGCAATGAGATCCAATGGGCAGATGACAGATAACTCACACGCATAAGTTAGGAGGTTACTTACCCAGTAGTAATAAGAAAGCTGTCAGTATTATTGCAATGGCACCACCTCCAAGTCTCACTGCTGCTTGTGGAAGTGGTGACTCTTTACATGTGTGTCCATCTGGGCAATAGCAGAGCCTGACATGCTGATTCTGCCTTGTAGAAAATCCTTGACTGTCCTGAATAATGACAGGCACCAAGTAGCTACCTTGTGGGAGGCTTTTTAACATTAAAAGTTCAACTGACTCCCCTAAAAAGACGACAAGCAAATTATTTCAAGACTCATAGAAAGAAGTCTGATATTCTACAGTACCTTCTGCTGATAATCAAAGGGAAACTCATTTGCACCCCAATTTCGAATACTTTTTCTAGCCTTAATGCACCATAGTAAATAGGACAAAATGACATCCCACTTTATCACCTTGCTGAGCCTTCTGGGCAAAGAGATCTGTCCCAGTCTTGCTACATTCTGGCATAGCTGTGCTGATAACCTCTAGAATTCATTAGGTAGCTAATAAAATGTGGAAGCTGTTCCTCAGCTGTCTTATCCCCCTTTCTGCAATTTGAGCACATTGCTTCTGGCCCTGTCCTCAGCAGAGAGGAAGAACAATGTAACTTTTTTTCAAATTGCAGTAACTTTATATTTTGAAAGCTGTTCTTCCATGTACTTTCAGTCTCGTTGAGACTAATCAGTAAGAAACCATAAAGGTAAGAGACAGTGAAATAACCAGAGGGCACATAACTGACAATGAACTCTCACGAAGGACATGAAAGGAGTAACTCACCAAAGTTCCCTCCTAATTTCCAGTTATGCTTCACATCTTCAGTGTCTTCAGCCAGCTCAAATGTAAATGGCCCAGAACGTGAATGGACCAGAGCAGACTTAGCTCTTATAATGAGAGGCATCCCTTCTTTTTTGTCACACACATCTAAATAAGGAGCCACTAATGTTGGCATATGATCATTCATGTCAGACAAGTAAAGCAGGATGGTGCCAGTACCAGTCTGTGGGGGAATACCTAGATGGGAGCAAAAGAAACAAAAATACTCGCAAATGGGTATCGACAAAAGCCAGTCCATTGGCAGGATCTCTGTCTGGTTTATCCTACTAGTCACACATAACACAAGTTTTAAACATTAGGGTGTTCTGCATTACCATTCTCCACTTAGATCCTTAGTCTTGCTATCATTTCATATCTAACATGCACCTCATCTCAAACAGTCCAAATACTGCTTGAATATTTTCCGACTGGCTACTTACGAGGATCAACAGCATGAACGATAATGGTGTACAGGCTGTTGTTCACATAAGGGGATTCTTGATCAAATTCTTTTGCCACAGTAAGAACTCCAGAATTCTCATCCACGCTCAGCCAACCATCTGGATCATGGGCTAATTCATATCTTAAAAAGAAAGGAAAAAGTTACAAGTTACCATCTTAAATGCATTTTGAAGAATAGAAAATTTCTACTGCATCTTTCTTTGTTCTCTTGAGCTCTGTAGGTATTTTTACTTGTTATAATGCTTACTTTTGTTAACTCTATGACAAGCTGTGTGTTTCAACACAGCCAACAGTTCCCCATACAAGTCCCCATACCTTGTACAGGCCCATCAGAACTGTTCCTAGGGGCTAAGAAAGTATCTAATTTCCACATCAGATTACCATTCTTACAGCCAAGCATACCTTAGTCCTTTCTACAGCATCAAAATTTTGTCATCAAAAGTAAAATATAAATAATGCAACCTGGGTTTAGGCAAAACTATTTTGAAGACAACAGAAACATTGAGCAACCAATGTCTGCACCTTTATATTGTATCTTACAGAACCAGCTATCTGGATCTGCAGTATAATCAATAGTAAACCTGCGCCTCTAATGTATATGTTCATCTAACTGTAAATATATGTGTGTGTGTATATTCATATATATACATATACCAAATTAAACTTGAAAACCTCTTTATATTCCTAAGCTATTTCTTATTCTGAAAGTTAGAAGCATCTCACTTACTTTATCTTATTTGGCACATCATCTGGATATGTGGCAGGATACCTTCTAAATACTCTCCCAGGCTTCATTGAATCTTCTTTTTGGACAATAAGTATAGGAGGATGAAACCTAGGAGCACGTTGTGACTGTAAGACCTTGATGTTAACAGTTGTATTCATGGATTCTTGGCTTGAGATTGTCACAATGCCATTCTTACACAAGAAGAAAGGTTCTTCATTTGCTACAGAAATGACAAGTCTCATCTCAGAGTCATCTTCATAGCTGAGAGGCTGAAAACCCCAGACAAAAGTCTGATTAGCAGTTATGACCCTTGGTTTGGCAGTCACCTCTATATACCTGGAATTCAGAGGTAAGCTGAGCTCACCAAACTCAGCTAAGATGCTAAGCTATCACGCTTGTAATCAGACTGGCCACCCTACACATTGTCATCCTGTAGCTCACCTGCTACTGCTCCTCACCTTGATAATACGCAAGATGCCTTCATTTGTGTCTGGATCCGTCTCAATGGTGAACTGTTCCTTCTCATTGCCTTTTGTTATTCTGTACTTTGCTCTCCAAGCTGGAGTGTTGGGAGAGTCTTTATCTTCCACTTGGAGCCGTAATGCAGCTGAATTTTCTTGACCTGCTGAAATCTGTAGCTGGTACTGGAAGAGGAAAGAAAAGAAATAAGGACTATTTCTATTCTCCAAGAGGAAGAAGCTTGTTATCCAGTTCTGAGCCAGAGTTCTACCATCAGACCATGTGGAGCTACTTTCTGCACACACTGTCATTGCCTGCGGTGGTTCACGTGTACCCACTCAGTGACAGAGAATCCCTATGGGAGTTACAGAACTAACTTTCCTCCAACACATTCCCAGTGACTTCATAAAGAACTTATTACTAAACCTGATCTTCATCAAAAACCAGGAGACTACTCATCTCTCCTAATATTGACTATAGCAATAGGCCCATAAATGCCACTAGGGCTTTTCATCCAGGATTGTCTTCTGCCATGTAGAAGAGATTGGTGCATACAGGCTTAGGCCAGAACTAGTCTGCAGATGTTATATACCTGGACCTTGTAGAAAGCAAGTATGTGTGAGATTTTAGGTAATTTCTTCACAATGGTTTAAGTTTTTGTCAGTGCAATGTAGCCACCAGCTTGCCTAACTAGCACTCCAAAGACAGGCTAAGAAATGCCAATTAAATCACCTAAGGCAGAAATATGTCTTAAAAGATGAGATGTTAATAAAATGTAATTTGTGTTTATTTTCTTCATATAAGTTGGTCACTGGTTGAGATCTGAAAACTCAAGACTCTTGCCTTCTAATATGTAAACAATACTGTCCTTGCATCAGTTTTAAAAATGCTGTAAAGAATAATACATGTACTCAGATAGAGGGAACAAATCACAGCTGTGAGAAGGCTCAGAATTTTACTAGACTGGAGTTAATGACGATGAAGCACAGATTTCTCGTACAAACCTGTTTTGGCAGATTATCTAACCTTATTCCCTCAGGTCTTCCAAACACCATTCTGCAGGTAGGAGACCTACCATAGTAACACACTGCTAAGTGTGTTTACTTTCATAGGTGTACCCACTGTTGTAAACCGGTAGCCATTCTTACTGTTCACAACATCAAATATTTACACATACCAGTGCTTGACATGACTCTGCACTCTAGGTGTTTGTGCTGGTTTTGGCTGGGATAGAGTTAATTTTCTTCGTAGTAGCTCCTATGGGGCTGTGTTCTGGATTTGTGCTGGAAGCAGCGTTGATGACACAGGGATGTTTTCCTCACTGCCGAGCAGGGCTCACCCAGAGCCAAGGCCTTTGCTGCTGCTCACCCACCCCACCAGCGAGCAGGCTGGGGGGCACAAGGAGCTGGGAGGGGACACAGCCGGGACAGCTGACCCCAGCTGACCCAAGGGACGTTCCACACCGTATGGCGTCACGCTCGGCACGGGAAGCTGGGGGAAGAAGGGGGAAGGGGGGGACGTTGGGAGCGATGGCGTTTGTCTTCCCAAGTCACCATTACGCGTGATGGAGCCCTGCTTTCCCGGGGATGGCTGAGCACCTGCCTGCCCATGGGAAGTAGTGAATGAATTCCTTGTTCTCCTTTGCTTGTGCATGTGGCTTTTGCTTTACTTGTTAAACTGTCTTTATCTCAACCCAAAAGTTTTCTCACTTTTACCCTTCCAATTCTCTCCCCCATCCCACTGCAGGGGAGTGAGCGAGAGTGGCTGTGTGGCGTTCAGCTGCCAGCCAGGGTTAAACCACAGCAATGCGTCAACATGCAAATTACACAAACAGTCTTTCTGGGACCTGAGCTATTAATGGGACCAGAGCCTGAAAATGGATAGCTCTTACCTGAATTCAAGTGTAGCTGTCTACCTGTTCACAGCTCTTAATTCCTCAGAGCCCTCTTCCTGCCAGCAAGCTCAATTGCTCCCATTCATACAGCAAATGCTCCGCAAGCAGCTTCACAAAATACGACAGCAGAAGCATTGCCACCACACCCAAGTGCCCCATTAAGATGTACTGAGTTTGTAGGCAGGCAGGTTTGGGGCCATTGAGATCTTCCTGGATCAAAACTAGGATCTTTCAAGAGTAGACTGTAATCAGCACCTTAGCTTCTCAGATGTTAGAATAAGCTAGTCTGTCGGCATCCTTATGCTAACAGTGAGACAAAAACCTTCTAGAGCTGTACACAGAAAACTAACAAAGTTTATCACAGTCAATAGTAAAGCATTCTCTTACTGCCCACATTTTAAAGAGATATTTCTTCTAACACATAAAGCTCATTTGCACATGTTTTGGCCTGATTCTGCAAGTATCTGAGGGTTCCCATTTCCACTGCTGAGTGTATTCAGCAGTTTGAAAGACTGAACTGTATTTAGAAAGGCTAGGTAAAGTAATAATGTTTCCCCTTACATTATCACCAGTAAATACAGGGAGGTGGTTGTTTGCATCTTCAACAGCTACATTCACTGTTGCAGTAGATGACAGCTGGGGACTTCCATGGTCACTGGCTTTAATCAGAAGTTTGAAAGAGTTGGCAGTCTGAAAAACAGAAGAAAGGAAGTTCCAAACTTAGTTCAGAAGCAGTTCACGCATTTTGCCAGTCACAGCTACAAAGCTGGATGTGGGACTCTCCTTCCCCTTATAACCTCCCCTGGTTAACATGTAGTGAACATGTATCATGCATTAAATGATAAGAAGCTGCCATATGCACATCACCTTATAATCCAGGCATCTTGACAGAAGTACTGATCCTGTGGTAGGATCAACATTAAATGTGAACCCATCTTGAAGGGGCATTTGCATACTTAGAGAATAGGACACCTGAGAATTCACAGTGCCACCTTCATCTTTGTCCAAGGCAGTAACTTGGAAAACTGGCTCATCTAGGATGAAAAATTGAGACATTACTAGAAGTCTTTAGTCTCGACATGGAGTTTCTCAGGCCTGTCTGCAGGCTCTTGAACACACAAGTCCCATGAAAACCTCTAACCTCTCCTGTGGCTATAGTTATCCCTGCAAAGACTCCTGCCACCACCTCATTTGGGTGGCAAATCTGCCTAAAGTACTGTTAGACAATAGAGGTACCACATTCCTGAACTTAATCAAAAACATTCGCTAGTTATTTATGCCAGCTCCTGAGGAGTTGGCACCATGCCCACATGTCTACACACCCAGATGAAGTCTTTGTATTTCTAAAACAGTGTGTCTGACCATCTTCTGTGAAGCAGTGTGCATGTGCAGGTTCCAGATCCACAGTTCAGATTAGTCTGCTAAAGTCTTGGCTTGTAGTTAAGAAGAAATATCTTAGGATATTAGAATGTCTCCAATGTTATGCTAATGTAATTGAAGTTAATCAGACAAGAAGTCAAGAGGTAGGAGGTACTCCCTAAAACTATGAGTGTTGTAGTAAAACCTAGGGAGAAGAACAGATTTACTAAGAAAGGAAAAAGAACGAAAAGGAATTAAGAGGGCAGTCATACACAAACCAGTAGTATCCCTTGTTTAGATAGCACTTACCTTTACTATGGTTCTCTCTTACTGTAACGCTATATTCCTCCTTAGGAAACTCAGGTGCATTGTCATTAATATCTTTAACCCTTATCTTGAAATATAAAGGGCGGTCCAATGGTTCACCAGTTTTTCTGGACACAATATCAAAACGTACCTAAATGAGTAGCAACACAGATATCAGAATGGAATGAATGGTATCATTTAGATATCAGGATGGAGCAAAATACTTTCAATTTTGAAGCTGCTTGAGTCATATTTGGCTAGCATTTGGCTTTGAGTTGCATCACTAAGTCATTATTTCACCTTTCAAAGGTAGTAGCTTCATGATGGTCATCCTGTGCATTAAACAACACTTTTTAAAAAATCAGTACCTGGAGCTGTATCTGCATTATTTGAAAAGACTGCCTAATATAAAATACATAAGTATCCTTGGGGCCAAACAAAAGAATGCTTTAAAATGCATCTCCCAATTCTGAAGTATTTATTTAAGTAGGACATTCAGTTTTCTCTAGCTGCATTTCTATGATGTTTTGGCTCCATATCCATGACTGTGCAGGCGATTCAATTCTGATTGCTGAATTCTCCTTTGCTACACTTATTTCTGCTTCAAAACCAAGCCCAGAGTGTCTGCCCTGGAACAGCCGTGTGTCCAGTGAGGGGGGATAGAAAGCTTTCCAAAATTTATCTTTTTATTATGGAAGGCAAGACCTTAGACAGAAAGCCACATGGAACAGTGACTATTAATTGGGTACAGTTAATCCACAGAGGCACAAATAGAAATCATCACAGAATAAACGTAAGGAGACCACAACTTAAGATTGTTTGCAAGAGGAAAACAAACCCACACTCACATATTTCATTCATACACTTGTTATCACATTTCTTTCATTACACTTACTGCTTATGAACACTTTTCTGCTTTTTAAGGAGAAACATATGCTTACTCTTATGTAAAGTTACAGTAATACAGCTTTGCAGCTCCTCCAGCATTATCTGTTTTTTGTAATGCATAACTATTTGCTTCCATTCTCTTGATTAGGAGCTTTTGGCTTTACAACTCAGTGTTCTGGCCAGTATAGCTGGAGCGTACTTTGAATTTCAGGACCACCTTTTCATTTTTTCAGATTGCGATCAAGGGTCATACCAAAAAGATGATAGAAAAAAAAAGTGTACAGATATTTGTGGAAGTCCAAACATGCCACAGAGATTTATGATCGATAGTCATGTGGAAGTTACCTATTGGACTCTGCTGAGACAATCCTTTTAGCATTTATTTGGAGGTTCAAAATAAGAAAAGGAGGCCATAAAAATACACACTTAAAATTCTTCCAGGTACGTCTCATTCTTGTGAAGCATTTAGCTATGAGAAAGCAATGAATATTTGCGAACAGTTTTAAGTATTTTTTTAAAGCGTGTTACCTGAAAACTTGGAGTCTTTTCCCTGTCAATGGCACGCTGTACATACACATGTCCATTTGCATCATCTTCTATAGAAAACAATCCAATCTCTGGAAGTTCATCTACCCCAGGTCCACTGATTAAATATTTTGTTGATGCATTAAATGATTTGTTATTGAACAGCTTTTGAAAAGAGAACCAGCACAATGCAGCGTGAGTAGGGAAGACGGAACAGAAATGAAAAGACTTTAGACCAATTCCCTTCCTGCCCACCTTCCCTTTGTAGATGGGGCCTTGCTTGCGGGCTTGGTCTCAGCTAATTCAACAGCTTTCTGGGGTGCAGCATCACTACTCTGCACAATGTGCAGGCACACAGCTCGGTGCAATGACTCTCTTACCTCTCCCACTCTACAGTCGTCTTTCCCCTGAGTATGCCTGCAGCTTCCCACAGAAAGGAGCAATATACCCCCCCACCACACAATTCTACCCAACTCTGTAAATAAGACAGCTTTGAACAAATATGTTTTTTAAAAAGTTGCTGTTTGATGCACAAGTCTTGCCCTCTCCTACCTTTGGTATCTTATTGTACAGTCTGTGGTGATGAATACTTTACTGAGGTTCAAGAAGAACTTTTACTAAAAGGTTGGTTGTACCTGTCCAGCGTATTTTGGGAATGGTCCTTTGTCATCCTCTTGAACATCAATGGTGGTGATAACCCAGGTCCTTTTTGTACGGTGTAGAGGACGTAGACTATCTAACTGATAAGAATCTATCTGCTATTGGATAAAGAAGTGTATTTAGTGTCCTAGTTTACATATTAAGAGTTGTGTATCTGTTATTATATCATATTGACTGCAAACCTGAATACTCTTCTTTTGGATGGCTTGTCTTAAATGGAAATTTTCAATTTCATGAGAAAAACTGTTGGCAGCAGTAACCTTGTGGGGAAAAAAAAAAAAAAAGGTGATTGTGAGAAGTATGGTTAACTAGAAACCATTGATACGTTGTCTAAGAGGACTTTGGCTTCACAGGAACATATTGATCCAGTTTTGACAGCATTGTATTACATTGTATCTAACCCTGGAAGCTCGAGAAATACCATCCATCTCATTCCAAACGAATTGCCATGAGAGCTTGGGTACTAATTTCTCTGGTCAGGTGATGCCAGGCCCAGAAACATGCAAACACTGCATCTAACAGTCCCCGGTATTATCTCTATGGCTTTTCTCAAACCAAGTATCTTCAGTTTTTAAAATATTCACCTCTGTCTCTCTGTGTCTAGCGGTCCTTTAGAAGTTGTCTGGTATTGGCAGGACACAAACCTATTAGCAGAAAAAAGTCAAGTCTGGGGAGTACTTCAGGTTCTCGGAGACCCTGTCATGTGTCTCGCAGGGTTCCAAACACAGCTGATTTACCAGAAGATGAACACTGGACCAAAGTCTCTAACCCAGATGAGTAAAAACATGTTGTTGAGAATGGCAACTGTGCCCTGAGTTGGCAGGATTTGCCCTTTGCGCTTGATTGGCTTTTTGTGCACAAGCTTCCTGCACCAGCTTCCAACGCTGCTTTTTACTTGAACTCTTTCACCACAAAGGAGTACAACCGTTCGCATTTTACACTATCGCCATTAGCTCACAGGCAACTGGGACACCTTCCTCCTGGTTCTCACCGCTTTCATTGGAAACCTTGGGGTTTATGACTCGTTCCATCAAATGTTTCCAGTGGCGTTTAAAAAATGAAACCTAGCTCTTCCCACCTAGACTTGGGCGAAGGTTGGGCCTTTACCCCATGACCTGTTTCTGAAGAAGCAAAACACTCGTTATGAACTTGCCAGGCAATGGGGGCTCACCAGTAATGCCTCCGCGCTATTCTGTAAAGCTGTTGTACGACCTGGGGAAAACCTCCGTGATGTAACAACAGCAAGGAACGCTTGAACTCGGCACGTGTATGTAGTAGTTGTAAGATTTGTTCTAGGTTCGGCTCTGCCAGCTTGGTTAAGCTTTGCCTGTGCTGGACCCCCGGACAAGCTGCTCTCCCCTTTGCGTACGCGTGGCCACTTGTGATTCTATCGGAAGCTTTACTCGTGTATTTTATGGCTTCTGCGCTCCTCCGTGCACACCAGCTGCGCAGCAACGGCTCGGGCCATTGCCGCATCAGTCCCAGACATCGTCAGTGCTAGAACAACCCGCTCCAGGCCCGCGAAGCCCACAGGAGCACGGGTGGAAATGCCACGGGGTTACCGCGGGGGACCCCGGCCCGGCAGAGCCAGCGCCGGGCACCCGTGCGCTCTGCCGGCACGAACGCCGCGGTGGCCCTCGCAGGAGGAGCGGCGGCCCCGCTCCGGGAAGCCCCGCTCCGTGCGACCCGAGCCGGCTGCCCGGGGACACGGCGGGGGGACACGGGGGGGACACGGGGGGGCGGCCGGAGCCCTCGGCCCAGCGGGCAGGGCCGGGGCCGGGGCCGGACTCCTACCTGCAGGAGAAGCAGCGCAGCGAGCAGCTCCATGGGGCGCGGCAGCGCGGAGCGGAGCGGAGCCGAGCCGGGCAGCGGAGCGGAGCGGAGCGGAGCGGGGCCGGCCGCGCCCCCGCCCCCGGGCAGCGCGGAGCCGCGGGAGGCGGGACCGGGGCCGCAGCCCCCCCGCAGCCCGGGCCGGCTGCAGCTGGCTGAGCCGTTCCTTGGAAGCTTATGCAAGGGCTTATTGCAGTCCAAGTTTTTTTCACTAAGTCGTTACCTGTGGTTTCACTGCGTTTGAACTGCCCCACAGGACAAACAAATATTTTCGTCAGACAACATTTAAGATAAAAAAAAAAAAAAGTACCGCAAGGTCCTGCACCTGGGACGGGGCAACCCCCAATATCAGCACAGGCTGGGGGGTGAAGGGATTGAGAGCAGCCCTGCGGAGAAGGACTTCGGGGTACTGGTGGGTGAAAAGCTGGGCATGAGCCAACAACGTGCACTCACAGTCCGGAAAGCCAACCCCATCCTGGCCAGCGGGGCGAGGGAGGGGATTCTGCCCCTCTCCTCTGCTCTGGGGAGACCTCACCTGGAGCCCTGCGTCCAGCTCTGGGGCCCTCAGCACCAGCAGGACATGGACCTGCTGGAGCGGGTCCAGAGGAGGCCACCAAAATGATCCGAGGGCTGGAGCTCCTCTCCTACGAGGCCAGGCCGAGAGAGTTGCGGTTGTTCAGCCTGGAGAAGAGAAGGCTGCGAGGAGACCTTATTGCGACCTTCCAGTACTTAAAGGGGGCCTACAGGAGAGATGGGGACAATCTTTTTAGCAAGGCCTGTTGTGACAGGACAAGGAATAATGGATTTAAACTAAAGGAGGGTAGATTTAGACTAGACATAAGAAAGAAATTTTTTACAGTGAGGGTGGTGAAGCACTGGCACAGGTTGCCCAGAGAGGCAGTGGAGGCCCCATCCCTAAAAACATTCCAGGTCAGGTTGGACGGGGCTCTGAGCACCCTGATCTGGTTAAAGCTGTCCCTGCTCGCTGCAGGGGTTGGGCTAGATGACCTCTAAAGGTCCCTTCCCACCCAAAGCATTCTATGATTCTATGATTCCATAGAAATGAAATGCTCAAAGCAAAGCTCAGTCCTCCTTTGGTGTTTTTTTCAGTCAGTTTGCAACCGCCATGTCCAGTGCTACGCAAAACAAATATGCCATTACCGCATATCTATGACTATTAGATAGGTAGAATAAAACATAGGGCTTTCCTTGACAGTTACTTGCAAAGGCCATTTCCTAGTAACTTCACAGTTGTTTACAAAAAGGCAAACGTGCAAAGTGATATTTAATTTGGAACTAATTTTACCTGCTATACCTAGGAGTGGTACTTTTATACTACTTCAGACTTTGAACCAAGTGCTGTGAAAGTTTACTTGAAAGCTGATATAAACAACACTAGATTGTCCTGTTCAACCCAAAAGCCATCAAGCAAGTCTGAACTTGTATACCTGAAGCTGAACTTCCCACCCAGCTTGTGAAAAATACATTTTAAATAAAACTACATAAAGAAGCAGGAAATGAAATATTAAGTCTTGTAAAACCATGTAAAAGGAAGACCGAGTGTCAGACACAATGGGGAAGGTCCTGGCTTCTATGAAAACAACCTTTACAGCACTTTCCATTCTCCTGTGTTGCTTTTACTGGGCACAAGGAGGTTTATCCTATTTTAGAACGGGAAAATAATGAATTTAGTGTTCTGGAAGTTGCGAAAGGAAGACTGTAGGGAAGAACTGATCTGTCCAGGGGAGAAGAAAAGCAATAGATCATGTCAAATAGGCCACAATGTTTTAAATAAAAGTGGGTGTGGGGAGGAAGGCAGGCAGATGATCTTCTGAGATTCACTGTTAACAGGACAAAAATTAACAGGCTTAAATAACAGCACAGGATAGGATGGTTTAGACATCAGGAAAACCTCAAATAGCAAGAATGTTCTGATTGTAAAATTCTTGTGTGATACCTCAGAGAGGAGTTTTGTAGTGCTTAATGTAAAGATTACAGAAATAGCAAAGCAAAGGGATTTTTGGCAGTAGGAAATGCCATTTTTTTCCCCATTGAATCTCTCTCCCTTCATTTTCCTCTTGATTAGCCTTAGCTGAACATATGAACACGCAGTGTGTGAAATGAAGTTAAGCATACTTATCCATGTATACTAGCAACATGAGAATGTGGTTCTCCACAAGCATCTACCCACATGTATTTGCTGTTCTTGGCCATCAGCAGTAATATAGCTGAGATATGCTGAGCTACAAGCTTATGCTAAATATGCTAAAGCTCAAGCTTTACTGCCATGAAGAAATTTTCTAAAAGAAAAACTCAGAGGTGCCATCTTGTGGATGATGAAAAAAATACAACTAAGTAACAAAGCGTCAGTATCTCACTTTTAATATAGTAAATATACAGTAACTTTGAATTACAACATCACTTTCCAATGAAATTACTCGCAAAAATATCCACAAAAAAGCTCAAATAAATAAGAACATATGATTACCAACATCAAAAGCTGTACCGCAAATTCTCAGTTAATCAAGTTCCAGTCTTTCCAGGTAGAATGGTCTGTTTAATTATTTTTCAGAAGAAAACCCACTAACGCCAATGGGAGCAACAAAGGCTCAATACCTTTAAAATAAGGCAAAAAATAGTGCATTATAGGCAATTTAATACTGTAGAAATTTCAACCATAATATCAGCTCCAAAAAACGTATCACATACAGGCTCAAAAAAACTGTCAAAATGCTCCCAAACTTCTAACAAGATCCCTTAAATAGTAAATTTAATTGTTTTAAAATTCTTCATGTTATGCCCTCAAAATACAGTTTAGCATTACTTAGGAAAACAGTTTATACATGCTGGAGTACAATTCTGTTTCTTCACATCTTTGTAACAGGGTAATTTCATTAAAAACAACAGTTGTTCAAAGTTTATACTAGTTTAACTGAAGTAGAATCTGGCTATTTCTTTAAAATGCAACCTGAGCATATTTGTTCTGTAGATAGTACTGCAGAACATTAAACCTTTAAATTATCTAGAAAAAAAATAAATCACTCTGTTTAAATATTTCACATCACAGTAAACTTGTTCTTCAAGAAGCATTGTCAATGCTAGGCTTAGACACACGTACAATCGTATTGCTAAACATAGTGAAAGAAATATAAATAGCAACACAAACACTGTGCTGTGGAAGTATTTTAATTCCAAACTGAATGTATTTGATGAATAAACTTTTCTGCTATATTCAGAAGTGCTTCTAAAGACAACATCCATCAATGCAAAATGGAGGAAACATAAACCATAGTCCTCTTCATAAAAGGAGCTCTTTTTACCTAGAGGCCCAGAACACAGTCAAGTTAAAATGGAAGCAAAAGCACTGCAGGATAAAATCCAACGCTTGCAGGTCTGCTCACGCTTAGAGCTGTTTGTTGAGGCAAACACAGAATTTCTATTTTGGTATGTGAACAAAGACGACTGCATAAGAAGTATCAAATCAATGAACAAAAAATCAGACTTGTGTGATTATCATGTGAGACAAACTTACTTGGCCAGACCATGGCCAGAGCTTAATGACGAACAAGTACTCAGAGTTATTTTAAGTAGCATCACCATCTCCACCTGCTTGACTTTCTGGTCTCCAACAACAGACTGATGTCCATCAGAGCACAAACGCTACATTAAAACAAAACATTCCTAGGTCTGTGAGAAAAAACTTTTCGCAGTGCCAGTCACCTTTGCTCTGGACAAAGCTGACCGAAACACTATTTCTTCTTTAAGAAGCGATCACAGAAAATGTGCCTGTATCTATGTGCCTTACTTATAACCTAGAAAAGCATCAATATAGAGTAACATTTCAGAGGAAAATTTAGCATACATTAATATTCAGTGCTATAATAACATGCTAAATTAATTACTGCATCTATCAGAACTTGTTTAAAAATCCTGCTATTCTGATTATTGACTTGATCCTGCTACCTTGCTTTTGGTGCTTGTAATAGTGCACTAACCCCGTGTACTAAAATCGTGCTCTAAAGTAGTGCTTATTGGCAAGAGCAGTCCTACTAACGTTCACTACTGTTAATGTGAACCAGGAAAACTTGACCAATAAAGGCTTGCAGAATCTGGTCAGAGCTTGAAATTCTAGCACTGGAGGCAAGAACCTTTCATCTAAAAAAAGCTGAAATACACGATGAGTCTAGAACAAAATAAAAGGATGAAATAGCAACAATAGAATGTGCTGGTCCTCTGCAGTTGCTGGTGTTGAATGCCATCCTCGAAGTTTCACCACACCTCTGACACAGCCGATTTATTTGATCTTTGAGCATGTCAGATTAAGTTTCACTTTAATTGCATAGAGCTGAATGTACATGCGACTACAATTCATTTTAACTGTAACCTCACAAATACTGAATATGCAAATATAATACTGTATATTACATTTGTTTCCTTTATCAATTTAAAATTTCACATTTGGTCTCCAGCAGACTAGGAAAAAACCACTAGAAATATTTCTTAAGACTATTCCTGAGCAATGTTTTTATGTACTGTAAAATACCCTAGTTTATTACTACATTTATTAATATTCTCACATTTTAAACTACATATAAATTCATGCTTTGAAATTTTACAAAGCTGAAGATCTGGTAGGCACAATGAAAGAATAGAAACAGCTAAGCATCTTAAAACCGAGATAAGATCAACAAGAGAAGTGCAATTTAACTATATACATAATGTACTCCTCAGTATTTGCTACTTTTTCATTTTCTATCACAATGTGAAGGATCCACTTGTAAAATCTGGTCCATCAGACCTCCACTCACTTCTCATAAACAGTTCACTGTGACTGGTGGCTGAGGATGAAGTTAACGCTGCTCGGGATTTTATTTTAAAATGAAAGTACAAAACATCCTCTAGAATTTCATCTTTAACAAGATCATGTCCCCAGATGCTGTGATTGATTTGAAACTGTAACCAATGAACTGACACTTGAATACTCACTGAACTACCCTTCATATTCTCTTGTATCTCACAGACACAAGAGAAAACAGAGGGTCCGAGGACACGACCCAGTCCTGCTGGCACAATTTCTTTCTGCAGGGTATCTCCCCATGTCACTTCACTAAACCTTGAAACAAGAAGCCAAGCTAACTGAAGTAGGCTGGACCATGGGATAAATAAGTCATCTTAGGTGACTGAAAATAGGTATCTTTTGTATCAAAATATATCTTTACTTGAATTTATAATAGCCTTTAAATTCATCCCCTAAGAGTCTATTTTTTATATTTTGAGAGGCTACCAGTTCTGCAAGTTAGGTCACAGAGTCTCCAGTAATACCCTCATTTTGCATTCATCATATATATCCATGTGCAAATTGAAATTTGGTCATTTCCTCTAAATGACAAAAAGCATCAAGGCTTACAAATGAACTTCAAGGAAAGCTGTCTGTAAACGCAGTGAAGATTTGCGGGTATAAAAATATACATTCCATTTTCTTAATCTGTCACTATTGAAGCTGTCTGCTCCCTAATAATCTTTTGTCTTAAAAAGAATCCTTTCTGCATTAAAATATTTCAAAACATTATCTCCATTCTTCTTATTATCAAAAAAATATCTAATTCACCAAAAAATCCAATTCATCATCTTCTGTGAAGAATTAGTTTGACTTTGCATAGATAAGCATGCCCCATTATTTTATAAAAACAGTTGAGCCCTTTCCCATCAGAAAACACCACCATCCCACCTGTCTCACAAAACAGCACATCTGTTCCGAGAAAACCAGCGTGGATCCTGTTCTCTCAAATACCCCAAGGTAAGCATAAGAAACGCCACGGACTTCAATGGACTTCAACTGCTGCAAATAGGAGGACATGTTGTAACTATATATTTCTCTAAACTTTCAAACTATTGTTATTGTTATCTTCATTGAGCAATTGTAAATATTTTTGAGGAAAGACCAATGGAAGACACTTGCCTTCAGGAAAAAGATTTCCTGCCGGCCTTGCTGGCTTGAGATCAAATGTATTGAAATGAACAGTGCTGACTTAGAACCATGCACCAGGAACATATTTTCTCAGGATTTTCCTATGAAGAAAACATGACCCTTCTGCATTGGCCAAATGCTTTCTAGCAGTCAAGAAGCATCAACATTTACTAATGAATTTTTCTTCATTTAAATTTGTGTGATGTTTGCTTCGTGCCATTTGTTTTTATTTTCCTGTCCCCTGCTGGTTTTTTAGAAGGAACATAATTGTTAGCATTGCCATTTTTCTTTGGATTTGTACACGCATATGTTTTTAAGCCTTTGATGGGAGCAGCTGAACCATGGAATGCTGGGGTTTGCTTAGGGGGCCTGATATTACCAACACTTTGAATTTTAGAACTGTTCTCAGGGGGCTGCGTATTGAGGAGCTGTTGCTTTGCAGTTGATTTTTTTTTCAGTTCACTCCTTACTTCACCAGATTGTCTCTGAGAAGACGCTGCACATCCCATTCTCTCAGAAAGTTTCAAGCGTCCTGGATGAGAACATAACTGGCGACCTTCTTCACAGTATGAATCTCCCCTATGACCTGAATAGCTTCTGGGCAGCTTTGGAACACTTTCTTGCGGAACCACTTGCTTGTTAAGCAAAGGGCTCAGCAATGCTTTGCCTTTGCCAGGGCTTTTTAGGGTACGGATGGAGCCGGGAGCAGTCTGTGGTCTAGCTTTGCCTGCCTTTCCTTTCTCATTCTGTACAGTCTGCATTTGCAGCCATTCCAGCTGCAAAAGGCGATCAATGTATTTCTCAAGAAATCCCGTTGGCTTTGGTCGAAATTCAGTTTTACCCTCTACATTAACAAAGACGGCCAGTTGCTTCAAGTCCCATGAGTTGAAAGGGGGTGGGAGGAAGTCTGGGTAGTAATATTCTGATTCTTTAAAACCCGTATCAGGGACGTGTTCCAAACAAACTGGATCAATTTCTTCAGCTCTGAGAATGAGTTCTGGTGGTGTGCAGGGAGATGGGGGAATGGGAATCCTTTCTGAATCAGAGAGATCACTGGCACTATCATCTTCAGCATCTTCTTTAATAATTTGTACTGATTCAAAATCAAGAAACATTTCATCTACAGATGCTTCTTGCCATTTAGAAGAGCATGGACCAGCTTCAGCAAGACGTTCTTCATGATTCTTTTCCAACTGTTCTTTTTTACTGCCATAAAAATGTTGCATCGGGACATCTTTAACCCTACAGAAGCTACCTTGTGTGCTGCCCTTTATGCTAGGAGCGATCCTGTGCAGAGAAGATTCATTTTGCCTTCTTTCTGGGAGACTCATCTTTGGTCCTTGTACTCTGTGCAGTGATGTGCAAACAGTTGTGATCCTAAATAAAAAGAAAGATCATATCCTGTGAGAATGATTAATGTCTTTGGAACAACAGTTTACAAAGCTCTTGCTACCTCCTTCAAGGACATGGATCTAGATGAATGAAGTTAAAACTGGCATGGAAACTTAGTAATGAGGTAAAATTAATATCTCCTGGCAGAGATAACACTGCCTACTTCTGATTTGTTTTGGTTTATTTCATTCTCATTTTGCCTGAGAAGTCACTAAGTTTCCATATTGATAACTTAAATTTGTTGTCCTCATGAATGCTGAATTCTGGGACCAGTTAAGCCAAAGGCAAAACACAGAGGCCATGATTTCATCACAAGCTTTTCATATACCAGTTTGAAATGTCTACAAATTAAACAGACAATCTTAACATAAAATTACCTTTTTGACTGAGTATTGTCATCCAGCTGGTTTCTTCCCTTCTTACAAATACTTGGTTGGTTACCATCTTGAGTGTCATGGGAAATCTGAATAGACATGAAAGTATGTGATGTTATTCAAAAAGCTGACATAAACTAAGTACCCTTTTTCTGTAAGAAAAAAAAAAAAAAAGAATTATTTACCTTTTCAATGGAGCTTGATACATTTTTGCTTAATCTTCCAGAAGAAGATTTCACATGAGAAATTGTTTTATTTAGTCCTTTGGTGCTTGGATGGCTTTTTCCATTACTGTAACTCACAAGGATTAAAGAGATAATCACATATAAATAGCAACATATACGATTGTCAGAATAGAAATACAATAAAAGTTTAGAGTGCAATTCAGTTTAAAAAAAGAGAGAGAGTCGATTGCAACTATTCTTAAAGTTCATCAGAACTCTGCCATGGTCACTTTTTATTTTTTATACTACTAATGCACTACTATATTTTTAATACTACTAATGCAAAAGTAAGTAATTCAATCAGATGATATAATAATAGAACTTAGTCCTTATATAGAATTCACTATCAGAGGATCCAAAAGTTACTTTGGGGATAATAAATAGTAAATAGTAGAGACTACATATTTAACTACTAATTTCCAGAGTACATGGTACATGGTCCTACTGCAACTTAACAGAATTGATTATAAAGTACAATATGAAGGCCACTGCAAGCCAAATCTTGCTTGCCTTTCTCATTTGCATACTCTCAACAAAATTTAAAGGATTATTCATATGAAGTTAAGGAGTGGAAGTGGGCAGGGTGCATACAGTCTTTTCCGATATTAATACAAACTATTTCACAACAAAGGCACAAACAAAATTCACCATTTCATGTGATACTGGGGTTATGGAAATATTAGTAGGAGGAAAACTCATATGCAAGCGATAGAATAGCATTACTGATCTGGACAGCTTAAAATTAAAGTATTTCCTCAATTAAATCAGATACATTTCTGTGTAAGCACACAGAATCATTAAATCAGTGTATTCTGTAAGAATCAGAAAACAGTGTTTGTTCTACAAACAAGAAATATTACTAATTTTAAAAAGGAAAGCTTTAAAATGTCATTTTAGAACAGGAATAAGCAAACTGTGCCCTCCTGGTCTAATCTAGTTTGACTGCAGTTCAGTTAATTTGTCAGGCTGTACATCTTGTTCACAGTTTTTATGTCAGTATAGTCAGATTTTGCTTTAAAAATCATGATTTCACCAATTCAAGAGCTTATGAAAGAATGAAAATAAGTCTTGCGCCTCCAGCGTTCATGCAGTCACCTGTCACTTTGTGACCTGCATGCTCATACTGCACAATCGTTTCTGTTGCTGTGGATCAGAAGAGAGGATGGCAACCTGAACAGTACAGCCATGCACTTATTAACTAATCTACAGTAGTTAGAGATTTCTGCAACTGGAAGGAGCGAAAATAATTTCCTTACTTTACCATTCCTTTGTGGTTTTCATTGATTTGGCTTTCCTTTTTCTGTGTCTCTCTGTGCAGTAATAAGGGATATTCTTGAATGCCTGGTCCCATTATTACTCCTTTTAACGGGTCTCTGCACCTTTATTTTTACATAATCTTCAAACAACTCCAGTCTTCTGGGTTCGTAAGACACAGCGTATCAAATGCAAACATCACCATGTCCTAGAGATGCAGTAAACAAACACCATGCGATTCCTCCCAACGTGATTTATTTTTAAAGTGGTTAAGACAAACATAATCAGCTACCAAAACACTGTCCCCTCCCTCCTCCAGCGCTTGCTTAATGGGAACCAGCATCGTTATTCGCCTTACTATTGCTGAGCCACGGCAAGCCGTGTCACCCCGGGTACCATGCGGAGAGCCGCGCTCCCCGTCCCCGGGGCACAGGTTGGCCACCAAAGCTGAGGAGCAGAGCGGGCCAAAGGCAGCCAGGGGAGCCAGCCCAGGCTTTGCTGGGGAAGCCCTGGTGCGGCCGCAGCCAGCGGGCACGGCCATCAGCCAGCCCTGGCTACCACATCGCTACCGAGGGAGCCTGGGCCAGCCGCCCCACAAACCACCGAGCTCTTGCCACGTGGTTTACAAGCCCGTCCCTGAAAGATTGTTGGTAAAATACAGGAAAACACCTGAGGGTACAGCAGCCTTGGAAGAGCTACTTTTCATTGTGTAACGCGCTCATCATCGTTTTGTTCCTCCTGCGCAGCATCGCATGTATTGACTGGAGCCAAGTATTGCAGTCAAATGGTGGTGGGTGTTTCTGCTCTTAATTTAACAAGAACAGATGATCAACCACCTGCGTTCTGTGCATGTCGAGTTGTCCTTTTTGTGTCGGAAAATGCACTCTTCCTATAGTCATATATGCAACTTTTGTATCGAATACTTTATTTTTTCTTCTTCCAAAACAAGTCCCTCAGTACTCATAAGTTCCTACTAAAAATACTCAGAGCAGAATTATGAAGCATTCTTTTATTTTCCAGAAGCCGCACTCCCAGACCAGGGCGCGCAGATACGGTTTGCAAAAGGGGGTGACAGATGACTGGCACCACGATACCTCTCCACCCATCTGTAGCGTTGCTGCAGGGCTATTTATATATTTATAGTCATCGCTATAGCTACGTATCCTCTCTTTACATCTGATCCTCTGCTATTTCTCAACCGCCTGGCCGAGGGGCAGCTCGGCCCTACGAGGAGCCAGCACAACGCAATACCGGCGGCAGGCCGGTTCCGCTGCTCCGAGCCCGCCCCGGCAGGCTGTGCCCGCGGCGGCCGCCGCGCCGCGCCCCCTTCCGCTCCCTCCCGGGATGCACCGGCGATCCCCGCCGGTAACTGCCACCGCGCCCCGTCGCGACAGCGGCCGGAGGGCGGCCCGTTAACCGGCGGACCGCCTCCACGCATCCTCTGCCCGTCCTCGCCCCCGGCCCCCTCGCCGCCGCCCCCGGCCCCGCCGCCCGCCCGGCACCTGCCTCGCCTCCGCCGCTAGCGCCAGCCGCGGGCAGCGACGCCGGGCGCGCAGTGCGCAGGCGCAGGGCGGCGGCGCGCACGGGCGGCCGGGGGGGGGGCGCGCTCCGCGCATGCGCCGCCGGGGCGGGCGGCAGCTGCCTCCGCCGCTGCCTCTGCGTCCTCCCCGGCCGGGGGCGCTGCCTGCGACCGGCGCAGGGGGGGGCTGGGCGCCGCCTGCCCTGGCCCGGCCCGGCCCGTCCTGGTCCGGTCCGGAGGGAGGGTCCGTGCAGCTGATGTGGGCTGTGGAGTCCCCAGACGCGGACCCCGCCCCCTCCAGCCGTAGCACCGAGCCTGCCTCCACGGCCCCGCCCGACAGCCTCCGCCGCGACAGCCCCCGCGCTCCCTCCAGCCGCTGCAGCAGCCCCGGCCTCGGCTCCGGCTCCCTCCCGCCCGACAGCCTCCAAGCCTTCCCCAGCGTCGGCAGCCCTCTCGAGTCGCCCAGCATCCAGTGTGACAGCCTGGAGTGTCCCTGCTGCTGCTGCTGCGGGAGCGCGGGCTCGGCGGGCGCCTGCCAGGACAGCCTGCAGGCCCCCCTCGCCGCGGGTGACGGCCGAGGGGGCTTCGGGCCGCACCACAGCAACCCCCCCGCATCCAGCGACCTCTCCGACAGCCTGGAGTCCTTCGGTGTCCAGCACGACAGCCTCCAGTCAGTCTCCAGCCTGCGAGAGAGCTTCGGGTCCTCCAGCATCAAGGGTGATAGCCTTGAATCCCTTTCCAGCCTGAGCAACGGCTCTGCCAGCCAGCACGGCAGCCTCGAGTTTACCAGCCTGTGAGACTGCCTTCACCTCCCCACATTGCACTAGCCCCCGGGTCACCGCCCGCTGCAAGAGCTTCCAGGTTTCTGCCCTTCGTTCAGCAGGCTACACCGTTTCAGCTGATTTTTGCTGCGTCCAGTGCAATAACCTCAAATACTGTCCGTGGCTGCCATTCCCAAGTTACGTGCTTCAGAGAGGCAGTGCTCGTTATTACCTGCAGTGTTAACGCTGATTTTTTGTCGTCGGTTAAGAATGGAGGTACGCGGTCCTCGGAGGAACCCCAGCTACCTCTCTGATCTCTACCAGAACATGTTACGGGCTGAAGAAGCACTGGGACGAGGGCAGCAGCAGCCCCCAGCAGTCTATAGAAATAGCAGCATGACTCTTAGGAGCAGTACCCCGGCCAAGGGGGGCCCCCAGCCAAGTAATCTTCAGAGCAGCACTTCCTCCAGCTGTGATCCGGTGTTACGGCCCATCATACGCCGCCGAGCAAGATCTTTGCCTACGTCGCCTGAAAGAAGGAAGCGGGCAGCAGTGCAGTGTCAAGTTCCTGGGTGCCAGAGTCCTAGGAACCGGGTGAGATTTGCTGATGCTTTGGGCTTGGAGCTCACTGAAGTGAAAGTTTTCCAGACTGGGGAGGATCCATCGATCCCCTTGCATGTCCTTTCTAGGCTCTCCATAAACTCAGACCTCTGGTACAGCAGCTCGGACTTGGAGTTTACCATGCAGTGCTTGGTCCCGGACTTCCAGCAGCCTGCAGACTGTATGGATTTCTCCTCCCGACTTCAGGAGCAGCAGGTGTGTCTTGAACGAGTGACCAGCTCAGATTTGGGGCTCAGTGGCACCATCCAGGTTTGCAATGTTGCTTTTGAGAAGCAGGTATCTGTGCGATACACCTTCAACGAGTGGAAAAGCATCCATGAAGTGTGTGCTCATTGGCACAGCAGCATCCCTGAGAAAAACGGGCATGGTCAGGTTGATGTTTTCACTTTCTTTCTCCCTGTGCCTCCTTTCCTCCTTCAGCTGTGCTCTGTAGTCCAGTTTGCAGCAAGGTACCAAGTCAACGGCCGGGAGTATTGGGATAACAACAGAGGCAAAAACTACAGTCTCACCTGCCGGACTCACCCCCTTAAGATGCCTAGAGAATGTGAGGAGAGCTGGATCCACTTCATCTGAATGAAGAAAGTGGATGCAGAGCAGCTTGCCAGACATCTCGGAGACCCGCTCCTGCTTGGCACGGCTCTCTCCTCCTATGGCAACAGTCTCCTTTTCGAAACCTGCCAAACGTGGCGAAGTGTTCCAGGGCAGGGAAGTAGCCAATGACCCGTACAAACTGTTCTAAACTTCTCAGAAAGCAAAAAGGGCCAAAATGTGTGTTGAGTTACATCCGTTGAAAGCCCGAGTGATTTCTTGTAGTGTATGAATCAGTGCAGAATGGTTCCAAGGGATGCTCTCAGACTACCAGAGAGCAAAACAAGACACTTCATGTTGCTAGTAATATTCTAGGTTGCATAGAATATTTCTAACTGATCTGTTTTACCATTTTGTACTGTCTGTTTTCTAAATGGGCAGTGTGGCTTTACTGGTTTTGTTTCTAATTCTCTCATCAAGTCTGGGGACTATTCCTTTTATGCGTGATGTGGATGGCAGGCACTGTAGGGATGTCCTTGTATTTTTATATATATATGTTATTAAGACTCCAACCATGTTAAATATTTCCATTAATATTTGGGTTGGAAATTAAATGTTATTATGAGCAAAACATACATGAAAATGTCCCATCAGCTCCTCTGTTTCTCTTAAAAAAAAAAGAAAAAGCTGCCTTTTCTTCTCTCTAGTGTTGGCTGTAGGCAGTAGGAATGATTGTTACCAAAGTGTGTGTAAGGCAGATCTTGGGTAGTTCTCATCTTTTTCAGGTGATGCACAAAGTAGGCTTTTTCTCTAGGTGGTGGTACAGGAATTGTCCTTTCCTTGTGCACCTGTTTTTACTAAGGGAAACTAGAGCAATTTTGCACTTGTGTTGCAGTTACAGTTGAAGATCTCAAAGCACTGTATGAATGCTAATGATCTTACACTGTTACCTGAAACAGGTAAATTTATAAATCAAGAAATGGATATGAGAGAGAGAGAGAGATTAAAAAAAAGACAATACAGGGAGCTGGGTACAGAGCCTTGGAGTAGTATCTTAGAATCCTGAATCCTGGCTGCATGTTCCCCAGCATCCCAGTACTACTGCAGTCGTACCTTTGAATTCTTTAATCAACTACTTCTCATTATAAACCAGTTGAACTCCAAGAATGCATCCTTTGCAACTCAAAGCAGGAACTTCAAAGCAAAATGATGATTTTACTGGTAAATTGATACTTGCATGGACCCATAAACAGAATCACCTCTGCAGCAGGGAGAGCACAATAACACCATTACACGCAGTCTTCCCATGCCTTTCGCTCTGCCACTTTCATTCTGTGGTTTTAGTGTGGTTTAAGATTGGCGACAGGCTTACATCTAGTAAGCAAAAGATTGTCCATGACTTTTTTTCATACATATTCATCACTGCATGCGAAGTTTAGCTTTATACATGTAGCATAAATTTTCAGAATTGGCTGGCTGGACGTATCAGAAGAGCTGCTTTTTAGAAGGTTTATACTATGAAAACCAGGCCACGTATTCAGGCATCTTATTTTGGATTGCTGCTTATTCATCAAAACCACAAGTTGTTTTTAATATCACAGTTGTAAGCAACCCACAGCCAAGTATATATGAGTCCAAATACTGAGTAATTCTGGAAGTGCAGAAACCCCAAGAAAATTCATTTGTCTGGCAACTTTATGTTACTACTTAGTTGTGATGCCCATTTAGCAAAGCTTGGATTTCAAGTGAAGAAGCTGCCTGGTTCCATTAGTCTTTGGCTTTCAAAGGAGCTGAAGTCATGAATGACTCCTGCAGAGTACTGAGAAAACTCAATCCTATTTGAAACCATTGAGAATTGACTGTGTTGTCTGCTTTAACTTTGTATTGGAGCACTGTGAGGTTGAACACTTAAGTTGAAATTGTTTTGAACGAGTAGGTGAGGCTGAGGTGCAGTTACCCACTACAGAGAGGAAAGAGTGCTGCCTGCTTTCAATCCACCTGCGTTATTTTCTCTATCTGGGTTAGAGGAGTGACCATTACCAATCTGGCAGCAACTCTCGTCTCCTAGAAAAATCAATGCAGGGAACTGGGGGTCTGGTCTTCCTCATACGGCACAAGAAGTCAGAGCCCTGTAAGAAGGGCCACTATCTAATTTTAAGTTTTTTTGCCTCCTATGGTGGGCTTTATATGACTAAATGACATATGACAATATAGGACATATCTGTAGTAGTCAACTTATGCTCTTCATAGTCAATGGAGATGTTTTCGCTATAGTTAGCAGACTACCTGTGATGTGACAAACCGTGTCATCTCTGCTGAGTGCAGAGAGCGCACTGCGGGACTAGTTCTGCCATACTGAAATTCTCAGCATTAGTGCAGATTGTGCCAAATTATGCCAAAGTCTGTAGATGTCAAGTTAGATGAGCTGAAACACGCCTTCAGTGACTGCAGAAGAATCTTTCTTGGCATGAATTGAAATTGCACACCCTTACTTTGGTGAAACTTGCTCACTTAAGGAATTCCATTAAAGTTTATGCAGTATTGTTAAAGTCCATAGAAGCGGCATTTTACGTACTTGTCAGCGAAGTAAGAAAACAAACACGCACAGGCACAGAAGCACTTGTGCTGAATAAAAGGCAGTCTTAAAATATTGTTCCCTCCCCTCTTTCCTCTCCCAAGTTGCTGTCTTTCTTCCATCAGCAAAACCACCGAATTGCCTCTTAGCACACCATTAAAAATCCCTCTCTTATGAGACTGGTATTTGACACCAGTTTACAACGGATGTTGCCGGAGCCCAATGCAATACTTGGCTTACTGGCAGAAAGATGCTGTTGCCATCTTCTGGGAGAGACTCTTTCATGTGCTAGCAAACGTCATATCTGAGTGTTATTGCAGGCAGGGACAGATTATGTAAAGCTGAGGCTGTCAGTTTAAAGGTCAATGTCATGTATACCACAGTGTCAGAGAGGTGAGAAATTAATGTGTCAGCAGTATGAGTTTGGCTTTGTCTTTCTTCCGCAACCTCTCAGGGTATTTGCACGTGCAAAATCTTGAATACTAAAGTATTATTCCAAGTTTGCCATTTCTCTCTTTGCTTGTCTTGCGCTGCTGGAGAAGAACTGATGGTAGCTGTTACTAAACCAGTTGTCTGGCATTGCTGACTGTGAGTTGAGCACGCCTACCGTATAACAGACCTGAGAGTATCTCTGCATTAAGCTGTTAAAACATTCACACGTGACTACTGGCACCTGTCATATGAAAGACGAAATTTGCACTTATGTTTTCCTGTCACATTCAGTAGTGAACATCAAAAGGATTCTAGCTGACAAAAAAGGGATTAAGCCATTAAGTAGTGGTAATACGCACCTGTCATGAAGGTAAACTTAGGATCACCTGTATAAGTTCTCAGGACAACTTGACTGCTTGCACTGTGTTCAAATCAAGCACTTCCATTATAATGAGGATTTTGTAAAAGTGAATTCTTCCCAAGGGTTATTGCCATAGAATGCACTTTCAAAAACCTGTATTTATTATAGTCCTACAATAAATTAATGTCTAGTAGTCCACAGTTTCAAGTTTCTTTCAAGGATGTTTTTTAAAGAAACATGGAATCCATGTAAATGAAAAGGGGTTGTCTTTCCTGATTAAACATCTTGTCCAGAATAAAGTACATTACACAGTATATCAGTAAAGCACATATGCTAGACAAAAGGTCATTTTATTTTAGTGGAGCGCTGTACAATTGCAAAGTGCTTAATTCATTTTAAAAACAATAATAAAACTATGGCTATTGTAATACAAAATATTGTAATAAAGGCGTTTCACAATTTTATGTTGTTTTTGTCAGTGGTATTCCTGTTAACAGTTAAGAAAACTCAGGAAAGTAAGGTGGGTTTGAGTTGCTAAAAAATGAACAGCCCTTGATAAAAATACAGTGATTAGTCTACATAGCTGCAAAAATGACTAGGCTGCCACTTCTTACATGGAATTTGCTGTCATTTCATCTCAGAGTTCTGTGCATACAGCATCTGCAGGATTAAGATCTAATGTTGGAAAAAGGCACGCTGCCACTTGATTCTAATACAGTTTCATGGAGAAGAGAAAGGGGTTTTCTTCTAATAGCACTTTCCAAAGCTGTGCTAGACTGTACTTAACTCATTAATTTCAGAGCCTCACCATTGTGTTATTCTTTCTTCCATTTGTTGTTTCAGTTTTCATTGCTGCAGTCTTTCCTCTCAAACCATGTTCTTTCCACCCACAGGTTTCTTGAAAATCTATCTGCATAGGGCATGTTAAGAGAGTGTCCATCTCTACAGCAACTGGTTTATCCTCTATATGAAAGGCATCTCCATCCATGTCAAGCATTTACTTGATGGAGATTTGAGTTCAAGATTTGAGTAATCTGTTGCCAGGTTTCTTCTAAAGCAAAATGGAGACATTTAACTGGAAGACATAATTGATAAAGACATGTATTACCTCTTTTTAATCAGCGTTAATAACTTCAACACTGCATTGTCAAAGTTGCTTGGGGAAAGATGATTATTGCAAATCAGTTTAAATACATGGGAACGTCTATATTAATGCTAAGTTGTTTAAGAATGTTGATGTTACTTTTTATTACAAAGTATACAGATTTATAACAGATTATGTGTTATAAATATATGCATGCAGATGCATAAAGGAGGGTGCTTTTAGAAAGCAAGATATTATAATATCTTGTCTTTATGACTCTCGTTTTTCCATTTTCCTATACTACTGATCTGATTCAGAACTAGCAGTAACACCTTAATTGTCATAACTTTACCCACTAAAATGGAGTATTAAGCATCACCTGGAAATAAATATGGCAACCACAGTGTAGACTAACCAGGAGGCCAGCAAAGGATAAAGATCGTGGTCTTTGATTTTAACAAACCACTTGAGAAGAATGTGAATTTATTTTAGCCTGGAGGGTGAGGATGTGTGTGAGAGTACTTAAGAGGAGGACTGGCTTTTGCTGTGCATATCCAACCATCAGGTTTATCTTAGAGGTAGTTAGTGTTACTTGTAATATAGGTGTCATTTTTACATTTAGTTTCAAACTCATAATTTCTTTGTATTTATCTTACAAAGAAAAACGAATTCCAACTTGTAGTAATAGTAATATGCTAACCGTCAATTGTAACTGCAGCACTTAATTTAGTGTATCATCAGTGCTCAATACAATGTTATACGTACTTTACAGCATTGCCCGGTGAAGCCACAGAATGGCAAGTCTAAATGATCAGTCATTTGTCAGCATGAGTCTAATGTTAGTACTGACTTGTTTCCTGATTTGGCTTTCTCCTTATGATCTCAGATCTGCAACTATTTTGGCTGACACTTGGTATTAAAACTGTTGGCATCAATGCTTCTGACCCTTCTCAGTTCTACATACAACAGCAGCTGTGCCAAAGATTGGTTATATTGACCAGCACAATGTTTTTCAGTACCTATAATGAAGGTAAATATTTCTGCTACTGTAGTGAAGAAAGGGTCCCTGTACAGGGTGCTACCCTAGCCTAAAGACAGTTTTGCTTCCATTTTCTCTGAAATTTTTAAGTATAGTTGCCGTATCTGTGGCCCAAATAATTTCACTGTTTGTTCCAGGCTGTTTAATGCATAACTCCATGAAAATTCTGCTTTCTGTTGACCTCCCTTCTGCTAAACCAAACAAAATGGACATTAGAGAATGAGAAATGAACATACAGTAGCCTCCCAGTCATGTCAGTGTACCTAGTGCAGGAGGGAAAGCGTATGATCTACTTCTGTACTTCATGGCTTGGTTTTCTTTTGCTACAGAATGAGTAAGGCTGTTTTCTTTACAAGATCTGAAAATCTGTGGATAGTCTAAGCCTGTGTGTATGCTAATGTGACTGGTAAGGGAAAGCATCAAATGCAAATTAGCTTTTATTACTTCTGCTTCATATGATGGAAGTAGAACTCAGAATTCAATTTTTATATAAAACTCGTGATGCTTCAAGTTCCTCATGCAAAGTTTTGTCCTTAGCAGGTTTCTCAGTAAAGCTGCACTTCTACAGATCTACTTTGTATCACCTACTGCCTTCTAATAAAGTATCCCAACAGTGAACGTGACAGCAGTTAATGCTGCAGTTGATCGCTTTAGCTGAACGTGCCTCCTGCAAAATGCTCAGCACTGCTCAGTCCTATGGGATCACTCCTCAGTGGAGATACTCCAATTCTCATACCACTTGTCATTTTCTTGAATTACAGTGACATCTGGTGGTATTTTAAATACATTCTGTATGGGTTTTTTTGCCTTTTATAGTATTGATTTGTTTTCTTTCTTATTTTAGGAAGTCACTGGTGTTATTTTACTTAAAATTGCTGCAGGTTTATCTGCTGTGAAAGGTGATTCTTCTAGATGCTCCACTATTGCTGCTTATTCTAGGTACGAACAGAGATGTTTCCTGATACTCCACTGGCATATATAAGATGCACGCTGAATTTTATTCTCTGTATTTGTGATACAGGTGATAGATACACCAGTATCACACCAGTACAGGTAAACCCCACTTTGGAACTGTTGGATTTCATTTAAACACGTTCCCTCAGTATAATAAAGACCACAAATGTCAGTAGAAGCCCTCTGTCAACAACAGGTCTGTATCTGAGTTTCTGTATCTGCTCTACCTACTCGGGCACTCGATGGTAGTGAAAATGCTTCTGAATGAGGCATACGAATGAATTACACTGGTTTAGCAAACTCATGCCCAGTAACTCTTGTCTACCCTAGGCACCGAGATTAGCGTTATAAATACCGGCTGTCAATGAAGACAACTTGCAGAATCAAACAAGCAGAAGAGCGGAGGGCCGGTGTAAGCCGCGCAGCCCTTTGCCAACATGGCCGTGCACCGCACGGCAGCGCGACCGCCCCGCCGACCTCTCCTTCCCCGCCGCGGGAGGCGGCTTGGCTTGGCTTGGCTTGGCTTCCCTTCCCTCCCGTGCCGTGCCTGCAGCGGCTCCTGCTGCGGGGAACACCGGGCAAAGGCTTCGTGCGGCCCAGCACGACGGGCGGGGTGGGCCGGGAGCCAAGGGCGCCGGGCCAGCAGGCCGCCAGCCCCGCTAGCGGGAAGGGCAGGCGCCGCACGGCCGGGGGCGACAGGGCTTTTTATAGCCGTTAGGGCGGCTGCGGCCCCATCCACGCACCCCCTCCCACCCGGTCACAAATCACGTACGCGCGAGGGGCCAGCGCGGCCGGAGGCAGCTCCCTGCGGCCGCCCCCAGAGGCGCGGAGGCACCGCCTCCGCCCCGCCCGGCCGCGGCACCGCCCCGGCCGCAGCACCGCCTCCTCCGCGGCAGCTGAGCGGCCGGGCCGGACCGTGCCAGGTGTGGAAGGCGGAGCAGCCTCTGCGCCAGGCTTGCCTCACGGTAAGGAAAACCCTCCTCCCGCCCCGCACCTCACACGGCCATTGGTCCGCCTGCCGCGCTCGCGGGCAGTGATTGGCTGGAGACTACCGGCGCTGGGAGTGATTGGCCAGCGGGGAGCGGCGCTTTTTGCTGCTGGGCGGTGGGGCGGCGGGCGCCATGCTGTGAGGGGCTTCGCTGCCGCCCCGCGGCCTGCTGGTCTGCCGGCGGGGCGCGCCCCGCGGCTGAGGAGGCGCTACCGGGCGTTTTCCTCTCGGTAACAAAGCTCTGGGGGAGATGCCAGCGACTACGTGTGTTTCGAGGGCGGAGGTCTTAGTCCCTCGTCGGGAAGGAGGCACCTGGAAGGGGTTTATGTGTTCTTCTCTGGCTTGGCTGACTAGGCAGGAGACAAGAGACCTGTGAGGTGATAGCAAAGGCTTCAACGTAGGCTGTTGCATTCTTGTATTGGGAAAAAAAAAATAAAAAACCACCCTGTGTTTGTTATTTCTGTATTACTTAGGAGTGCAGAATTGACTAGTGTGTGTTCCCAGTTGCTTGTTCTACAGAAGCCATTCCCTATTTTCAATCATTATTTCCCTTTGCTTTTCTTTGTCTAATTCTGTATAATCTCTGGGATGGGGAGACCAAAACTGCACACGGTAGATTGGTTGATGTAGATTAATTTATACAAAGCATGAAAAGTTTGTTGTTTTTTAACATGTTAACTCTCAAAACAAAGAAAATACTTCTGTCTGCTCTTGAGTATTAAGACAATGTTTTCGGAAAACTAATTTTGAGACCTTGCTTTTTGGTGGTAATAGGAATCTTGGAGTCCCGTCACTGTATATACATTTAAGAAGGCTTTTTCCCTGATTGCATTTATCACATTTTTCTTAAATGATTTAGTCTACCATTTCATAATGAGGCCCTTCTGGAGTTCTGCTCTTGACATACCTGTTCTGAATAACCTGGTGGTGACGGTGTGATTTGCCCTCTTCATCCTCTTTTCTCACTGAGAAATATTGAGAGTCTGCTGCAGGACCCTCTGCTCCTCCATTGCCAAAGTTGATCCTTCCACTCTTAAGCCATTGTTTATGTAAGGAAGTCTCCTTATAACCCCAGTTAGTTTAATTTCTTAAATAGTATTTATACTACTGACAAATTTTAGAATTTATAATGTATTTTGACTGATTACTGATGTGTTTGCAAAACCTATTTGAAGTCTATGTCAGTGAATTGTGTTTTGGTCAAGTGATGATTGTTCCCTTCTTAGGCAGCTGAGTAGTTGAGTTGCAAAAATGGCAGCCGGGAATGAGATGCAGGTATGTGCTTATGGACCAGAGTATGACTATCAATTGTTTTAATTATTAGCTTAAAGCACTGCTTCTGGTATTTAATTACAAGTAAAATTTGCAGGGTGGCAAAGAATGTTGTAGGAAGAAATCTTCCCTTGACATAAGTTAGTGCTAAGTAACTGGGTAGAAAGCAAGAGGAATTGGAAATTGTTATGGATGAAAATAAATCATGTGCATATGACATTAATCAGTCGGGATGATACTTAAAATACTGAAATCTGGTTATAATTGATTTAAAAAGAGTAGGGTGGCAAAAGAGTTGAGGAAGGCAGCAGTCTGCAAATATATTAATATATTTTAAAGTCACTAACAGATAACTTAGAAATGCAACAAATTAAATGTACTAAGGGAGGAGTGTTAACCCAATGAGCACTTATGTAAGCATTTATTTGTAATATGAGGAAAGAAAGTTAAGGAAACTTAAGCAAAACTGGCAAATAATTAAAAACTCAGTGAATAAGAATTTGCATGATGAATGTATTAGATATGGTATTCTGTACTTTAGGTTTTACATTTATTGATTTTGTGATTCAGAATATTTGCTTAGAATGCAACAGGTGATTGCATAAAACCTATGTTAAATCAGTATTGGTGTTAAGCACGCAGTAATACAGTTGCTCTGTGTTCTTTTTGACAGCTTGAAAAGTTAATTGATGAAGCTACAAGAAAAAAAGATTTCCAATTATTAGAACAATTTCTGGCAACAGAGGACTGTGAAAATGTCTCTCACAAATGCAGCAAACAGTTTGTCAACAAATTAGACAAGCTTCTGTGTCGGGTAACGTAATCATTACATCTGAATCATCTATACTGTCATTCTAATAGTCTGAAAAAACTTTTTTCATTTGGCTTGGGCTTATACCTGCATTTGATTTGAAAAACTGAAATAAAATTTAAGAATGAAATCTCTACTTTAACTTGCAATTAAGATGGCTTTTCAGATCAAAAAGGCATCTGGTTAACTGAATACAGGTTCTTCTAGAACTGTACATTAAAGCTTATGTTATAATTTTGATTTCAGGAACTTGACAAACAAGAAGTCAAAAGCATTTCCACTTTACTAAATTCTATTCAGAAATGTGGGAGAAAAATCAGCATAGCAGGAGAAGATGGGCTTCCAGCAATGATAAAATATGGTCTTATTGGAAGGATAAGTAAAACCATAAAGCATATCTGAATGTCTAAAAACAAATTAATAAAGCATGCATAAGTAATGCTTCAGTGCTGAACAGCTTAGTATTCAGTTTTGTCCTTGATTGTTTCTGAATTAAGAATTTCCCATAGCTTTGCAACAAACATTAGATTTAAATATTTTTTGACAAGTGGTTCCATATAAAGTGATGCTGCTCTACCACAGTGAAGATTTTGAAAATTATGCAATATATAATTAATTTAGATATGCTTACAGCAATTACAACAAGATTGTATCTTTTTATATGAGCTTGCTATACTGCTTTTGAGTCAGGAATTGGAATTTCCTGGTAAAATTTAATAATTTTTTGTTAATACTTGCAACAGCAATATTGTACCTGTTCTTTCAACAGATTATAGTGCTATTCTGATTATTTTGTGTTACTTCAACCCGCATGTTAAATGTGTTAATCATTTGTAACTCAATAAGTACACTGAAAAATAGACACCACTTCCTTATTGCTTTCACTAGAGATTTTACTGAAGAAAATTAATGGCAATGTCAGATGAGTGTTACTCAATTGCCTTCTCAACTGCTTTTTAAAAAAAAAAAAGGTGGTGATAACTTCGTGCTTATATTCACACCTGCCAATGCGCTTTTTCATTCAGCCATTATCCATTTTCAGCTCTTTTGTCTGTGATGGCAGTTGTAAAAGTAGATCTCTAGTTTTTGTGATAGAAAGTCAGCTACAGAAATTACTTACATTAGTTTGAAATCACCTACATATGTTTAGTGCAAGTGAAAAATTTCAGTCTGGGGCTAAAGTATGCTCAGCAGACGGGTAACATTGCTGTTGTTTTAATCTTTGTATGGTTTGTATACTTAAGTGTAATACAAACTGTTGTCCTTTTTCATGCTATTAAAGTAGATTTATTTTCCCTTTACATGGTTAATTGGTTTGAAAAGGTAAAAGGAATTCTGATCCTCAGAGGAAATGGAAAGAATGAAATGCTTACAAGTCTGGCTGAAGATTTCTTCAACACATTGCTGGTAAAAATATATTGATAATAAAATACATTGTGTGTATCAAAATAATTATTACTGTTTTAGCAACTTTCAAATGTGTTTCTATTTATTATCCTTCTAAAGTTAATGTTACAGTGATTTCTGAAATAGATTATAAGTTTTTTTGGATAAATAGTTTGCCTGTATTCATACTTGTTTTCTGTTCATGATTGGCATCATGAAATAAAATTTAAAAAAAACCCCAACAATGTAAGTTTTCAATGAACAAAAAGATTTCATCTTGGTCTAATTTTGATTACATAAATGATTGGTATGCTAATCCCAGGACCCCAGGTTTGTAAGATCTTTGAGTTTTCTTCTGTTCATAAATTTTTTTGTGATTGGGGAAATAATTCCCTTAAATTCAACTGAAGTATAATTTTGGGAAACCACACTTGGTATTAGAAGAAGTCTCTTATGTTCTTCATTAAGGATGAATTAACTTTAAAATCTTAAATGCTTTTTGATTACTTGCTTTAGGTACATGTTACCCGATTTTTATGCTGTAATGTTTACAGTATCAAAATTATGTGTTTTGTTTTTTTATTGTAGGCTATATGTGATAGCAGACCTGAAGGTGAGCTTAAAAAAAAAAGTGTACACTAGGTATGATAGTTAAAGTGTTCTGACAGAGACATTTTAAAGTTATCAGTGTTAAAATAACTCTTACTACTTGTGGAGCCGTCTTGAGGCACGGTAGCTCTGAGAAGAACATGTATAATGGTACAATGTTGCTTAATCTAATGTAAATATACCACCAGATCTATATGCTTCAGCTAATAAACTGTAAGGGAAAAGGGCTTATCCTCAAGAGGGCTGTTCTGCACACAGAGGACTACGTTTCTCATTCATGTGAAAAAAGCTTGAGTGTCAACTGTAACTTCGATTGTTTAATTTGAGGTTTCTCTGACAGATTTCCTTGTAACTTCTGATGTCAGTAATAAAAAAGCAGGATAGTCTAGTCTCTTCAGAGACAGCAACTGAACTGAGTTTTTCCTAAAAAGGACGTTGTTTCTAAGCTACTGTCATAGCTCAGCGTAGCACGGTAGTCCTTTATTGACCTTGTTATCATGAATATCATGCTGCTTTTACCTTTTGGTATAGCACTAGGTAGAAAGTCACTACAGACCGTTATGCTGTCATGATCAAAATGAAAGATTCATTTCCTTGTCCCTGGGAAGATAAATTCCAGGGTCTGAATTATATCTCAGAGAGCTAAGTTATAGAATTGATCTCATTGTATTTTAAAAATAATGATCTCGTGCCCAGGGGACTTATGCAGTGATGCACAGGAATAGAAACATCATAAAGAGGCATATTTACTATAAATTGAAGTAACTATTCTGTCTTGCGTTTAACTATGAAACTTAAGATACTTTTTCTTAAATATCAGTAATTGTATATGGAAAGGAACTCATACCATATTTTATTTCTAAATGAAAATTAATCTTTTTCCAAATGCTCATGGGGGTCACCCCAATACACTCACGATAACTCTTTAATTTATTTTTTTCCTGTTTATTAGGTAAAATGGAAATACTAGAAAACTTTGTTCTGAGAATGTGTACCCTCATCACTGATGCAAGAATTAGTATTTATGTTCAGCAGGAGGTAAACATTCTTCTTTCTAAGCAACAGTTTTCTGGTTAGTGTTTTAATAGACTTTGTGAAGATAGTAATTTAACTGTACAGATGCTACAAAAAAGAGAATATGGTAGGGCTCTAGTATCGGAAGGGTGACAATGTTTCTCTGGAAATTGTCGTTTATATGTGGGGAGGGGTCAGATTACTGATTTATAATTTTTGGTTGGACAGTAAATTACAAAACAGTGGTATTAAGATTCTGGTGAGAAAGCTGTATAAATGTGTAGGAAATAATGTGCTCTATTATAATGGCTATAAATAGGATTAAGATGGGTTGTAAATGTCTTAGATACTTGCAGGAAATTTGTATACCTTCTAGTATACTGCAAATTTCTCGTATTTATTTTAGTAACCTCAGATTGTCACGGGTTTTTTTCTTCTCTAAAGAAAGGGAAAGTTACAAAAAGTAACTTTTTAAAGGCTACATCCCCAAAGGAAAGGCTTTTCAATGCAAATTTAAAATACACTTCAGCTCAGCAATTAAGTGCAGACAGAACTGTAGCTTTGAAAGTGGGTTGGTTTTTTTTTTCTATATTTAAACCTGCGAACAGGAAACATAACCCTTTAACAACTGATGTTCACATGAAAGCTAATCTAATTTATTGAAATTGAGGTAGTTATATTGAGATGAATACCATTTAAGGTCAGATGGAACTCATTGTCTTTTCTTGTTTTGCAGTTATTTAAGCATGACATTTTCTTCAGTGGTATGAAATATATTACAAGGGCCCAAAATAAAAATAACTTAAACAACTTATTTTATATTTAATCTTTACTCCCTTTTTTCCCACTCTTCTTAGGTGGTAAGAAAACTTAATTTAATGCTTGACAACATGCCTCGAGATGCCAGGAAAAAGATATTTTCGACAAAGGAAATGTTTCTTGTCATGTAAATAATCTTCAGTATCATGTTTATATCATTACAACATTTGTGTAGCTGGGAAGGCAGTTTTTACTAAGGCTGTTTATAATGCATGCAGATTGGTCCCTGTTTAACCCACTTTTGCATTTGCTATTTTGTTGCCAGTGGTAGTGGCTGTGGGCAGGTAGTCCCATGGGTTATTCTCCATTACAAGCCTAAATTTACCTCTTTCCTGATCTGGGTTAGGCTTCTTCTCATCCCAGTTGTCTTAAAATAATTAAACTCTTATTTATAAGAATGTGTGTAAAGCACATTGAATCATTCACTGGAAGGACAAGCTATTCACATTGGGAAATGTTTTTGCAGCATTTAAAAAAAATAGAATAAAAATTATATATATCAGGTGATTCACTTCCCCAGTAGTACTTTCAGATATGTACCCTTAGCATAAGAGACTTTGAAGTCTAATAGTTTAGTGGAGTCAGGGTTTCATCTCATACATTGAAAGCTTGTAATTAAATAAACTTTTATTCTATGCTTTGTGTTGCTGTCTTATTTTGATGAAACGTTACTTTGTTTGGCAGGAGTGACATGGGGAGGAGAATTTTGGATGCTGGAGGTGAGCATGGGACTTAGTAAACAATTTAGTATTGAGCTTCTTAAAAATTACATGCAGACCCATTAAAAATCCAGAGGAAACATTCAGAAGCTGCAGAATGTTGCAATTAGTCCTCTGAAAAACACAAGTACTGCATGAAAGTGATCTGCAAACTGGAATGTTTCAGATTTATGCAGTGTATGGCTAGCTCTTTGAAGTTTTCAGTCCTCTTCTTCTCTAGAATATAATTTTTAAAATAGCAAAAGCTTATAAGGAAGTCAGTCTTGGAGGATAGTGGACTGCTAGCCATGTTTAGTAGTACTATAACTTATCTCAGGGATCACTCTGGTATCTAAAAATTTCCCAGTTCAGACAGGTCAAAGTTGAAAACTTCTTATCTCTTGCTTATATGCCTAGTGTTGCTCTGACATTCCTTGAAAGTTTGGTTGAAATTTCATGTTGAAACATAAATTGTTTAGCCATCCTTATTCTCTTAGTTCATTCTTTATATATCCTTTATGGGTTACATATTTGTGATATGTAATGTGAAACATTCAGCACTGCTTACACCAGTTTCCTACGTGATATTTTTTTTTTCACCTCAGTAGTATCTTTAAAACTACTCTTCTGTAAAATGTATTGTGCTGTAGACTATGACCTGCAAGTAGCCATTACGGAAGCTTTATGCAGAATGATATCAGAGAAACAAAGAGGAGAACTGGCACGCCAATGGTTTTCCATGGAGTTTGTGTCCAGTGCATTTAAAGCAATTAAAGATTCTGAGTTTGAAACAGTAAGTCCTATGAAAAATACTTCCAGGGAGGTAAACTTCCGTTTTACAATTCTTTAAGAAATTTCTGTGTTTTAATAGGATTGCAGAAAATTTCTTAACCAAGTGAATGGCATGCTTGGAGACAAAAGAAGGTAAAACTGAATTTTTTAAAGCTAACTTACTTTCTTTTTTGGGTTTTATGGCCATTTATCGGGAGTAACCTTGTGTGTCACAAAAACTGGTTTTGAGAAACTCTGAATTAAAATAATACAAGCAAATAAGAGTACTATTGCTGTGGTATAAAGTCAAGGAAACACACAGATTTAAGGTATTTTACAAACATTAACTAGTAAAGAAATTGAGTAATACCATCTTTTGGCACATTGTCACTGGTACTACCTTCTCTGTCGAGATGTTAATTTTATGTAATTCCCATATTTGGAAAAAAGACAAACATAATGTAAGTTTCAGATTAGATAGCAGCTTGAGGAAACTGTTCACTAAATAAAGAACATATTATTGAAAAGATTCTTAAGCAGTATAAGGTGTATGCTACACTTCCTTTAATAAATGTTTATAAGGACCTAGTTTTTGTATTCTGTTTAGTTCTGTTGCAAAATCCCGAGATGCTGGTTAATTCAATAAACTTATCTAACAATAGCTACTAATCTGTTGGTATATATTCCTTTATTGATTTAGGATATTTACATTGAGAATATCTGCTAGAGAAATAGGACAGGAAAAGGAAGAGAAAATATCAGCTTTTTTCTTGTCTATATGATCACATGCTCTGCATGTTACTTTTATATGTCATGACAGCAAAGAGATTGTCTGGTATGTTTTTATATCCGCTGTATATTTGGTTTGAATACCATTCTTAAAATGTCAGCAGATAAGCTAGAAGTATGAACGTAGTGACGAGGTCTGAGACCACTGCTTTAATCGTGAGGATATATAAAATTTCGTGTTACCTCCTTTGGGGAAAAAGTGCAGTCAAGTTACTGCTCTTGATTGCTGTGATCTCTTAGTCTGCAAAGCACACAAGTTATGTGCTGAAAACACAATCCAGTTGCTGTTTTCAGATATGCAAAAACTATTTACAGCATTTTAGGATACTTGACAAAATATCCTTTTCTTACAGGGTTTTTACATATCCATGTTTATCAGCAGCTCTTGATAAATATGAGGTAAGTTACAGGCTTAATCATATATCCACAGATTTTCATTTGTGCAGCTGAAGAATTTCTTTGCCTTCTAGTTCAGAAAAAATAAGGGTCAAGTAAGAAAAAATTTTTTTAGGAGTGTACAGATGTGCATATATTTAAAGTTGTCAGACTAACACAAAGCCTGTTAACTGGTATAAGTCATTGCTCTCAGCTCTTACTGTCTTACGTTATTTTTTTTTGTTTTAGCTACAGATACCATTGGATGAAAATCTTGAAGAATTTTGGATTGATTTCAATGTTGGTAGCAGAAGGATATCTTTCTATGTGGCAGCAGATGATGCAGTAAGCTAATTTTTTTCTGTCGTACTTGGTTGTTCTGAGGCAGTAGATACCCATTCTTTCAAGTGTATGAAATTTGTTCCCCCATATCAACATGTGGAAGTTATGTGTGCATCTGTATTGTGAAGGGGGGGGGGGGAATCTAGATTTGGTGTACATATTTAGATGAAACAATTTCAAAGTAATGGCTTTCTAATATTGTTTGCAAACAGTTTAACATATGCACACACGAACAAGAAGCCATTTACACAATTGCAGTTACAATTTTTGTAAATGAGTCTCAGCTGTTTAGATTAAAGCTCTTCTGAGACATTGTTTGCTGTTATCAATGCAGCATATGTTCATTGTCACTCCTTGTAGAAGAGGATTTAAAAAGTTGAAAATTTGTCCTTGCTGAATAGCTTTCTGGTCACTGCACTTCATTTAAGTGTAATATAATGCTTTTCTAGCTTTAAAAATATGTATTTTTCATAGAAGGATCATCAGTGGGAAACAGTCACGATACCAGAAGAAGAAGTAGACCTGTACAGCCTTGAAGGTATTGGCACTCAAAAATGTGACCTTTTGTTACACACTAACTTGGATTTTTGAACTGACTAATCCTAAAGTACTGACTCAGTTCTCAGCAAAGCAAAATTCCCACTTAAAATATTATAGGTACTGTTTTTATCAGGGGTAAAATTGCACTGCAGTCACATTTGCATTTTAGGCATGCGGGTGTGTTTTTATTAAAATATTTTAAAAATAATGTCTTGTAGTTATTTCAGTGCAAAATAAGGCATAAGACAATGATGTTTAATAATGTTTGTTTTAAACTAGTTAGAATAGTTTTGTAAATATGTATCATTTGTCTGCAGCTGTAGTAAATAACCTTCAAAGAAAATTCCATAGGATAATACACACAGAATAAGTATTTCTAAAAGGTTGAATCTTGAATTGTTTCACTAATAAAATTTACAGTCTAATGTACAGTAATCATGTACATCCAAGTGTAGAATTCACTTAGAGTGAATTAAAATATCTTAATAGCTGAACTAAAGAATACAAGTAAGTTTCATGTATTTACAAACATTATATGAGAAGTTGTTAAACTGTAGTAAGCTACTTTTCAAATTTTGTTTTTGTCCAGAAAAAGATTCAAAGAAATTATTAACAATAGCTCTAAAAAGCCCAATGAATGTGGGTAATCGAAAAGGAGAGAAAATTTTTTTATGTTTTGATTCTATCTTGGAAATCAAAGATATAACCAGAAGGATTTATGGATTTAGTAAATGTAAGGTAAGATTTAAACACCTTTTTGAATAGTTTCTAATTGATTCAAAATAAATGTCTCATTGCCATATAAATGTTGTTACAGCTGTGATTATTGGTATCTATTTATACCGAAAGTTTCTGATTAACATCGCTGCTACAGAACAGTATTTCTCCTATAATATGTTAAGCTTTGGTAAAGATGCTTAGTAAAGACGAGAGGAAATGGCATCAAGTTGCGCCAGGGGAAGTTCAGGTTGGATATTAGAAAAAATTTCTTTGCTGAAGGGGTTGTGAAGCACTGGAACAGGCTGCCTGGGGAAGTGGTTGAGTACCCATCCCTGGAGGTATTTAAAAGATGTGTAGATGTGGTGCTCAGGGACATGGTTTAGTGGTGGACTTGGCAGTGTTAGGTTAACTGTTTGACTTGATGATCTTCAAGGTCTTTTCTAACCCAAATGATTCTATGATTCTAAAATTTAAGATTAATTGCAACAAAAATTAACTGGCTGGAAGGGGATCACCATACCTTAATGTCAAGGCTTACATATATAATTTTCCAAAAACACAAGAACTGGATGCTTACAAATATGGAAGTCTTTCAGAGATATTTCGTTAACTGTCCCATTTTGCAGTATGCTTACCACTCTTACGAATTTACTCATTTAGTAAAAAAATTCTAGCCAGCCATAGCTTACTCTTTACTGCATGTAATGAACTACTTTGTCCTGAACTCTGACCGAGAAACTCATGAGGAATGGAACTGCTATGAGCTTGTAGAATCTATTTTCCCCTGTAACCTGATTTCAGATGCTTACGATCTCTGACTTAAATATTGTCTTTCTGTTTTTTCTTTAAAAAAAATGAGCAAAGTGTATATTTTACATAGATGGTTACTCACTTTGTAGGACTTCAGTAAGAAGCAGTCTGCATCGGTTGCCAAAACAACTGTACATGTCATCTTTGACGAAAGCGGATCACAGGTATTTTACTCCAGTATGCCGAGATGGTTGTTTTCTTGGTTTTTATATTTAGTCTGATTATTAGCTAATTTATGATCATTCACCATAAAAACAAGGACTTTTAAAATGCCAATAAGTAAAGATAACTGTAAAACCAGTTAAGTGATTTCTAGTCAGCATGTATTGTATATTTGGGGAGATATTAATATCCAAATCCTAGAATACTTCAGACAACTACACACAGGGGAAGTTCTTTTATGTGAATTATGATTCGGTAACCCATCCTTGTTAGTGAATCTAACAGTTAGGTTGCATGCTTTTCAACCTACAAGTATATAAGGTCTGAAGTTTATCAAAATCTACAGCAATGAATGTGTTACTTGGGGTAAAGAAGTTGCTCTGTGTGTGTATTTGTAGAAATATAAAATATAGTAAAATCCAAATATTGTATACAAATTTAAAAAAATCCAAAATATTATATAGGTTCTGGTACCAGAAAGTCAGTTGTCACCATGTTGGGAAGAAAAATCTAAAGAGGAGAAACTCAGTAAGTACAAAACCCAGCAACTTCCTGGAACTTTGAGGACTCTCAATAAAAATAACAGTCAAGAAGAATGCAGAGGTGGTTCCTCCAAGGTAGGTAGGATTATCAAAACAGAAAAGAGTACATCAAAAATACAAGTCAGTTTAAATATTTATCATATCTTATAATATAAAACCCCTGTTATTTTACGGTTGGAATATAATTAATACAGGATTTGATTGTCTTTCTCTGACTTGACACTAAGCTGTATAAATCCCTTTGCAAAAAAAGTTCTCATTATGTATTTTGAAACTATAACAATGTGAGAAAAATAAAGTAGCAGTTGTTAACATTCTTTAGACCATTGTGCTCTGAGAATTCTCTTTAAAGAGAAATGTTTTCAAGACAAGCTTAGATCTCTTAGGATATGCAAAAGTCTAGTATAGCCTCTGGAGACTTATTAATGATCAGCAATAGTAATAGCTGTAATCAGAGACAAGTCCTATAGGCATGGCATTCACAAAGACTGATGATTACAGAAAAGCATGTGGTTGTCAAGATGAATCCTGTATCCTGGTTATTGAAATCACAGTTTCATGGGACTGCTCCTATGCCTAGCTGATTCTCTGGTTTAAACTAAGAGGAGCTCAATTCATTAAGTCTGGTGTTTCTTTTGCCCCACAATCATTCTGAAGTTATTTTGGTTATACTAGGACTAACTGCAGATATGCTAGGGATGGGGGCAAAGATGAAGCAGTGTCAGCATGTCTTCATCATGCAACAGACATGCAGTGCATGTCTTGCTAGCAGCAGTCTAGTAAACCTGTTCCTGAGGTTCTGCTGGTTTGTACTTTGTGGTAGCTTTGCAGGAACTCCTGGGAATCATCTTGGTTACTTTGATTGTTAACAAGGGACAGGATTTGTCCATACTTTATCAAATTAATTTAGAAAACAACAATCACTGATCTCAGTTTAAAAACATTCGTTTTAAGTATTATATAATTCAGGTATATTTGGTGAACTTTCTCTAGAAAGGGAACTGCATAAAAATCACATTGCATTGATGTGTGCAGCAACAGCAATTGACATTCCAATAATAGAAAGTCTCAGAAGACTCTTGGAAATACATTTTTCTAAAATCTTGTGTTGTCATCCTTAAATCTGTGTGTTATGGTCAAGTTTTTTCTGTTCTCAAGATAACCGCATCTTGTAAAAGGAAAGTGTCTGAAGCATCCGTGTTTATTCCTGGAACTACAAGATTTTCCACAAGGAGTCCACTGGTATATGTTAGCACACGTAAGTTTGCAAGTACTTTCAGGGTAAAAATATGCTATAAAACATCTTTGAAATGCAAGCATGAACTGTGATCCTTTGCAGAGCTGGAAATGAAAAGTAGACCTTATAAAACCTCCCTAGCAGGTGCTTTAAACTTGAAATTCTTAAACTAGGCCACTTGCTACTGGCCCGTAGACATGATGCAGGATAGTAGCTGCACACGCATTCCAAACAGCTGAAGGCCACCTACCGTTTTCACTGCTGCTGTCAGTCAGCTGTTTGTGCTGGAGCAAGCTGAGAAGTCAGCAATCGATTAGAAGACCTAAAACATAGGTGGTTTTCATCTCTCTCCTCACATGCTCTTGGTTTAAAGAATTATCAGCAGTTAGTGCTTTTATAGCAGTTGCGGTGGAAAAGCAGCTCTCTCTAATGTGTACATCTCTCACTTGCATTTTACTCTTACATAGAAACTGCATGTGTTTCTTCAAGGGGCAGTTGATTATATGGCTAGTGAGGAAGGTGGGATCCACTGCAAGGTTGCTACTGATGCTTATGTCAAAAGTGCTTCTTACAGAGAAAAGGATAAGGAAGAGACTGTCACAATTAGGAGTCATCACTTTCCTGCTAATAGTCTTACTGTAACAGATACTTCATACTTTCTACAAGGGAGAGAGTTGTAAGATGAACCAGTAGAGGCCTAAGATGCAACTGGTGGCAGAACAGCATGACTAACAAACAGTTTTCTTGCTTTAACTGTCTCAAGTGCATCAGTATCCTTAGTTATGTAGATCCAGTATCACATAGAAATTAAAAGTAACAGAGGCTAGAAAAGAAAGCATTCTCAGATTAGGATGGAACAAGATGGAGAACTTCTGTAACTTTTTTATTTTAAACTTAACCACACAGTCTATTCCAGCAAAAATATATTACAGTAAAATCTTTAAGTAGGTGACCAACTATTTTTGACCAGAGCCAGGCTGTAAAAAGTATTGCTTGCCTCCAGACATCTACAGTGTATGGGCTCATTACCCTCCATGTAACTTAATTGAAATCAATAGAATTATAAAAGGTACATAATGAGTTGATATAAATACTAGCCAACTTTTTTTAAAGTTTATGGAATAGATGTGATCACGGGCAAAACTCTTCATATTGATGTCACAGACAGCACAGTAATCCTAATGGAAGAAATGGTAGAATTCTAACGTGTCTCTGGTTTGTTTTCAGCCACTCCTTGTAAAGGACGATTTAAATTACCTTTGGAAATGATGAGCTCTGCTGAAAGGTCTAACAGTAATGCAATAAATGAGACCAGAACAAAGAATTTCTATCAAGAACCTACTAGAGTATGCTTGTCATCTGTAGCTAAGTCTTTTAGTTAGAGTAACATTAACTTCTGTTCGAATTTGTTCCTAATTCATATTTTAAAGAGCTAGAGTTTTGCAGTCAGGAACTCAATTTTTGAAAATAGTGTGTTTTACTTCATTGCATAATGTTTTCTTGTCCTCTGGATGTCAGGTTTAATATGTCTAAAGTCAGACTGAACTCTTACAAAATTAGCCAAAATTTGCATTCACTCATCAGTTCTGACCCCAGAGTTAACTTGCTTTTACTAGAACCACAATTCTTCCTTTGTGTATAATATGAGAATGGTGTAAGCACAGAATCTCAAATTAATTATGCAGTGTTGAAATAATCTTAAAAACATGTGAGACATTCAGCTATAGTTGTGAAATGTTAATGTCTTCAGGTTATAGCATTGGGTTTAGTGCAGTTTTGATCAGGCATCCACTAAAATCAAACAAAACTACATAGGTGTCTCTGAACTGCAGTTTGAGTATGTGTATTTTTGCTTCTGTTCCAGCTGAAGAAAGACTTCAAAGTAACATTTTTATTTTATTTCTCGTTCTAAATGTCTTTCTGGGTCAGATTCAGGTCAAATCTTGGAGTATGGGATTCTGAAGGATTTTTTTATATAGTCATGCTTTAGAAAAAGGCTTTAACATATTGAATGTGTAGTTTAGAATATTTCAAGTGTTACTTTCTAGGAGAATTTTACTACTTTTGCTTTTACGGATTGTAATTGTCAGTGTTATTTATTGTGCTTTTTAGAATGAGCAAAGATGTACACTAGACAATGAATTCTGTGAAACAGAACAGAAGATCAGGAAGTCAAATACCAGAAATGAGGCAAAACTACCTAAAAAGGTACTGGAATCAGCACTTCTATGAAAAGAAAAAAAGTCATATTTTATTAGGGAAAATACAAGTTAACGAGGTTATACTGTTTATAGTCCTGTGCTAATATTTTCTTTTGGGTGTTATTCCACTGTAGCAAATGTGTGGTGAAGAAGTTTCAGAAATGATACAAGAGGCAGAAATTGAGGCCACACAAAAGCAAACTTTAGGCAAGTAATTTTACAAGTGTTGTTAGTCCTTACTTTTAAAATTACTTGAATTTTGTCTGTTTCTTTTGTAATAATAATTGATACCAAATTAATGTCTCATTTAGATGAAGTGTTGGATATTGTTCCTGACTCTCAACCAGTAGGGAAAACCAATGAACCTTTGTAAGTATTGAAAAAGAGACCAAGTCACTGTTGTTGTCACTGACTTTGAAGGGAGTATTTTCAAGTATTGCCAGCATTGAAATTTTGTTGCATAGTTTCAGAAAATGCCAGAATTTAATTGTCTTGTCTTCCCTGAGAATTGCATTAAGAACTGTTGGCTTTTATTATTTATTATTTTAAAAACTGGTCACTTTTATTATGTCTTTTTTTTTTTTTATTCTGAAATTCATGGCACCAAACCAGCACTCTCATATGTATTTGCTAAAACTACTTCATGAACAATACTTTTCTGTTGTCTTAGTCAAAGACTTTAAATTGGTGAATCTGTTTATGAAAATAGTACTCATCATCAAGATCAGAGTAGGAGTTTAAGTAAGCTTTAGTAGTAACAAGGACAGTAGTTCTTTCAGATGACATCAGAAGATAAAATAGAAATGACATGGGTTTACATAAGTGACCTGTGCCATAAAAAGTAGTTGATTTGACACACCGCAGAGTTATCTGGGTTCAGGTTTAATGATGGCCATAGGATATTTTTGTCTTTTTGAAGTTGACTTAAAAATGTATGTTGTTTCTGAAGGTTTGCCATTTCACAGCACATTGGTTAATTGAACAATGGTAGCAGGCTTAGGTAGCAATGTAAAATGCATTGATACCTACAAGATACCACTATTTTCTGATTTTGTGATGCATGTTTATTATAATTAAGACTGACTTTCTACAATTCACTGATAATATGGTATTATCTTTGTTAGGCTCTCTGGTCTTTTGGAGAGTTCTTTTGATAAAACCAAAACATGGAAAAAAAGAGCATGCTCTGTTCCTGAGAAAAATATAACAACTGGTGACAAGCAAAAGCTAAATTCATCATTGGCACGTATGTCCCATCCAGATTATATTCACACTTTGTTAACCGTTGGTGTTGAAAATGTTTCAGATGAATTTTTAACCTACAGCTTGCTTTCTCCCCACCCCCTGTATTAGTTTCTATTGTTAGTGAAAGAACTGTGAAACAAAAAGCTTTTTATTCCATTTTTTGAAGTATCTTTCTTGTTAAACAAATTAAAAAAGAGAAGAAAACCAAGAAAATTAAATTGATATCATGAGGGAAGAAAACTGCAAAATACTTAGTGGACAGTCAGAGTGTTAATCATTTGGAACAGAAACTGTTCAGGGAAAAATATTTAAACTACTACTGAAACACCATTTAAAACATTTCTTTCAGCTAGAGTGTCCGAAACATCTTTGCGTTCTGATTTTACAAAAGGGGAACCTGATGTTCTCTTTTCTAAAGAGACTGCAAATCCAAAACAATCAAAGACGGTGAGAGTTTCTTACCTTCCTTTCTTTGACTTGCAATTAAGAGAATTGTCAAATTTTCAGTGTTTCAAAATTTGTATTTTACTTTCACTTAGTCACAAACTTCTTTTTAATTGACTTTCCACTAATACTGAGTGAATTAGATAATGTCAGCTTCACTGTTTACTTTTTCAGTGTGACCTGTTTAAGATTCGTTTCTTTTTAAAAATCATCTCTTTAAAAAAATAATTCTTAAATAAGCACCAACTTGTGCTTCTCATGCATTTCTTCATTCACTTTTGAATGTTACAGTACACAATAACACAAAAAGAAAATATCTGCTAGACATGTTTTACTGCTCACTGTTTGGGCAATGCAAGTGAAAATGGTTTTCAAAGGAATGTGATTTAGTACATCCAGAAGACAGTGAAGTTTAGGTGATTGTTGGGAACCTGCAGTTCTGTTTGCAGCTTTGCCCTTCTGTTGAATGGGTTCAAAGTTGAGTCTTAAACTCTATTTTTACAGAAAACAAAGTCTAAAGAAATGACAGATGCAACAAAATCACTAATTAGTAAAATCAGTGACAGATACAAAGTAAAGACTGAGAAAAGCAAAGCAAGAGACTCCTTGGGTTTGAACAGGTAGGATGTGAACTATTTATAGTTTTGTGCTGCTTCTTTTTGTGCACGTGGCTTTGTCTGTGGTCTACTCCTCTGTCTACAGCTACTTCACATCCTGCTTTCATCTGAATTGTCTGTTCACTTCTGATAAGCTGTATTGTACCGAAGAGTAGGAGACTAGTGGTTGATAGTTCCAGTAGTTGGAATAATTACAAAGGCTGTTAGAAAGTTCAGTGGCCTTTTGCTCATTCACTGACTCAGCACATTTCGTGGAGAGAATTTAACTGGGATAGTTAATGGGCATTGTACATGTTGGGTGTCTCCTTCCTATCATCATAATTTGGGGGTCAAAGTTGGATTCAGTCATGAATTTTCTGATTATCTAAAGTTCCCAGTTCTATCTTCCTGAAAGAGTTGACAGAGAGTGAAAATTTAACAAATTCTTAAATAAGAAAATTATTATTACCTTGCTGGAACTGATGCTTGGAGATTTACTTTACATAGAATTACATGCCCTACATGTTTGATTGTAACTGGATGGCAAAGGAGTGGAATAGTTAGGCTACGTCACCTTTTAAACCTTTTGGATAGGGACTTGGAAGACATGCGGAACCTGTAGTATAGCCGTGTGATGTGGAATGAGTTTTTCTAGAGCACAAAAATGAAAGGGGCCGATCTCTTTCAGTTCACTTGTTTTTGTATTTAAATGCCCGAATAAATATGTTGTGTTTGATAAAGCTTTTATATAAATAAGCATTATTCTAATGTATATATTCTAATTAGCATTTAACAAAATGTATCCTTATTTTTTAGGACACATTTAAATAAATCCTATGTCTCTAAGGTAATAATATTATTGCTTTTGTTGGAAATTGTTTTCATATCAGATATATGCACATATATGGTGGTAACTAGTAGATGTAAAGCAAAAGTTCACAACTATTGCTGAATGTTAAATATCTGTAGACGTTGATGTTAATTATGTATTGACTGTATATACTTAAAATACTTTTTATATATTTACTTATGTGGAATCATGTTTTTACAGGCAACTATCAGCCAGTGAAACCCAACTTAATTTCTGTTTACATATTATATGATTGAATCTGTTCCCTTTGAACATGGCAATGCTAAATATTTAGAATAGAAATATTATAGTAAATGAGATTATAGAACCCTTAAATCGGATACAGCCAGGACACAGAAATTAGTCTTAATGTTTGGGGGGAGGGGAATTCCGAGGTTTTGTTTATATCCTTAAAGGATAAATTCTACAAGATTGAGTTTCTGCTAGCTCTTGTCTCCTTTTGCCGTATTGTACTGTTGCTAATGAAGTGGAAGTCTGAGCAGCTGCTACGTTTTGTCATATGTTCATGATGAAGAACTTGCATTTTGAGATGACAGTGTGTATGAATGCATAGTCCAAATTTGACATATGAGTTAACTTTTTATTTATGTATAGCAAGAAGTTCTGAATAGAAACCTGAAAACCACTACTTTTCTTAATGTAACTGCTGGTCGTGTTATGTAAGTAATTAAAACATTTTCAAACAAAATTTCTAATTACCCATACCTAACTTTGTGAAATATTCATTAATTTAGTCACAAAATTGATCTGTGTGTCTGTTTAACAGGGATGATGTCTACAACTTTAACATCAGTGGGTTTGATGAGCCTACAATAAAGCTTGGAGTAAGAACATAACTAAAATGATATGTTATGAATAGAATAATAAGGAGCTGTGTCAACTTATGTCTACTGAAAGTATAGTTAACATCTAAGTGGGGAAAAAAGTTTACCATGTAAATACCTCCATCACTTTCAAGTGTATAATGATATACGCTATACTAAGGTTCTGGCTGCTTAAAGCTATTATGATGATTTCCTGAATTAAGAATAAAACAACTTATTAGGAGTATCACTATTTTTAAATTATCCTATTATCCTGAAAGTGTTATTGCCATCCTTCCTATCCCCTCTGTAAAGACATCTTTGCCCAGATGTTTTGAGTAAAAAGAAAATCTAGCTAAGGTAAAAGCAAAAGGCAACAGAAGATAGTTTTGCTTCCTGTGGCTCAGAAAAGCCTGCTGAATTGGTGAAGGTGGTGAAGCAAGTGCATGGAAACTAATGTATTAGTTCGAGATATTGAAAGCTTCAGTCAGTTCCAGTTGGTTTTAGCTATCAGTTCTGTTCTGAAATAATTTCTAAGATAGAAATTAATCGTTGTAAGTTAAGTGCTGAGTATAAAAGCTGAGCAAAAAAGCCCTTAGCTGTTCCTGTCTGATGGCCTGTTTAATTTTGTTTTAATTGTATGACAAATTAAAATCTTCACTTGTTTCTTATTTACATTTTTAGATCCAAGAATTGCATGGTCCTGAACTGAGTGTTCATACAGATCCAAACAAAAAAGGGTAGGGATGTTACATTGTGTCCTAGTCTGCTGATTATCATCAAGAATAGTACTGTCTGCATTCTCCAGCATTCCATTATGAAAATCCAGGGAATGTATGCATGGCGATAATATCTTGACTGTTGTTTTTTCAAGCAATAAACATAGCTGCTGCAGTCTCCTAGGCTGTTTCATGATTTTCCTTTGGGAAGCTGATAAAAAGGAAAGAATGTGTTTCATGAAGAAAACAACTTTAGTTCTCTTGATGGAATACTACGGGGATAGAAACTCCTGAATAGAGGGGGGGTAGTTTTTTGTTAATGACCAACCTGCAGAGGAATGTATTGTTGCTGTGTGTTCTTATGGATCATTAGCAAACAGGCACATCAAGGGTTTAGGGTGAACAGATATTTCCAAAATGGATGTGAAAACAAAAGTAAGTACACTTGTTTGAATCCTTAATCCACATATCATATGAATAGGAGAAAGATTTAGAACAAGTGTTTTTAAATGTATCATTTAAAGGTATTTTTTCTTTTTCTAATTAAGGAACACAGAGGACAGTAAAACTAGCACTGAAGTGAAGGGAAGAAAAAAAGTAAGGCTCAGATTTTTCTGGATCAGTATACCTTGTCTTCCTGCCTTTAAATACCAATTATGAAAGTGAAAGGTATATTAAAAGTAAATCAGTAACTTAAGAACTTTTTTGGTTTTTGTAGACTAGAAACAGTCAAAGCAAGAAGCATCTCTTTAGTGACACAGACACAGAATACAGATGTGATGACAGCAAGACAGACATTAGTTGGCTACAAGAATCAAACAGAAAATCTAAAGCCCAGTTAATTGATTACAGTAGAAATAAAATCTTAGGGAAACCAATAAGCACAGACAAAAGTAAGAAACTTTTTTCATATTCCTTAAGAATGCTGCAATAAGTTTGTCCGTAGATATTAACTGCACAGCATGTAATGTCCTGTGTTGCAAATACAGTATGTTTTTGTTGCCTTATTTCCAAGCATAAGGAATTTTCAGACGAGTTCTAATCATTTATAAAGGTTAAGTTCCAAAAAGCCTGTATTTTAACGTGGAAAATTATTGGAGGGTGGGACAGGCAGAGGTTGCTGTCACAAAAAAAACTTTGTGCTTTTTAAAATAACGTGCTGAAAGCAGTTTACTCAATCAGTAAGTTTGTGGACATAAAAGTGATTCTGTGATTTTACAGCTAAAACTCTGCATGTCAAACATTTTAATATTTTGCTGATTTTTCTAACTTCATGTATTGTAACAGCAGATAAATTCTCTGAACCTGCTTGCAACGTGGATAAACCTAAAGGCAAAAATGCGAATAAGAAAAAGGTAAATGTTTTTGCAGTTTCACTGTTAACATATATTCATTTAAAGCAATTATAATCTCAAAAGTATTAAAATTCAATTAAGCACATTAGACACAAGAAAACCCTCACTGAAAAGGTAATGGCATATTCAATGGAGCAGATAGCTATTAAGCAGTAAACAGACATAATCAATAATTAAAAGTAATAAAACTTAGAAAAGCATCAATGCATAATATCATTCTAACTCATAGCTAGTATTATGCCTGACATACTAGCTAAATATACAGAAAAAGAATACAGTACCTGAAAAGAACAAACTATATTTAACAAATGATCTTGAAATAAGCATGGAGAAATGGCACATATTTATGAAAAACTATTTAAAAACAGTTTCTGTAGTGAGTTAAGACATTTTGAATATGTATTACAAGTCTAATTGCAAATTTACAACATTATAGATGTTAAGAAAGAAGAATAATTGCAAAATATTGTAAGCGTATTAAAGTTGGGGGTATAATAAATTATAAGTGATTATGAACATGTTAATGGAAGGTGCTTGTAGATGTTTGTAAGCCACAGTTTAGAAACCAAAGAAAACGTGAAAAAAAAAGCCCCCCAAACCTTCCCCTGTCCCCTTCAGATTAATCTTTGCTCTCTCAGACTGTACAATAGTTATTGAAATCTATTTAATGTTAGTAGCTTAAAGCTACATGCATGCACTCTGTGTAAACCATGCATATGAAAATATGATCACCACATGTAGGTATTGATGGTGATGTCTAGTCCATGTAAATCAAAACTGAAGAGGGCTTCAGTTCTGAACAGGGCTTCAAAACTGAGGAGGGTTTCAGTTGCCCAATGTTCAATTGGTCTGTCTACCAAAATGTGTCCTTTTTTTAGTAGAGAAATTCCCCAGATCTGCGCAAGCAAGTTCAAAGTGCCTGCTTTGAGGAGGTGGGCTTCCACTACTGCAGAGACTTAGATGGAGAGCATCTGAGGCCCAGGAAGTCACTAATAGACTTGACCCTGGAGATGAGGAGGCTAGGAAAGCATACGTTTTGCATAGAGCACTTTTCAAGAGAGGAGGAGGCAGGAATTCTAATCTCTCCTAGTCTGAGAAGCGTTGCACTTCCATTTTACATCCCTTCTAATGTCAGGCCCCTGGAGTACTTTCAGTGAGAACATGCTTTGCTCTATTTCTGAACATTGACTGCTGTGTAGAGAGGGTGGCAGTAATTACGATGTAGAAGGGGGACAGATAGAAAGGAAGACTGAGTCTAGTCTAGTGGTTGAGGTAATCAGTTCAGGGGTGATATCAAGGTTACTGGTTCCTGCTCACTATGCAGGCTTTTGATTTTCTTCTATTTAAAACCAGTTACAGTCTAGTTTAAATGTGCACATATTTCAGAGAGCAAACTTTGGCAACCCACTTCAGCTTTGCTGTAGTTTTTTGACTTTTTTGACTTTTTTACATTCCTGACTGCACTGTCCCCTATGTACAGTGAAAATTATCTCTGCAGAATGCTTAGTAGACTGATGGTTGGACTTTCTGAGCTTTGGTAAAGTTAAACTTTTAAAATTGTTTTGAAATAATGGATTTCAAGTAATTAAACCAAGCTATCTGCCGTTTATGCTTACATAGTTAGTTATTAATCATTCTGATATAAACTGAAGATGTTTTTATTCTTCCAAAGATAAGCGAATCTAAAAAACAGAATTCAAGAACTGATGAAGTGACAGAACAAACCACCAGACAACGGCGACCTCGAAGAGCAGCATTAGCAAAAAATTACAAAGAACCTTCCAGTTCAGAGTCAGAGAGTGAAAGGAAATCTTCAGAATGCACCTCTAAGGAGGAGAAATCAAAAATACATGTATACAGTTGCACTTTATTCTTAAAAATCCACTTCTGCCGTATTTTTCAAAATAAACTCTGGTCTACTTTGTACTTAGTATTCCTGAATTTTAAGTGCCCAACATGAGCAAGCTGAACTGAATTTTATTTATTATTTCTAGTAGTGCCCTTTTTTAACTACAAGTCTTTAGCTGCTAAGAAAATCAGTCCTAAATAATCTTCTCAGTCATAATAGTATTTTGGTTTCTATTTATGAAAATTATTCTGCCGCAAAGAACTAGTGTCCTTTATTTAAAAAACTTGAAGATATTTGAAAATGTCTATTAAATGGGAAGTTTTAGTGAGCCAAATTTTTTTTCTTTTAGTTAATGTGATTTTGGTGATTCTGTGCCTATTCTGTATGCAGTAGAAAATGCTGACTTGATAGAGAGTATGTCAATACATTTGCTGAATATCCAAATAGGATTTTTAGTAAATTAAGCAATGACATTGGGTGCTAAAACATTTTAATTCTTGTAACATAACATTTCAAGGTATATGGATAGGTCTGTAAACTTCATTGATTAAATCCTGAAGCATTGGTAGTTGCCTCCAATAGTGAAGATGTTCATAAGAATAGAAATTTGGGTGCTGAATTAAACAAATTCAATGCTTATTGATATTAGAACACCTGATACCCCTATGAATTTAAGTACTTCTAATGATATTCTTTTTTGGACCTTCTGCTTGTTCAATGGTACATATAGATGATATGCTCTTTACCTGCATTTATATACACTTCTGTATGTTTACAAATAGCGTTTATATAAACTTTGTATTTTAATAGAAACATATGAATGGGGAAAACAAGGATGATAATCAGCAGAAGGATCTCCAGAATACTGTATCTGTGGAGCCAAAGACAGTAGCTAACTATGTACCTAAAGCATTTATTAAATCAAAGAATTCTGCAGAACAAAAGGAAATTGAAACACCTTCATCTGAGAGTCCTGCATCTCTTGAGACAATGAGATGTAGGTATTTTGACTTTTAATTTACAGCAATATGGTATCAAAAGTTGGAGGTTAAATGAGGATTATTGCAGTAGTACAATTTTACATGTATTTCATGCTTTTAAAATAAAGAGATATCCCCTAACTCAGTGTGTACCACATAATTTAAGGAAGTGTATTAGTACATCACTAACACTTTTATAAGTTGATACAGTTATTTGACATCAGCATAACATAGAAGTGCAATATATAAGTGTTAGAAGGAATCTGGTAACTGCTAAAACAGTGCGGAGAATGCAAAAAGTGCAAGTGTGGCAAGTCATATGCCAGCAGTTAAAGTAAAATTCCAAACATCTGAGACTTACAAATACATAGGGTTGGAACAGTTAGCAGTATGGGGCTTTAGCTTACCTTTCTTTCTTTCATTCCTCATGCTGACAGTTAAGTAACTGTTTTCTAGGTGCTGAAAGAATATCAGAAGGCGATGTTACTCAAGAGCATATTTATAGTGAAAGATCACCTGGTCTTCAGGAGTCAACACCAGAGAAAAGGGAAATGTTAAACTTTGAGACAGGAATCTCTTCCAATAATTTCTGTCCGCAAAAGAAGAATATTCAAAGTATATGTCTAAATCAGTCCCCTGAGATGACTGTTAAAAAGTTGTCATTTGGAAATAAAAGTTTCTCGCCAGTTTTAACTGAAGCATCTTTGGTAAGAGTATTACTCTACAATTATTTTAACTGAAATTGTTCCATTCAGCTGCCAACTGTTCTATGCTTTTGTACATCTCCTTTCAATAATGATTTTTTTGTTAATGTGTAGCTCAGCTTAACGACATATAAAACGGTCAGTGGAAAACATGAAAAGGGATCTGTATCTGAAACATGTGATAATAATGAAGATTCAAGTTTCAGACATTGCTTTTCAGACACTCTTTCTGTTAAAGGAAAACTACAAGATATCACTAAACCTGTCACCAAAAGTAAAGAGGAGGTATGTTACTAAATCGTTTGCTCTTCAGAAGCGAGCTGCAGCTTTTCGTCTTATTTTATCTACTTTACAGATGGTGAAGTTTAAGGGAAATGCATCTTAATGTTAAACTCTGTATTACAGAGTTTACTTGTGACCTGCTTGGAAAATCTTACTAGTTCATTTTTAAGTATGTGAGATAAATTAGGGAGTTGTTTATCATATGGATACAAGGAAAGAATTGTATCCCAACATGATCAGTTATAATTAATGTCTTAAAAAATAAGAGGGAGTAAATATTTTTTTTCTTGACTTTCAATAAAAAATAAATGATTTTTCACAAACTAAGGAATTGTGACATCTCCATGGAAAAATTCCTGAGGTGAAAAAGTGCTTTCATAGTTATAGGATTAAGGTACTACTCTATATAACAACTGTCGTAGTATTGGCTAATAAATAAAAACTTCTGCATGCCTTCAGACCACTTCTTCTAAGTACTTTTTCTGGTGAAGAAAGCGCTAGTGACTCCTCTAAGAAATAATTTTGCTTGTGTCCTATTGCAAGAAACAGTCAGACCTTATTGGTCATTTGACTTCCTGCTATTACTAATTATGAATTCAGTGAAGAATTTGTTTATTCTTTCATCTAGTGAGACCTAGTAGTAATTCATGCAGTGACTTTTTTTTTCCCCCTTTACTGTTGTTGTGTTCATGTCCCTAGTTTAATGAAAAGCAACATAAATGTGGATTTCTGATGAAGGCTTCTAAAAGTACTTTAATTTGGAAGCTAATAAATTGGTGACTTTTCTTTTAGGATTGTGTACCACCATCTCCATTGTCTGCTTCCAGTGGAAGTAAAGTACAGTCTTGGAGTGTACCTTATGGCGCCATACATGAGTCAGGTACAAACATTTCATTTAAAGCAAAAGACTTTCTATGTGTTTCCGTAAAGGTTAAGAAAAATGTTTATTTGGCATAAAAATATGGCCCAACTCTTTTTTAATTTGGTTTTCTTCTATATTCCATTTTTACTCTTTTTCTCCTTTTCTCTGCTGTTTTAACTATCTCCAAAAACCCCGAAAATTTAGGTCCGCAATGCGGTTACTGTAAAGAGTTAGTTGCGCTCTTAAGAAAGAGTTAGAAGCATTCACACTGATCCTGGAAAAAAAGTGGGGATAATGGTATTGTCAGGAGAAAGAGGGCTTAGGGTGAATCTCTTTAATGAGCAAGTCTTGCATGGGTCAGAGTTCTGTGTTCCATTGAAATCCTGTTGTTCATTTACATCAAGTTCTCATAGCTACTGAACATGCCCTCCATAAAGGTAATGCTTATTCATTTTTATATAGTTCTCAAGCTTTAAAGCCAAGACACATACTCCTAGAGTTTGGATCCAAAGGGTTAATAAACTCTTCTTTATCCTTCCATGTCATTGTTCTAAATAACCCTAAAATTAATCATAGTTTTCATGTTTATTAAAGGACCGACTATACAGACATTTCTCAAACGAAGGTACCACAGTGATACAGAAAGCAATTCTGATGAAGTAGAAACAAGCAAAGAGGAGGAAAAGAAAGGAAACAGAAGAACAAAGTTACAGCCTAGAAAATTATTTAAAACAGATGATGCTGTTACTTACAGAGGTTAGTTATGGTGTGAAAGTTGACTGTAGTTGTGCAAAAGTTTAAAATAACGTAACAAAGTTTTAACAAAAAAAAATCCATAAAAAAGCATCTTACGTGTTTAAAAAAATAAAAAGAAATGCTAAGTATTTAGAGACTATATCTGTTTAAAAAGTCAGAATATTGATATGAAAATAGAAAATGGTGTCAGCCATCTAACTGGTGAAATTTAGGTATAACAAAAGCTGATCTAGGCCCTGCTGTAACTTCAGATAGGATACTTTTTCATGCTGAATTGTGACATTATCTTTTTTTTACTTCTCTTCAGTTTCTGAAAGCATATCTACTGTATCTGTAAATGATCTGTCTGTTTTGGATGGGGAAATCTGGGAACCTGGTTGTTCAACTATCAGTATATGTCAGAAGCTCCAAAAAGAATTTACTAGAAAAATTGAGGCAAGACATTTCACATACAATATTAGTTGTCTGTGTGGGTACATGTGCATATGAGTGATAGCTTGTCTTACACCACAGAATTTGCTTAAAAGGACATTAAAATAGCTATGTGTGTAGAACTTCAAGAAATGACAGAATTCAAGTTTCCTTTTATGCCTTTTTCAATTTCTTTATGTACCTAACTCACCAAGCCCCCAGATCTGTTTTATTTTTTATCCTGTCTGTTTCAAAATGAACTTATGTATGTACAGCAATGAGTGTACTGCATTTTGATTTGTTTCAAATTATCAAACTCATGAATGAAATTTATTTGCAAAAGGAAAACATAGAATTATAGAATGGTTTGGGTTGGAAGGGATCTTTAAAGATCATCTAGTAGTTCCAACCGCCCTGCCATGGGCAGGGACACCTTCCACTAGACCAGGTTGCTCAGAGCCCCGTCCAACCTGGCCTTGAACACTTCCAGGGATGGGGCATGCACAGCTTCTCTGGGCAACCTGTGCCAGTGCCTCACCGCCCTCACAGAAGAGAATTTCTTTCTTATAGCTAATCTAAATCTGCCCTATTTCAGTTTAAAGCCATTACCCCTTGTCCTGTCACTATCAGTAATGCATTTGTTCATCTAGGACGGCTGTAAGCACACATAATTCATTCCATGTTTACTTTCTCTGTTTTGAGGAAATATATTTTCCGAATAATGTACTTCTAATTAGGTTAGGTAGAATTTTATCAAAAGTATAGACCCATCTTTATGTACATTTCATTAACAGAAAGCTTTTCCTTAAAGGATAGGGAGATAATTTAAAAAAAAAAAAAAGTTTTTTTTCTCAATATGATCTGTGATACTAAGCAATTACAGTACTAAACATACTACAGGTTTTTTTCCTAAAGTGAAAACAATCTGAATTTAATGTTAAAACATCCTCATAGAGCCGCTCGCGGAAAATGGATCATTTTACTAAGCAATCATTAAGAGCTGCCCATGAGCATTTGACAACAATGAGTTACCAGCTTCATGAATGCAGGTCTGTAACAAAAGATTTAGTTTTAAACCACCCTTAAAATGCAATTAATACCTTCTAAAAGTAACTCATTTTGTTTTGGTAGGATCAGGCAGCTGGACAAATTTCATTTTGCTCTCCTTGAGGAACTTGAGAATTTTGAAAAAGATTCTCAGTCCCTGAAAAACATGGAAAAAGAATTCTCGGTTTGTATTTTAATTGCTTGATCATGGAGAAAAGTTAATTCTTATGGAATCCATAGATTATTCATATCATCTCTATCTTTAAGTTATTAATTCTGATTTTAAAAGCTTTTAGCATTTTGCTTGAAGTTGGGTCAAATTTCAGATAGTGAGTTTGAGGTGTTAGGATTGACAAATGCTATGCTCTTAGAATTTCTTGATCACCACTATATGTTTTTCTTCCTAGAATAAGCTGCTACTACTACTTTTAAGGCGCTGTTTACCCCACTTCATGAGCCTTTTTTTCCGCTGGCCCGCATTTCAGAAACAGCATGTGGGCATTTGAACCTGATTTGCTGTATGTTCTACGTCAAGCCAGTTGACATTATGGGTCTGCTACTTGCTGTAATGAAAAAAATCAGTATACAAATATTCATATAAACACAAGACTATATTTGCTTTTTTCTTTTACTCTGAAGGTATGGCTTAAATTATATGGAAAGCCTGACTAAAATGCTATGCATATTCTTTTCCATCGTTTTGAAACTGTTATGCAGAACAGATTTTTGGTGAAACTGGTTCCATGAAAATAGAACTCCTGAAATGTCTCATCCTGCCAGCTAAGCTTATGATTTTTCAAGCTTCTGTGGTGACTGAGTAACTCCTACCTATTCTGTGCTGAGTCTGTGGTTGTAGGTTATTTTATTCGTATTAGATAGCAGTCAGTTTTAGTTCAGAAAATATTAGTTCCTACTGATTATAATCTATTAATATTTTTCTTTCCAGACCTTTTGGAAAAAACATACACATACTTTTAGTACATACATGAAAAATGAGCAACAGAGGTTAGTAGGCTTCATTAATTCCTGGTGGAGATTTGTGTTGTGTTCATTTTGATGTATAAGTTAGGCCAACTACTGTTCTCTATCCAATTTCTCTCTTCGATGAAATAGAGGTAGTAGATGAGATGAGAAAATGAGATTAAAATGTTACGTTACAGGAAAAATGTAATTGTTCTCCATCTAGATTTCTCCACATACCTGCCAGACTATTCCAGTAGTAACAATGATGGTAATACTTATCCGTGCTTTTAAGTACAAATAGACTACAAGTAATGGGATGTATTCATGATGTGTGTAAAGTTCATGTGTAGCAAAGCTATTTGAAATGCCTTTTATTTCTTTAGAGTTCAGATTCTTAAAACTTCGTTTGAAAAGAACATCTACCATACTGTTGACTATGAAGAACATATTTTTACTTCAGAGGTATGATGAACTTTCGTTGCTTTCTTGTTTTTAATAATTTTTAATTGTTTAATTTTACCAACAGATATCACTGTTGACCTTTTTCCATAGAAAGTCTTTATCCTCAGCATTTTTTTAATGCCACATAAGTATTTTTGTAGTTTTTCATTGTCATAAAGTATCCTTTAATATAACAATATTCAGTGTTTTAGGGCTAGATTTCACCCATTCGAAGGTGTGTGTGCAATTATCTGGAAAACTGCTGCAAGATTTATTCTGTATTCTGTGGCTTTGTTTACCAGTGTTAATCATCCAGAAAAGAACAAATTTAAAATGCAAGTCCCTTTCCTTAGGCAGGTGGATGCATGTGCATCTGTATCTCTGTTATAAACCATTTAGGGATGTAATTGTCTTCTTGAAAATGGGTTACCAGTTGTGAGCAGAGAAGATGCATTCAGTATCTTTTTATAGATGCATCTGATGAAAGAAGACATAAAAGGACTCCAAGAGAAACTTCTTAAAGAAATGGTAAATGAAGTTATCTTGTCCTCATTTTTATTTATTGTTTAAGTATAGCTGTTTGAACAATAAATTACTAAAAACTGTAATTTCTAGTCCCCTATCAAAAATAAAAATTAGTCAGAATCCAAGTATCACTGAGATGTTATACTTCAGACATTATCTGGGTGATAAAAGCAGCAGGTAGATATGGATATACTGTTTTAGTTCTGAGGCTTAATGCGTTGAATGTTGACGTGGAAAAGTATCACATTTGATATGTTAAAAGCAGCATATACTTTGCACCAGAATTACAATACTTGAAAAAAACAAAAGGAAGATTTTATTTAAAGTGTGTGACAAATCTAATGCTTTTTGCACAGCAAGAAGAGGAACTGTGTAATGTTCGCAGAGGATTGCAGACATTGTTTCAAACAGAAGACAGAATTCTGAAGTAATATTTTCAGATACCTTCCTGAAATTCAAGGTGAATATAAACAATCTTTTATAATGTAAAATTTGACAACTTTTTTTTTTTTTTGTACACTCAAGGAAACTATTGTAATGGAAGCCTATTTTCCTTAACAACATTAAAATCTTTGTGGATAAGACTTCTCCTTTTATATGTGAGATTTGGAATTATTTTACTGAATCTGCTAAAATGCAATATGTAAATTTTTTTATTTTTAGCACATGCTATTTTTTAAGAAGTCTTTAACAATTTTTGTAGGCTATTTAACTGACTTTCAGAGAAATCACTTTGAATTTCACTTTGAATCCACGTTTTGGGTTTGTGTGTACAGAATACCCCTTCTGTCTGATCCAGAGTATAGTCAGAAGTTATTTAGGGATCAAATTGTCTGTTTTGATCTCAATCCTGTTTGTCTGTGGTATTAGACTTCAATAGGAGTTTCTAAGAGAAAACAAAACTCTAAACACTTGTGGTTGAACTACGTTGCAAATAGTTGTATTAAATATTTCAAAAATCTATTGTCTTTTTTTTTTTTACAAAATGATGTTACTACTATTTTGATTTAAATCAGTAATACATATTTTTCACATCAGTCAAACAAAACTTACTGCTGCACAAATATTTTGTGCAAGAAAACGGATAGCAAGAGGGTCTCCTATCTGTAGCTCAGAATTGCATCCTACATACTAATGCAATCTATTCCATACACTTAGAGTTCAGAAGATTTCCTAAGAAAACGGCCAGTGAGTCATAATTTACACTTCTCCTTTGTTGCCATGTATCAACTAGAAGGTTTCTTCTGAATATTTACGATGTGCAACTCCTAAGCTAATATTTCTCTGAATTTGCTTTTAAATTAGAAAAAAACTACCTTGCATTTTATAGTTGCTTAACAACCTTTTAATCTTTTTTAACTTGCTGTCCTGCATGTATGTACTGTAAACTTTTCAGGCTCAGAACAATACCTTTAATTTTTTTCATTTAGTTGTCTTTAAAAATGGGGATTCAAACCTTACAGCTGATCAGGAAGTGACAGATGTAGAGAATAACTCGTAGAATGTGCATGTCTTGGAGCTTGTCTGCATTACCCCATGCGGAGCTGCCTCTTTACCATGGAACTGCCTCCGGATGACACTCCCAGCATCTCGGGAGCCTGAGCTCACTCAGCACCACACTCACACAACTTCACAGCTTCTGGAGCAGGGCTGAAGACATGCTTGTCTGTAGCTGATGCTATGACTGCAGAGGTCTCGAGAGAATATATTAGCCAATTAGGGGGTGACAGCCCTTCACAACTTGCTTTATAGTCCTTATTTTATATTCCATTATACCTCTTATTTTGTCCTTTGTCTTTAACATACACACTTCTCTGTCATTTCTTCCATTACCCCCCTCTACCCTCTGAACTCTTCTGGTTTTCCTCAGTTTCCTTTCTATATTTCTAATACTGCTTTTATTATCGACAGAGACCTTTATTTACAGTAGTGTTCTTTGATCTAATTTTTTCTCATACGTTACTGAAACCACTCAGTCTGTATCTTTCAAATTCTTGTTTATTTTCATTCCAGCTAGTTCTGAATGAGGCTATTATATTGCTATTATTATTGTCTAATATTTTTTTAAAAGTCTAATAGATGGGCTTTCATCATTTTAAGTTGTTGTCTGCTACTTAAGTCTCATGTTGATTTGACTTCCTTCAAACCCACCTATCATTTTTTCAAAATATTTATCCAGTAGAAGTTCCCTGCTGAACCTCACCACTATCTGCATCTTTGGTGATACTTTACCAGTTCCTTTTATTAATTCTTTGTTGGCTTGCCCATGCAATCTGTCTGTCCTACAGGTACTTCATGTATATTTGATTTATCCTTCATTATTTCTGAGACTAACCATTTCCTAAAGTTTATTTTCAGAGAGAAAAAAGGCATGATTTAAAATTGAATTTTAAGGTAAAGTTAAGGTAGAAAACTCTTTGACAGAGGTCCTCAAAGAAAATGGGAAAATCTGTTGATTTCTAAATTACTTCTGTATCTTTATCCTAATACTGTTTTTAAATTAAAGAAAAAAGAAAATTCCATACTCATAGACTGTAGCCTGAACTCAGCACTCACTGAGCAAGCTACTGTAATTTAAAAGTTTGCCTCATTCAGAGCAGCGGGTAGGACCCAGAGGTGTTGGGAAAGGACCTAGGTTATTACCAACCTAAATTAATCTATGATTTTATGAAAAAGATTGCTTTTATTCTTATTGAGAATACCATCTTTAAAAAACAACTTCTTAGATCAGAAATGGATGCGATAGATTTCTATCCAGTGTGCACTGAGAGTAGAATGCAGAGTAATTGGTGTTCTTAGACTTTATTTGATGGGAAATGGTTTATTTTAAATGGAAATAGTTGTAAATGAAATATATTTCTTATGAATTAATTTTAAAAACACAAGGCTGTGTTGTCTCTGGAAACTACTGTATTGAAATTGCTACTCATCCCATCTACGTAAGTGTACTTAATGCTTTTCTAATTTCTCTGAGCCTCCTGCTTTCTGTGGGGTTTTTTTGAGCCTGTGATCACTGTCACCTCCACTAGATGGACCTCATGAGATGTTAAACTGGTCCAATTGAATTTTATCTGTATATGAAACAGTATTTTTGTCTTAACTGTACAAGGTTTAAAAAGTGCACTACAAGGCCCAAATTCTTTTCTTAAAGTGAGTCCATATTGCAAAAATAATACAACTGCTACTTTTAGTGAGGACTCATGATAAAATGGAAGTATGAAATTTTCCTGTCCACCTATCAGTCTTTACCCCAGCCCATTAACTTGTAAAAACTTTGAGCAGGTACAATCAAATTTAACAAATGTAAAATTGTGAAGCATATCATGAAGGAGTATTCACAAAGGCAAAGTTCAGCATAGGGACATGGCTTTTTTTTTTTTTCGCTTTTTTTTTTGTTTTGTTTTTAGTTTGTGGATGGAAAACCCCAGGGGTCATTCAAAGCAGACACCTAGGTGAAGTGATAGGAATTGTGCACTGCTGGCCTGTTTCTTTTTTCCGTTGGGAAGAAGCGGCACAAGAACAGCCTCCCTAAGCTAAACATGCCTTCAGGGGATGCCCTTCTAAGTTCCAGCAGTAACGGAGCACAGTATGTGGCCCAGTGAATGCGTGCAGTCTCCAAACAACTTGATAGACTTGGCCACCAGTGAGCTGACAGTAGGTAGCTGACAGTGATCATGTGTGGCTCTGAAGCAGTCACAACTTTCTGTCTCTTACCAGACCAAAGCAGAAAAAAGGCTGGGATGCTTGTGATGGAAGGACAGCTGAGAACATGGGGAAGAAGCGAAGCATATTGCTGCATAACTACAAGATGGTTAAGTTGCATTAGTCATACAGCTCATATACATTGTTTGAAATTTAAAAAGCTGCTGTAAGTTACCCTTAAAATATTTTTGTTTATTATATTTTTCGACATAATTTTAATGTGTTTTATACGGTATTTTTATTACCAGTGAAAGTATGCATCACTGCTAAACAGGAGTGTTACTTTCATGGATTATTAGCCAAGTTTGTAGTTAACAGTGGGTCACCTACTGTTCTCAAAGTAAAAATGGTTCTTCTGATGAAGAAATTTTTCTGTCCTTCCTGTTTACCCTTTCTGTATATTACACCTGGACTATCATTATATTGTTGTTTAGAATTAATAGTATTAATAATAAAATGATTGATAAATATGCTAGTATGTTAAAAGGCTAGTTATAATGTTATGTATTTCTGTGAAAGCCAGCAAGTTATAAAATTGCAATAAATAAAACAAAAAAATCTTTGGATCAAGTAATTGGGTAATTCAAGTCTTCAACTGATAGTCACCTAAGTCAAACGGTAAAAAGTTGTACAAAATCATAACTAGCTACAACGAAGCTAGTAAGCATCACTGGTCCTGGGCACCACATCTTCCATGATTTGGGAATGAATTTCTTCTAGCGCTGCCCTTACTGACATCTGTTTTAAATGTTGCACTGTATGTTCTTACCTTCCATTCTTAAATGTTAGTTTATCCAAAGGATAGCACTGTATTTATGTTATTTCATTCCCATACTGAGCAGCAGAAGAGAATTGAAAGTTAGTCTCTCCACTGTTTGCATGGATTATATTCACCATCTTGCAGGAATTTAGTAGTAGTCTATACAAACAGTTTTACATACCTATACAAACAGTTTTACATACCGTATTTTCTTTATTATTTTCACGCTTCATGGAGATCATCTCAATGAAGCTACAAGATGGAGAGTGCCTTTTTCAAGTTTTTTAACATTGAACAACTTCCTAAAAGGATAGCATTTAACTCTTGCAGAGAAATTTTTGTCTTGTGAGTGTATGTCCCATTTTTTGCTGTCTTGTCAGGCATGCTTTCCAGCTATCAGTGGTGGTTTGTTGGGTGGTTTTAGTTTTTTGTTTTAGTAGCATTTTGAGTAGAATTCTCAGATGCTTCTACATGTCAGGCATTATTAAAACATTTAGCTTTACGTTTTTCTGAACCAGCTCTATTTGCTTTGTTATTAGCATTTAGTAACGTTTTTCTTCTTACTGTCAAGAAAACATTGAAATCATTTGTTTGCTAAACATCGAAGTACATTGTTACATCTATGGTTGTCCAATTTAGTAATTTTGAATGAGAGTAACAGTGAACTTAATTGTCATTCTTTAGAGGGCCAGAACCTCAACTAGTGTAGAATGACAATCATGTTTTGCTGGTGAGGATCTGGTCCAAAACATCGATATTCCACAAGATGGAAAACCTTGGTCATCCTTCTGAAGTCTCTGTGTTGATAAAGAAGCGACATGATCTGGTGCATGATAACTGTAATCTCTTCCCTTCCCAACTGTCCCTGGGAAAAAAAGAGCTTTAGGAAACGTGTTCATTTCCTGCAATAAGTAGTCATTTAATTAAAGAACAAAAGTAACAGGAATCAAAAATGCTTGCAGCTGTGATTCTGTTAGACATTATATAAAAAAGAATGAAATTATAATACATTAAATTAGTTTTTAGAACATGAACTTAAGTGTTTTACAAACTAATTGTGGTAAGTTCAAAATGTCTTGTCAACGTAATACTGAATGACAGTGTGTCATGTCCATTTATGTCAGAGGCCTTGGAATGGTAAAGCCTGTACATGCACAACGTCTCCTTTTCCAAGATAGACTGCAAAACAGTTTAAAACAAGTGTCAAAGGAGAGTAGTAGGTTCTTTCAAGTAGCTTTACTTCAGTCTTTTTCAGCAGATCGTCCCACTCCACAGGCCATCGCTCTTCTGACTTCAGAGCGAAGTACATCTCTGGCGTTTCTTTCTGTACGTAAGTGCTGCAGAGACTTCCATCTGCAGAGTCCTTCTTTCACATAAACATCAAGGTATCCTGGTCTGAACGTTAGGGAAAGACTTATATATTCCCTGATGTGTGTTCAGCAGCAATATCAAAAAGTAAAGACAGATTCTTCTCAGAAGAAAATTTCTATGGCCTGTGAAATCTAGGAGAAATAGAGACATTTTTCAAACCACTTTGAAATGAAAAATATATATATATATATAAAATTCTGTGTTAGAGTAACAATTTTTTTTTTTTAAAAAAGTATTCATTCTGTTTAGAGGTATGGTTTTGAAGAATATTAGCAACTTAAGTCTTAATTTTCACCAACACGTTTCCACACGTATGCCATGACTGTAGTGCAGTTACAGTCCTCAGGGCCCAGTCTAACCAGTTCACAGTTATTTGGGAGTGCAAGTGCAAATATAGGTGTGGGGTTAATTTTGTTGTTTTTTCTTTTAGGAATTAAGCCACAGTTTGTCATTGGTAGAAATATTCTTTATTGTGCAGTGATCTTGTTATTTTGTAAGAGTTAAGCAATGTTGAGCTGATGCTTTGGAAAATATCAGGACATACTGTTGGTTTAATGTACAGTAGTCTTAAGAGTCTGTCTGGAATAAATACATTCTTGCTCTGTATGTTTGTTCTTTTGGCTGAGATACGTAATTAAAGTCCCAATCATTTGTAATGCTTTAGCACTAATGGTAAATTGTAAGCCTGTTTACTCTTAATATCCTGAACAAATTTCAAAATATATCATTATAATCTACTTAAACTCCCCAGGTAGCTTCAATTAGAGAAGGTATATCTCACTTTCAGACTTAAACTGCAGCCATTCCATTTTTCCCCCCCGCCCCCTGTATTTCATTCTATTAGTGCATCGATATCTTGCCATAAATACTAAGTCCTGTAATGTTAAAAGGGCCCTAACAATTGCATGAAGTATGCATAGTTCGCTAATTCCATAGAATTGTATAAATATAGCATTTAGATCAATGTACGTTGCATTTACAGCTCAAGTGTGTTTGCCTAGACCATCTTTTCATTGAATGTCCAAAGCTCAGTTAAGCTGGCACTCATTCTGAGTTCAGAAAAGCACGGAAACGTGGGCCCAGGCGCTGCTGACATGAGCCTTCCAGCATGCGAGACTGCGCACCACCTTCCTTAGTACAGTGTTGGGCAACTTATTTTAGCAGCAAGCACACCTGAGAATGCTTACAGACGTGGCAAGAGTACACTGTGCTCCCAGTAACTCCTAAAATTGTGTTTTAAGAGCAATTGGACTTGTTCAAGAGACGTAATAGAAATTGTAGGAAATAACTGGTTGCTATTTCAATTTTTCTCTAGCAAGTTTTTTTTGCAAGTAACAGTGGCTGTGGACTTAGCCTCTCTCACATTTTTTCCCACTTAGAAAAGGAAAACGAACGTTTCGTGCATGTTTGATCATAGCACCTGTCATCAGTGCTGGCACATGAAGCAAGCACTGGACTGACTAGGTTGACACTGGCCCAACCGCTCAGAGAGTGACAAGAGCCCAAACCAGTTCTCTCTCCGGACCTCTCTGCTGGACTGCCATTAAGTGGGGTTTGGGGAGTTGCACTCCTTCCAATAGCAACTGGGCCGGCATTCAAGTGATACTGAAATCTACAGGCTGAATCCATTGGAACAAATCCAATTAGAACAAATGCATTACTTACAGGCATTATGTATGTCTTGTTACAGTATGTAGAATTTTATATTTCTTAGCAGGGAAGTTGCAATGTTTTGATAATGAGGTTGCACGCTCAAGTACATTTAATTAAAAAACCTTTTTATAGTGTATTAAGTTCATCTAATTTTAAAAAATCGTATTTTTTTCTATGTTATACCCTACATTTAATTTTTTGTCGTAGCTTTTCAATCTTCGGTACAAAGAATGCAAGCTGAGTGATGTTCTGGAGAAGGTCTGGGGACTTCCTCAGCACATACTAATCAAAGAAAGAAAGAAAGAAAAAAAAAAAAGCCCAAAAAACCCAAGAAAAGCCAAGTTCTGAACAGGAAGACAAATACTTCCATTTTCTTTTAAAATAAAGCTTCCTTTGCGGATTCTTCTCCGACATCCAGCATGTAAGAGCAAAATTTACAGATTCAGGACTTGAGCAGACTGTTTTTAGCAGGCAATGGAAATAAATAGCTGGAAAACTGACCTTGTCAAATGTTTGCTTGATGCATGTACCTCCATTTCATTACTTTTGTATTCATTTAGCTCTTTCCGAATTGCTGCCTAGGAATGGAAAATAGAAGAAGGTTAACAAATAATTTTGTGTTTATAAACATTGTAAAATACCAGACTTGCAGAGCAAAACAGGAGTTTTCTGAAGGAGAAATAATAGGTATTGGGTATAGCAAAGCATACTATGCCAGTAGAGATGCTGTATTTAGATTATGTGGATTGGTGATGTGATGATACTTATCATTCAGTACGGACTGCTGACAGGGTCACTTCTGTCTAGAAGCAATTCTGACAGGAGAATAAAACCACAGTGCTTATTGTCTCACATTTAATAAGATTCCAGTTAAAATTTATTAAAGATTAAGAGAAGTTGCTGAGAAATTGATCAGCTGGTCAACTGATTTGTATGGAATTTCAGTGTGTGTCTTTTTTTTTTTTTTTTTTTTAATAAAAATTGGACTGTTTGCCTTATCACAACTTGCAAATACCAGTCCAGACTGTGTTATCACCTGTATCCATAGGATTGCACAGTCACAAGTGAAGAAAAATATTCTCTTTTGGTGCTTAATATAATGAAATTCAAGACTATAAAAATGGGAGCATTCTTGTGTTTAAATGGCAACCGAGTGTGAACTGGAACATCCAGGTATTTTCACAGAGTGGTACTTTGTAGTTTAGCTGTCTAAAATTATGAGGCTTGTACCAATGTTCATGTTTTATGTCAGAGATTTGGCTTATAAAAAAGAAAAATGAGAAAAAATAATGTATTTGTCTACTCTGAAAGAGAAGGTTTTCAGTCAGAAACTCCTGACCCTGAATTCCTGATGTATGCCATCAGTATATGCAATTGAACGCTGTCACTTTCTTTTTAGCTTACAAACCTGCTTAGTTAACAATATAAAAACAGTAAAACTAGGAAAGGCTGGATTTTAATACATACCAAGTACATATAAGGAAAATACAAAATCATCATTCCATTGATTAATATATAATGGCTTATTCACCACTTCAGTGAGCTCAGAACAGCTACTGTAGTAGAAATACATTGTTCCTTTTCTATATGAGTCCTCTAAAACTACACTTTTTACTGGGGAGACACTGGATGGACGATGAAGTGTTTGATCGCCACATCTCAGAACAAAGCAGTAAGTGTATCCGGCAATTATCCCAGCATCCCTACTTCTTCTGCTTGCTGCAGCCCTGAAACTTCAAAACTTACTCAGCAACTGTTCTATCTGGGATCATGCTGACTATTTTTCTTACTACTCAAGCACCCAAATGTGAAAGTTGAATTAGGACGTAAATCAGCTATGTGGCAGCTTTGTGATGGAACAAAAACGAGTGTTTGTTTATGCTTGTGAAAGTGTGGGATCAAGTGACTCCTTGAGCGTTCATATTTGCATGTTTGGATCGAAACTTCCAGTCTGAGGATAAGTGTTAATACTGCATTGGCTGGAAATGGTTTTGAGTTGCAGCCCTAAAGCATTAAGAAAAATTGCATCCACCTTTTTTTTGTTCTATCAGTTGATGGGCTGGGTACAAGTCTTTATAGTACTAAATAGGCATTTTTATAAATAGCATTTTTTATGACAGTATGCATTGGTCAGTGTGGTTTCAGCATAAAAAACAACGGTAACATTTACAGAGATTAAATGTCCCAGAGGTTAAATGTCTTTGCAGAATCTGATGTATCATTATAGATAAAGCAAGTAGAAAGCAGTAATATGTCATTTCAATTATGTCGGTACCTTATCTGCCGCTGATAGTCTTGTCCACGGTTTATCTGCTCGCCTGTCATAGTCCTGTGCTTTTGCCACTTCCACATAATCACTGAATCTAATCAGGATTTTTCTGTCTCTTAGTTCATCAACTGTAGGTCTCTGATTAAGCTGTATTAAATAGTTTTGTAAAAGAAAACTAGTGTTAATAACAAATATAACAATAAAATGAGCAACATTTTCTGCTTCCCATCTTAGCTTAGTGTGCATTTATGTATACAGGAAAAAAAAATGAACCCTTGGAAATTCCAGGGAAATACCCGATCCTTAGAGGATTGTGAGGAGAGTAATAATGGTTTAAATGGAGTTGTGGGCTCCGGCACAGTGGCTTTACAATGGACAAAAGAGGAAAATATTTTAACCTGGATATTGGTAAAATGCTTTTACAATACATAAAGGAATCATAATGAATTTTATTATGATCTACATATAATATATGCTGTAGGGGTTTGCTACTGCAGTCAGCGGCAGATTGTCTGTGTAAGGTTTTCAGGACTGGACCCATTGTAAGAATTTCAATTTGGCTGTAACAAGTTATTGGCATATTTGGCTCATAATTCCAGTAGGGATTCCTAGGAACAGAACAATAACTAGATCTAGTTCTGATTCTGACAATACCTTAAATGCAAAGAGAAATGTATTGTGGGAGCACATCTGGTGCTCAGCAGGGAGTCAGCTCTGCTACTGATTGCTACAAAGAATGAAGTAGTCCTTTCCTAGCAGTATAGTTGCAAAATACGCAGTGTGCAAGCAAATATCCATCTTCTGATTGAAAGTTTATATGTAAATATTCTACTAAGTCTCATGTGGCTGAGATAAGGTAGGTATTTTTATAATTCATATTATGAGATACCACTATCTCGGACACTACTGAGGAGGATGGATGTTAAGGGAGGTTTTGTGTAATAATGACCTCTGTGATTGTTTGATGTTATATTGGCTTTGCTAGTTTTCTGAAAACTAATAGAAGGTATTGCAAGATTTTACCTTTCTTGTCAGTCTCTGTTTGATTTCCCTTCTTTCTTCCTGTTCTGTTTGATCATTTCGTTCTGCGGAGAATATAAAAAAACAGATTACTTTCCTCATGAAGGAGGATCGGTAGTTTCCAAAGTTCCAGGCAACAAAAATTAAAGCATCGAAAAATTAGTAGCTGGTTCTTAGTTGCATGTGTTGTTAGTTCAGTACGTCTCTCTGGTTCTCGGTAGAACATACAGTTACCTCTCTAAGGACAACGTACTGGTGCCAATGTCAGCTTTTCCTGTGCTCTAAACTCCGGTTCCAAGGAGATTTAATAAAACAACAGCAGCCACACCAACTCTCCAATTGTATAAACTTTAGAAGGAAAATCGAAATATTCCATAGTTCATCATTATTTTTTATTCTCCACATTGCTGGAGCCATTCATTGCTGTAGATGCTGACAAGACTTATTGCGGCAGCTCCAGGGAAACCGTGTTCTTTCCTGTATAACCTTATTCTCGGGCTACATCTTTAGATGGTCATGCTAGCACAAGTTATTTTTCACTCGCATGCTTTTTTTCTCTACTATTCAGGATATGCCACTGACATTAGAACCTCTTTATCCTCACGGGGTTTTCTTTTGTAGCGTTCCATTCTGACCTAAGCCAGCTTGCTTTTGTGTGTTGTGCCTATTAACATTCAAGCCGTGATAACTCCTACACACTGGGTCTAAAAATAGACTAGAGTGCTGTAACACTGTGTGAAATATATCCTTTGCCTTAGGAAACGAGTTAATGGCGTTTCTATTTCTAGTACTATCTGTTACTAATTTAAGGCATGACCTGAACAAAGCTGAAGACCTAAAGAAAAATATTTATCCATTCTGGGATTCTCTATGTACTACTGTGAAGTTTATTATACCACTTGCATTAGGTATTTCCAGTGTTAAAGCACACGTGATTTTTAATATGCCTCGAAAAAACACTAGCACTGCAGATGAGTTTCCAAAATGGTATTTTTAGTAATGAAGTAGTCTTCTCCTTTATTTTTACGCTCATTAGATTACACTGAAATGCAATCATAAGTATCTATTTAAAACAACATAGTAGTGCATAGATACAACTGGATATAGTAGAAATGTAAATCAGATGAATCTAAAATGCTATAATTTGCTATATTACAATTCAGTAGCAAGGCACACAAATTTAAAAGAGAATAGGACAGCTAAAATTAGTGCTCCGTCAGGGATGAGCAGCTATTTGGTCTGGAATGTTTAAAAAGAGAACAGGCTTTAAAAAGTAGAGTGTATTCTAAGATGTAGAGATACCTGCAAGAAGTTACTAATATGCCTCATTCAGTTTTAATTCACCCCTTTTAGAGTAGGTATTCCTATCTATATATTTTTATTAAAAGAAGAGAGTTTTCTGTGGCATAGTGCCTTTTTAAGATATGACTGTGATATGCATGGAGAGGATTCCTAAAGAAAAAACCACAAATACACATTCTGATCAAAAAATGCTTTTCCAAGTATACTGAAAAAGGTATAGTGATCCAGTTCTATGGAGACATTCACTCAGGTTCAGTGCTTATTCCCAGCTTCAAGAAATCAAGTAAATAGTTCTTTTAGAAAAAAATAAGATGTGATAGGAAATGCTAGTGAGGGCATTATAAAACTCAGGCATTATTAGAGAGACAAACCAGAGAAGTTTTTCCCAGCAACATCACTCAGCCTACACGTAGATCCATTGACTAGTGCGGGCTGGTTTTATAAATCTCAGTAGAGAGACGCTCCCAATTTTGAAGTGGGATGTGCAGTATACTGTGATTCACTTTGCTGCTCTGTGAATTATTCAGGGAACTCTTTAGGTGTGTGTGACACTAAAACAGTTCCTGGTGTTAAGAATGAATTGTACAGATTGTACAGTGTGATTTAAGAGACGCTGCCTTCTTCAGTGTGCAAGTCAGCTTTCTGTTGAATACAGGAAGAACACCTGAACACCAGGGTCGTGATTTTAGTTCATATGCTTTTCATGCTTTGTGGTAAACCAGCAGCGTTTCTATAGTTGAAGTAAAGGACTTAAAAGATCAATAAAATTGTAAGAAAGTGATGGCTTTAAGTTTGCTTTTTAAGAATTACTTTTATCTCAGAAACATCTCCCTAAGGGAGAGAAGAAGTCACTATTTTTAATCTTACTACGATTTGTTTTAAAATAACATAGAAGTTGCACTTAGGCACTTGCAGTATGCTTCTCATTTTGGCAGAGTTCTACAAATGTGAATTACTAGTCCGTAAAACAGCTTTGGGGTTAGCACTTCTTCTATTAGCTACATACAATAGTATGTATTAGGAACTTCAAAGGTGTTAGGAAACCTAGGGTGCAACTGTACAAACCCTTACAGCCTGGAGGAGGTTGTAGTGATTTCACTGAAGGGCGTTTATGCTGCTACAGCGCTGTATGTCAGACCCAGTCCAGGTGTTTTTAAAGTCCGTAACAAGAATGTCGATATCCCTATTAATAAAGGGAGACTTTACTAATTTCCAAACGCACTCAAAACTGAGACTGGAGTTGTTGCATCTGTCCAGCCTTTTAAGATGACAACTGGCACAGCTAAGTGATGGCCTTAGCTCTTTACGAGATGCCTAGCTTTTTATATAATGGAAGAGGTAAATAAGATAGAAGTGGTTCTGATCTCAGCTGAACCTGTATAAAGCCTGAGCAACTGAACTGAAGTCAATGAATTTGCTCCATGCTGGGAGCTCTTTAAATGAGATACAAATCTAGACCAGTATGTTTAGCTGGCATTCAGGAAATATCTTTAATTCTGCTTTATCTTCTTTCTGCTTTATCTCTCTCTAAGCTCATTATATGAATGTATTCAAACTTCTTTATTATTAAAGCTGGTCAGTTTAACCCAGATTAAGGATGTAACCAGCACACTTCAAAAAGTAAACATAAAAGAACAGATTTTTTCAGTAGAGATCAGCTCTTCCTTAGCCAGGAAAAAAACCCAAAGAAATCGATTTTCAGAGATCTTATGTACTGACTCTTGAAAATCTGGCCCCGCATATTTCAGAATCTTGGGCTACTGCTTTTTCTTGTCTCTTGTGGTAGATGACAGGTGAAGTTAGGCCAAGTTCATCCATTCACATTTGCAAAGAATGTACCCTTTTTCTCATTTAGCTATGCACGTGTTAGATACATCTAATTTTACCGTGTGTGACGTACGCATTGGAACAGTACTGAAAATACCAGTAAATATAAGTTGACTGTGGAATTCCTTCGTGTTAAAACTGAAATGAAATCCCCAATAACTCCAATGGCAAGAGCATAAAGTTTTTTCTATGAACTACTAAGAAAGTTCTGAGACATTAAATTTTAGGTAACAAAATGTAGATAACTTTTTTCCTAGAGAATTACAATCACATTGATAATTAAATGTGAATTAAATAGCATAGGCAACATTGCTTGTATGACATAAACTATTGTTCACATCATTCTGGTTTTTGTCTTTCGAGACTAAATAGACCATGAAAATAACAGAAGCAATATACTTTTCCTTCAAGCAGATGGCCTCCCCTTTTCTCCTGTCTGAGACCTGTAATGGAGACAATTTCAGAGCTCGCTCTCACCTTCCCCTAACTTAGAGGATTCACAGCACTTGTAAGGAAAGGGATTATGTTCATCACTTGTTTGATCCCCAGGTCAGAACACCAATCTTTAGGAAAAAAAAGTTGCAAGTTTCTGCCTTGTGTTTATTTGAGAGATGTTGAGAACACTCCCCAGTGGCAGCATCTATAACAGGCCTGGAACTGTCCCTCTAATAACTCTAGGATCTTGGAATGATCTTTCTTTGACTTGTCTTTGGGAAGATCTCTAATGATATGAACAAACGTACTCGCTAGGAGAGTCACACCTCTGCAATGATGCTTTCTCCATTCCACTTTAGCCTTGGTGGTATTCAGCATACGGTTTGCCGTGACAGTCCACGCCTTGAAAAATGTCAGTCCAATTCTCATTGCACTCTGTGACACTAAGATTGTATTCCCCATCCATAACAGTGCCATCAGAATGAAAATGATTTGAAAGCCTAAATTTGAACAAGTCATTCTTTGCTGTACTAAACTGCATGCCTTTATCAAGTTGTGAATTCTGATTCCTTCAGTATTTAAAACCCAGGACCTGTGAACAATTAGAACTTTTAGGTACAGAAAATAATCCCAGTGAATGAATTTGTCTATTTAAAAATAATACGTTCTAGAAATGCAGTCACTGGTTTCAACAAACACATAGAAAATACTTTAGGAAAAAAATACTCACGTTTAAGTATATTTCTTCTTTCTAGCTCCTCAACAGCAGGTCTTTGGCTGAGTCGCCTGCGGAAAAACACCAAAATCACATTTTGTACCATGCCTGTTCTTTGGAAAGTCTGCAGTATTCTGAGTTCTGTTTGGTGTTTTCCTCAGGGAGGGGACTACACAATCCCTCTCCAGGACTCGGGAAGAAAAAAATACAAGAATCCTGGCACCAGAATGCTTTCTTATATTATTTTTCCCAAATGTCAGCAATGCAGGTAGAAGTTCTCCTCTAGTTTGTTCTGCTGTCAGTGAAACGCTTCCTCAGAACGTGCATCCTTTTCACCATACTTTCCAGACAGTCACTTGGAACCAGTGCTCTCCAACAGTTAAATTCACTCTTGAAGGGGTATTTAAGGTGGTTATCAAATGAGTTTCACAGTCATCTTCTGTAGCTATCACTGCCTCTACCTTTTAATCTCATGTAGCAGCAGGCTTCCTTTTTTCTAGTAACACCAGTGGTGCATCCTGACAAAATGCAGACTTGCCAGAAATAAAGCTTGCCTGTGGTTTCCCGACTACACATCTAACAGACCAATCCAGCAGCTCTCCTCCTGCCTGCTGAATAAAATTCGTGTGCTGCTCACAGCCTCATGCTGTCTGAACGGAGTGTCTTATGCAGTTTCACCTCCCCTTTTCAGTAGTGCTGCTTCAGGATTGAGTCTTCAAATCATATGACCAGTGCCATAGCGATTTTATTCTGCATACTAAATGAGACTTCCCCACGAGACACTGCTAATATCTGCAGAGAATCTCAGGTAATTGAACCCCTCCCCTAGGCAGACACACACACATGCTGCATTTGCTAGCTTTCAAGTAATAATCCAGCAAGCAGATCGGAAAGAGTTTATGATGCTTTCTGGCCTGCATTCTGGCAACGTTAAGGATTCTCATCGTCTCCTCTCCAGCAGATGTTGCCAAGCCGGAGATAAAGTTACAGAGACAAAGAAATACTCAGAGCACGGACCACACTGCAAACAACTGCTGCAGTAGTTATCCCTCTACTGTGTATAGGAAATAAAGGAATTACTATGAAGTGATGGTATTACAAGATCTACATTTTATCAAATATACAAGAGATGAAAAAAAAAAAAGTAACTCTTAACAGACTGTAGAAGAACTGGTAAAAGTACCTGATTCTAATTTGTCCTTGTTTTGTAAGCCTTACCAAATACATCTTAAAAATCAACTCTGTATTCATATGTTATCACACCAACAGCCCAAAATATGAATGCAACTCCTTATCCTTTTTTAATTCATTTGCCTGAGATCACTGGGAAAGCTCTCATCTTTGGCCACAGGAAGCCATCACAACTACTATACCAGATTCACACCAACAGAAAACTCAGACGATGAGCTCTTGTGCTTAGAAACACCTACAGCCTAACTCTTGTTCTTCCTACCTAACATTTTGTATCACCTAAAGTTTTTCTCCTGGTCTCTGGATCTCCCTTTGGAGCAATGAGTCAGGTAGTCCAGCAGTGGAAGTCACAATAACCCAAACTGAAACAGGAATGATGCTGAAATGCCCTACTAAAGGCTTTAAACGTGTATTTTTAATTCCTGTTACCCTTGGACTCCTCCTTCCTCACTCATTTCCCTGTATGTCTCAGAAGTGATACAACTGGCTAGGTTTTGTTTGAAAGAGATTAATGTGCATTTTATAACATAAATCAGGGAAGAATGACTTACTCGGAGAGCTTATCAGCAAATGAAAGGTCCACCCGACCTGCTGCTCACATGCCTCTCTCTCCAGCCATTCTTAATTACAGCCCTTCCATGCGAGATTTATAGATTCTCCCAGATCTGTACATTAGATTTGAGAGGCCCCTTTTAAACGGGGGGATTACAAGCCTAACAGAAATTATTAAAGCAGTATGAGAATGCATATGTATATGAATGCTCGGTGTATTTTTTTATATATATAGTTACAATATGTACGATGGTTAATTATTTAAAACCCTGTTTCCCTTTTGGCTTTGATAAATACATGGTAGGTGCCCAGAGACAACAACATATTTCTGTGCACACCCTCAGCTTTACCCGCAACAGAGGGAAAAGGTGCAGATATACGTAGGCATTTATACATATGAGAGCACATTGCATTTTTTCCCCTGAGTTTTTCAGAGAGATGAACCACACTTCCAAGATTTTTGTCATTGTCACGAAACTAGATGTGGTCTTTTCTTCAAAATAAAATTGTAACAGGATTTCGGGAAGCTGGGGATAGAGTGAAAACACCAAATACAGCAAGAGTTATGATCAAAGGAGGAGAAGCGGCAACGCTGCTGACACTGTTGCTACCAAGGTGTAGGGACATTTTGTTTCTATTGGTTTTGCTGTTCAGGGGAAGCCTCTCCCTGCCCAGAAACCCCTTCCATTTGCTCTCTCCGTTCGCTTTCTCTGCCGAGAGCTGCGCTGCACGGTGGCTGGGCTCCAGGCGAAGGGGAAACGTGGCGAGCCGGGGAAGGCAAAGGCCTCCCGACGCCCCACCAAGGGCTGCTGGCTGCGCGGAGGGGAAGCAGCGGCGAGCGGGGCCCGGGCGGGCGGGCGAGGGCCGGGGGGCCACGCGTCTCTGCTGAGCTGCGCTGGGGTAACTGGGCCGAGAGGCCCGTTCTGCAGTGGGGCCTTCACTGTGTCCGGAGAGGAGCGTGCCCGCTCGCAGAGCGCGCTGCCTTGCCCGATCGTCCGTCAGAGCAAGAAACCAGTTGCTGCTGCAGGCATTTACTGTGCGAGCAGAGCCCGTCCTGCCTGAGTTGCTCAGCTGCTTTCAGAGCACGGAGGAGGGTGCTTCATCCCCCCAGACGGGTCTGAGCAGCCCCAGCTGCACTTTGTTTCCTCAGAAGGGGACTCGCAGTCCCCCTTCATAACCACCATCTTCCCTCAAAACTCGCCTGCAGCCAGGCTTGGAGTGAGGTAGGGACAAACAAGTTTCCGAGGACTCCCATCAGGTCAGCGGCTCAGCGTAGCACAGGGGAAGCTGCAGGTTACCCCCGCCAAAAATGCACGTCCCTCTTGAAGGGAGTTTTTAAGTAAGAAACTGTTCAAGATAATTCTGTGCCTCTGCTTAGGTGAGCTGTTCTCTGGGCACTGTTGGGCTCCGCGTGCTCTCCTGAGCAACAAGTGCTCTATTTTGGATATTTATTTCATATTTTTCTCTGAAGCTGTTAAAATATGAAATCCTGCCTCTGACAGAACCAGAAAACACCCCCTGCACCTTGAGCTCGGTGCGTTTCCTCAGAAGGTGGACGCTGGGCCCTGTGGAGAGGCAGCGCCATGGCCTTGGAAACAGCGCCGTGCCGCAGGGAAGCCTGGCCTGGGGAAATGGCGGTCGGCCCTCCTCACACCCTTGTTGGGGGGCACAGGCCAGGAAGCAGGGACTGAGAGACTAAGGCTCTAGGGAGCGGCTGCTCAAATCTCCTGTGTTTAAAGGAAACAAATTCCAGCTGAATATTGGTTATCAGCAGACTGCATCGCAGCAGGGGAGCTCGTGCGTGATGCCAAAGAATGAAGCAGGCACCTACCATGAAGGAGCCTTTCTGAAGGCTAAAAACTGAACCCGCAGTGGACAGTAGATGATCTCCAGAACCTTTACACAAAAAGGATTTTGAATTACAGAGGCACAGGCCATTTTGAAGCAAAGTAGAGTCCTTGCTCGTTTCCTGTGGGTTCATCAGCAAAGTACTTGCACCTGGGAGCAGGCAGCTGCAGGGCTCCACCCTGGGGCCAGTCTGCATCTGGCCTGGGTGCCACGCTGCTCTGCTGCTCGGAGCTGTTTGAAGGTGTGAGGCGGATATCAAACTCCAGCACTGCTGCAGTGTGGACATGGACATGTGAGTCTTGTGTTTTCTGCTTCTGTTGTTTTTTCACCTGGCGACTTGTATCCCCCGTGGGACTCGCCTCAGCGAGGTGGCTGTAAGTTCCGCTGGGAGCACTAATGTAGTGCACCACTTGTGTTGTGTTGCAGTAATGGTTTCTTTTCAGTTGGTTTAAATTCAGGTATCTAGTTCTTGCTTTTGGGAAAAGCATCCAATTAATGCTCTTGTGTTCTTGGATGATATTAAAATGTAGTCTTGTGCATTTTTGCACTGTCTGCTGAGGCAGGAGTGCTCCCTCTGAGCACCTCTGCAGGGCCAGCCGCTGTTGGAAGGGTCTTGAAACTTTCTTGAAAACTCTAAAGTAACTCACAGGCAAGTCCTGTCTCTGTCCGGATTCCCCGTGGTGTAAATGTATGGACCGTCATTGATGGTGCCATGGTCTCACGTTAAGAGTACGCACTCCAGGAATTTGCTTCCCCATTAGCTTAAACCAAGGTGTGCCAAGAGCAGAAGTAAGCAGAGCTGAACCTGCTGCGCCTCAGTCAAGGTGACTGCAGCGATGTCAGGGAAACTGAGCAGAACTGGAGGCACCAATGTCACTTCCCTGTAAATGACGTTTGGATAGAGTTCAGACAGAGTTTGCTGTATATATGTTAGTGATGCTCCAAGTTTGGATAGAGACAAAAAGCTGAGTATTTTATCATAATGCTAAAGCGGTCACCAGAAGTTGCGGGGCGGGGGGGGGGGGGGGGGGGTGGATGACAGGACATGACGCACAACACTACGCTGACAGCTGTTTCTTAAGTTCAGAAAACTAACAAAGTTTATGTGTTGTTGTTCTGTGCAAAGGGAGCATAAACCTTCAAGCACTGGATGTTCTTCAGATGTTTGAAGTTTGGGGAGCTTTCTGGGGGCATTTTCACATTACCTTTAGAATGTTTTCTTTGGTAGCTTGGGGTTGGAAAGAAATTTATAAATGCTTATATTATAAATTTATATATTTCCATCTCTCAGAAGCCAAAGACTTTGCCTGCTCCCATGTCCTCTGCAGTGTTACTCCTGAGGGTGAGAGGAGCAGGTCATTGCAGGTTAGCTCAGTCGCCTGCGGTTCGCCCCGAGCACACCCTGCAGGTACAGCCATGTGCACTCTTGGTCTCAAAGTACCGTGGGTGCTGAGAGTCTGCACGTGGCCTCAAGATACTTGTTTTCTCCATGCAATGTGCCCATGGGAACCTAGTGACGTTCATGAGTGCTCCATGCTGGCTCCGAGAGGGCAATAAATCTACACGTGTCTGGCCGTTTCTCTTGGGGGTACATGTGCGGTGTATAATTGTAGCAAAACAGGCTGCCTGGGGAGATAACAAGGGCTGCCCCAGCCAGCCTGATGGGTGGGGAAGTCTCTGTCGGCTGGTCTGGTGGAGTGGCCTGCAGCCCTCCGCCACAGGAATCCAGTTTGCGGTCCTGCTAACTAACCTGTTTGACACATGCACGAGTGCAGACACTGGAGGTGGCTTCAAGGGGAAAACCGCTAATTGCTTGTCCCCTCTGGAGCAAGGGCACATGTTCATGAGCCCAGTGACTCTCACAGGTGCCTGTGACTGCTCATCAGTAGATCAATATTTACTTCACATAGTCAGATTGTCTCATTCACATTCAAGGGTATTAATGCCTTGGGACCAGCATTACACCAAGGTTGATGGTATTGGACTGTTACAGGTGACTCTGAATCCTCAGCAACCTGAGGATTTGCATGTCACTAGGATCCCAGGGTCTGCTATCAGATGGGCAATGCATTAATACATCCTACAAGCAGGAGACAGTGCCAAGTTCTCTGTCCTCATAGTTAACCTTAGCAGTGTCTGCTTTGTCCATTGTGGGAACTGCATCTCAGAAAAGCCACAGCAAGCTGTGGGCTTACAGGTGTGGGCACCAAATAGCTGATGAGAGACAAATTGGGAATGGGTGCAGCCCACCTGTATGCATATGGGGCTATGCTGACTTCCCACACCTTGGGCAGTCCTTCCTTTCTAGCTCCTCTTACTAGTCTGCAGTCTCACCTGCCAGGCAGACCCTAGCAAGTGTTCAGTAGAATCCAGTGCAAAAAAGCTCATGTTCTTGGTTCACGGGGTTTCTTATCTGTCCCCCAAATGTGTTCCTTTGTTTCACAAATATATTATTACACAGAGTCTGTTGCACAGTAGCTGTATATATGACTGTCATAAAACTGGACTTCTTTTGGATTTGTAGCTGAAGCCAAAAGACATACTTTGAAATCCTTTTTCTGCTCTTCCTTAGTTAGATCCATGTGATTCTGATAATCTTCTACAAAGGGAGGGGTAGGCTGGGTAGACTTGGACAAGTGTGTGTGCCCGTGGACTCTGGACTGACAAGTGAGCAATCAATCCAGCCTTCAGTAAGTGAGCTGCAGCCAGCAGCAGCTGCATGGATTGGCTCTTGTGACAGGTAGTTTGCAGACAGATTTGGGAAGGGGGGTGGTGGGGAGGATCCCTCTCACAGGAGAGCTCCAGCCTAGAAAAAGGGAGGAGAAATGGGAGTGCCCTGTGCTGGCTCCTTATAAAGCAGCTTCTGTCTGCTGCCCATCAGGAGGCAAAGACTCTGCCTCTGAAATTGGCATCTCTATTACCAGAACATCGTGTTCAATTCAACAAGAAGTTTATTTTCACCCTTCCCATAAGTAGCTGTGAAGAGGATGTGTGCCAGGGCTTTGAGTCACCCACACGCTGCACTGTGGCAGTGCAATACTGTTTGCAATGTACAATTATGGGTAGTAGTATAAATCCTTGGTAGGAGGGACTTGCCTTTTACAGTCTGTACAGAATTAGAAGGCAGACACTGAGACACAAACTTGTTTTTACCCCAAGGTAATTCTGGAGCATGTAAAAAGTGGTAGCTGAGTGACATGCCAGCATTTCCCGTAACAGGATAAGAGTAGTTGCTGCAATTCTCTGATAGGAGACTAAAGAGCAGTATGAAAAGGGTGCATTGGTGTGGTAGATTCTGCGAGTTGCATGCAAAAAATTCACTGCTTTAAAATTGCCCAATATTTGTGTCTATGTTCCTTCATAAACTATTGTTTGCATCCAAATAAGAAAACTGCCTTTGGGTGTCCAGTAGAAGATACCGGATAAATGCAGAGGCTGTGTATGTTCCCTTAATTACATATCTTACTCATTTGTCTGGCTTTTAGTTCTGTCTGGCTTTTCAAGGCTGCAGATCAGAGAAAGTTCAGTTAATTATGTTGTCACTCATCTCCCAGGCAATTACACTTGTCCATCATTATAATTTCTATGATAGAAGCCCTGCAATGAGGAGTTCAGATTTCGGTTGAAATAAAAACTACATACTTGCCCAGTGTGACCCTTGTATCATAACCCACTGTCCCCGAATGACCTACATCTTTGTGACAGGGTTGCTATTGCATAGGGTTACTTAGTGATAAGCACTGAATGGGCTGAATACACCAACAGAGACAGCATCTAATTATGTGAGAGGATTCAGATGGAGAAAGCTTTATGGTAATAACCACCTGTGAAAGCCCTGCTGCATTTGACCTTTGGTTTCATAGTTTTCTCAGTGTGTGAGGAAGAAAGGCCAGACACAGCTGGAGAGCAGAGCCTGTCTCTCAGTTCAAAGGCCTGCTGCAAAGTTCAGTGAATCATAGAATCATCTAGGTTGGAAAAGACCTTTAAGATCATCCAGTCCAACCATTAACCTACACTACCAAGCCCACTCTAGACTAATCAAGGGTAGACCAGACTAAACCATATCCCGAAGTGCCACATCTACCCGTTTTTTAAACGCCTCCAGGGATGGTGACTCCACCACCTCTCTGGGCAGCCTGTTCCAATGCCTGACCACCCTTTCCGTAAAGAAATTTTTCCTAATTTCCAGTCTAAACCTCCCCTGGCGCAGCTTAAGCCCATTTCCTCTTGTCCTATCGCTAGCTACTTGGGAGAAGAGACCAACACCCACCTCACTACAACCTCCTTTCAGGTAGTTGTAGAGAGCGATAAGGTCTCCCCTCAGCCTCCTCTTTTCCAGGCTAAACAACCCCAGTTCCCTCAGCCGCTCCTCATAAGACTTGTTCTCCAGACCCTTCACCAGCTTCGTTGCCCGCCTCTGAACACGCTCCAGCACCTCAATGTCTTTCTTGTAGTGAGGGGCCCAAAACTGGACACAGTATTCCAGGTGCGGCCTCACCAGCGCCGAGTACAGGGGGACAATCACCTCCCTGCTCCTGCTGGCCACAGCATTCCTGATACAAGCCAGGATGCTGTTGGCCTTCTTGGCCACCTGGGCACACTGCTGGCTCATGTTCAGCCGGCTATCTACTAACACCCCCAGGTCCTTTTCTGCCAGGCAGCTTTCCAGCCACTCCTCCCCAAGCCTGTAGCGTTGCATGGGGTTGTTGTGACCGAAGTGCAGGACCCGGCACTTGGCCTTGTTGAACCTCATACAGTTGGCCACGGCCCATCGATCCAGTCTGTCCAGGTCCCTCTGCAGGGCCATCCTACCCTCCAGCAGATCGACACTCCCACCCAATTTGGTGTCGTCTGCAAACTTACTGAGGGTGCACTCGATCCCCTCATCCAGATCATTGATAAAGATATTGAACAAGACTGGCCCTAAAACAGAGCCCTGGGGAACACCGCTCGTGACCGGCCGCCAACTGGACTTAACACCATTTATCACTACTCTCTGGGCTCGGCCACCCAACCAGTTCTTTACCCAGCGAAGAGTATGCCTGTCTAAGCCGTGAGCTGCCAGCTTCCCGAGGAGGATATTATGCTAGACGATGCTGAGTTTCCTTCCACCACCTTCAGGAGGCTTTTGCTTTCATACCTCTCTCAACATGCAGTTAAGGACTCTTGGACGATGTTGTGGCACATCCCAGGATCAGCGTGACATAAGGGGTTTAGTTTTCAGTTGAGCTATTAGCTAATGTACAAGAACTAACACACCTACATTAGGGTGTAAATGTAATAGCTGCTTATTTCAGAACAGGAGCTTTCTCCTCTCCCTTCCGTCTGCTCCCCCACTCTGGTTTAACAGAGCTGCTAGATAGTGGATCTGTCCTGTTTGTAATAGAATTACAATACTTAGTCATTAGGGTGACAAAGGTACAACTCATTATTCAGCCAAAGACATGCTCCAAGTTTGTAGTCTGAGTGTTTCTTTTGGTAGCAATATCAGCATGAGCAGCACTACCACTTGCTCTTGCTTCTGCTTTGCCTTGCAGCAGGGCAAGGAACCAGTTTGGGGAATACATTCAAGCTGAAAATAGCTCAGTGAGAAAAACCACTGAAAGAATACACTCTTCAAATGACAGTGCAAGTGGTGCAGACTCCCAGTGCAACTCCTCTGCTGAAGGCTGATGAGGGCTCAAGGCTGTGTATTAAAATGTACATTGCAGGGTCTTCCAACTGAAACCACACGCTGGTTATGATCTAGGTCACACTGTGCAGGTCACTGAAAATAGTGAATAATGTTTCATTGCAAAGCAATAGATTTTTTTCTTTCTTTTTTTCTTTTTTTCTCTGAAGCAGGAGTAAAACTCTGGAGCCCTGTGTTCCCACAGCAAAAAAAAAAAAAAAAAGCGCTGTTACATATCTCAGATTTGAAGAAACTGAGAACATTGTGGGTTTGATGCTTCCAGACAAGCAAACAAAAGGAATTATATAAATCCCAGGGTTTTAGTTCTATCCCATTATGTATGTATTACCATTATATTATTTTAAATAAAGACATCTGCCACTGCTGAAGTGATACTACAATCAACTCTGATAGCAACTGCTTGAGCAACAGTAGGGAGTCTGCAAGTCAATCACTCATAGACCAGAAGCAAATCTTAGCCCTGTGGTGGGGACTGCCACTTTACTGAGGATTTCCAAAACTCCTAGTGGAACAGCTGCATACTCCTGGGTGCTTAATGGGTAATGATATGTACAAAAATAAAAAAGAAGTTAGGTTTTAACTTCACTGTATAAATGATGCCTAATGCTTGTTCTTGATCTCCTCTAGAGAGACTGAGGCTGGGTTGCCAGCCACCCTTGAGCCCTGTTAGAAATGAAGTGTCTGTAGGCTCGTGACTCAACTTCAGGAATGCAATTTCAGCCACCGCAGTCAGAGGGAACAGGGACAGGAGGACAGAAAGACATGTCAGTTTGGACTGTAGCATCAGCTACATTTCAGAGTCCATCAAGTAGAGATACTGTACATGGATGGAAGTGTCCCAAAATGTCCTGAATTCAGCTAGGATGCTCACTGTTGCACAGCTAGCGTTAAGATCCTGCAATACTGTCCACTTAACCTATAAACAGTTGCCCCTACCAACAAATGCCACTGCAATGTACAGCTGTGGGATTTGGGTCACTGGAAGAAACCACAGCTGGATTTGCAGAGAGCAGACAAATATTGGTATGCATAGTTTGTCAGCCTGCGTCTGCTGACTTCATATAAATTCTCCTCCGCCCCCTCATTTAATGCAAAATTATTTGAGAATGGCCATTCTTGCCATGGATACAAGCTGCGGAGAATATCCCCATGGTCTCTCCAGAGCAATGTGAGCTCTGGAGAATGTACTTCTCTGTTCCCTGTAACCTGTATTTGTATATAAAGGATGCTTTGCCAATCTGCAAAGTCTGTGAAGTGACAAACATCTGCAGGCATGTTTGCCGTTGCAAGACGTTGCATAAAGCAACAGCAAGGATTTACCCCAGAGCTGGTGGTATCAAGCCTACTAACCCGGCAGCTTCAAACCCTAACGGGAGAGGGCATGCCATTGCACTTTCCAAACTGGTTGTAATGTCAGGCTTTACACCAAGGGATAGCTTTCTCAATCACTGAAGTAAATCAAGGAAAATGCAGTGCTCCCTTGGCTTTCTATAATCCCTAAAGAAAAACCTAAATGATGGTGATTCCTAAAGTTGCAAATGCTTCTGGGATAGACAGTCCCTGCTGGGACCATATGTATGACTGCACACCTGCTATCCAATTGCAGGAATCTCTCTGGGAGCACTCTCCCTGGCAACGCAAGTACTTTCTAGTTCTCTCCTGTCACTCACCCACACAGCATCTCCAAAAGGATGGGGTATCCCTGCCTTCAGATAGCATATCACCATCTGTTGTACTATTTTCTGTTTCTCTCGTGCACGCTATTGTTAGCCCAGCATTTTTCAGCACAGAGCTAGACCAACAGCTTGCCCTCGTGCTGTCATTAACCAAGTCTGGCCAGGGCCACACAGCCTTTGCCACAGCATGTTCTGAATGCTGCTGCTTTACTGCATTCCCATTTATTTTATTTTAATCCTGTGCTTTCTTCAAAATTTCTCTTGAGTTTATCTGTTGCTATTTCAATGCAAAGAGTGTTCCCACTATCAGCATGCAGAGTGAAATGAGAAATTCCACTGACAACTCCAAGATGTGGCCCAAGCGCTCTGTAGGAGTGCAAGTCCCCTGGTCGCAATGACAGGAACAATTGTCTATTTTGTAGTTATTTCACCAGCAGATCTCATGGTGCTCTACAAAGCTGGTCTATATGGTTATCTCTATTGTACAGAATAGGAAAATGTGGCATAGTGTCTCTTGTCTGGAAAACGAGACTTGCAGACCCTCCAGGGATTTATGCACTTCGCGCTGCAAATGGTATTTTAGTGATTGTTTTTCTTTGGTTTTAAATTGGGTTGTGTGAGAAGTATGACTTGTCACTTGGTGCCCCAAAACATGACACTGAGCATGACAGGCTAACTTACATGAAAATGCAGAGAGAATTTGAATTTTAAAATGTCATCCTCATATCCTGTCTGCTCTTCCCCAGAGCTTTTTGGGACCCTCCTTAGTTCCGTTTAGGATCCTGTGTTTAGTTATGGTGGTGTAAATCCAAATAGAACTTGCTGGCAAATTTCAGTCAGGACAGAAAATTCTGAGCTTTTGAAATCTGGGTTCCTCAACTGAATGAAATGTAAGAATTTAATGATATAACATTTCCTATTTGACCTGAGAATTTAGTTTTGACGTTACTGCTGTGATTTGTTGTGGTACAACATACGCTGTCTTTTACTGTCAAAGTGCAAGGCTGCGACAGAAAACCTTTGTGAGGTCTCCATGTTACTGGGAAAGGATTCGACTTTACCACATCTGTGTCTCCTTAGAGTTGCTTTCTGTCTGCTGCCTGACTGCTAGGATAGGGGGACGCTAAGCAGAGCAATGTAAGGTGGCGGTGACTTTACCAAAGCTAGAACAGGCCTTGTCTTTGCAAATGACCTCCATCATACCCTGGTTTTACAGGCTTTTGTAGTGTGGGTTTTTTTCATTGCAGCTGATGCACAGCAAGTAACGGGTAATGCTGCATTTGAGAGCTGGGCCTCTGGTCCACCAGAAAGTCCCTGCTAACCCTGAGCTTCCTGCTCCAATCATCCTTGTAGACCTAAGCTTGGTATTTCCACACACCTATCATTCTCTGTTATCTTCTTCCTTTATCTTTTTGCAGCCTGTTTACAACATATCTTTAAACTTAATTCAGTGATGCATATACATATAACTTTCCTTACCGCATTAGTACTGGTTTGTTTAACCTTTTCTTAAGAAGGAGGATTTTCCCCTGCTGGGTGGTATTTGGAAGTATTGTAGCCACTCGCTGTGGTAATTATCATAATAAGGCTGCAGTGTAGCCTGGCCAGAATATGGCTTTTGCAGACACCCTCAAATTAGCCTGATATCTTTGCAATAGACCAGCTGCTATCTGGAGAGACTGTTGTGAGATCCTGGCTTTTTACTTTTTTACATGATTTCTGAAAAACTAATGAAGTATTAATTCATTCAGAATTTAATTTGCTTAACGTATATGATCATCTCGAGCAAATGACAATGGTTGTTCATCTGTGAGCCATGTAGTCTTGATTTTGAGGGCTTTTTTCTGACGGTGAGGCACTCATGTTTTTATTCTGGTGTTTGTCTCTTGGCCGAGTAATATTTTCTATAGTTTCAACAAAAGAAAATAACTGTCACACCTTTGTACAAAAATGGACTAACTAGATTGAAGTAACCTCTTTCTAATGAGATTTAAGACTTGGATTTTGCCAACATGCTGGTTCTTGAAGCAGGTGTGTTTCCTAGTTGCTTTGACACAGTCCTCTACATAAGTGGAATTTTAACAGAAAGAGGTCCTCAACCTCCAAAAGTGTTGTGTGTTTCTTTTTCATTTCACTGGATAAATACTTGAGCATGGATTGATAAATCTGGGAGTCCTTTTTTGTCTTTTGGTGTGTTACATGCAACAGCTAAAGAAAAAGATAGAAAATGAGAGTGCTTTCCAGGGAAAAAAACACTCTCCAGAGTCTGGAGAGGTCAAGGAAGTGTGCTTGGCCACTTGGATGAGTTAATTATCCTGAAAAACAGATACTGAAGGACACTTGTAGTGCTTTGTTTGACCCAAGTAGCTCCCAAGCTACAAAAAGAAACAGGAAAACCCCGACAAGACCTGATTATATGGCTGCAGCTTGCCAGGTGGGCACAGGCAATGGAATAAAAAAGATTTAGCTAGAACTACATTTTAATAATTGATATGACTGTACAATATTTATCAAGTAGTGTTTGATTAAAAACAATGACCTTCTGTTCTGACCTGTTTTCTCTCCTTCCCCCCTCTCCATTTGCTAAATTTTTCACCCCCCTCACCTTCTCTAAGGTTATTTCAGAAAACTAGTAGTAGTAGAAAGTAGAAACTGTACTAGACTGACCCAGTTTTTCTATATGAAAGCAGCAAGCCCAAGCCTCTGATTCCTGGGAGGAATTAAGATCTTGAATGAACCAGCCTACGGAAGTTGTGCTCAGAGCTGCAGGAGGAGGAAACTGTAGTAATGCTAACAGTATTTGGAGGGCCAGCAACTGCACTGTATTCATTGCAGTTTCCTTGGATCACATGTGGTGAGCCAGGTCTTGGAAAAGAGTCCAGAAACATGCTCGAGTTCTTTACGCAAAGGTGCAGATGACTCATCTGACAACACTGCCCCATAAATCAGTGAGAGCATACTGCTGTGGTACTAGCCCTATGCCCTCCAGGTATGGTGTGTGCAAATGTGATACCGCACAGTAAGAAATCTGTGTCTTCCCTTCCCCAATCTAAAAGCCACACTACAAATTTTGTGGAAGTGAATTCTATCCGCTTCAGTATTCTGCAGGCAATTCACAGCAACAGTTACGGTGAAACTCATTTATATCCAGTCTGCATATAAAGGTCGCTAGGTTTAAAAGAGGGTCTGGGGGGGAGAACCAACACAAACCCCAAACTACGCCCCTCTCTCTTTTGTTCTTATATGTTTTCAAGCAGCAAGTCTGAAATTGGGTACATTAAAACTGGAAAACACACAGCCAAACTCCCTTCTGGCTGAGATTTTGCTTATATCAGTTCATAGTCTTTCAGATACACACCATCCATCCCATCTTGCTTCTGTCTCAACTACAGTGAAGTAAGTGCTTGGCATTAAGCGCATAAAACATTTTTCCCAAATTTCGTGAACAGGTTTAAAACAAAAAACCGAATCCTAAATAATCTCAGCAACAGGTGAGGGCTGCCACCGTGAACGTGTGAATCCCTGCTCAACCTTTGCATTATCAGTAGCTTGCAACTGCTACAGCATCTTGTTCCGGTCAGGTTTTTGTCATAGACCAGCACAAATGACTGTGACAACCAGAGCAACTTACTGTAGTCCCTATCGATTAAGCTCTGCAAATTAAATTAAAGTAATTACTTTCTGTAATTACTTGTGCTGCAGATCCAAACTAGCTTAAGGACCTGAATCATAATCCAGTGTAAGGTGAAGCATTACAGAGCATTATTGGCTTTCTGTGGATTTCCATTTTGGTTTATGACTGCTTGTCACTTCACAGGGCTAGGGCCCAGATCTTCAGGCATGTGTCGATGTCTAATTTCTGAGAGTGGACCTGAGCCTGAACACATGCTGCTATTTGTAGGCAGTTTGGCAGGGCAAAACAAGTGCACTATTTTCTTCCCTAAAATGTTTTTTCCTTATTTAATTACACTTGCTTTAGCAGTTTTCCTGCAAGTTTATTTACATAATTATGCTCCCTTGTGACACATTACAGCTTTCTGAACCCTGATTTTTTTATTTCTAGATTCACATGTGCCGCTTAGGCTAGAAGACCTGTTTGAGGAATTGACTCTGTGTCCCAGAAAAAGCCCTGGATATTCCTCTCTGTGTTTAGACCTGCTGCTCTGCTCTTTCCTTCCCTGCTGTGCACTGACCTGCTGCCCTTGCCTTCACTGTGCCGTGGAAAACATGTTTGATTACGAATTCCCAGCACTGGAGCCAGGGAAGTAGAACAGGGCAGTGCTAGGGGTGAGATTGTCTTCCCAGAAGACAATGTGTCATTAGCTGTGCCCCAGACGCGAGACTTTTTCTTGCCCCTGGTCAGAAGTAACTGCCCTCTGCAATGACAATTCCCCATGTTTGCACAAAGTAAATGCCCAACATTTTCAACCGGAGGTGCATGATGAATCCTTAGCAATACAAACCTGCACTGAGAGCAGCTTTGAGTCACATGCATGTTGTTCAAATCAAAAACTAGCACACGTGACCAAGTTGTCTCTGTTGCAACCCTTTATAAATTAATTTAGTGTGTTCAAAAATTCTCGCCAAACATGCTGTGGGCTGGTTTGAGACAGCAAATTCCTCCTTCTGGTTCAGCTGCAGATCATGACTCTTGCCCAGAGATGATAGAATGCTCCATAATTAATTGTGCATGTGCTGTGCTTCATTACTGAAGCAAGCCAGCAGCTCTGGTTAAAGAGCTTCTGTCCAGAGGGTCCGTTATGATCACACACTCAGGGCGGTTAGGTTTGTTACTTGCTGACCAGAGATTCACATTAGTAAAATTCATTCTATTTTTGCAAGTGTAATACCTGAAAGGGAACAAAGGCTACCTTTCTCAAGAGCTCTTCAGTCCTTAAGAGAAAGGGACAGGGTAGTCGAGGTGTGGCATGTACAGATGTACTTGAACGTCTTCTAATACGCATCTTTGAGCTGCACTGCAGCTCCCTTGGACCTGAAGCACCCTGAAAGCAGGAGTCTAAACTGACTCATTGCTTGGAGACATTAACAAAACTTGAGCTTTCTCCCTTTCCTCCTGATTTTTATCCTTGAAGATTGTCTCAGAGTAGCTCTGGCAGCAGACACTAAACCTCGGCCCTCTTGACTTTAAGGCCAGTGCTGTCTGTCACTGGGTACATAACAGGGTTTCCAGCTGTGTGTCACTGCCTGACATCAAGGAAGGGCATGGGGACTATTAATGCCTATGGGATCCAGACATCTAAATCCTGGAGGCAGTTCCAAAAAAATCTGTTATCACTTGTGCCTCCCCCATTCTTCCAGTCCTTCGCCCCCTATCCCCCACAATATTTTTCTTTTCTGTAGCCTGAAAAGCTGAGCCCATAATGGAAAAGGGACAAAACATGAAAAAAACATCCCAAATCCTCACAGAGCACCAGGTTTAAAAAGCGCTTGGGCACTGTGCAAGCTGTTAATAAAATACTGAAGCCACATGCAAATCTCCAACAGCAACCCTCCAGCCGGTCCCGGCTGCCATCATCATGTCTTGCTGTCTAGTGCAGAGCAAGGAGAACGGGAGACTCCCTCGGCTTACACTCACGTGCACAGAATTAAATTGTAGCTCTATATATAGCTCCTATCTCATGCGAGGTGCTGAGGCTTTCTCAGACGCCCACGCCGTGCTCGCTAGGGTTATTTTTAGCATCGGTGACAACATTACCTGGATGATTCCTGCCAAATAAGAACGAAACATGTTAAATTGTACACAGATAATTAGCGGTGACAGCTGATCTTTTCTCTGTGCCTGCCCCTGCCTTTCTGTCTCTGGAATAAATCTGTGTCAAGTCTTCCCAGCCTTCTGAAATCAGGGCAGTTCCCTGATTTCTAGTTCAGCAAGTGGGAGTTTGAGCACCATCCAAGCCTCAACAAAAAGCCTTGATAATCTCCAGGTGAATTTAGGCTAGTCTCTAAACTGCGCTCAGTTCAGTATCTACTTAATTTCTGCATTAGAGCTACTAGTGTTTCATGTACACACACAGCCCTTTTTTGGTCAAAATCAAATAAAATATTCCCCAAAATTCTGTGGATTCAGCCCAGTTTCCCACTGAATCTCTCAGTCTGGGCGGCTGATGCCTTTTCAGCGTGCAAAGCTGTGCTGAGATGTTTCTGTGAGGAAGTGTCACTGGACATGCCATTCTTGGGTGAAGGGGCACAGCTTTTGTTTCGTCAATAGGTAAAATTTTCCTTATGATTGTTCTGTGTTGAACTGTCACGCTCTATGCTTTTAGGCTGCAAATCTGAAGTGCTGTTTGCCTGGTATTGTTCTGTTCCCATCAGCACTGTGAACTTCACGCTCCGTTACATGAGGCTGAGGTACAAACCAGGGTCTAATCTGAGTGTGCATTTAGCTATGTCTGCAGTTTCTGGGCAAGTCAACTTGACAATGCCTTTGCAAGAACCTCGGGGCAGCACTAGAACTACAGATTTCCAGATGTGGTGAAGTACTGAGTAAAGATACCTCCTTTTTCACTTTACATTGCCAAGAGACCTTGCCCCAGCGTGATCCACTTACCCATGCCAAGATTGTCAATGTGGTAAAGATCAGTTTTAGGTGCTTGAGTTTTGGTCCCACTCTGTGTCCACAAAACCATCATTCTTCCTGTCTGACTCCCTTGACACCCACATTTCTGTATCTGAATTCCTGTCTCCATAATCTTTTAAGTGCCGCTTAATGCATCGTGTCTACTTATGCAAATATCCAAGGAGGTGAAACAGAACATGAAGTGAAAATTGCAAGTATAATCTTTTCCAGGAATTCATGTTTTCATTGAAACATTAAGTAATAACGGAGTGTCTTTAACTGTGGTTATACAAGGCATACTTGAGGAGTACTAGCCACCCAGGCAGTTCAAACATTAACTTTCTAAACAGTCAGATATCAAATTTAATTAAACAACATTTTCCTGCGTCACTCTTCAGTCTAGCAACTATTTTACTCCCCCAGGTTTCAGCTTAAACCCCTTCTAGAACAAAGTGAGTCTGTAAGGCAGAAAGCAGTTACTGCAAATAATCCTACTTGCAAATGTCTTTTCTGCCTCTTGACACAAAGAGCTCTCAATTCACTGAATTCCATTGAGGGCTTATTATCTGCACTCCGAACACGTAACAATGGAAACCAAGACCTGTTGGGAGCCCTGTTGCCTGATGCACAGTGGAATATTGCAAGTGCACACCATGGCCTAGGGCGCTGGGGATGCATGAATTAGTAAGAGAAATGCTACTGGAAAGGGAAATCTGGGGAAAATGGAATACTGCCATTTTGGATGGAGGAGGAGGGAGAAGCGCATGTTTCCACGGCAACAAGTGGTAGACTAAATTGGCTGGGAGCATGAAATACGGGAAATGTACTTCTCAAAAGCAGCAGTACACATAAATGAATACTTGAATCCGTAGTCACGCTGCTGTCAGTAATAAATCTGAAGTCAGTGGACTTGCACTGCTGTAAAAGTAGAATAGGGCCCAAAAGATATAACAGAATTCCTCAATGGAATGAGTGGAAAAGTGAAGAAAAATAGGGATTTTACCTTTGACTGCATAAACACTCATCAGCATGATAGCAGAGAATTGGGTTTATCAGCAGGTTCACAACTACTATTGAAATGTATTACAACCAGAATCATTTAAAAAATACAGTGGTTTTGAGAAAATGTTATTCTTTTGTCTCCCCATTGTTGAAGTTACATAGACACTATTATTCAGAATGTTTTGCACATATATGTCACCACAGCTGTCCTTCCAGAGTACAGAGCTAGGCTGTGTTAGCTGTGGGATTGAGGCAATTTGGTAGACAGCTATAGACTTTCAAATTCCTACAAATGTGCTGAAAAACATTGATCCTGAAAACCACTGCCTGTTTACTTGCCATTCTTATGCAGACAGCCGTGAAATAACTACGCACTAATCTGCTCATACACTATTCTATTGTGCTAAAGTACAAGCCTGATGGTACATGTGGATTCATACTCAGCCACCAAGTCCCATTGCTGTTATCAAAGCGTTACTAGTACAGCAGCAGCAGCAACGTGCTCTTATCTGCATAGGTACTGGCAAAATCATACAGAGAACGGACGTTCCTACTGGATCCCATTTCCCGGTCAGTGCTTCACACCCGAACGCTTAGCAGTATGTTCCCTAGGTGTAAACTTCCAAGTAGTCACAAAAAGACTATGCTGCACAAATACCAGTAAAATGAATGGATTTAAAGACCTCAAAATTTCATGCAAGACTTTCACTCTGCCCAGTGTGGTTACATTTCCATGCTACTGCCAGGTCGTGCTCTGAGTGAGGACTCTGGAGTGGTCTGGGTTTTGTGGGGTCAGTCCTAGTCAGAAACTCCAGAGGGATATCTCTAGTGCTTTGACTCTTTGGCCTTTACCAGTACACATTTTTACTTTTTCTTTTTTTTTTTTTTGACATGTACTTGCTTTTCCTGGTGTAAATATTTTCCTGCATGCATCCACCACCTGAGCTTGTTTGCACGGTCATGTTCTATTCTGGTGGATGAGTTAAGAGCTGAGTTGAGCCCTGCCAGTGCACATATGTGCTGGAAGTTGTGTGGGAGATTGCTTCCAATCTGTTTTGCCATTCCTGGCTATTCCAGCAATCTCTGCACCGTCTGTTCCCTGAGATATGCTGAATCTTCCACGTTCCAGGAGGAAGGAGCTAAATGAAAGCCTGTCTTCCAGCACTTGGAACAAAGATGGCTTTTAGCCATCCTTTAGATTTTACCAGTGACACTAATAGCCTGCACCACAGATTGCTCCATAAGACTACAGCAGACAATACGGAGGCTTCTTTCTCTGCATTTACCTATGGACAGTACATTTCCTAGCTACTAGTAACGACCAGCCCTTTTCTTCACCAGTAGAGCAGTTTCCTTTTTAAGTCCTTGTACTGACATTTGACTTTAGGTATGCCTCCTTTAAAATAATTCTTTAGGCTCATTATTAAAGCAAGCTAAATGGTAAATGAAAAGAAAGGGATAAAGCCTGTAGTTATACCACCTGAAGCTGCAATTCCATTAGACCTTTGCCACTAACAGAAGTCAAGTTTTATTGAAAAGAGATGTGACCTAGGCATTTCAGCAGTGAGGTGTGGCTGGATATGAGATAATCTTCTCACTCAGTGAATACTCTGTGATGATCCAACTTGGTTTTAGGGATGGAAACAATTTTTTTGTGTGTGTTTTAGAGCCAAAAAATTAGGCTCCTGACCTATGAAGATATTTCACAAGCAATTGACTGGCCAAAATACTGGAATTAACGCTATCGGAGTGCAGCTTGAAATATTTCCCTGAAATGAATACACAAGGCTTGCAAGGTCAGGATGATCAAGGCTATGGTCAAGGTCCATGACACTTTCCTTCCTAAGACAATGGGTATTAATGTGGCACATCTATGACTTGCTCTGCCTGTAACTCTTGGAACTTAATGTAAATTCTAATGTGATATTTTCTACTTATATGGGGTGTATATGTCTTTTGCGACAAGGACTGTCATCTGCTTTGTCTTGTGCAGTCGCTGGCACAATGTACTCTTCTCCTTTGGGTGTAAAGTGCTACCGTGCTACAAAGCCTAAACAGCAATCATTGAGACTGGAGGAAGGTGATTATTCCATCCCCAACATTGCAGGGGCATCATGAAGTGCACCCAAAATCCCATCTATGTTCATTCAGCAGCTTGTTTCTTAGCTGAGGGGAAGCGTGGGGATGGCAGTGATGTTTTCCTCTGTAAACTCTGATCCATTAGGACTTGTGCTCTGATCCATACACGTGCTTCTCATTCCCTGTCCCCTGAGGTAAAGTTTAATCAAATGCACACACATGAATGAGCTAGCCTAAATATCAATAAATGTTTCTTTCAGGAGAGGCTTGAGATACTTAATATTTAATAAGCCTTGAAAATGAACTTCTATTCATGTTTCTCAATTTGATTCCAAGCATTTTGGCGGAGAGCAGTGCTCACTGTCCAATGTGGGCAGGCGCAGCACAGATTATTTAACAATCCACTTTGTCTCATCTAAAATATTCATGTTTGCAGATATCCAAATGTAGGTCCTAAAAAAACACACGCAAAAGCCAAATGGTGCAGTCTGAGCATCACAGTTACCTTAAATCTTTGCTTTAGGCTACATGCCACAGTAATGCTATTACTCTCATAGCTCTACCCTGTTGCCCTGGTTACTGATCAAGACCAGACCATCCCTGCTGTCACTGCAGCTGGACTTACACAAACACCTTACCCATGTGAGGGCAATGCTGCTGAAGTTGCTGCTTCTTCAACCAGAAATACAGCCACCAATGCATACAGCAGCTTTCCCTTGTTCAAGTAAATGTGCAGCTATAACAATTGTCTTTATCCTCAAATTTGACTAGTACTGACAAAGCAAAAGTAGGTTAATAAATAATTATATTATTATTTTTGTTAAAGCACTAGCCTTCCTGGAGGACCTCAAAATCTCGATTACAACAGCAGAGCTGAGGTAGATTTGGTAGAATTTTGTCTCCCATATTGACTTCTGTCTTGTCTTCCATTGAAAGCAAGGGAATCCTGACTGAAGAGGGAGTTAAGATTTTTTTTTTCATGTGACTGACTGACAGCTGAAAATGTGCTTATATTAGTTTGTGTATGATTCACTGCAGGAAATGGACTTGGGGGTGGGTGACTGTCTTGTCTGACAGTACTCAAAGGACACTCCATTGTAAAGGGAGGTTCCTCCTCGTTCTTAGACAGACTTACTTCGAGAGTTTCATTTCAATTTGCTGCCGGATTTCCTGTCTTTCCTCATCTGTCCTCCTTGGGAAAATATTCCTGTCTTCCAGCTCCTGCTTACTTGGTCTGTTTCGTAGTTTTACTGCCAGCAGTTCTTTCTTGCATTTTCTTGGCAAAGTACCTGGGACATGCATTGAAAAGAAAGTTATTAGAAAGACAGCTCCTGGAGATGAAACATGAACATATAAAGAGTGGGAAAACTACAGAGTGACAGTGATCTGCATGTTAGTGTGCAACGAGGAGTAGTACACATTAATATAAGTAAGTAGCACTACAGTTGTGCAGGGCTCAGACACAAAACTGCTTACAAATGCAGAAGGATCGTATTCCTCTGTTACCTTTGTTATCCATTATGAGCAAGCAGTGCTCTCATGTGAAAATTGTTTGCAGCTGAGACATGATTCACATCACTAGTTTAGAAGTCAAAGGCTGTGCATCTTGCCTCAGGCCTCTGAGCATCCCTGTAGCCCAGAGCAATCCCTATTTCCTGAACCATTTAGCAGTTCCTTTGTGGAAGGACTGGGTCGCTCAGTGGCAGGAGTGGCTGGGATGTGTACGCCTTCCTCTCTGGGTCACCAGGTATAACCAGGAATAATAGATAATGGTAACTGAAGCAATCAAAATTGTTGCTTGGTGTGTGTGTATACGCACACACACAAATATATCTATATATAAATATAGATACATTTAAATATTTTTTTTTTTAAAAAAAGTCATTCTGGTTTTCTGGAATTAGAAATTAGAAAATCAGAATTGTGATCAGACACCGTGTGTAACTCTTAACGCTAAATGTAAGCCATTATGTATGTCTACATCCTGTCCATGTGACAGTGTGTCATAACAGAATTTCATTTAGCAGTCAATCCTATACTGTTGACATCAGGCTTTTCCCTCTGAAGACAGCAGGGGCAAATATTCCAAGGAATGAAAGAGAAGGCCAGGTTTTATGATGATTTGCAGAATGCTGGCAACTTAATTGGGCATTCAGGCAGTAAAAGACACAAATACTTGCTGCAGTTGCATGATCTATTGTGCTTATCGTAAAAAAAATGATAACATATGTTTTCCATCAAACCAGACAACCTAAAACATTGCCATTACAAAAGAACTGTTCATAGGAGAACATGCAGCAACTGTTTTGAGTAGGGGTCTTGTGGTCTTCAGTGTGCTAGATGCTGAGTCCTTGATGCTGCCCCTCTGATGACATTAGAAACATCCTTTCACTCTTACTAGAGGGAACTGTCTTTGAGCTTAGGCATTTCTGTATCTCTGGTGTAACTCTTTAGACTTCAGCAGGCTAAGCAAATGAAAATTTGACTCCTGAGCTTATAAAACCATTTTGCCATGTGTTTGGAAAGGTACAAAATAAAATGGCTGTAAAGTAGAAAGCCATCTTTATTTTCAAATGCAGACTGAAAGTCTGAGGTGAGGTCTGTATTTGATGAGGAGTAGCTTGCTTATAATGGGGGGGAAAAGAAGAGGGCAGTGTTATTAAAACCAGTGAGCTGCTGAGTCATACTGTTAGGACAGCAATCGTCCCAGGTAGGTTGTAAGCAAGTAAATTTACACCAGATCCCTGCATGCCTCTACTGTGCTGTACCGCCTTTTCTGATGTCCAGTCCAGGGCTTCAGTGGAGTCTGAAAATGATCATTGCAGAGTAGCACTGGTCACACGTGGTTTAGAGTATTGTCAGGGTACGCAGGAGCTACAGTTAAATCTTTGTATTTGCTTCATCTTGGGAGCGTGGTGTGTAACAGGAGGTTATTTTGGTTTGGCTCGTTTTTACTTTAAGGGGTTGCGGTTTTTTAATTTAATGCTTCACCTTTTCTAGAAAAGGTCACCTCATTTTTAAAGAAAATGACATTTAATTGGTATTTTTGTTTGGCATTTGAGATAGGATTAAAGTCTATTGTTTAAAGGGTGCTCTGGAGGTTGGCAAGATTCTAAATCCTAAATAGATTCTCATTCCCAACTATTGGGGTTTTATTTGCTAGGGATCTGTGGAGCTACATTATTATTGTCACTACTGATCTTGAATTTCTTTACGCAGAGGGGAGGAGTCTATACCACATCCACACATACACGTTGGGAAGACTGGGGCAGAGAGTAGTTATGGTCTCCCTGTGTGAGCAGGGATAAGTCTCTAGATCGTTGCAGTGGTCTAAAATTAAACTTTTTAGAAACCATAATCAGCTCAAAACCCCACTTAGAGTCTAAAAGCTGTGCCCTTGTTTAACACCTTCCTCCTAATGCTTTCAAAGTCTGTTGCAAACATTAATTAATTAAACCACACAGCCCTCTGTGAAGTAGTAGGTATACATTTAACAGATGGGTAAAGAAGTTAAATGATTTGGCTGATGCCACACAGAGCCTTCTGCTAACTGAATATATGATTCCATCAGAAACATTTGGCTCACGACGCCACAGACTTAGGACTCTGTCAAGATTTTTGAAGCCTCCAGCACCCTGGGAGTGGGTGCAGAGTGGGCGTTTGCAGTGCTCGATCTGTACAGCACAGGAACCAACAGAATTCCTTCTGGAAACAATCTGAAGCACATTTGGGGCTAGCAAACTCCCAGGTATCCCTGAACACGCTCTCATTTTCACCTGGAAATTTTAAACAGGCGGTAAGAGGAATTTGGTCGTGGCAGGAGATTGCTGCAGAGAGACTGCACGCGCACATTAAGCCCAATGTCTCCAGAACATGATAGAAGTACCGCCCATGTGCTGGCCATCTGCGTAGTGCATTTGCAGGCAGTTCGGTGCATCTTGGGTGCTCTGAAAGCAATATATGCATACACTATACAGTACGTGCATACGTCTCTGTCCACAACTGCTTAGAAGGAAACAAGGGAGGCTCTACATGTGTAGTAAACACTTTTTTTTTTTTTTTTTTTTGTAGATGCACCCTAAATGGTTATTCTCTCATTCATTGGTCACAGCTGAGGTATGAGCATGCAGGACTATCCCTGCTCCCTTCAGGCTGTTATGAAACTGCTTGCCATACTATACTATACCCGATCTTTGAGTCATGGGAGAACAAGGGCTAGAATCACAGTGATTATTTGCTCAGATGAGGTCAGGGCTCATTTGCTGCTGTCCCTAATCTCACTGAAGGCCAGCTGAAATCAATGCTCTGCAGTTAAAAGACTGGACCTTTTTGCAAGAAGTCAGGTTCTGAAGCTGATGTGGAGACATTGGCTTAAGCTAGCTCAGTGTATGCCCTAGAAGCTTATATTTCAAATTAAGACAGAACAATGCAATATTTTGCTTGAAATAAAGTAAAATGAAGCTGATCTTCAGGGCCTTGACTGCTCCCAGGCTGCTCTGCTGCACACTTAGAAATAGTCTACTGCTTTGTGAAATTAAAAACACAAATCATATCTGAAAAATCTCAACTTGAACCCAAATACTGCTTTTGTATTAGAGGAGTGGAGAGCATATAACCCACTCAGGATAAGCTGTGCTCACTTCATCCAGATGTCTGTATTTCTAAAAGGCTTATGCTACAACCACTCCCATGGTCCATATGCACTGGGCACTGATTAATCTTTAGGGTATTTCACCACACAAAAATGCAAGAGATCTGGATTAAGCTGATCTGCTAGTCTAAGGAGCCGTTCCCCATGCTGGACCAATTGGGTTAATTCCTGAAAAATAATACCTGCCTGACAAAGTGAAAAAAGGGAGATGATGTTACCCCATTCAGGAAGACGTGCCGGGAAACACTAATTCATCTGTTTTCATCTTGACTGGCCCACTGATGGCCACTTCTGTTATTCTACCTGCTGCAGAAACCCATATCTGATGTTTCAGAATTAATAAAATATAAATAAAACAAAATGAGAGAACAAAGAGGAAACAAAGCCCCAAACTATTTTTCCCCACATCCATTTTCAGCACCCTGAGGCAAATTCCTTTCTGATCACTATCTCAGTAGAAAGTGAACCTGCAAATACCCTTACTTAAGTGTTTTCTGCCTAAGTGTTGTTTTTCCTGGTCAATAAGGCCCGTTCAATGCCGGTCTGCCCCATGACCAAGCTATCTCAGGCAGGATCTTGGCTGTGGCTTGTTTCATGATTTATGGTAGCTTAGCTAGGTCAACAATAAATGCTTTGAAAATTCACACCCTTTTCATGCTTGGTCTGCAGGTTCCTGACAAAAGTTCCTGTTTCAATTCAGTTGAATCATGACATTTAATTTCCTGTGTGTTTACTGTTCTTTCTATCAAGCAAAAGGCAAATTCTAATACTGCACGCTGATGGAAAAAATCTTGCTTGCACTAGTTATCAGTTGTGGGCTACATGCTATTACATTATTTTTTTAAGTTCATGCACAAGTCTTGCCTCATGTTTTTAGAGGTTTCAAAGAATGATTTATTGAGTTACTGCTGATGGAAAGCCAGGGTACAATTCCTCACTTTTCCAGAGTTATCTGTGACCTGTACCAATCTCCCTGTAACCTTGGGGCTGTTGCACTGATGCACTCTTCTGCATCACAGTGGCAATGGTGAGGCTGGTGACGTACTAAGGCAATACACCAAATGTAAAGCAACTTTGGATTAATGGATAGTTTTACCTCCTGACTTGCAAACCAGCCCAGATTTTTTAAACTAGAAAGAACCTGGAGCTTTTCAGGGAATTATTCTGGTGCTGTCCCTGTCACTACTGCATCTCTTGTTCCTCTCTGAAATGCAAACAGACACATTTGAATGAATGCTGGCACAAGCAGTGCCACCCAGCGTCAAGACCAGAAATGCCTTGCTTACGGCCCAGCTTGTGCTGAGTAAATGGGCAGCGATCGCATCCCCAAGGCTGTTGTCTCCTCAGGGGCTGAGGTTACACCTCTCCACACCAGGACTTGTTTAAGAGGCTGTGTCGCCCAGCTTGCCCGGTACCCGTCCATGGCAGCCTCCTCAGGATTCAAACAGCTGACACTTTGCGTGGTCTGGGTTTTTGTTGTGCCCCTAAAATGTGCCTGAACTTAAACACCAGCAGAGCAAGCACCAGTTTTGTACGAGAAATTAGGTCTTTTATAAGTGCACATTTACAACCTGCAAGGACAAGGCAGTCCACAATGATCTTCAGCCGTTTTAAATAAAATGATCCTATGCATGAGACTCAAGTTTTATGATGACTTGGATAAGTTTTAGGGGTGTATGGAATGGGCTTCTTGGTGCAGAGACTGAAATTTAGGTGTGAAGAGACTCGAATGCCAAAGAGTGAGATAAATTAATTACGAAGAAGGTGGCTGTGTAGCTACAAAGAAAGGAGAGAAAATTCTTCCTAAAAATTATTTTTGTTGAAGTTGGAAAGTGTTTTACGTGGAAAAAGGTGTTGCATTCATATCTGAGGCCTCTTTATTAAATGGTAAATCATCTTTGTTTGCTCTCTTTGCCCTCAGTGTATGTCTGCAGGTAAATACTAATCTCTATATAATCACCACACTACCTAATTTCATAGCAAACCTTTGAGTTTTCAGCCTTTCATATAAGGCATCTAACTGGCTGTCTACATATCTACATGATATGCACTCCTATTACTAGCAGACCATCACGAGAACTGGGGAAGCAAGTATGTGGTTCTGGCCCTTGACATTTTAAATTTGGGCCACTAATCTTATTCACCAAAACATTCAAGAATGTATCAGCCCCAATTCATTATATTCACCAATTAGTCCTATAAGCTTTTCCATCCAGCTTTTACATCTTTGTAGTACTCACATAGTATTAAAAATGTATTTAATAATTTTTCTACTATCAGAGATAATTTTTCTAAATTTCTAGCAGGCATGTCCTACCCAGTCATAATATGTGACCAGTCATGCCCAATACATAAGCCATTGTATGAAGTAAGATTTATACGTACACAGAATATTTTCTTAAATCAAATTATATGGTTTAGGGGAAAAAGTTTTCTGTTCAGTCTGATTTCTTTTTATTTCATGTTGTGTAGCCAATATTTCAAATGGCAGATTTCAATATCTTCTATGCTGAACAGCAGTATTGTTGCAGCTACAATAAAGCCAAAATATCTTTGAAAGAGGTCTGTTTTTCTCACCATCTCAGTTGGTCTAATATTGCCCTATAAAACTTGCTGCATTTAAACCATTCTTAAGCCACCACTAATACAACAACACTGTTGCTCAACTGTAGTAATCAGAATTTTTTCAGAACTCTAAAACTTATTGTGGAAAGGCAAGAGCTGCTTCTAGATATCACTGAAATTTGTACAATAACTAATGCCCTTCTATCATCATAATTTCTGTCTTCACAGACAGTGAATGTTTGTTAAATATATAGAGTATTCATCTTCAAGGGTAAAATATTCAGATTTGTTTTTCCTAGTAGGTGTTAACATATTTTTTTTGCCTGGCTGCCTCTAGCTCTTAGAATTGATACCAAAGGAGACCACTTTTATAACCAGGAATAACACATAGTCAGAAAAAAATAGATAAAACTTAAAAGGTGATTTTTATTTTTTAAGTTATCCTTAAATGCACAGCAATTATGCAAGAAATTCTTTCTTCTTTTGCTTTATCTCAGTAGTCTATTCTGTTACTAGGTGTCGTAAGACACAGGAGCAGAACTCATGTGTCCTGTCTGCTGGCTCGTACTTTCTAATAGGCACCTTTAAAAATTGATCTGTTATAACAATTATTTTTGGATTAATTTTTCTCTGCCTGCCTTCTTTTAATGCATTGATGAAGAGATTGAAGGATTCAGTTCAGACTGAATCTTTGTCTTGCTAACATGGAAAACATTAAAAGCTTGATTGAAAAATATATTTTCCAATGAGAGCTGATTATTTTGCCAAAGCCCACTTAGATAATCACTCAGGATTATACAATCCATTCCCCATACGTCTCAAGAAAAGGTAAAATGGACCAAATAGAGAGCAACTTTCTTCTTTAAGATATTTTTTCTGGACGTTTGTCCTTCCTAGATTCATTGGTCTCTTCCACTGTTCACTGTACCATTACTGCACTGGAATAATAGTCCTAAAATGGGATGCTTCCAAAACATCCACAGCATTGGCACCAGGTATACAGAAAGCTTTGCCTACTGACCATGAGATGTGTCTGCAAGCGCTGCCATTCATAGGTAGTAGTACAAAGGGTACATAAGTAACTAAAAGGGTAAAGCATACTGATACATTGACTTATCAACATAACCCTAAACGTCATCTTAGTATGCAGCACATACGAAGACAAACATGATCACCATCACTATGACTCAAATTTAACTTTAGCTTTTCACCAGGATTCCTTGAAGAAGTTGATGTGACAATAGAGGAGTTTATACTGCTCAATATTTTCTGTTGCATGCTGCCTTGTTTAGAGCATTCTGTTAGGCTATGATAGTATACCTTTATAATGTAATACGTGACTTTCCTTACCAGAAATAACGGAGTCATTCAAAACTTCCTCATCCTGATAAAAAACAGAGTCTTCCTTGAGCTCTGAGTTCATGATCATGTTTTCTTTGTTCTCATCCGACTCTTTAACTGAGTTCCGCTTATTTTCTGAATCACTGCTGTAACTCAGTGAGTTCTCCTTTTCTTTGTTGCGCTCAATGCTAGATGTTCTGGATGGACGGACATCCACTCTTTTTTTTGGAGAGCCTTTGCTTTCTCTTCCGTGGAAGCTGTGGATGGAAGATGCACAGCCCAGTTTTTACAAAAGCCTTTTATTGCCACTGTAGGAGCTTACCGTTATATGAGAATGAGCAGAATGTCTTGTAGCTCGTAAAGGCCAGGGCAGAGAGTTCAACATGGGGCAACACGGGATGGCATTCTCAAGACTGTGTTGAGAATGGCAAATGCAGATCTACTTTCCTATCTCTGTCATAAAAATAAGGTATGGAAGGGTGGTGACTAATGTATTTCTTTGATACATAGCCACATGCTATGCGGTACTAATTAAAAAAAGCCACATAGCACGTCCTTCTAATGTAAAACATACATGGCATGAAATATTACCATTCTGATATTTTATGATCATGACAAAGGTTTAACAGGGCCTGGAAATAATATTGTATGAATCTATTCCCCATGACAATAGCTGTTATGGAATGGAGAAATGTTACCAACTTAACTCCAAAGCTCTATGATGGAAAAGGTTATCTCTGTCCTCCTCTAATACACAGGAGGGCTTATAATGAAAACCAGAGAGAGTACCCAGTGTACTCCCACACAAGCATTTGTATTAAAAATGCATACCGTATATGCTCATGTATAAGCCAAGAGACATATACTGAAATAGTAGAGTTTCTCATATGTAGAGTACTGATATTTAGAGCAGGATATGCCTTAGCTACTCTAATTTGGTATCTTGTGGCGAGATTTTCTTTTGCAATAGGTGAAGGATTGTCAAATTATTCTACCTGTTTGAAAACCTACTTCCCTGTCACAGTAGGCTCCTTATAAAGGAAAAACATACTTTTAAGTAACTGCCAAATTAAGCACTTTAACCAGGGATGGATGTTCAAAGTAGTGGCATCAAGAGGAAGGCAAACCCAAGGTGTAGCAGTAAATAAAATGCTAATAAAAGGGTAGGAAGATTTACCAAGAAAAATGATTTAGTGGAATGACTCTCCTCATGCACCCATATAGCCAAGAGGCTGTAGGTACCTGTCCTGCCGGTGTTTGGTGGCCAGAGCCCTGTGGAGTTCTTCAATGACTCTGCTAGGAGGTAAAGGCAGGTGGACGGCAGCCAGGTGAGGGGAACCGGTTGGCGTTGTTACCTGTCCTCTGACATGGGCTTCTGAACTTTTCTGGCCAGAGGGATGGAAGAGGGCAGCTTGTCCTGAGATTTGGGAGGAACCAACAATGACATAATTCTTCAGGATGGTGGAAGGAGGAGATTTCATGGCTGGGTCATCTGTTTCACTTCCTGCTGTCAAAACACAAGAGGGTAAGAGGTTGTGTGATGCTTTTTTTTTTATCCCCCCCCCCCCCCCCCCCAGTCTGCACTGAAGTTAATTTGTTGTGTTGAACAGAGGAAAATGGTGACGCTTTGTTCTTGCTAGGAGGTAACTGGTTAAGCTGAGTAACTTTCCGAATTCAAAAGGCTCATACTGCTCAGATCCAGATCTTTGATCTAGCAAAATAGATGCCTCCTCCTTTTCCCCTCTTTCCACACTGTCAGATTCTCCTTTTTCCCAGCCCAACAATGCATTCTTGATTGCCAGTACTGTTCCTCCTAACCACCAATGGCTTGTACTGCGGTGGCTTTCCAATCTAGCACTTTCTCTGCTGGACTCCGGCAGACTGCAGTAAAATTTATGCACTGTGGTTCTCAGTCAGGACAAAATGTACTGGTGTCTATTATCCTCTCCTCTGTGATTGCTGCACAACTTAGACCTCTGTCTTTCATATGCCAGTTGAGGAAATGCCAAAATCATTATAATATGAGGATAATGTTCACATAACAAAACTTGCCAAATGAAATCCAAATGAGAGATGTGGTATGGAGCACTAAGAAGAAAAAAGAAGGGTGGAGCAATCTAATCTTTTTTTACTCCCAGACTCAGATATTTTTTTATGCAATGTAAGCATTTTGTTGGAAATTAGACTTTGATATATATACATTTCTCTAGCACCTGAGTCCCAAACACAGTAGACATTTCCCTGGTTGTAAATTTGGTAGTTTCACACTTTTAAGATAACTGAACATCTGGCCTGAAAAAGATGCTGATTAGTTTTTCTCTTCTGCAGTTCTCTTCCCCTTTCCCTTATATCTCCATCCCAAGCCTCTGGCATATGGTGTTTACACGAATAGCTCAGTCTGGGTGTAAAAAGTAAATGCGAGTTCGGTCACATGCAAGAGTATTTCTTTTCTCTTATTGCCACCTAGTGTTTTAAACAGGAATTTAAACTTGACACAGCTTGTACAGCTTTTGTACAAACTTGTTTTCACAGATAATTTTTATTTTTTTCACTTTTGAGATAAATCCTTCAGTTCATAGCAGAGAAAAACTTCTGCTCAGGCCAGGATTATCCTGAAATACTCATGTAAAACGGACTTGGTTCCTATTAGCAGGGTGTCCTGGTTTCGGCTGGGATAGAGTTAATTTTCTTCCTAGTAGCAGGCATAGTGCTGTGTTTGGGATTTAGTAGGAGAAGAATGTTGATAACACGCTGATGTTTTAGTTGTTGCTAAGTACTGCTCATGCTAGTCAAGGACTTTTCAGCTTCCCATGCTCTGCCAGGTGCACAAGAAACTGGGAGGGGGCTCAGCCAGAACAGTTGATGCAAACTGACCAAAGGGCTATTCCATACCATATGGCGTCATGGGCAGTATAGAAACTGGGGGGGGGTGGCCAGGGAGCAGCGATCGCTGCTCGGGAACTGTCTGGGTATTGGTCGGTGGGTGGTGAGCAATTGCATTGTGCATCACTTGCTTTGTATATTATTATTATTATTATTTTATTGTTACTATTATCATTACTATTTTACTTTATTTCAATTATTAAATGGTTCTCATCTCAACCCAGGAGTGTTTCTCACTCTTACTCCTCCGATTCTCCCCCCCATCCCACCAGGGCAGGGGGAGTGAGCGAGAGGATGCGTGGTGCTGAGTTGCTGGCTGGGGCTAAGCCACGACACAGGGTAACTTACTAGAAAACTGGAGAGGACAAAAGTAGGTTTGAATATTAACCTCAGTTATTAAGTATTTCCTCTCAGACCCAGCATCCTGCATAATGGTTACCAACTACATCCCTTTTCTTAAGTTCAATGCTGGAAATCTGGTACAGCTCTGTAAGGGTAGCGCTGGGAACGGAGTTGGGCATCTGGAGGCTGGATGGCAGAATTACCAAGGACAACAGTAAAAGCACGAGTAGGCAGAAGAGCTCTGTAGCCATAATCAAAATCAAATATCAAAAATCGTGACAGCACTAAGTCTGGTCTCTTTTTCCCATTTGTGGGATGAGGAGGAGAGAGAGCATCCTTCAATGAGGACAGTTGCATCCACAATAAAATCTCTCTCATCCTAAGAAAGGTCCGACTTTTTTTTTTTTTTTTTTTTTTTTTTCCATTTTCGGAAGGTGTTTTTGCACACTTCTCCCCTTCCAACCCAGAACCCTAACCAATGGCCACAGCTTCATTCATCTCTCTATGCATCCAGAAGACAGGGGTCAAGCCAGTCCAAAAGTTACTCTATTTAAAATCTGAAATATCTGAAAGGGCAAGGGTATTTCTCCAAGTGTCTAGGTACCCAATGTGCAGTGTCTTGGCAATGAGACACCTTCCCACCCCGGAGCTCCTCCTGCGCTGATCAGGATGGTTGCTGCGGCCAGGAGACAGCCAACCTCTGCTAAGCAAAGATGTTTTTTCAGCACTTAAGGGGATTTTGGTTATGTGCTGCTATAGAGGTGCACAGAGGACATTTATGATCAATTGTTACCCATTGAATCATGGCCTCAGGGGATGAAAAAACCACCTCTTAAGTCACTTTATACTGCTGCACAGTGAGAGAGGGTGTTCGTGTTTTCTCAGAGCAAGAACCCTGGGTTCAGCTCAATCCTAAAGCAGGAAGGGAGGAGACTTTGTTTTATCTTTATACCTGCTTGTTCCTGGAACAGGTCAAGGGCTAATTTTGTCCTCATTGCAGCTTGGGCCAATATTGAGAGTTGAGAGTTTCCTTAGATCACACCTTATTTGTCCTAATGACAGCTGTTCAGTGAATAATCTTGCAAAGTGATGTCTTGGCACCTTGCCCTGTTCCCCCTCTCTCTGTGATTAATCGGTGCTTGGCTTATTCCTCGCTCCTCTGCTAACAGCATCTCTAACATTGTTAAGGGGGGGGAACTAAACACAAGAGCTTTTCAACCTCTTCATCTTTCTTTTCTTTCATAACTGCTCTTTCTCTCTCCCCATACATTTGTATTCCCTTTCACTCATTGACAGTATTTGTTTAGTCTTAACTTACCACTACCTCCACATCCACACAAAAATAAACAAATGTATAATCTCTATTGAAAAAGGGTCCATAGTTATTGGAGTCATTGAGAAAACTGAGAGTTGTTCTTTGTGGAAAATTTAGATGAGAATGAAATACCAAAACTCAGAATATCTTAGATGTTACAGGAAATGCTTTGGTTAAGCAGCAAAATAGCTAGACTCAAAATGCTGTGAAGTGCCTGGTGGAGCTGTAATCTCATTACCCTCCATGGGTCAGGTTTTCCAAATAGCCTACATCTCATGCAGAGCATGGCCTTCTCATCAGCTGAGCAAAGTCAAAGGGCTGTCCTGGTTGTGCCTGTTCACGTTGCAAGGTGGAAGGGGCAGGCTAGAGCCTGACCCATAGCACAGAATGTTGAAGCAATCTGAACAGCTCCCAAGGAGCATTATGATACCATTTTGAATCCAGCTCCCACTTAAACTCTTATGGCTTTTAAGCATGGACAAAATATGGGTATTTTCCATGAGAAACAAATACTTGTCATTTTCCTCAAAAAGACTGAAAACTTCAATATTTTCTATGAACCCCAGTGGTCAGATCACAATGCCCCTCTGATATTTTGTTTCCTGGTGACTTTGAAAACCCTATTCATTGTGCCAGTAGATGAGTGTGGATGCAAATCAGGGCTGAGATAATGGGTGTCATTTAAAAGTCTAAATATCCAACAGGTCTGACATTTAGATGTCAGGACTTGATTCTAATTTGCAGTAAGACCCTTTTAACTGCTTTTACCATATGTAGGGGCCCTAAAATTGGAACAAACTAGAATCATACTCACTTTAACACCCTTTCTGCAGTGCCAGAATGTTGGAAAATGTAACAACATTGGCAATACATTAGAAAATCAGGCCCAGAGGAATTGCTCTTGAAATGTTCATTGAAGTCTGGCACAGAGGATTGCTTTGTGGGAGCCAGGTGTACCACTTATGTGTGTTCTGTGTAACTAGACCAGATTTCATAGCTCTAGTTTAGACCTACCCTAGAGAGCAAACCCTTCAGATGGAAACCTCTGCAGAACCTATTGACTTGAACTTGATTTTCACTGTTGTGCTGTTATCCAACAGGAGTCCGGTAATGAAAACATTTAAATCTTCCTTGTGCTTTTATGTCATATTGATATGAGCACCTGATTCAGCAGATGTTTGCAATGGCTTGATTTGTTTTACGTATGTTTAGTGCGATAGACTCACAACAAATAATCCCCTGAGAGATTCAATTAAATATGTGAAGTACAAAGATCAGTGCATTGTTATCAGGCAACCGGACCACTCAGTTCATAGGAAACATTAGCATTCTGTTAACTCAATATAATTAGCCTGATTCACAGCAGTTTGCACCAATAGGCTTAAAAAAGGATCTAAGAAAAAAAATTATATACTGTGCTGAGTAGGCAAACAACAGGTAAGGGATGGGAAAGTCTTTACTGACCAGTAATGACTGACCTGTTATGCTCTTTGTGATTTTGGAGATTGCCTTAGGTGGTGGAGCTGGGAGCAATGGAGGGCTGGGGAGCTGTGCTGGGTTTCTTTCTGTCTGTTTCTGGGGGGAATCTGTGGATTCAGATACAAGTAAGGCTTGCGGACTGTCTTCAGATGCTGGCAGGCTGGCATCTTCTAATTCTTCCGTGGGTGCTGAAGGTTTCTTGGCTAGTGGGAAGATGAGTAAAATTAATGGAACACGAAGTTAATAATAATGATAGGCCAGGGGACAATGCCAGGAACATTCAGAAAAACAGAACACATGGCACACAGCTAGAAGCACTTCTTTTCCATAGTGAAAATAATTATTGTGTGAAATAGCCAGCCAGCCAGCCAAGGCAGGTAAAGAATAAAATGTATGAGGATATTGAAGAAATGTTAGTTTTGATGTTCCTGAGAAAACTGCTGAGCTTCCCTTACTTCCCTAAGGCCTTTTTCCTTTTAATTTTTTTTTTTTCATTTTAAATAATGAAGACAGCAAGGCAAAGCAACTTTTGAGAACTGCAGTGAATTTTTTTACAGCGTGCAGCTGCAGTGGCACCGTTAGTGAGTATGCAGCCAAAGGGCAAAGAGTATCAAACTGGTAATAGTACATGAAAGCTGACTTTCCAGTTGTTTGTTGTACACATTTTCACAATTTAACTTTTATCTTATTTAATACATGACTTCAACTTGCATCCCAAGTCTTCTCTTACTGTACCTGACTCTAGAACTGTTGAGTCTTTCCTGAGGTTAAAGTTGATAACCAAGAAAAGCCAGCCATAAAAAAGATTTGCCATCGGATCTCAGCAGCTAGTGTGGAACAGAGAATTAGTGAAGTACTTAAGAAAAACTTCAGTCACCAAAGCCTTAATTTGAGGTGGTGAAGCAGTGCTGATTTCAGGATTGTCTCCTGAAAGGTGGCAAAAGCACTTAGCTCTTAAAGTTAGTGCAGGCTGAATCACTGAGCAGTTCATCAGATTGACCTGGCTGTGATGAGGGCACAGGGGAATAGATCCAGAAAGGCATGAAGCTGAAGCAGGGTATAGGTGGAATTTCAGTGTTGAAATCCAAAATTAACATCCTTGAACCCTGCTCAGATACCAGCTGACTCTGGCAGTGCTTAAACTCGCACAACGCCTCACTGTTTGACTTTCACACTCTGTTACAAGTCTTGATCTCTGCCTTGGCCTACATGGGGATTCACAGAGAGGCTTGAGGCTGACTCTGATCCAGAACCTCAGCCACAGCCAGGGTGTCTCCAAACTGTATTTCCAGCCACTACAGGCTCAGTAGTAGCCATGAGGGTTATTTGTCCTACCCTAGCAGGTGAAGCAGTGATCCAAATGGGCAGATCAGCGTTTAAGTCTCTCCTCAGCATAGAATCATAGAATAGTTTGGGTTGGAAGGCACCTTTAAAGGTCATGGAGTCCAACCCCCCTTGCAATGAGCAGGGACGTCTTGAACTCAATCAGGTTGCTCAGAGCCCCATCCAGCCTGACCTTGAATGGGGCAAGGGATGGGGCATCTACCACCTCTCTGGGCAACCTGTTCCTGTGTTTCACCACCTTCATTGCAAAAAATTTCTTCCTATTCCTTCCTCTAGTCTAAATCTACACTCTTTTAGTTTAAAACCATTACCTCTTGTCCTATCGCAACAGGCCCTATTTAAAAAGTCTGTCCCCATCTTTCTTATAAGCCCCCTTTAAGTACTGGAAGGCTGCTATAAGGTCTCCCCAGAGCCTTCTCTTCTCCAGGCTGAACTATCCCAACTCTCTCAGCCTTTCTTCACAGGAGAGGTGCTCCAGCCTTCTGATCATTTTTGTAGCCCTCCTCTGGACCTGCTCCAACAAGTCCATGTCTTTCCTGTGCTGAGGACTCCAGAGCTGGATGCAGTACTCCAGGTGGGGTCTCACCAGAGCAGAGTATGAGAGAGGTCCAAACTTCTTGGGCTGGATAAATGGCAAATCCCACTCCTTTTAGCATTCTGGACTGTCTAAACAAAGTACCTTTTCCTCCAAACCATTCTAGGGCATCTCCTAAAAGCTCACAGCAGTGGGCACCCACAGCTGCCACGTCACAAATCTTTTCTTGGCTCAGTTTTATGTCTTGTTTGGAATACAAACTGTCGGTATTAATGAGCATTCAGCATCCTCGTGTTCAGAGTGCATGGGGAGGCACCAGAGCACTTAGGCAGTTGGAAACAATAGCATTGGCAAGATAATAGCATTTAATTTGTTGACAAACAGATTAATGAGTATGCCTAGAAAAGGAGGAGTGAGTATTTGTCATTCAAAAAAGACAGGAAAGTAGAATAAATATGCATCGTTAGCAGGAATTCTTGTGAAATTTGGCTTGATAGGAAAGCTGCCGTATGTGACAGTTGCCTGGAAATAATTTTCTTTTAAATATACTTCTAAGGAAATGCTTTGTTCTAGGCTGACATAATTTTGTATTTTTGTGCCTACTGCATAGAAGACAAAATGTGGAATAGAGGAAGAGAAAAATTAAGTCACTAATGGGTTACATTACGGAAAGATCAAGAGCTCCAGTATATGTTAGCAGCTTGATAGGAAAATTAGATTTGAGTGCATTCCCCTGAGTGGAGTGATACTTTATTCTGGCAGTAACTTCACTGAAATCAGTAGACCTCCCTGTGACATGAAGTGCTGTTTGGCACAGATGCAGAGGAGCAGCCACAGTGGGACCTTTCCTATAGCAAAGGTGGATCCGAAACGCACTCAGCTTCAATCAAACAGGTCTTTTTGTTTCTGAACTCCATCCTGTTCTGAGAGTGGTATTACAAAAGCAAACTGCCTTTGTACACTGTTGTCTAAGGAATGTCCATTTTACATTCCCTGCAAAGAACGGTTTGTTTGTTTTTTTCTCTGGTTGTTTCTGGTAACAACAGCACGTGTTTGACTGAGTCTGAAGGCAGACCTGAGTCTTGAGTACGCAAACCTATTGACAGATTTCATACTGCAGAGTGAATGTTATCCTGCTGAAAATACTCCAAGTGCTCAGCACTAGACTCTTTGCCAGAGTAGCTGATTATTCGTGGAGTGCCACTTGTCAAAATGCCATCTCACTACTAGGTAGAAATCCTCCCCTTGGGACTGCCTCCAAGCTCATTGGATAGGTTAGGTGGGAAAAACTGCCCTCTTTCTGCCTAGGCTGTTCTTTTTCTGTGCGTTAACCAAACATGAAGTCTACAAACATTTCCTTTTGTTCCGTCCTCTTCCCCTCCTGGCCTTCACCCCACATGCTCAGGATGAAATACAACATATTGGGTATAAAGCAAATATACTCATTTTGTTTCTAGCTGGTCAAATATTCATACAAATGTGGAAAGACACCTACTGCACTGGGCCTGGATTGAGCCCAAGAACAAATGTTATAATAAACTCCACATTATAATAAACTTAGCAATACACTGACAATTTTTAAGAGCTTTCCCACCCAATGAATTCCTTAAGGTGGACTCACTAGAGACAGGAATGCTAGAATGCACAGACAGGGATAAATTAGCACAGAAAGATTAGATCGACAATAATTATTTTAAAAGCCAGAGGGCACTGATCAAAGAGGTAGGAAGATTTCCAACAAATAAGAGTGGAGTCTCACAGACCAGAGAGACAGAAGAAGGTAATCCCACTTATTTTTTGGAACCTGGAAAAATGACACCTCAAAAAAATGCAGGAAAAGAAATACAGAAGAGAGGAAAGGTTGTGCCAGGGAGACAATAAAAGGGACTAGAATTAGCAAAAGAGACATAAGAAATTGGGATGATTTTGAAAGCCTCAATACACAATTTTGAATGCAGTGTAATAATTTTTAAATCATAGCACTAGGTTTTGCAGAGCCATAAGGTTAAATACATGATACATTGTTAGTGCCATCTTTCCAGGATAGCCTGTCCCAATGATAAGAATTAGAAGTTCAGAGAGAAATTTTCTTAGTGATATGGAATGAAACTCTCTAGAAAAGAGTATTATTGCTAATAATAGCAGTGCCTGAAGGATTCTGGTCAAGATCTTGATCTGGTTGTTCTATGAACAGGGAGATTAATGGTTTTTTCCCTCAATTAATTTTTAGGGTGATACAAAACCAAACACAGCCATAAAGGATAGAGTTTGAAGAGAAAGGAAAACAGCATTAAGGGCATGTATAAATAGAAGCTCTCTATGTCCAATTCTATGTCCAATTTGTCCAATTAGGAGACAAAAAAGAGAGAGGATAAATCTTTAGAAGCCCACATACAGTGCCTTGGGATATTTCTTGATGAAATAACACATGTAGTTGAAATGAAGAAAGTGTTGGGTGATGGAAAGGTGTTAAGCTTACAAAAAATCCTTGTGATGGGCAAACGTGAGGAGAGATACTTTTTGGGACACAGAAGAGTTTCTGTTGTCAAAGCAATTAAGAATGGAGTGGAGCTAGAAATGGCCAGAAGAGCAATATTATATAAAAGTAAAACAGCAAAGGGGAACAAAATTGCATGAGTCATGGGGATGGAAAGGACAGGAGGAAAAGGAAGTGGGAAAGGATAAAGCAAAGAAATGGAAAACCCTTCAGAGAATGATTACGATTCTGACCTGCTGAAGCAGAGGGAGGGCATAAGCAGGCAGCTTTGCTCAGCAAACCACAGCAGGCGGGGGTGGGGGGCTGGGACTCCAGAGAAAGCAGGGCATGACGGGGTGGGATGGAGAACAAAAGGCAACCAGGGCAGATGGAGAAGGTGTAAAGATTGACCAGAGGGAATGGGCAGGAAGATCTGTAATCACTGCACGGCACCCCTCCCAAGCTAGGATAAAGCTTTATCTCTGCAGCTTTGCATTTCTTGGTTGTCAGGAAGTGAATGGAAACCCTCCAGCTGCTGGGTTGTGGCTGGCTGCTCTGGTCCCAAGGAACTGCTGTCACTGATGAGTTCTGCCGGAGCACAGTTGCGTGAAAGGAGCTTGGGTTAGCTTATCTGTGCTCCCGGTATTGAACTTCACTTGTATTTGCAGCATGTTGTAGACAGGGTGATGATATGGACAGTGTGGGCTGTGTATTGACATAGTTCTCCTGAGCCAGGACAAGCAATTTCAGGCTTGGCACAGAAGTTTAAGAAATGTTTTTAAGAGAAGCTTGTTTCATCTTCACAGCAGTCACTGCTAATACCAAAGGGGCACCATGCCAAGACTGGATTGTCTCATAATCCAACTAATCCCATTATGCTGAGCTTTGTGTGGTCCCTCAGTTTGGTAGCAGTCTCAAAAATCACTGTTTTTACATGCTGATTGCTAACCTGGTATGGGCTGAGCTGAACAAGGTGCTCTGATGCTTTAATGCACTGATATATTTGACTCCTCATCAAGCAGATCAGCAGAAATTTTTTTTTTTACATTTTACAGTTTTTTTGAAAACATTTTATATCCAATACCTGCATCTTCTTTCAGCTCATCCAAATGCAGCTCCTCACCAAGCAAGGTCACATTCGTTGTGGCTGCTATTGTACTCTCTTGCTGCCCCTCTTCTGAGGCAAGTGTCTGGCACACAGGAGCTGGAGGGTCACTCTGCGTTGCTCTCGTGGCATCGTCACCAGTGCAGGCTTTCCCTTCGGTATCTAAAACACCAAATCATTTAATCTTAACTAAACCATGAGCAGTGAAAGCTGAAACTCCCTGCTATCCTCTTGAGAAGAGTGAGTCTCAAAGCTGCTAGTGCTCAGGGGACTGAGATTTGTCTTAGAGCAGCACCTGGTTTCTAAAAGTGCTGAGCATCTGCAATGCAAAACTTTTGGAGACCAGCCCATCTGGATACTAATATCCATGCAGTTTTCTCAGCAGGGAACCTTTTTCTGTGGGCCTCCAGCAGCCTGGGTAAAGGGCCATTGTGCATGTATGGGAAGGCCACTGTACTCTGTAAGCACCGGCTCGGGGGGAGATGAGTACAAGCATGGGAAATCAGAGGCCTCTGGGAGAAGGCAATTCCTTGCACAAGCAGAGCTCGTGCTGCAGTGCGTGCACAAGTTGGTCAGACGTGTCTGAGTTGTGTCAGGCTCCGTGCACAACACGCTGCCATCCAGCTGCCCCATCAGTAATGCCAGAGCCTTACTGAAGGCAAGGCTGCTAATATTCACCGCCAAGCTGTGGGTTTTGAGTATAGTTTTAGTTACTCAGCTTTGAAAAGCGTGTCCTGTGTGATTGAGCTGATCAGAAATTCAAATCCATCTTCATGCAGACCTAGAAACTGCTCCCTTTGCTTACTCTGAAAGATTTTTGTGCCAGTGATCCCTGCAGCTGTACGCATCTTGATGACTGAAGCTTTTCTAGTATTCTCCTATTCAGGCAAGAGTCCTCAGAATACAAACTATCCTTTTACTTCACAACTCTCTCAGAATTTAAAAGATCTATATCACTGCTGCAAACCAAAGCAATTACTTCCCGCTCTAGCCAGCGCTCCAGGCTGATGGACATGTCTGCTGTCCACCTCTGACCTCCTAACTTGTATTTCTCAGCCCTAGACACTCCTTTCTGGAAGCTCCTGACAGGGCTATGTTTTCTTGCAATGATATCATGACAAGTTCTTTGAATGTTGATTTAAAATAGCTAGCATTCACAGCTACTCCTTTTTAATACTATTTGGACAATCTGCAGAGTAATTTCTTGCCCTTTTGGGTAAGGGTATCAGATTTTGGCCCAGAGATGCTGCGGAAGGGATGCAGTATTTTTGTATGCTGAGCTCACTCAGTCTGCCTCATAATCACGTTTGGTGAAAAGTTTCTGTTCTTAAAATAGCCCCTGCAGTAGCACAGTTGCTATGATACAGGGAAGGGGAGGGGGAAAAAGTTCGTTGCCTACATTTCAGCTCAGTGTGAAGGCAGCCTATACATAATCATCCGTGTATTAACAGCTGCCTGCATTATTTGACAGGGAGCCCTTATCTCTCAGTGCTGTAAGTACAGCTACATCTGATCAGCTTTGTGCTCACAAGGGGGAGAAATGCTGGGGGAAGCTCCCTAAATGTTTCCAAGGTAACTCTGCTTTGCACGTTCCTACATCCTTCGGAAAGGCAAGCTGCCGACAGCTGTGCCACAATGAAGCTGCAGTCAGAGACATGAGTTCCTTCAGATCCCAGCCAATGGAAAGTGTAATGACTGATGAAGTAATGACAAGCAGAAGACAGCCCTGTTGAAGAATTTTTGTTGAGGAGCATCTGAGACTCACAACAGTGATGTTCCTGGTTAGAAATGATCGGCTCGTGCTTAGATCAAAGCGGACGTGCTGCTTTGATTGGCAGTGGGTCCCAACGCCGTATTTTAGAGATAGTCCAAGGACAGGAGAAAGCACAGACCTTAGATCCACTGGTAAGGAAAGCAGCAGAGGGCCTTGAGTATTGCAAAGTAATCAGAAGAAGTAGGGCTGTAATTGAGTTGGGAATGAATCCCGCTGTATGCCAGACCCTGCACCCTATAACCTCTTACAGAGTGCAAGTTTGTTCCGTAGAGAAAAGCTGTATTTGCCCTGCGTGAGCAGAGCTGGAGAGGAGGAGACGGAAGGGGCCCAGGCTGTGCAGCTTCGCCTGTGTGCCATGTCTGGGCAGCTGGGTTTTGGGGTTGTGTGAGGAGAAAGGGTGACAGAACCTGTTAGGATGGCTCACCACCAAAGCAAGGACGGTGCAATTTCACCCCGGGCTGCTCACAGATTGATGCAGATTCTGCGCTAGCTTTGTGGTTTGTTCTGAGCCAAACAGTCCAGTTCAAAATGCTGCTTGACAGCCCTTGTACTATGAAACCGGAGTGTGACGCAGCTATTGTAAATGCATGAAGCAGATGTGGAGATTTCTCAGACTACAGCGTCATCCCAGTTTGCGCTATTTATGAAAGTGAGCAGGAATCAGGTGTCTGGAAGCGGAGTAGGGCCTGATGAAATAGAGGGATTTTAGGATTTACCGTAGTCTTTTAGCATAGTATTGCTGCTTTGACAATTGCAACTTACTGCATAAACGAGGACTTAGCCTTGAAACTGCTGCCACTTCAGTTCAGTCCAAGTAGGGCACTAATCATTTACTGGGAATTATTTGGGTCAATTTTTTATTCCAGTTAATAAGCTGCTTCTACTAATAATAAAATAACCCTGGAGATTCACAACACTCTGTAAAGAAAAATAACTTGCGGGTGGCTGCAATGTCCTTCAACTGACTGTTAGCCATTCTTTCCTTTCTGGGCAGCAGGGTGGTATTGAAAATTTGTTTGATGTTTATAAGAGCTCTATGCAACTTACCTGCAGACAGGTAAGCAATCTATTTGCAGCTGCCTTTTTGAAAGCACAGTTTGTCATCACTTCTTACTGGGCTATATGTATTTATTTAAAATACTTTAAGTTTGTTAAAATGACCTTGCAATTTAGCATCATCTGTCTTCCTCCCAGCCAGTTCTTTATGCATGCAAGAGGTTTATTGATTCATTATTATTATTATTACCTTTTAATGTGTTGTACAGAAATTTTATTTTACCGTGCTTCGGCAAAGCTCCAGATACCCATGTCTTCAAATTCATGGATTACAGGGAACTTCCATACTCCTAGCAGAAATGGGGTGTATTTTTCTATCCTGTAGTGCTTATATGCTAATAAGGCAACTAATTATCTAGAATTATGAGACACAAAGAGTTCAATGGACAGAATTAAAAATGACCTTTCTAAAAACTTCCATTTTAGAATAAACTAATGATTTGATAGATTTTTTTTTTAACTTCAAGATGAAACTCATATTAAAATATATCCAATAAAATAATATGAAAATTGCTTTACTGCAATGAAAAAAAATCCTCTTTAAAATGCTCTTTTTCTGACTCTTCAGTTGCTCGGTTACACTCCATCACCGAGTATTGTCCCACAGGCTATTTATAGCCATAGTATTTGTTTTATACAAAGAGACTCAATTATTAGTTTCAAAGACCATAATTCCATCTATCAGGTTGGTCAAACTGAAAAGGCCAATCTTTCTTCATGACAGTACTTTCTGCTATAAAGTTTTCAGAGTAAAGATGGATTTTTTTTTTTTTTTTTTTTTTTTTTTTTTTAATCTCTGTTTAGGTGGAAATGGCAATTGGGATGTTGTCCATAACCTTGGGAGCTCACCTGATCTCACATAATAGTCACCCAGATCTCGGTCTCCCTTGAGCATCTGTCAGGGCTTTGGAGCCGGGATATACAGAACTACAGTCCCTTGTGTGGGTTTCTGACATTTCGTCATCTTTCATTCGGTGACTTCTGCTGAACCTGGTTTGTACTCAGGAAAGCTTTATAATGACACTACCAAATGCTTCACTTTTCCATGTGAATGAAAAACAGGCAGAATGGTAATATGTTTTGTCACAAACTTGGTTTACCGGAAGGACAGCTGAAAACATCAGATTAGTATCATTTTATGAGATTTGATTTCATGGGTTGTAGATGTTAACTAAATGCATCTGTATGTTTAAGTTTATATTTACACCAGCTTTAGCTGACTTTCTTGGCAGTAGGATTTAGCTAGGTTTAGAGCAACTGTGTAAAACATACGTACAAGCTCAGATTTTCACCATGTATAAATTGAGCGAAGATGGAGTTGCATTCAAGATGATAAAACATCAAAAATTAAACTGCACTGATTAATTGCAGCAGGGAGGAATTTGAAGAAAGATGTGCTTAATTCAGATACTGAATTTTCCTCTCTGTTTGAATTGAAGGTTTTCTTTTTTATTCATTTGATTGTTAGGTTTTTTCTTTTGCAATTATGTGTTTCCTATTGTCCTGAAAGAGACTTTGATTAAAAAAGATGAAGAATTTTTACTTACCTTGTTCCATCATCTCCAGAAGGCCTTTCTTAATGAGTTCATCCCGACCTTGTCGTGCTGTCATCTTCTTCTCCAGCACTGCATGAAGTAGTAGCATAACACAGCACCAGTTAACAACAGAGTATTCATATAATGGAGTGAGAAAGATGCAATGTGGAAATTCCCTCTAGTCTTAACTACTGTGTGCTTGGAAGGAACTGCAAGGATTTTGTTTTGGGGAGCATGGACTGGTGAGCCTGTTTGTGCCTTTTTCTTTGTTAAAACAGCTGTAAAATCACCCACATGTAGAGCTGAGATTTATGATCTAACCTACTGTCTGATCACACTGAATACAGAGTAACTGGGATATTAGAGCCTTCATGCCGTTTAATACGGCACGCTGGAGGTGCCTCAGGAAGTGGTGTCCTTTACTGTGATGCTCTACAGGGTATCAGGGCAAGTGGAGGGAATTGCACCATCCGATCTCAGGAAAAGGCAAGTGGGTTTGTCTCCTTACTGATCTCCTGGGACATCCCTGGAGACTAGAGAAAGCATGCAGTGCTGTGCGCTGGGCTCCTTCACCGCAGAGACAGCTGCTTGAGGGAAGACATTTTACATGCTGTAGCTCCCTCCTGTCACTTTGCATAATGTTACTGTGACCTATATAATCTTCACCCCAAATAAAAGGGGTGATGATACTTGGGGCCATAAATGTAGCCTATTTTGGAGAAGGGACAGCCTATGAAAAGCAGTCTGTGTCAAGGCTTGTCCTTCACTCTCATACTTTGACCTTTTCTTCTAAAGGTACCATATTGTATTATATAGGAAGTCAGTCTATATGGGGTCTTTCTAGCCTTAAATATTATTATTAATCTGTAACATGCTGAAATCTCTGAGTTAGGCTCAGATCAGGTCACCATTAACATTTCCTATGTAAGCAAATTTTGCCCAAGCTAAGCTTTGCTCTGTGTAGCATCACTCTCTTGTTCGCATCCTACCTGCAGATGTCTGCTTTAGCTTCTCGTTTTTCTTTTTTCGCCACTTCCATGGTTTGAAGATCCTGCCCAGTGTTGCCAGTTTGCTGTTCCTCCTCACTGGCGGAGTTCGAATCCCTGAGACCAAGTAGTCAGAATGCATTGCAGGGGACTGCTCCATCTCATCTGAGAGGGGAAGAGAGGAAAGCCAGCTGTTAGACAAAAAGCTTTAGCATAAGACTTAAAAAGGGGAGGCAAATGGAGGCTCACCAGCTCACAAGCATTCAGTCTAGTCACTGAGATAAGCAGTGCAAGACTTTGAAAGAAAGTCTCTGCGTTGCTGGAGCCGGCAGCCAGGCCAAGGGATGCCAGCGAGAGAGGCGTTCAACCTCACTGTGCCAGCCCAGTGCTTCCTACCAGCTGCTCTCTTGACTCTGGTCTTGCACAGTACCTGTCTGGGTGCCAAATATTTCAGTATCTCCACTGCTGACGTCCCTCATGGATTAATCAGGGCTATTAGGCCCACCGAGAGGGGGATGTGCTGAATTTGTTCACCCTCTGCTTTATTCCATCGCTCTCCTACTTTTGTCCATGCCTGGTACTCACCAAGGTAAGGTGTTACTCACTCAAGGAGGTGCTACTCTCCCTCCCAAGGGCTGCATGTAACTGCATTACAGCCTTCTGAAATGTGGAGAGCTGAGAGCTCCCAATAGCTTTAATAGGGAGCAGTAGAAATTTAACACATCTGTAAATGAGGCCCATGCAGCCTCCAGTTAATCACATAAATGTAATGTTCATTTAGAAAAATTTAGACCTTTATGAAAAGCTGAGAGGAAGTGTGACAAAGCTCAGGTCCCTTCTGAATTCCAAGCTTCCAGTTCTGTTCTCGGGCCACAGGATATTGCTGCCTTTTAAATGAACTCTTTTCACATAAGCTAACACATAACACACTGACTTGTGTGAGATAATGCAGATCTTGTGTATAAGAATAGTTTGTTTGATATGTGCTACAGAAGTAAAATCCTAGAACTGCTGTGCAAATTTATTCCTTGAGGAAGCTAAAGGGAAAATTCCTTCCCTTTTATCCAGGCAAGCCACAGGATTTCAGAGATAATGCTTCAGCTGGAAAAGCAATTTAGGTATTTTTAATATTTTGTCTTGAAAATACACTGTAAGTTTTGCTTATAGACAAGTCTTGCACAAAACAATACATACTGACTATTCACAGTTTTGTGCTAGTCAGTACCATGAAAGAAAGTAGCACAGTTCCATAAACAGGCTTATTGATGGCTTTACTCAGCTTTGTATTTGAGCACCAATACAGTGATTGTTAAAAGAGAAGCTGCCATCAGTAATCAGACGTGTTACGTGAATAAAAACTGAATGACAATTTGTATTTTTTTTCAACAATCAGTTATAATTTAAATGAGCAGTGTGGAGCTATGAACATATGCACATTTCCAAGTAATTTCTCTCTGGAACAGCAACATTTATCATAAATTGCTTTATGACTGCGAGATAAAAACTATACAGCATCTTCTAGGCTTTTTTTTAAGTCAACAGGGTGAAAATGCTTAAATCACAGCATGGAGGTGGGGATTTCCAAGTAAACAGGAAACAATTTTTGGAAGGTTATTAAAAACAGCAGGGGAATCAACACATTCCTCCTCTTCCATTTAATTTTGAAAATACTGGTAATAGAGATGAATCATTCAGTGGAGACAAACTAAAAACTTGGCCGTGTGAACTATCAGAACAGAGAAAAGGCTGTAACAATTCCCACCCCCCCACATTGTGCGTGCACAGTGAATTTCTCTTTCTGTGTACTGAATTTAGAGCATCTTTTGTCTCATTCCACAGAGTTTATCTTGGGGTTTAATTTAGAAGAGATTTAAACTGTATGCAAAAATATATTTTTGCCTTTGAAAGAATGGTGTCTACCCAAGGTGATAGTTATGATTTACAGTTTGGAGGTCAATATTAAGTTGAGAGCAGAAGCTAGCAATGAGCCTAGCACAGGAGGAGGGCAGTAGCCTACAGGCCACAGCTGGAGTGCCAAGATACCATGCCCTTTACCAAATACATATTCAAAAATGAGAAGTATCACAGAAATAAGCTTCGAAGAAGTAGAGCTGCTCTTGATTACAGAGAAGGCAATGAGAATGGAAAATGGCAGAGTAGATCTGCTATTAATTTGCTATTATGATTACTTTAAAGCTGTAATAGAAGCCTCAGAAAATAGCATTTGGCCATTTCTTGTGACATCCTTTGAGTGGGAATGGAAATGTTCACAAAATTAGCTCATCTCAAAAGAGCTGTAGATCAGACTGTAAATCAGACCCTTGTCCCTGGAAGCTACAGTGGAGTAGGACAGCCTCAGCTTAGCCATCCCTGGAGACCAGGGGAGACTGCACTGGTGCTCAAACTATTCCTACCATCCCAGGAATTTCTCAAGCATGTAAGTGAAGATTAAATAAGAAGCTGATTTAAAGCAGCACCTTGGTAAGTTACTGATCCTACTGCATTTCATTCAGGATGTAGGTGTCTGCAAAGTGGTTTAGGCATCATCCACATGTTTTGTTTAACACTGGTAGCATGAGATCATTGTACCTTTTTTGCCAGATAGCAGGGGCTGTAGACAGAACCTGGAAGTCATTCAAACCTAAACCTGTGTGTCTCTGGCAATGTTTATTATCCCAGATATTCCCCTAAGAAAGAGAATGGGGAGATATTGCAACGGCACTAAGAAATCCCTAAGTGCCCTGTAGTGATCAGTGCTTCCGTAGTTTCTGCCAGCCCTGTCAACTGGGTTTCTTCCACCCCCTTCTGCCGTCTTGGTTGTGGAAATGTAAGGATTTTATGCTCAAGGACTTTGGTTACAGATGAAATACAGATAGAAATCAAATGTCAGAGAAGGAATAGTAGCTAAAACAAAAGTTCCAGTGGAGGTTTTCGTGGCTTTTTAACTTTATTAATGCTTCTCGTACGGTACAGACAGTTCTTAAGCAAATGGTTTTATCACCTGGTACATTCTCGCCATATGCAGTTCCTACACTGTGCATTTGGAGAGATGGACACAAATAAAAATAGAGAGACACACAGTAAGACAGATGTCCTGAAGTCATAAATAACAAGGAAATGGTCTCACTGGCAATAAGAATCACAAGAAAGCCCTTGGAGGTCCTCATTTCCAGTCAGTTCATTTTCTCTTGGTTGTGGGTTGGCTGCTTGGGAGATAAGTTGACAGCACAAAAAGCAGTTCCCACGTACAGCAATGAATGCTGAAGGAGAAGGCGCACCTAAATATCAGCCAGTTCCTGCAGCCAACAAGCTGCCAAGACTTGCCAACCCTCCAACCACTCTGTGAAATATTCAGCACATTTTTTAATCTGCAGTCAATATTTTAATTATGCTAACTGTTCTGTGGAATAATGCAGTTATTTCTCCCAGAGCCTGATAGCCTGGGGCCAGGCCATGCAATTACATAGAGGATGTCTGCAAAATATAAACAGCTGAGAGACTCTCCATATCAGCAAGGAGAAATGAGCAACAGCTTAACTAGCTGTGTAATGTAGGATGAGGGACAGTCATTATACAGGGTCAGGTGAGCACAAGCTTAACCCACAGCACAGCAACCTACCCCTGCCCAGCACAGGGAGGCCAGGCGCTGCTTGGCCATCACTGCTGAGACAGACCAGTTGCTCCTATACTGTCCCACAAGGAGATAGTTGTCAGCCCTGAGGGGCTAGAGCATTTTGCTCTGACTGAAGCTTGTTGGCTGTTTAGGTAGAAATTACTTTCAAGTCCCTGCTGTACCCTGTTGAGGGCAAAGGCTTCTGTGCTGGAGCTCCAGATCCAAAACAAACCCCTCATATATCACACAGTTGTAATCTGCTCTGTGCATGTCAAAGAGGTGGAAATGAATGTGGCTGGGCCCCTGATGATGATGCTGGTCAAGTACTTCTTACAGTGCTAGCTGGGGTAATTTCTAGAGCTCCTAACAGTGGTCAAGAGTGTGAATGGCTTGATGTCTGAGACATCCCAGATCAGATGAGGGGAGAGGTTCTGACCTGACGGGTATTGTTCTGCAGTACTGCTCTGGGCTGCAGAATAAACCAGGCAACAGAGAAGAAGGAAACAAACCATAATATTCACTACATTTGGCTGTAGGGTCTGATCCCTCAGAAAGTCGCAGCATCTGCAGCTTCTGTTTACATCAGCAGCAGTTGTGGTGATCAGTGTTTCTGAAAAACACTCCATTGCTTTCTTTAAAATACTGTGGTGACATAAATAGAATACCCTTTCTGTTAGTCCCTTCTGTATAGGAATTGTGCATGAATTGTGCAGTTTTTCTGTGCATAGAAGCTCTCCCATTTACAGATGTCAAGTCCTGACTCTATCCCTTCTAGCCTCCCACAGATGTGGGGCAGGTTTTTTGGGAGTACGGTGAAGTTTGAGTCCTGGATGTGTGATGGAAGAGTGCCCTATGCCTGCACATAGCCTTCATTTGTACAGCAGGTGGTTTTGGTGCTGCAATGATCATGTCTGGGTGATAGCAGTGTTGTGAAATGAGCATTGGGTTCAGTCAGTTGGGTCTATCTTCTTGGGTTTTTCATGGTGAGCCAAACAGTCTGTAGCTTGATGCCTGGGTTTCTGATGATAGCAACTGCAGGCTGCACTCTGCAGGCTGATGCGTGGTGGTTGGGAGTATCAGGGATGCAGACCCGAGTTATATTGACCTTGCCACAGAGAGAGGCTGTAAGAGACTTGGGATGCCCTCTTGTAAATACGCAAATTGCAGCAAGAAGTTTATGGGAAGATGAAGGATGCTGAATTTTAATGTGCTGGGAATTTTGGTAACTTAAATTCGTGGTAATGGAACTTGTGCCTTGCTAAATCCTCTGTGTACGCTGTTAGAAGGACCACTGAAAAATCTGCAACCTGCAGGCAGTTTAAAAATAACACAGGAGACAAGAGCTGCAGGCAAATTTGTAAGGCAGGCGTGCTCTGTTTTCTGATGAATTGGTTTGTAATGCAGCTTTGCATGTTCTCCCCTTTGTTGTCATTGCATCTGTTTTTGCAACTCAGACACAGAGTTAAAAAAGGAAAAAAAGGTTCCCTTTGGTCCACTCCAGAGGGTAGAGACAGTGAGTGGAATCAAAATTACCTTTTTGGCTTTTGGGATAGAGGTGCCTTTACCACTATGAACTTTCAGTGCTGCCTAGAATTAGTGTCTACCTCTGAAAAGGATGTTAAGGAGGATGTCATGGGAAGAGCTGAGCTTCTAAAGGGTTCATGTCTACTGCTGGTTAGTCCTGAATCCTGCAAGCCAGGCATTTGTGAGGTTAGCCAAGAAACAGCACTTCTCTCTATACAGAGGGTATCTAGTGAGAGAAACCTGCAGGGGAAAGAAGGTTAAAAGGTTGTCTTGGTTTTAGAGTAAGAACTATCCTGAGCTTTGGGAAATAGAATTAACTGCATGAGAAAAAGCCTTTTTCCTTAGTTTAGCATCCTAAAAGAAGAACAACTGCTCACAATAATTCAATCTGCAGGATAGGGGTAAATTGTTTGTGTCTAGGAGCCTTTGAACACTTCTGTTATGTTCCAGAGAAGCAGAATTCAAACTGAAGAGCTTTTTTATTGCACTAGTTAGATGTTTCCTGTGATGGAGCTCTTCCTTGTTCTAAAAATGTTTTCTGTCACCTGCATTTCTGCAGACGTGCTCCCTTTCTTGACTCTCTTTGAAAGAAAACTGCAGTGGAGTGTTCCAGTTTGAAGTCTCCATTTCAGTTTTTTGAACATATAGTATTTTGATTTTTCCAATTTTGAATGACTGTTAGAAATTAGAAACTAAAATTAGAAATGAGAAAAAAGCTTTTGATGAACCTGAAATTTATTTATTTATTTATTTATTCTTGAAGGACTTTGTTTATATTTGGAGCTGTGAATGTTTCAATATTATTTTGGATTGGTCTGGAAAAATTTACACAGAATTCTTTGTAAAACAGAAAACCTAGTTCCTAACAGTTTAGTTATTTAGAAAAGGCAAGGTACCTGTAGTACATTATGGAATGTAATCATAAGCTGATTTTGGATGCACAGCTGCTGACATGACATAGATTGTTGCTCTGACACATTGTATTTGTTACACCAGAAATATATTGAAACAAAGCAGAGAACATTACAGGATTGAGGTGCAAATTCAGTCATTTACCTATCCAAATTTTTAGGTTTTGTATGGTCAACAGTGTAGGTAAAAATGGCTTGAATTCTTATCTCTCTGTTCTCAAAATTGTAATCCTTTATGTTCATGATTTCCCGCCTTGGATTTCATCTCACCCAGTACTTTAATCCCATAAGGAGGCAGATGGATAGGGGGCCAGGTTCATCCACATGATAACTGCGTCATTCATCGAGTTACCTTGGGGGGAAAATCTGGCACGGTAAATTTGTGCAGACTTCAGACTCATGGAGATACATGAAGGCAGGGTGAAAATACTAAGAGAAGTGGCAGAATGACAAAAGGGAATAGAGTCCTTTATGAGCACCATACCCAAACCAGCTCCAGGTTCAGCTTCCACTGAGTACAGGCTGTTCTTGGGCTGTATCATCTTTCTTTTTGCTGGGTGGTATGAATCCTGAGTAGGTTTTTATACTTTCCTGCATGAAAATGCAAGTCACTGTGCTTTCCTTTCTACCCTTTTTGTGTTCTCCAGAGTCTGAGCTTCCTTTTTCACTTCATACTTAAATGTTTGCCATGTATCCTTGTTCTATAATTTCCACCGCTCTTTAGTATGTTAAATTATGATTGAACATTTTTCTTTAATTGAAGGAAGGAAAAAAAACCTAAAACATAATTTGTGGGTGGTAGAAGGGGGCTGTGCTTGCCAAGGAAGTTTATTTCCATTCTGTCATGTTGAGTGTTCCTTCAAAGTATTTGGATTTCAAAACAAGCTTTAGCTGAAATTAGCGGGGAAACAGATTATACTTATCGAAGGAAAGAGAGCAGGGGAATGGCAACTCCAGCTAAATCTCTTAGATAAAAATACACTTTATATGCTTGAGACTTGTGATTTCTTCCAGAAAATGTTCCTTCGGGAAGTTGACATATCACCTAACCGCATTACCACCATATGAGCCAAGGTGCAAAGAAATTAATCAAGAACCCTTCATGCTTTTGGATCATTGTGTCAAGTCCCAATAGTGCTTTCTGTGATTTACAATGCACAGTGTGACATTAGCAGTTCATTAACAAAATAAGTTTTCCAGTATTTACATAAAGGAACCCACAACAAGCTTTACCTGGATAAGGAAGAACTAAATAACAGTAAGAAAATGAGGCTAATGAAGGATTTCTGTATAATCACAATTCAGTTACCTAAGCCTTTACAATATCTTCTTTCAAGAGGGGAAACTTGATATTTGCGTGCCTCTCACCCAGTGAGAGCTTGCTTAGGCACCAGACAGAGCAGCATCTCCTGAGATTCACGAAAAATCTATTCAGATAAAGCCAAATGAGCAGTGCCTCTGCAGAGGGTCAAGAGCCAGACCGTGCACAAAGCCTTGTCCATCCTGCATCTGCAAAAGCTTTTGTACCACACAGGTGTTACAAATTCCCAGGACTGGGCAGTTTCCCCAAGCCTCTTGGAGAGATGCTGCTCTGTGGAACAAAGGGAGGCCAAGCCCAGGAAGTACAGGAATGGTTTGAATTAGGCTTTCCATGCACTTGTAGTAGTAAAGCTGTTGTCTGCACTGCAGGACCACTGTTTCATCACCTGCAGTTGTTTAATTAGCTGTAGCCTTGCTGCAAACCTGTTGAAAGGATGTTTTTTATAGCTTCCTCAGGGAGTCTGCAGACTGAAACACACCCTGTGCTGTCTCCAAGAGGCACCTTCAAATCCATTTCACTGCAGCTTATCGCTGATAGAAGTTACATTTAGAGGGACATGTAACACCCAGGGAATTCACTGGTGTTAAGAGCACCATGCTTGCTGACAGGGAACTATGCATTGGTTTTGCCTGGGATTTATGCCCCAGAACTGACCTGCTTAGAGTTGCTTCTGTTTATGGGAATCTGTCAGACATACAATCAGCTCTCACTTTATATCCATCCCAAACTTGTATATTAGAGAAATAACCAAATCTTCATGTCCTATGCACTTTTATGCCCTTGTAATTTAATGCATAATTTCCTTCTTTCCTCAAATGCCCCACAGCTCTCTGTTGGTGCTCTGTCACTGTTCAATGCCACTAGTGCAGACAGAAAACATTCTTTCTGCTTTGTGAAATGCAAGAGCATCTGCCTTTTTTTTTTTTCCTTTATCGCTCCTGCTGCTTTGCACTTTCACTTTCCTTACAGCCATTGGCAACAAATACACATTAGTCGACAGTCCCTGGTGCATCCTCCAGGCCTGCTATATGGAACAGGACAGAGATTTGGAAGAAGAAATACTTAGACAACAAAAATATGACATAAACCAGAACAGCTACAGTGAAAGGTAGATAGAAAACAGGCACACTGACTGAATTCAACTTTTGTCTAAAGGTTATGCATCCAGTTTGGCTCCTTGTAAAACTGTTATAAAGCTGCCAGTGATTTCTACATTTGGTCGGTATGTAAATTCTGATGAAACCATGCGTAGGAGATCGTATCACCTGAATGAATGGTTACACAGTTTCTAGAGGTGGCTTGGTCTACTGCACATAACATTCTGTAAATATGAGACACATAGGAAATGCTTTGAGGAGGGCATTGTTTTTAAAGATCCATTTGTCCCACTCTCTACTGGTATTTTCCAAAGAGGCAATCATACTGAATACTCAGCAGTCTTCAAAAGACAGCGAGGTACCACAAACCCTCTGTTGTCCTCAGCATACTTGAAAAGACACACACATATGTGCATACGCACAGAGCAGGTCACACAGGACAAAGTCTCCATGGGCAATGGCAGTTGTCACCTGTTAAATTTTGTGTAAAGTTAACGTTACCTGTTCCTTACCATGGCACTATCTCAAGGCTCAGATAAGGGCTTTAAAGCACTGATCTAACAACTGCAACATGCTTAACTGTAGAGACCTGAGTATCTTTAAAAATTAATGAGTTCCTGGGAGGTCCGTACTCAAAAAATTGAGATTCTGCTTCCAAATAGATGGGCTCTGGGTAACACTCTTTAAAGTGCTAATAGAGCAATATGCCCTCTAAAATGAAATTCTTTACTGATCAAGGACCAAGAGGAATAATTGCTTATCAAATTTACTGTTGTAAATTACCACTGTCTGTCTGAAACAAGACCACTATCTATTCCTAATGGGAATGGCAGGATCTTCAGGGCAAGGAATGAGCATGGAAAGTACTCAAAATAAATAAAGCTGTCTCCTCTGAAGCTCTTGGAATGACTCCATTCCAGGTCGTTTTCTTCTTGTATTATAGGAGCGAGGAAAAATAAGCTACTGAGTAGTAATCCTTGTCCTGTGTAAGAAATAGAAGAATAGAGAGACAATGTCCCACGTGGCAACAACAAAGTGAGAATTTCACAGGAGAACAGCAATGTCTGTCCATTAACTCTCTGTGTCATCCAGCAGCCAAGCAGGGAGAACAACTATGAAAGTAACTGCTATTCCTGTTGCTAATGTAATATATTGGCTGTGTCTACATTAGCAAGTAATGCAGCCCATTAGAAGTGGGTCTGTGAACAACTGGTGCTGAGGACTCAACATCTTCTGGTGTGCATTTGTTAAGTAGTGTGATCTTGTGACTCTAACTTGACAGAGAACGAGCTCTTTCCTTACAAAGTGCGAAGGAAACAAGATTCTCCTTTAAAACAAAAATTCCAACCAAACTAAATAACCATCCTTCCAAAAATGAACTAAGAATTCCTGTATTTTCTTTTCCAGAGGAAGAATAAAGATCATTATTTCTTTTACTAAATTACAAGATTCAAAAGCCCCTAAACACACATGCATATTCCTATGAGTTGTTGGTACTGAAAGTCACTAACTGTCATCAAAACTTTGGCTCTTAAAGTGTTGGTAAAGTAAAAATTCCCTTGTATTGTGTTTTAGCCCATATTACAGCTTATCTGAAATGTCCATCTACTACACTTATCTTGTTTATATCACTATGTCCAGAATGGCATATAACTTCCTAGGGCCTTTCAGCAAGACATTTTAGCATCAATGAAATTGCTGTGGATACATTAACAAAATAGATATAATGACAATTTCAAACTTGCTAGAATGATGCTATGGTTGTGACAGAAAAAGCAGATTTACTCTAATGCACAGATGGATGAGTTTCTTTCAGCTTGTTCTTTTCTAAAGTTTATAGTGCACTGAATTTAGTGGAGAAAGGGCTTTGCATTTAACCAGAGTTGTACTGATTTCATTAATTGGAGTGAGTCTTCATGTAGTTCAGTACAAGAATTGAATTTTGTATTAATTTTTTACTTCATAAGACATTCTTTCCACACAAACTAGACAACTGTTGCTAAAAAGTCAGAAAATGCATCATAATAATTTCTTGAAATGGTTACATTTGAAAGAAGGGGAGAGAAATGTCTGGAATACCATTTTAATATCCATGTTCTTTTCAAGGAGAAGCTTTGTGGGCTAGTTAGGTTGTACTGCTTACAACAACTGCAAAGGTCACATAATAAACCTCAATGATATGCTTGCAGATGGTTACTATCTCTAAGAATATTAGGCAATAGTATGTACAAGCGAGATGTTTAATGACTACAGTGCTTACACCATCTTGGAAAGAACTGCCTTAAAGTGAAATAAACAGAGGAGGAAGGAGGTAGCATACAAACATATTCAAAGCAGGTACAAAGAATGCCATGAGCTGAACTAAAACGTAAATGATAACTGCTGAGAAACGGCTTTTTTGATATTTTAGAAGTCTATAGCAGCATTGGTAAAGTTTCCCCACATCTGCCTTTAAGCGCCTGGAAGGTTTCCTGAAGTGTCACCACGTGGCTAATGTATCAGGCATTGTCCTGCTCACTTTAGATCAGCCTGCAGGTGAAACAGAAGCTGTAGCAACTCTGAGTTGTGGAAGATTTTGCTGCTAATAAATTTTCCCATGGCTTTGTCAAGGCAACTTAGCAGTGAGGGCCAGCATGGTGTATGTGGAGCAGCTTAAATCTGCCTTGGTATAACAAACCCTCCCTGTACTGTGTGTGTTTCACATACATACAGAAGTTGCTGATCAAAATGCTGTTCTGCACAGGTAAGATTGCCCCAGTTCTACATTTACAGACTTAATTTATAATGTAATGGTGTTAAAAAAAAAAAAAAAAAAAAAGATTCTACAATACTGAGAAGTGTCTAGGGAGCACATGATTACACTTCTATTCTGCTGGTCAGTGCCTATGCAAAAGAACAAAAAATAACTACCATTTTTAAAATTAAAACCATGTCAGGAGGCTCTGTCTTTGTATAGACAAGTTTTGTTAATTTTACTGGTGACAGGTTTTGAATTCATATGTTTCTTTAAGACTAACAATCCCAGATAGTTCTTTGGTCTCCAGCTCTTGATTTTTCATTTGGGTCATGTTTTTGAGAAGGAATCGTCTAATGAATGTTTTTCTAATATTTGCCTTTCATCAGCAAGAATATTTGGACTTTTTCCTCTTGTTTCCTTCCCTTTTCTTTTTATTTTATTATTTTTTATGCAAAATGGGTAATTGGATCTGTGACAAAACTTTCATTTTAAAACCACCATAGAATATGAACTGAATTTCTATTTCAATGGATGAGGTTTTTATTAAACAAGTAAATAATAGTCCTGTTCATTTCAACCATACCCTGTGCCTGTTTTTATGAGTCTCACAAAGCCCAAATACCATGGAAGGAAAACCAGCATGGAATATTTTTACCCTGTCTGACCTAAATTTATGTATTTTTTAGTTCTTCCAAGAGAAAGAGAAGTGGAATAACTACTCCCTCTTCTCGGTTTCTTTTCAGCTTTCATATTTTAACTGTGTTCTCAGCTGCTTGCATGAGTCATGGAGAGCTGGAAAAAAGACCCCCCCACAATATTATACTAACTGCTTCCTCATGAGAAGGCTTATGTGTGTTTTGGGGTATACCACTAAAAAGCCACAAAAATCTCCTGAAAGCTTCTCTGTGCCAGAAACCTATATGGGAGATAATACAAGAAGTATCTTAGCTGCAAAAACTGATTACTTATGAGTGTAATGAAAACTAAGATATTTAAAGATTTCCATATCACTCTGTCTTGAAATTTATGCTGCTGTTCTTTGGCATTTGCAGAGATTTCAGACTGCTGTTGACTTTGTAGATTGTTTTGTGTAATGATGGTATTGAATTTCACTGGTCTGGGCATAATTTGGATTTGATCCTGTGATGTTCCAAGAAACACTAAAATCCACAGGCTTTTATGAGAACTGGGTGTTCAGTGCTTGCCGGGCTGATCCATGCTATTCCATGCTAACATGTTCATCATTGCGTGCTCCTTCCTATACAGTGTAAGGTATATCCAAACTACATCTCTGTTTGAAGCTACCTATAATATTGTATTTAGAAACAACAGGGGAACTCATGGCAGAAAACCATTCTTCATTCTGAAATCCCATAACTTTGTTTAGAATAAGCCAGATCCCTCATGCTTTGGCTCATGTCTAGACTGATTAGAGCATATCAAACCAGGTCAAGGATCTTGTACAGTAAGAGAGGAAAAAGAAAGAAAGGTCAACTTACACAAGCATAAGCCAAATTCATTGGCAGGTCGAATGGATTCATACAGCAAACGTAACAGTAAAAAAATGTTGTGAAACACATTAACAGAGGATATTGGTATCAAATGTGTCTGTCAGCTCTATTGCATTTATAGGCATGTATTATTATTATGCATTGTATTGCCCTGTTTCAGTCATGCTAGCTTGAGCCTATCTGCCTCTAACATAGAGCTTCAGTCCTAAATTCCTGAGCGTTAAAGGTCAGACAAGGAGTTTGTCACACTGAAATTACATCTCCCCATCAGAGACTATTCCCCTTCTCCCTGGGCTACCCTTCCTCTTCTCTATACACCTTCTGCTTTTACACCCAGCTCTGGTTTTTGCTATCATTTCACCATTTGTACAGATCTGACTACTTATCCTGCAGGCAGCCTTCGCTTCCTGCTCAGTACAGTTTACTGATCCTCTGGACAATAACAGTCTGACTTTAATCAAGACTATGCAGGAAAAGCCTTTTCTTCTCAGAGAAAGCTTTTAGACATTACAAGTATTCGGGATTGGTTTACCACATTGGGTAATGAAGCAGAGCTAAAAATACCATATGTTCCTTTGACATTACCCATTCATTACAATAAATGACTGAAATTTCTGTGGCTGCAGAACAAAACATGTTTTATGTTTTTGCTTTTAAGTGAAGCTGTGTGTAAAGCTCTTTGCCACTTGGAATATCCTCTTAGTGTTTTACATAAGAGGATAACAAAGTTTATTTGGAAAATGCAGAGAAGCCTATGGCTTGTTTTCCTCTCATTTTCTTAAATGAATGAGGAGAGATCTTAGAATGTGAGATCATGAAAGTGTAACTGGCCAAATTTTCTCCGTTATGAGAAAATATAGAGAGGAAATCTGTTGAGACTGCCCTTCAGAATATCACCTCTTATTGGCAATTCACTGCACTGGATAAGAAGTCCTTTCAATCATCTTCAAGCCTCCTATGCAATCTGTGTAAGTTTGTTTCAACAACTGAGATGAGATTACCAAAGCATGAGAAAGAACTGACACATAGGACCAGATTGTTTGAAGATGTTTATTTTAAGCCATTTCACATAGTCTCATTCACTATTTTTGTTTTTTGAACTTAGAGAAAGAGAATTTTTTTTTCTCCAGTAATTAAAATGCTGAAGGCAGATGCTCTTGCCTGCACAATAAAAGAACTTACAATATTTTTAAAAGTATTTAAAAAAAAACCATAAAAAACTCAGCTAATTTCTTCCTTTTAAGTGCTGAAATGATCTAATGCTATTAAAAGAAGATTCTTTCTCTGTGGAAAATTTATTCTTCTATTTAAAGCTACTGGGGAAAAGCTTGAAAGAACAAAAAATTATGATTCTGACATCTGGCTATCGGTATAGCCTTTGGATGATGAGTTCAGATAGTGGGTCTAAAATAAATCCGTTTATTTGGAAAGAAGGCAGAATGATCGACAAGACATTCTTTCTCCACACAGTTGCGTGCAGTGGCCACCCAGCTTGTCCCTTAGTGCTGAGGGAAGCAAATTTGAGGATTTTGGATTGACAGCACTGAAAAACACAGTTTTTTCTTCATGCCCAGAAATAGGCAAAGCTCATGAAGCAGCATAACTTCCCCGCACTGCTGATCAGCGAAGCCCGACCCTGACCTAAATGGCCCATGATTAGCAGAGCAGGTGTTAGTCTGTCCCGGTGATCTTCCTGCAGAGGTATGAAATTGATACTAGCTGTGATGACATTTTGTGTGGGCCCAGGACTAAAAATTCCTGTCACAATAAATCAACAAACAGAATACCTCCCCAGGAGTTTAAAGAGGACATTTTATACCGCATAGCTCATGTCCTGCTTCCAGGCACCTGATCCATTAGGCTCTACTTCTTTGACATGTGCTGGTGCTCAGTGACTTTGTTCACATGCTGACCACACAGCCCAGGTGTCGTTCTAGCAATTTACTCTGAAGTTATGAGAGTTAGGTGTCTTGAGCATTCCTGGTGGGATCACGTGGAGATCGTATTTGCAAAAACACATGGGTATGTTACCCAAAATGTGATTCAAAATAAAACCACCAAAACCAGAACAGAATGCTTAAAGCTGAAAATAAAAGGCATCTTATGATTTTGTTCTTTCTTTTGTTTAATAAGGAAATGGAAATGAGGTATTTGTGAAACGTACAGTGAAGCATTGTGCTAGAGATGTCTGAGTAACCAAAACAAGCCAGGGTGCTTAAATATCACTGCAGCACTTGTATAGCTATGAGCTCTAAAACAGAGAGCTAAGAAGCACTGTCAATTAGCAGGGTGCTGGATGGAAAGAGTTATATATGTCCATGATCTATGCATGGCACTGAATTAGAGACAGCAGCTCAGATTGCCTAACATAGCTTCTCTTCCACACGGTAGATAAACCCTTAGAACATACAGACACAAACAAGTAGGCCTTGGTTTACAAAGTTTTGGGCTGGTATCCAATAAATCTACTTTTAGGGCATTTAGTATGGGATCAAAACTATCATGGTCCTAATGATACAAAGTGCAGATCCAGTAGAAATTAATTCTGCCCTCTCAAATGAGTTCAAAAAATGTCGATCAGTCAACTTGGTTCCTGCAAGGTTTTTGCTGGATCAGGTATCTTTTGTCTGTGCCACTTGCACTTTATGCCATATCAAGCATTGTCTGTCTTCCCACAGCTGGCATCAATCTGGCATAAAAGCATAGAGCTGGCATAAACTCTGTATCACAGCTCTGGCTGATTTGACAGAAATATGATTATTTGCCCATGCCTGATCTGGATGAAACCTGTACTGCTGTTAAAAACAGTTGTGCAGAGATCTGGTGTTAACATCAGCCTCTCATGACGGCAGAGCCTGTTGGTGCCGGAAGGTGATGTGAAACTAATGGAACATCTCTGCCTGCCGCCCCAGCACAGAGGTCTGGGTGGCAAGAAGCAAAATGAGACATCACATGGCGGCTCTAGACTCTGTCAGATCACTTCCACTCAGTGACCTCAACTTTCAACAGCAGCTCACGTGCAACACAAACAGCAAGGAAAGTAGTTTCGCAGGGCGTGAGCTTATGCTGCGCAGCTGCATCCAGCAAGGCAGCAGGGTGATGCAGAACAGCTCTATTTTCAGATCAAAATAGACCACCCTTTTTTCCTCATATTTGCTTTTCTTTGGTTTTGGCTTTGGGCTTTTTGCCTATGTACTACAAATGCATGCATGCTCCACCCTCCCCAAATTCAACAGATACTCTATAGTGTGTCTGTATCTACATAGTATATCTATACAGTATTTATGCATGCAATATTATACATTGTGTTGCTTAATTACATATAAAAGATCTACCAAAAAAATCAGAAGTGTGCTGGTAATATGGATTTGATTATAAAACAGCTACTTCTCACGTAGGTCAGAGTGAGAGAGGGGTTTGGAGCTTGATTTTAGGGTGGCATAGTCAGCATCAGAGATTTTCTAAATCCAGCTAAGCTACTTAGCAGATGTGCCCTAGCAGAACCCAGTGCAAAGTTTGACTAGCTCAGCCACGTTGCTTCTAACCCATTCTCAATAATGCACCTAACACACCCCAGTAGCATGTATGATGACCTTCAAATAAAACAAGATAAGGCACAACTTAGAAGTTAAATTTTGGCATCTGTTACAGTGCTGTCTTGAATGTTCATATTTATAACACTTGAGTGCCTAAATGCACGGTGAAAGGATTGTGAACAGAGTTGAACTGCAGTTCCCACTAAAGGAACTTTAGCTCTCCTCACTTCTCCTGCTATTTTTTCCCTTGATTTGTTTCCTCTGATTTTTTGTTTCCTCTTTCCCCTAGCCCCCCTCCAGAGTTCACAGAAGGGCAAGGGGAGAAGGTCTGTGCGAGTTAGTATTTAGTCAACATTAAAAGTGAAAAGCTTTGACAGTTAAGCATCTCCCAAGCCAAAACTAGCAAAGCCAGCTGAAAAAAACAACAAATGTTCCCGTTTCAAATTGCAAACTTTTCTTATTTGTTGAAAATGTTCCAGGGTGGCTGCAGGGTACACTGAGCCTGCCTAAAGACAGGTTTAACTTATGTTTTGACCATTTAAGAAGGAAAACAACTCTCTTCCTCCACGATGCACTTTGGCACTTGGCAAATAAATTTTACCATGGCAACTGTAAAGCCACTTGAGACATACAAACTCTTCAGTAAAGTGGTCCTCAGCATCTTGTTCTACAAACTAACCTGGATACTCTATGGTCATTAAAAATGATTAAAAAAAACCATGAAATAACTTAGTATCATTTATTAGTATCATGTTTTCCAATTGTTATGTTACTATAACAGCTGAGTCTTGCATAATACCGTTTTGTAAGTATATACCCAAGTGCTTTACAAAGGAGGAAAGCTAAAACACAACATATGGTGAGACATGTCTCACGTTGAACCAGTGCTGGAAAGAGAACCTTCACCTGGTCCAGTGCTCTGCCTTTATCTTCTTTAGCTAAATCCTGCAGCCCAGCAAATTCTGACTGCAGTCACAGGCCAAGGAAGTTCCACAGAGTTGCCCGGAGACATGATGTATGCTATCTTGCTATAAACATGAAAGAATTTAGAAGCTGTGAGGTCAGTACTATCTGGAGTGAGTGCAAGCTGAAGGTGCACAAATGGATAATGTACCTGTTTTTTTAAACAGACCTGAATGGTGTGTAGAATGACTGCACTGACAGTTGCAGAAAAATATTTTCAATGATTGTAGTGTGCAGCTGTACACGAAGTATGTGCATATTTAGACCTAATTTGATATATAGTTGCCACAGCTGTATGTATGAATCATATAATGGCTATATTCTTGGCCAGTTCTGACTACGTACATGTAACCACTCAGTTACACAAGCAAAAACAAGGATTGCCAATATACGCCTTTTTGCAGACTCATTTAATCATCTCTCTGACATTGTGGCCTTAGATTCAGTGCAAACAGAAGGACAACTTCACAGTTCTCACAATTTGCAGAATGAGACCTTGCTATACAAGCATAATTTCTTGCCATGATTTTTCTCAAAATAGATTAATCTTTGTGGAAAATAAGAGCAGAGGCTAATGAGGGTTGAGGCACAGATGGGATGGCACCAGTAAGTTACTTCATACAGGCACAGCAAAGTAATAGTTTCTAGCATGACATTTAATAAAATCAAGCCCTACTAGCATGCACAGCTACAGGAGAATTTATTCTGAAGTCAAATATGATACTGCCTGGCTGTCTTCAGTGGAAATACATGACACATGGTCTATCTCATCTTGCCTTCTTCCATTTAATCACACTTTTAATGAGCAGAAATATAAAAAGTAAACTGTTTCTTTCACCTCTACAATAATACTAATTTTCTTTCTACATTGTTTACTTTGAATAACCAGAGTTCATTTTTAGACCCCTGTTCAATATTTCATTCAAAGAACTTCACAAGCATCTTCCAAATGCTATTTTGAAACTTCGGCAATGTTCATTTGTGTACTGATAAGTAATGCAAATTTCCTGGGATTTTCTCCTTCTCAAACAGGGCTCTGTCTTTCAGGGCAGAGGGAAGGGTTGTTTCTTGGTTTGCTTATGAATCCGGCTCCATTCCCAATTGAGAGAAAAGTGAGAGATATGTAGACCAGAATGCAGTTGCACTGTGGGTAATTTATATATTAGCTCCTCATTTACAGATGGTCCCTAGAATCTAAATGTTGTTCAAGGATTTGTTGCCTTCTATTATGAATTTTGAACACTGAATAATGAACTACTCCAAAAAAAGTAGCCCAGTGGGAAAAGCATAAAACTGTGTTTTAGTAGTTATGGAAAGACAGAGATATATTTGCGTCTTGATACCTGTGCATATAACAGTAACTGGCATTTGTAATGGCATTTGGTAAGTTGCCATGCTATTCTATGCTTGGAAGAAAATAATATGGTGTGTCTTTTGGCATGAATTGCCTTCTGAATAATCACAGAAGTGCATATCCACAGTAAACATCTGTACTAAGGAAGGCCAAACCCAGTTTCTTCACCTCAAACTATTTAAAAACATGAGTCAGAGATCTGGAATAACAAGATTGATTGACTGATGGATTGACTTTGGATTTTATTTTGCCATCAAGGGCTCTGTAGCCTAGTGGCTGCCTCTTCATTCCTTGTCTGTAGCCAGGAAGATTAAAAAAATGTTCAGCTTTTTACATGAAAACTGAAGAGTCTTTGCAACTTCCTGATTCCAGAATTTTATAATCCCAAATTCCAAATGTGATACTCACTATAAAATTACACTAGTTGACAGCTCTGCAGATCCAAAGGCTTTTTACCTATGCTGTCAGTTCATTGGAGAGAGCAAAAGCTGCAGCTGGAGAAAATATTCTGGATAAAATTTTTCAGTGACACCTTTGAGTTGAAGAGCATCCTTACCCTGCACCACCAAAAAAACTCTGATTAATGTTTTTGTTATGAAACTATTTGTTTCAAGTTCCTTCAATTTATCAAAGTATGAAATGCTGAGTGTTTTCTTCAAATGGAAATTTTTAAAATGCTTTTTCAGAACTGCCAGCATAGTAGAATATCAGTTATTCACACAGGTCCAAGGATCTCTGGATTTGCAGATTGTTGCAGTTGCTGCTTCGTTTTATTCATTATAATTGGGTTTCACCGTGCTAATCTCTCTGGAGTATAGCATTTATTGCCTTCCAGATGATTCTTCAATGGTGTAGTGAAAGGGAATTATCACCTACCTTCCACCTTCATGAGAGGAATAAGAAAAACTGGGAAAAGTTGTTGTTATCTGGGGTAACGGGAGAGCTGAGAGGATCCTGCTGGTTTTCTCTGCTTTGTGCAGCTGTTTATAACTGACTTCCAGTGGCAGTGCAGGCGTGGCACACCACTGAAGTGTCTACAAAGGGCACTGTGCCTGTGCCACACAAATAGGCCCAGTCCTATTTCTCTGGCACTAAAAATGAGGGAGAAGACTTTTGGCTTGCTGACATAGAGAAAGAGTCCTTTGCCTGCATTACTATTGCTAGGTGTCTGAACTGTAACATTGTCTTGAAAATTGCATTCTCCCCCCCACCCCCTTTTTTTTTTCAGTGGGAGAGGGGCAAGGGAGAGGAAGAAAATTCTGGGATCTCCTTGGCTGTCTGCTTTTTGAACCATTAGGGTGCATGTGGATCAAATTTTCAAGGCTTATTCTCTAGAAGTGAAAATCAGAACTTTGCATTCTTAAAGTTTCTGATACTTGAATATATTTGGTCATCTTCCAAAGTGCTGCCCAGGTAGTATGGTGCTTGGTGATCATGCCTGGATAATCTTGCAATAGACTGAGATCTACTTTTAGAGAAAAATTTAGTGCTGCAAAAATAACTTTAGGGTCTGGTAGTTCAGTTTGCTGTGAGTGACAGAGTTTATTTCTTCTTGAAGAACACTGATATTAATAGATTTGGGAAATAGACAATAGAAATTAATTAATTTTCTGGCCCACATGGTAATTCAGAAGAGCTTGGTAAAATGAGTCATAAAGGCTCAAAAACCCATGGTTTAATTTAAATTACATGACTTCTAAGAAAATCTTAAGATTTTCTGGGGAGGAGGTGAACTTTCTGTAGAAAGAATTAAAGAACAGGTAAGAACTGGGGAAGTAAATCTGAAGGACTTTGGTGCACAAAATCTGGAGAAAGCCAGCACAAGCAGGCTCAATGGAAGATGGGATGGCAGTGACCTATGCTTCATATTTGAATCCCGTCCTTTGTTTTAGTTTTAAAGTAATTCTTGGCAACAAAGTTATAAATAAATACATTAACCAGAAGCAGAAGGTTGAGAGAGGGCTGACTGCATTAAATATTACAAGTAACTGTCAGATTAGTCACATGTGGCATTTTCCTCTTCAGCCGCTGAGCAACGGGTGAAGCTGAGCATTTATTGTACAATTAACAAGTCACGGGATATTTAAACAAATCATCAGGTCAAGTTTCTACCATTTCATTTCATTACATTTGAAATTGACTCTGATTTTATATTGTAGGTCTATATATTTCCTGAAATACATTCCTCTGCGTATGTGGAGCATGAAAAATTAATTCCATTAACAAGTATTCTTTAAGTAGGTCTCTCGAGTTCTGTGAGCCTGAATTATGCTGCATTTACCAGTATGTTTTTAATTTTGCATGTTCGAGATAAAAAACAGTTTCCTTTAAAAATCATTGCCCTCTTCTCTGTGATGGTGACAAGAGGGGAAGAGGATATTGAAAAGTTCCTCATCATAAATTAAAATCCCCACTTCATAGAGGCGAAGAGGAATGAAGCTGCTATTAAATGTTTTAAGAGGAAGCTAGAGGCAGAGATGACCAAAATGAAGCTCCCCAGTCTAAATACATTAGCAACTGTCTCCACACTTGTATTTTTAAACGTCAGATAATCTATTAAAACTGAAACATCTTTGAAGGTAGTGTGGCTGAAGAAGGGATCATGATACAATGTATTTAAATAATGGGAGACCACGTTTGCAGTTCTTCTCTATCTGCAGGTTAAAATTCAGCTGTTAATACGGCCAGTCTCATATTTCTGTGACAACTGTCTCTACTCAGGCTCCTCCTCTCTTTGTCATCTCTTTCTATACTTGCCTGATGATGCCTAATTTTGCAAAGGTTTCAAAGTTTGCAAAAATTTCACAGCAGTAATCCTGTGTCATCCAGCAAGGGAGATCTATGTACACTATTTATAGACTCATACAATTCTACTTGCTGCATAATAGCAAATTCATGTTTAGTTAGATATTTTGGGGTTTTCATTATCCAGCTTGCACACATAATTATCATAACTGTGCCCATGGGGTAGATTCACAGCTGTATATATAAACTGGACTGAGGCATCTGCTTGCACAGCTCCTCTGTAAATCCGGAGCTGGATATATAAGAGCAAGTACGTTACAGACAGCCTTGATAGGTATAATAAAGCATCATGTGCACCTACATTGCAGAATGGAGAAAAAAAATTCCTCTGCTCTGGCCCCATTAGGACCTGAGTGATGCTGAGTAGGAGAATGCGAGAGAGAGCCAGGGCAAAAGCAGAGACGTGCTTCCAGGAGCTGCTGTGGCTCAAGGTGCATGGATCCCCTTTCTCAGAGCGTGGCGGTTTTGCATTGCATAAGAGGCAGAAAGGATGTGGTAAAACTGCCCCTGACCTTTTGGCGACTTCTCAGCCTAGGAAATGCCAGTGCTGTAGCTCCCCTGACCTACATGGCTTAGTGGCGACTGGCTGGTTAGGCTGGGGAACGGCTACGGTGCAGTCTTCACAAGCAATGTGCCTCCCCAAGCAGCACAGCTATCCAATGGGTGGTGTTGCAAGCCAGAGGGATCTTGAGGGAAGACAAATCTATAATGCAGGCAGCTGAAATCATAAGTGTGCAGTGGGGACCTGTGTAGACTGCACTGCCCTGCCCACTCATTCTGCTGGGTAACATCAGGTTGCTCTCAGCTGAGGGGCAGAGCCTCCCCTTGGGCTTTCGGTCTACTAACATTTATGGCTTATGATTTCATTAGGGAATTAACAGTTTTTTCTTTGCTGGATGCTGTTATGCCATCAGGTTTGTGTTGTTCCTTTGGCTTTTGACAAGCAAAAGCTCTCTGACAAAGTTAATCATCTTTCCAGCACATTCTGGGCTGGAAGCTGCTCTGTTTATGATGGACCCAATGACAGCTTGTGGCACCCTCGCCCAGGTTGGGTCACCTGCCGACCAGGTGAAATAATTCTAACAACTCCCCATTCACACTTCCCTTCCTTGTCACTTCAAAGATGCATTATTTATTTGTAATGATATGTGGCAACACAGTTGCTAAATGCTTGGCAAAAATAATTGTGGTGTTGCTATGACTGAGAGTGGTTCATAGCAGAACTAGCTTTGGTGGATATATCAGGAAAAAATGTTGCTAAGGGGCAGCTCACTTGTTTTTCAGTCAGTCCTTACCAGGAAAGATTAATTATTCTTCTGACACATCCAGTGTTGACAGGTCAGGATTCTACCCCAAGTTTTATGGTATTTGCACTTCAGAGTGTGGGTTTTTTCAGACAATTATCTATAAATTGGACACTATTTACATTTCTTGCCTCACTTTTCATAAAGCTTGTCTGTGTGCATGGGCCAAGATATCCCCAACCCGGGGAGTACTGTTGATATTATTTTAGTTCAGTCCTGCCACTGACCTGTCTGGTGGCCTTGAGCAACCTGTTTCTTCCCTCTGTGCTTCATTTATCCTCTTTGAGTAAAAGGGATACAAGTAATTTAATTTACTGTGAAAGGTATGAATATGATTTGCATTGTTCATTGAATTCTTAAGATAATGGATGGATGTCTGTTTAATAGAGAGGGCATTCCTGGCAGTTGCTTTGGCAGGAGGGTGCCTTCCCTGTGACAGGAGCTATTCAGCGCCATTTTAGGCAAAGAGAAATCTGATGGCTTTAGAGTCATGCAGCGCTAGGAAGGGGAAAAAGAGAAAGATGCACAGTTTCTAAGGTGATCCTGTTCTCCTCATTTGGACAAACTTTAATTTTTGAATGCCAACCTTTTCCCTATAGTATGTCCTTAACTTTTCCATTGCCATTCATGGTATTTTAGGACAGCTTTATCCTGAGTTATGGGCATATATTTCACCTGGGTTTCAAACATCGTATGTTTTTATCAATTTAAAGGCATCTTGTAGGCATCTTGCTTTTTGGACTGTCTGGTTTAGGGTTTTCTTTTTTACCTAATCAACTCATTTGTATGTAGTCCCTTTTCTAGAAATTAAGTACCTGGATGCTGGATGCACTGGGCTTCCTATCCTCCCCACAATTCTAATTTGGCTGTTACCCACTTAAACCCTTTTAAACTGAGTCCTGAGCACCACTCAAGATGAAATTCAGAATGGTATCTTTTCTTGTGGGTTCTAAAATTAGCTGTTTGATGAAGCAGTCATTTACTGCGTCCAAAATTATTCATCCCTACTTCTTGTCCTGAGGAGGCAGCGATCCAGGCTATGTGAGGGGAGCTGAAATGTTCTGCTATTGATACTTGTCTGTAATTTCCAGCTTTTCCTTAAAATTTCAGCATCTGAAGTCTTGCGAGATTATTTCATTGAAAACTGAAATGTTCAGAGTCGCATTCAAGTCTATTTTATTCACTCGACATATTTTTTCACTGAGATGGTTATGCAAATTTTAACCACCTCTGTAAACAAGAGCAAACCACACAGGAGAAACGCCTCCTTAACCTGGTCCCTGAAGAGCCATTTGGAACAAATGGCTGTGTGCATAATACAGTTTTTTTCTAATTAGCATCTCTGGCAATAAGCCACTTGGGTATATTTGATATGCTTTTATCTTAAGATTAAATTTACATTTGCTGCTAGGTAGCTCTGACATCTTCATTCTTGTTTCAGATCTCTGTCATAACATGATTATCGTGTGATCACTACTCCCAGCAAACCAGCCCATATTGTATACAGTTCAGCCTTATCTACAGTGATGGGCTCTACGATCATGCCAAATAAGGAGTAGGGGTTTTTTTGCAACTTGCCTCTTAGAATTCAAAAACTATTGTTGTAAAAGTTGCAGGGCAGGGTTGTTTGGGTTTGGGGGGGTTTTTTTGAGCCATATACTCCAAGATATAAGCTGTAAAAACAACCAAGAAAATAATTGACAAATAATAGTGTCTTTCTGAAGAGATTGCAATTTAAATATTAAAAAAAAAAAGGGTTAGTCAAACTTTACAAGACAGACTGGCAGACTGAGGCACAGATTTTAATGATTTTTTCCAAAGTTTTGAAGAACTGGATGTAGAACAGATCCTTTCCTTAGTCCAGTGTTCTAACCACAAAACTTTTTCCTACCACAGAGAACTAAGCACTTTCAAAAATAATTTTTCAAGGGCAGATTCACAGTCAGTGTTATAAGTTGTTACAGCTCTTATGAAATCAGTTGATCTATTATTATTGATTATATCAACTGAGGATCTGCCATAGGACTCTCAAGTAAAAAATAAGTAAGTAAAAAAATATACATCAAATGAAAGTGCTTTCATAAACATTACAAATAGATAGTAACAGGATATCCTGTGCCGTGAAAAACTCCATAATTTTCAAAATTTTTATGTTAAAATAGAACCTTTTTTTTCAATTCTTGGAAACAATGAGGAAATATTCCCAGGTCACAATAGGAACTGTTGTCTTAATCAGATCAGTAATTAATCTAAAGCATTTTCAGTATTAGGTTCCTTACCAGCTGCTTTAGTGAAAAGTGAGTCTTTATTCTGAAGTGCAAGAAAGGATGGAAAATGTCATACCATTGCAAAGTTACTTCTCATAGACATCGCTTTCTGAGATTAGAAATAGAAAAGGCAAACTGCAATAATAAGGTAAAGTGACTGCTACAAATCAAACAGCAATCTAATTCAGTTCACCACATGGGCCTTTGGGATTTTCATACCTTATGTGCTTAATCAGATTTCAGATGATGTCCATTCATTAAGAAAAACATTTATATTTCCCCAGGTTAGTAGATTTCTTCCTCCAACAGCTTTGTACTCCACTCTCTCTCTTTACCACAAGAGCCTGTTAAGCGTTTAGGTCAAAACCACAGAACAGGAAAATACTAAAGCAAAATTGGAAATCTTTTACCGACTCTCACTTGAGATTTCTTCCCCTCTAACACCGCATGGAGAGTGAGGAAAAGTGTTCCAGTCACACAAGCCTGAAGTTGTATTGGTAGTTTTCACTGTGACAAGACCGTGCTGAAGTAAACACCATGATGCTACCTGTATGAGGTCTACTACAAATCAACTCCTTTTCAACCCTCCAAAAAATACATAAATCACATTCTGTTAACTCAGGGTTGCTTTATAATTGCAAAATAGTGCCAGATTTCCAACAGAAACAAAGGGTTGGTAGTAGACAAAATATTTCCACACATTTGAGATCCATAAATTAATCAAGTATAATTTATCAACTTGTAATGTCAATAATAATATAGCATTCATAGCATGCTGCTGCGTATAACATTTAATGCTTCAAAGGTAGCCACTATAGATTACTACAGGTATGAGGATTGGTGCTACTAGGAATTACACCTTATAGATTCAATCTATTGACTAATGTTATAAATCCAATAGCAAAAACCATATTGTTCATTTAAAAGGAGATTAAAATATTTTATCTAGGTTTACTTAAAAAAGATGTTACTCCCAAGTGCCACTGGAAGTCTCCTTAACCCTTTAATGTGTATAACTGAACTTTTTTAAAGGGTGCTCTTAACCTGGGTTATTTCAGTGCTACACTTCACAACATTGCATCAGAAACCCTTCAGTGGGAAAAAATGAAGGACAAGCAGCTGAGTCCAGGATGATGATCTACATGTGGGAATGGAAACAAATAGCTAAAGGCAGAACAACTTCTTAATTGGCTTTGCCTTCAAAGCACATGTCCTAAAACTCTGTCCCAGGCTTAGATTTAAAAGAAGAAAAATTGTGCCTGGGAATGGTGAAGTGTAGGATTAGAAATATGAGAGAGAGAAAGATCTCAAGCCAAAATTTCAATAGAGACAAAACTCAGCTGTAGAGATTTAACGGGAAAGAAAAAAGTTAAACTCAAAGCACACTGTCATCCAGAGCCAAATGGAATCCAAGATTTCCGACCACTGTTCCCTCATTGGAAAATACCTGATGGGTGCTGGTAAAGGTTTCATCCTCATTCCTATCTGCTGGTTCAGTTCAGTTACCCTGTTATTCTCTGCAGTAGATCTACTGGCTGAAATACTGCTGATGCAACAGTGATGTTGATCTGTGTGGCAGAAGGTCTGGGGCTGTTTTGTATTGCAAAGTCTTTACTAGAACGCGTATATGCATGCTGTTGGCTATATAGTCTTAATGCAATATTCTATAGTCATTCACTGAGAAATTGTATGATGGCTTTGCTGCAAAAGTTGTGAATGGGTCAGGGAATTGTGGGAAAAGGTAGAAGGTAGATGGCCTTAGAGAACTGGGTTCTCTCTCCTGCCCCTGCCAGACTGCTCATGGGTGAAAGGAGTAAGTCACTTAAACATGGTGCTCATCTTGAAACTACAGTTGACATCCAGGTAGGTAGGATTCCACAACAGAATTTAGTAGACATTATTGTCTAAGCATATAAAATGCTGCCTTATCTAATGGTTCTGGAAAATCACAGTATACATGTCTCAAGTGAGGCAGCCAAAAATAGTATTTTTAAATCTCTCGCTGATGCCCTGCACATTCCTCAACTATGTAAGGTGGACACACCAGCCCCACAGTACTTAGGGCATTTGTGGAGCAGGTACTGTAGTGAGAGGCACTACAGAAAAGCTTCTGAATATATTAATACTTCTGCCTTCATAGATTACTGGAGAAAAATGTGTGTGATTGTGCACTTAAAGGCTGCATCATAATGCATATGCACAAGGAACCAAATGAAGGTTGCATAGGCAACCATAATTCTGGCACTTCCTAAGTTTTTAGTGCTTGCCTTTAAAATCTTAATAATGTGCTCTTAATATACTGGCTTTCCAGTATATAACATGTAATTATCTGAAACGACGTATGTGATGTTTTCTCAGTATCTGGAGAACATTTTGTTTTGTGCTTTAAAAAGGATCCCAAAGAATAATCGTTATTTAACTAAAACATCTTTGGCTTTCTTTTCACTTTGCTTTTGTGTGGAACCCACAGAACAGCTTTTCACATACCAGATGAATAATGTGTAGGAAGAGTGAGAGAAGAAGGGAATTGATGACTTTTTTTTTTTTAAGTATGTGAATTTAATTTCACCAGGCACTTTATTTTGATCACAATGCACATCCAAATTCATATATAAAAAAAAAGGATCTCCTTCTGAATGCTTCAATATGTTCTTTTATACATTATTGAAAAAGTTAATATTTTACAAAATAACATATTTCTTTTCAACTGATTTTTTCAATTCTAGATTGAAAATGAATATACATCGATGTCCTAAGTACTAGGTAGCATAAAAACATTTTGCATCTTCAAACTGTACAGCAAAATGCAATCATAGGCATGCTGGACAACTGTTAGATTACCTGACCAGATTTAAAGGTTTTGTAGAAATAAACTTTCTTACACTGTTGGATTTTTTATAGAAACTCTTCTTCTCATCAGTGCCAGGAGGAGAGAGACCAGCTATCCAATACATGTCTAAACTAAAAAGCATTGTGACACTTGCAGTGGTAAAAATTCCCCCTTCCCTGCCCCCCCCCAGCTTCTCTGCAACATAACTGTAGACATAAATCCCTCTCCCTATTGAAAAAGTGTATATATCAATATCGAAATGAAGCGCATGTAATAGTTATGCAATTAATCTGCCAGCACCATCACTAGTTTGGGAAGAATACATTCATAGTTATGAAATGTATGATTTTCAGAGCACAAAGTATGAAAGAACAATCCTACTTTTTCAGCTAAAAGATAGCCAATGGGTTTTTTCTATATTCCTAATGATCACAGAGCTGACACATTCTTGCACATTGTATCACAAGCAAAATATCATAGGAGTCCCAGTTCCTTAATGTTAAAAGCTAGCTGCATACCCTCAATACAGAATCTCAGAAATATTAAAAAAATGCCCAAAGCTTTAGGGTACATAATGTCCACTCACCTCAGTTAAAATTCCCAGTAAATATGATAGATCAGCTTAATAAAATAAGGCATCAGTAGCAGGAAGCAAGTATTTATCCATTTTTCTATTCATTTCTTCTAGTTCTTGCTACTTACCTCCGAGTGCTGCTGTTGCTCGGAGCACACAGAATGCAGCAGCTCAATCCAAGGAAGAAAACGGTTATTTCCTTTCACCCTCTTACTCTTCTCCCTTGAAACTCCTTCACTTTTTTCTTTTCAAGTTGCATAGGAATACAAGGATGGACCATTTGGGCTCTATCCAGGTCTGTTTATATTATGTAAAACAGATGAATGCATTTCCTATTTTAACCATGAAAATCATGTCTTCACTGACAGGTGCCTGGATCATTAATAGTATACTGTATGCAACTGTGAAAACCCACATAATGCTCAGAATTGGGCTCAGTTTTCTAAATGAAGAACCAGATGAAAATCTGCAAACCAACTTCTCTTTCTTGCAAAAGTTTCTCTTTTTCTCTCCTGTAGTAGAAGCTGGAAGTCACTGTTTAACCAATGTGGATTTTTCATTGGAAATGCTGGAGGAGACCTCTAGACTTGGTTTAACACCAGAAAGAAACACATTGGAGATGTTTTGGTCATTGAAGTGCCTCTAACCCCAGTGTAACTTTTGGTCAGCTACCACATCAAACCTGTGATTCCTTTCTCCCCAGGCAATTTTGTCTTATAGCACTGTCAGCAAACTGCTTCAGCAGTTTGAAAAGATTCCAGCTTAAATTACAGTAAGGAAAGCCTGTTCTGGGCTTTTCCCTTATTATTTTGTCCAGAATATTTAAATTTCATATTATTCCCAACCCAGTCTTAACCGTAATTCCCAGAATGCAGGAAAACAGTCCTTCCTTCCTGCAATCCTAAATGCCTTCATTAGGGAGACTTAATGTTGAAGTGTTTTGGAAAGGCAGATGCTCTAGGTTTAAAAGAAACAAGAGAGGACTCTCAGTGAACAGCTGCATTGCTCCCAGCTTCAAGCGAGCCATATCTCAGAATGGTTTTGTACGTTATTTTGTCACTGGGAACGTATTATTACCATCTAAATTTAAAAACAGTGGGTTTTTTGCATGAAGGCAAAAGCAGACTTAAAACCACAATGACTGTTCTGTTCAAGTATTCTATGCCGATGATGCAGAAAATAAGATCAAAGTGAAAAACAGTTCTTGTTTGAGAAGATCTTTGCTTGCAAGGTGTCTGTACAGAACTGGCCAAAACCACAGGTACCGGAATTCTTGTACACTTTCAAATATAATCACTGTTCTCTGTTCTTTGTTGAAATCTCATTCTGCAGCTGCTTCAGCTCTTTGTTGACTGCTCAGAAATATCTTGTCCCTACTGTCTTGAGCAGCATTATTTTACATCTGTTAGTAGATTGAAATGTTGGACATTAAACCCATGTTCCAAAGTTATAATTTTTCAGTTCTAAAGGAAAATATTTTTAAAATAAACTGAGTACTGTCTGTTTCTGTAGATATTAGGTCATGTCATTCTTGAAATAGTGTTCTGGCAAACAATTCCACTTCGGAGCACTGAGCATAGCTCTTGCTGTTAAAATGGTCAGTGAACTTCCAAAATCCAGGGAGATTTTAAAAAAAATATTATTAATTTAAACTAAATCATAGTCTTTTTTGCCCTGTGAAATATATATTAACAGTTTTTTTCTCTTATTGAGTCTTCTTATGCATCTTCTACAACCACCCACATTTATTCTCCAGAATAGTTTAGTCAGTGACTGAATGATCCATTGCAACTCAGATAAATTGCTTATTCTGAAAAAAGTGCACTAACTGTATGGATAATGCAAGACTGATTTATTTTAATTTGATGAATATATGTAAAACAGAGGTATAGACTTTCAGTCGTAAACAAGACTTCAATGGACAGCCTGTTACTTATTCCCTGAGGGATACTTTAAGGAACAGGTTGAATGAAGTACTGTTTCAATGACTATTAACACCAGTGGGAGTCTTTTAATTAATGTCTATGACATAACTCAGGTCAAAAAAATTTTATACATATATATTATTTAGATACATATGTATGTTCTGGCTAAGGAATTCCTTATATTTTCTGAGTATCATTTTTGCAATTCAGAAGTAACTGATTCTCTCTAGAGGGGGAGCCAGCCCAGAACTTTGGGAACTTTGCTTTTTGATAAATTTAGGTTTCCTGATTGTTTTTATGTAATTACATCTCTAATGTGACAAGAGATTAAGTATCTTAGAGAATTAAATGCAATGACAAGTTGAAAAAAAAATTCCCAATTTTTATTTTAGTATTTAGTAGAAGTTTGCTAGTGCATTATCCTCACCCATCAATCAGTATCTGGCTATTAATCTAATTGTTATTCAGTAAGTTCTTCCTATAATAATCTCTCGGGCATGTGCTGCAAAGTCTAATGATCTTTCTGTGTTGTATCATAAGAGAAAGAAGGATGTTGTGTCATCTTGTAAGTCTCTTCACCTTGTTGCTGGCAAGACTAGCCTTTTCTGAATGATTCCTGAGTGGAGGAAAGCTAAAATTGGGCAGGTAAATAAGGCTCTGATCAGGATACTGGACTCCGGGTAAAGTTGGGAAAAGTGTAAGATGAAGTCGCACAAGGAAAAGGACAAACATCCTTGTATCTAAAAGCCTGCTTCCTTGCTTGTATTGAAGTTCTTGGTTAATTAAAAAAACAAAAAAGACAATGACTATCGCACCATTCTGTGTACAGAATTCAACCCTTCTATTTACTGAAGTTCTGGAAAAAGTTATGACAACCAAAGGCCTAACTTTCAAATGTAAATAAAACATATTAAGCAAAATCTCTATTAAAAATTAAAGACTCTGACGGAGCAAAGTTCCCAAACATGTGCTTAAATTTCAGTATATAGCTTTAAGAAGGTTAATAGGATTCATCTGTCAGTGAGATGCCTTATGCATAAACGTACTTCTTTGAGTTTTAAAACCAGGCAAAAGCTTCTTACATATTTTGCTGAAAAATAGATCTTCTCTGGTTTAGAAGTTTATATGAATCATTACTCTTTAGGCCAACAGAACTGGTTGTTAACCAATGGAGGAGCTGTGTCATGGCCACACAGGTGATGTTGGAGGGTTTCTGAGGCTGACTGCAGTGACCAAGGCAAGTCAAAGCTTTTGATACAGGACTGAGCTAACAAATTAATAAACATATTGAGAAAGCTGATGTTTTGTACTCTTGTTGATGGGCAAAATTCCCCAAAAGCTTGGAATTGCTTAACTTCAGTTTCAGATTTTCCATTGCCATAAATAAAATAGAACTTTTCCTCCTTAACAGGAGCCAGGCTTTAATCTTGCCTTTTTGCATGAGACTTAGAACTCTCATTTTTATAATTCCATGTTGCCTCTGGCAACTTACACTGCAGGAATAAATAATCTCTACAGTGAATTCGTGCCTTTTTAAAATATCTCTTTAAGAATCTGAACTCCATATACTTTGGTGTTCTTCATGTACTGGAGAACTAAGTTTTTGTGAAGCTTTTATAGAATCATAGAATTGTTTAGGTTGGAAAAGACCTTTAAGATCATCCAGTCCAACCATTAACCTACACAACCAAATCCACACTAAACCAATCAAGGGTAGAGTAGACTAAACCATGTCCCGAAGTGCCACATCTACCCGTTTTTTGAACACCTCCAGGGATGGTGACTCCACCACCTCTCTGGGCAGCCTGTTCCAATGCTTGACCACCCTTTCCGTAAAGAAATTTTTCCTAATTTCCAGTCTAAACCTCCCCTGGAGCAGCTTGAGCCCATTTCCTCTCGTTCTATCGCTAACTACATGGGAGAAGAGACCAACACCCACCTCACTACAACCTCTTTTCAGGTAGTTGTAGAGAGTGATAAGGTCTCCCCTCAGCTTCCTCTTCTCTAAGCTAAACAACCCCAGTTCCCTCAGCCACTCCTCATAAGACCTGTGCTCCAGACCCTTCACCAGCTTCGCTGCCCTTGTCTGAACACGCTCCAGCACCTCAATGTCTTTCTTGTATTGAGGGGCCCAAAACTGGACACAGTATTCCAGGTGCGGCCTCACCAGCGCCGAGTACAGGGGGGCAATCACCTCCCTGCTCCTGCTGGCCACACTATTCCTGATACAGGCCAGGATGCTGTTGGCCCTCTTGGCCACCTGGGCACACTGCTGGCTCATGTTCAGCCAGCTGTCTACCAACACCCCCAGATCCTTTTCTGCCAGGCAGCTTTCCAGCCACTCTTCCCCAAGCCTGTAGCGCTGCATGGGGTTGTTGTGACCCAAGTGCAGGACCCGGCACTTGGCCTTGTTGAACCTCATACAGTTGGCCTCAGCCCATCGATCCAGCCTGTCCAGGTCCCTCTGCAGGGCCCTCCTACCCTCCAGCAGATCGACACTCCCACCCAGTTTGGTGTCATCTGCAAACTTACTGAGGGTGCACTCAATCCCCTCATCCAGATCATCGATAAAGATATGAAACAAGGCTGGCCCCAAAACAGAGCCCTGGGGAACACCGCTCATGACCGGCTGCCAACTGGACTTAACTCCATTCACCACAACTCTCTGGGCTCGGCCACACCCAACCAGTTTTTTACCCAGTGAAGACTACGCCCATCCAAGCCATGAGCTGCCAGCTTCCCAAGGAGAATATTATGGGAGACGGTGTCAAAAGCTTTGCTGAAGTCCAGGTAAATGACATCCACAAGCCTTTCCATCATCTACCAGGTAGGTCACCAGGTCATAAAAGGAGATCAGGTTGGTCAAGCAGGACATGCTTTTCATGAACCCATGCTGGCTGGGCCTGATCCCCTGGTTGACCTGCACTTGCCTGTTAGGTTCACTCAATATGAACCTCTCTATAATCTTTCCCAGCACTGAGGTCAGGCTGACAGGCCTGTAGTTCTCCGGGTCCTCCTTCCGGCCCTTCTTGTAGATGGGCGTCGCATTGGCAAGCCTCCAGTCATCAGGGACCTCCCCTGTTAACCAGGACTGCTGATAGATGATGGAAAGTGGCTTGGCAAGCTCCTCCGCCAGCTCCCTCAGTACTCTCGGGTGGATCCCATCTGGCCCCATAGACTTGTGAGCATCCAGGTGGCATAGCAGGTCATTAACTGCTTCCTCCTGGACTATGAGGGCTCCATTCTGGTCCCCATCCCTATCCTCTAGCTCAGGGGCCTGAGTACCCTGGGGATGACCGGTCTGGCTGTTAAACACAGAGGCAAAGAAGGCGTTAAGTACCTCAGCCTTTTCCTTGTCCTCGGTGACAATGTTCCCCCCAACATCCAGCAAAGGATGGAGATCCTCCTTGGCTCTCCTTTTATTGCTGATGTACTTATAAAAGCATTTTTTATTATCTTTTACAGCATTGGCCAGATTGAGTTCTAGCTGGGCTTTTGCCTTTCTAATTTCCTCCCTGCAGGACCTAACAAGATCCCTGTACTCCTCCTGAGTTTCCTGCCCCTTCTTCCAAAGGTGGTAGACTCTCCTTTTTTCCCTGAGTCCCCGCAAAAGCTCCCTATTCAGCCAGGCCGGTCGTTTTCCCCACCGGTTGGTCTTACAGCACACGGGGACAGCCCGCTCCTGCGCCCTTAAGACTTCCTTCTTGAAGAAGGCCCAGCCCTCCTGGACCCCTTTGCCTTTCAGGACTGCCTCCCAAGGGACTTTCCCAACCAGGGTCCTGCAGAGGCCAAAGTCTGCCCTCCAGAAGTCCATAGTAACAGTTTTGCTGCCCCTCTGCTTGGCATCACCCAGAATTGAGAACTTTATCATATTGTGGTCGCTAAGCCCGAGACAGCCTCCGACCTCAACATTTCCCACAAGCCCTTCTCTGTTAGTAAACAGCAGGTCAAGCGAGGCACCTCCCCTGGTAGGCTCGCTTACCAGCTGCGTCAGACAGTTATCCCCCACATGCTCTAGGAACTTCTGAGACTGCTGCCTCTCTGCTGTATTGTATTTCCAGCAGATGTCCGGCAAGTTGAAGTCCCCCACGAGAACAAGGGCCAGCGATTGTGAGACTTCTGCCAGCCGCTTATAGAACGCCTCATCTACCTCTACATCCTGGTTGGGTGGTCTATAGCAGACTCCCAACAGGACATCCGCCTTGCTGGCCTTTCCCCTCATCCTTACCCATAAGCACTCGACCTTGTCATCACCACTGTCGAGCTCTATACAGTCAAAACACTCCCTACCATACAGAGCCACCCCACCGCCTCTCCTGCCCTGCCTATCCCTTCTGAAGAGCTGATAGCCATCCAGTGCAGCACTCCAGTCATGAGAGTCGTCCCACCACATTTCTGTGATGGCGACTATGTCATAGCCATCCTGCTGCACAATGGCTTCCAGCTCCTCCTGTTTGTTGCCCATGCTACGTGCATTGGTGTAGATGCACTTGAGCCGGGCTATCGATTTCGCCCCCAATGTTGCCATGCTGCCCCTGGGCTCCTCACTAGTGGGCCCGTTTATATTCCTTTCCCCCTTCAAACCTAGTTTAAAGCCCTCTCAATGAGTCCCGCCAACTCATGGGTGAGAATCCTTTTCCCCTTTGGAGACAGCCGATCTCCATCAGCCACCAGCAGGCCCGGTGCCGTGTAAACCTCCCCGTGATTGAAAAACCCAAAATTTCACCGATGGCACCAGCCTCTGAGCCACCTGTTAATCAGGTGAGTTTTCCCGTTCCTTTCAGCACTCTTAGTTGCTACTGACGGGATTGAGGAAAACACTACCTGTGCTCCCAATCCTGCGACAAATCGCCCCAGTGCCCTGAAGTCCCTCTTCATTGCCTTAGGACTTCTCTCTGTAATCTCATCACTACCCACCTGTACAACCAGCAACGGGTAATAATGGGAGGGCCTCACGAGGTTGGGAAGTTTCCTAGTAACATCCCTAACCTGGGCCCCAGTGAGGCAGCAGACTTCCCTGTGGGATGGGTCCGGGCGGCAGATCAGGCCCTCAGTTCCCCGCAGGAGGGAATCGCCCACCACAATTACCCTCCTTTTTTTCTTAACAGGGCAGTCGTAATCCGTGGGGTTGACTGACTGGCCCTCGGAAACCCCCTGGCTGGACCTTCGCCTTCACCTCCCTCCCCGCTTGCCTGGCCCTCAACTCCCAGAGCCCCATATCTGTTGTGTAAGGGCAGCTGGGAAGGTGAGGGAGGCCGGGAGGGGATTCGCCTGCCTCCCCGGGCAGGGACCTCTTTCCATTCCCCCCAGTCTCTTGGATCCCCTCCTTCTGCTTGCCGGCAAGAGGGCAGGGGATCCTCCGCTCCTTGTGGGGCCTCCGCCTGCTGCCCTGGCCCCAGGGACGGCAGGGTGCGGCTCCACCAGTCTGTCTCCCTCTCACACTCCCTGATACTCCTCAGCCTTTCCACCTCCTCCTTCAGCTCTGCCGCCAGGCTGAGCAGATCATCCACCTGCTCACAGCGAAGACATTTGCTGTCTCCGCTGCCCTCCAGTACAAGCGACAGGCTCAGGCACTCCCTGCAGCCAGACCTGGACGGCTGCATGTTGGTGTGGGAGCTCCGTCTGGGTTGCCACATTCCTTCTGGCGGAGGCTTTCGGGCGGGTGGTAACCATAGCTGCCAGGTGTTCTGGGCAGATGGTGACCACTGCCTGAGTTTCCCTTTGGAACTAGGAATGGGGGCACTTGGCCTTCCCCGCACACCCTGCTCGTGTGAACTGCCGCGCCACGCCCTGTTTGCCCATCCTGGTCACCGCGCTCCTGGTCGCTCGCGCTCCCTGGGGGCTGCTTTTATAGGTGGGGGGTTTAGGCCGCCGTCACTCCTGTCCCCGCCCACATTGCGTCAGAGCTGCCCCCCGTCAGCAGCTCGCCCTTTCCTGCCCTTTCCCGCTCGAGGCACGGGGCTGGGCTGCCCGCTCTCGCCCTGCGCTTTTTTGCCGCCTCAGCAAGGGTGCCCCGGCATGAGCGTCCGCTCCGGAGCCCTTCGCCTCGGTGACTTAGCAAACATACTTCAAGTATGTGAATTTTGCAAAGCATCATAAATGTTTAATGTAAAATTGTGTGCGTGTGGCAATAGTTTTGGATATAATATTCTACATTTCAGCTGTCAGTGTGTTTCTCTGTTAGAAGACATTAATTTATTTATGAGATCGCAGATCTTTGGATTACAGCTAATATATAAGATATTCTTTGTTGGTATCAAATGGTGACCCCTTTCATTAAAGCTGGGCAACATTCCATCTTCCAATGTTTTATTGTGCAGTTTGGTTAAAAGTCTTTCAATAAAAAGAGATTAAATTGTCAAAGTTACCAGGTAATGACTTGAGCAATTGATGTAGCACAAATTTGGGATACAGACCCCTATATGGATCCTGAAAAGCTTGTTTCCCCGTTGAGGAAGGGGTGGGTGGGGGCAGATTGGCTAGGTTACCTCTTGAAAATCCAAGGTGGTTTGCTTCTGCTTCCTGTTTTTCAAGAAAAAAATGATCGTGTGAAAATTTGTCTGTGTATCAGAATGCTGAATGGTAATTTTAGAACTCTTCAAATAGAATCAGTAGACTCTTTGAAATACACTGAAGAAAAATTGGCATTTGAGGAGTCCCTCTTAAACAGGTTTTAAATTAGGTGAAATTAGGACTATAACTTATTCAGTATTTCTTAAATACTCATAAATTGTGTTTGGACTCAATTTTGAGACTTTCTTCTATCAGATTTAATGAATACCTATAGAAGAGGCATAGTAATAAAAATTGGAAACAACTACTCTTCAAACCAGAAACTTTGAGATTAGATTTAGAAAGACTGTAGAATGAAACATTTGTCCTCCTATTTCACAAACCTGAAGAAATCCCTCTTATTTTAAAGCCTTTTTCATTTGAATACACTTAACATGCTTGGAGTACTTTGTTACAACTTCAATAATTAACATTTGTAACCTTTTCTGATTTGGAATAATGTTATAGTTAGTAGAAAAAAGAGACCAGATATAATATATTCCTGGAAGTATCTTTAAAATGTCCTAAAAATTATTTTCAAAAGCTACAAAATTCATATACCACTATCCCTGTGTCTCTTAATCAGCCTTAATTAGGATATTTTTGGGTTTTAAAGGTGGCAATAAGTTCCTTTTGTTTTCTCAATAAGGCCTTTTGTCATTTTTTATTTTTATCAACTGTCATAAAAATTTGTTGTATGTGTAAGCAATTTAATGGTTCACTGAAAGGTTGTTATGCAACTGAATTGTATAAAATCCTGTCCAAGCCCAGAAATTACTGTAAGGGGGAAACAGCAAAATGGTGAAAGACTGAGATTTTAAATATGTTTTCTGTTTGTATTTATGTCTTTTATATGTGATTTTGTATAGCTACTCTCTTTGTTACCCTGTGAGTGTAAGAGGGAAGAGAAGATTAGGTACCTCATGTTTAGAGGTCAGGAATAGATAGCTGCTGCCTATTCCCAGCACAGTCTAGAGTCATAATTTAGCCAATGGGGAGTATGTAGTACCATATCTGTTTTACACAGGTGTGAAATGATTATTTCAACAGTAGACCATTGCTAGCTCCATTTCATGGTTAGTTTTTCAAACAGAAGCCGCTCAGTGTAATGCTGAGCTATTATTAAAATCATTAAGCCTGGTCTTAACAGCGTAGGTGAAGAATGACAAATGCAGTATTCCCACTGCACTAATGTCAGAACTCAAGGGCTTGCTATCAATACTCATTATAATCCTGTACATGAATACAGTGGATGGGAAATAGTATCAATTGGTAAAGCTGTCATTGATACAGCTTATTAGCTACTGTGACAGTACGTACAGCTATTCTGAGTGTGAGGGTCAGGGTGTAATTAATGCAAAGGGCAGATTCTGCCAGTATTACTCACTCACGTCACTAAATCATACATATTTCTGTTGACCATTGTTGTGATTATCTACACAGCAAAGCATTACTCTATGAATGAAAGCTGGATAATTGGACTCTAAACTGATTATATATAAGTACTACTCCAAAAGAAGCGAAAGACCTAACATTGCATTTTTTATTTCACTGGCACTGATCTCCACAGGAATAAGAGCTCATCTTAAGGTATTTGATAGAATAAAGAAATGTAATTATGCTGTACACTTGTTTCTGCAATCACAAGATACAACCTCATAATTCGGTTTATTTTCCAACCATAGCATCCTCTGGAAACTAGAAACTCTTCCTTGCAAAGAACCTTTTTATTGGACTAGATGATCTTCTGCAATCCCTTCCAACCTGAATCACCCTATGATCCTACAATCTGTTTATGTAACCCTTACACACACACACACACACACACACACACACACACAAGTCCACATCCATCCATTATTTACCTGTATTTTTACAGATGTCCCAAATGTATGTTTTTGACCTTCAGGCAGAAACACTGAAGCACAATAGAAAATTCCACTTGACCAAACTTGGAAAAGCTTAGAAGCATATAAATTTTCCACTATTCTAGACTGCTAGAGTAAATTTTTTAAAACAAGAAATAGTAAGCCAGGTTCATTTTGGCTCAGTACAAAAAATACAACCAGCAGAAGTGGAACAATTGTTGGTAACCAGCAGCTGGTATTGTTTAACCTCTTGGGATGAATTTTTGTACTTGCAACTGAACTTGCTAGTTTAAGCTCCAAATAAATTTTTGAGGGAAGCTTTACAGGTATTACCTAATATCACAAACAATATGTACTTCTCTTCTCACCTGTTAAAATAAGATCCTTGTAACCTCTAACATTCATCCCCACAGAGCATATCACTTGAAACATGGATGACCATTTTTTCACCAGCCAACATAAAAGAAAATGAAAAGAGCGATGTCAAAAAGCAGTAACACTGAACTGTAATTCTCTTTAAGATTTTCTCCTATCTCTTCTCACATTATATGAGCCATACTTCACAATATCTCTTGCATTTTCATCTGAAATCGTGATGATCTTTCAAGAGAATAATCAATGAGAAGGCAATTTGCACATTGTGTAAAAGTCTTTGCAGTCAGTTCTGAAAACACGGACGTCTATCCTCCCTACACGGGATAAATAGTTAAACAACTGAATATAAGCATACCGTACATTGCACAGGCCATAGCCTTGAAACCATATTTTCGTTGCTTTGAGGACTAAACCTGGCTAATGTTTTTATGCATATACATAGATCCAAATTGGCATGTCGTGAATTGTTGAATTTTTGTCTAATAATGCTTTCATGGACTGCTGTTTTGACCCTTTCTTCCTCAGCCTCCCTCAAAAATTGCTGTAAGAATTTGAGACTGGCTCTACATTAATCACCTAATAAGAGTATGATATACCAACATGATATATGTCCTCATAAACATACAGCTATCAGTAGCACTGGGAGTACCAGTGATACAGCAATGTGTACCAGAGAAGACCACTCCAATATTCAGCACCAAGGTCAGCTCAGGTTTACACACAGCCTATAGAAAAGGACCTGGATTCACTGAAGTCAAAACTCCCATCAAAAATCTAGAGCAATCTTAAATTAATAAAATGTTGGAAATAAGCAATCCTCATAGAGAAGTTTTTTTAAAAAAAAAAAATTCTAAACTTTAAATCTTATTCATTAACTCTATTCTTTATAGAACATTCTATGTGGAATATAATGTAAATGGTTAGATGTGAGATACAGTTTGTAACATTATTTACTCTTAGTAATGCACAATGCAGCTACCTGTATGTGTGGTGGAAGAAAAGCCAGATGAATTGTGCATTGCACTTACATCTATTTCTCTTTGAATTGCTTGTGTACAAAATATTGGCTAAATGGTGCCTTTAGGCACAGTCTTGAACAAAGATCATAAATTGCACAATCTCAGAAGACATGATACTGTAGCACAACTCCCTCTTTGCTTCATGATAGGCCAGCCACAAATTAACTTTTTCAGAAGCAGTCTACAGCATGTCTGCAATGTCTCAGACACACCCACTAACCAGGGCATTGCATTGTTACAACAAAAGTCTTTTTCTCTTTCCATTTCTCCTTGTCTACTCCTCAGCTTCATCTTCCAGAGAAGAAAGATGTCATAGGTGACAGATTGTATGTATGCCCCCTTGTATGCAGACTGAGACAGACATGCTTTTTCACTCCCTTAAACAAATGTATGTAGTCTTTCACAAACCTAGAGATTCTTTTTGTGTACGGTTAGCTGACTTTTATTTCCTTTAAGTGTGCACTTGAAACATGGAGATGCATTGGGTAGATTGAGATGAACCTATTCCCAGCCTTAAATTGATCTAGATGCATGTGAAATGCTAACTCAGAAGGCCTGTATATATTTTATACATGTAAAAAGGCAAATGAGGTCCTACTGGATTTATTATGTATCAAGCCAAGAGTGCTTTAATTTTTAAAGAATGAATTGTCATAAGTTCTGAACAGACTTTGACAATCCACTGGTGACAACAAAGCTACACTGACAGTATAAAACTTCTAAAACTTCAAAGTGGTTGTGTAGATTATTGTGTTGTGATAGTAAACGATTCTGGTACATAGTCCAAAAAACCAAAACTGTGGTAAGGTTAGAAAGTATTCCCAAAGCAGTAGCCTCGAATATGTAGTATCACTAGAGAGAACATGGTAATAATGCATATAGGAAATCACAAAACAAAGAGAAAAGTCAATCACTGTACATTTACTTAAGTAACTAGACTGATACAGCACTGCACACAAAGCTATTTCAGCCTAAAAGTTGTCCTTTATGTGAATCTAAGGGCTCTTTTACATGGCAATGCTTACAAAAACTAATCCAAATTATCTAAATGTGTGTGCTTGGAGTAGCTTAATTAAACCACACTAAATTTGCATGAATACTCTCTCTTAGAATTAAAGTAATCTTAATTCAATTTAGGTTCATTTACTTTGGAAAAGAATAAAGCTAAATTAAATTGAGCTCACTTTAATTCTCAACATGAGTGTCCACATAGATTTTAATGCTAATTAATCCACTGTACTTTCATAAGTTAAACTGCATGGATTTTCATAGTCCATGTTTATGTAAACAAGTTCTAAACACACTCTTATGTTACTTCAAGACTGTTCTATTTTCTATTACATTCCGTATGGACTAATTTAACAGTCACTAGGAGGAGCCAAGTATTAGTGGATTGTTCTGTATTTTCCATCACTGTATATAAAAGACAATTTTTTAGATATTCTCTGAATTACAGTCCTTAATGTGGCCCTTTAGGCCTTAAAGTCTACTGATGATGAACAAAAGAAGCTACATATGATTCTTTAGAAAAAAGAGTATATATTTAAATTCCAAGCCTAAAAATGATATGCTTAAAGATGTTCCTTCGCAAGATAGCTTATAGCATAAGAATTGGATTTTCTAGATAACAGATGCGCTAAAACCACAATTTGAAACAATTTTTGGACTGTGTCCCAGCACAAATCAATCTTATGGATTCTGAAAACACTAAGACAGATCTTGAAATGGTAATTAATTTGATATCATGATTTTGATGTCAAAGAAGAAACTCTGATTTATAGCTGTTGAGGCTCTAACTCAACAATTATAAACAATGTTTTTTAAGTTTCACTGTTCCCAAACTTGTTGGGTCCTCTCATTAGTTTCAATTTTTAAAATGTTCTCCTGTTCATGGGGTGAGAAACTCTATCTTTGGCTGCAACTCTGTTCAAATCACAGCTTGTTAGGCATGGTTTGTGTGAACTGTGATTTCAGCTGGCAGGGCACTAGATTAGCTGTTGACATCAAGCCAACATTTAATTTTGTTTTCTTGAGTCATCTGTTGCCAGTTCCCATGACAACTGATCTTCTAGCCTTCAGATTTACTAGAGAGAACCATGAAAATGGCCAGGAGTACATACAGAGATTCTTTTAAATAGATGGAAGTTCAACTGTTTTCTTCAATGGAAACTAAAAGATGTTTTCAGCTTTTACTTTAGCAACATGTGACTTCTGTTCATGAAAACACAGATGTTCTTGTATTAGAAAAATAGAGTGAATGGTAGTTTTTAACAAGAAATCTGTTTTAGCATCTTTCTACTACATCTACAGAATGAAGCTCTTTGTGTCTAAAATCACATGATGCAGAGGACAGGAAAAATATTTTTCTATTCTCACTTGCATAGCAGTGAAGAAAGATGAAATTTAAGATATGAATTCTTTTGATCTTCACTGGAGTTCCTGTACATTTCAATTTCTTGTTTCACGAATGTGAGACTTAGGTAAAGGAAGTATCTCAGAAAGACATCATTAGTGCACTAAGTCAACCCAGAGGTTGTAACAGATCAGAGTAAAAGGCCAGTCAGAATGCTATGGGAGCTTCTGGAAGCAAAACCACCTTTGGCTAAAAATAGTAGTCAGTGTATATAAAATATGTACAACCCATATACCCACAGGTTATAAAAGCATAAGAAAAGATTAAATAGCATATTGGATCACAAGCAGTCCTTCTAGTAGAATGTTAATACACAGTGGTTATTTCTAAGACCATCTCCTATTGAGTTTCACAGGACTCCGTGCAGGAGTGGTTTCCAAAGTCTGAATTCCACGTTCCTCTTATACACTAAGTTCAAAACATTGCAAAGTCTAAGCACCCCCAAATCCCTTTGCAATAAATGGAAACACAAATATAATAGAAGAAGGTGCACAACTGGTTCAAATACTGTTAGAGACTTCAGAAAAAAAAAACCAGTCTGTCTCTTTACCTCTTCATTAGGTAAACATTTGCCTCTAGTATATAGGGAGAAAATAAGCAGCTAGAAAACTTTGTCATTTGATGTGGGTATTCCCCACTACACAGGAGCTTGTACTAACGAGCATTACTTGCAGGGGAATGTCCTATTACCCCACACCTCCACAGAAAGTGCAGCAGGCATTGCAATGCTTGCAAACTCGGGTGTGGACACAATACTCATGACTGCATTCTAAGAATTAATGGCCCTCTGCAAAGGCAATAGACTAAAGGTTTTTATGCACCCCATTCAGTTTATGTTTCATTATACATATTTGGATGGCTTTTCCAGGCTGGTTCTTCAACAGCAATTCAAGATTGCTTTCCTAAATGTGAGGGTACATAGGCCTATCATCTCAATTAAAAGAGAGAATAAGGCAATTACTCTCACAAGGAGCTACCTTGCTTCTCTTCTCCTCCTCTGCCCAGTAGAAGCAGTTAAAGCATTTTAAAGATAATGGGGGTGTATGTGGGAGAAAGTGAAAGATAAGAAAAGAGAACACACCAGTTCCTCAGCCTGAGTTAACTGTCCCAATTCCATTGAAGACAGCCATTTTCCACCAGCTGAAAATCTAACCCATTAGAAATCACAGGTGGCCAAGTATGTTTGGTACCAGTCATACCGCATGTAACTAAGTGGCTTCCCCTTACAACAACTTTCCCCCATTTGAGTATAAAGCCACCCTTTGCACTAGACTGTTGTGACTGGTAAAACCTGGTGTAAACTAATGACAAAATTAAGTACTGTGGCCGGGATGTATGACTGCCATCTTTCAGTACTACAATGGAGATTAAACAACTGCATACATTAAATCTGGCAGCTTTTGCTGTAATGGTTCAGGCTGTGAACTCAGGCTCTGTGTGATTGTTTTAGAATGCAGTTGGCTCATGAATGTCATTGATGCAGATGCTGGAATACATTCAAAATGCTGTGTTTCATGTTTTGCTTTTATCTTTAAATACATTTGAGTAGGTTTTTCGCTCTTCTAAAACAGCTCACATAATAGGTAGAACTAAAAATGATCTAATAGCTTCAATGCCTTAGAGCTACTGCCATGCATGAAATTCAAACTGTGACTATAAAAAGAAGTAAGCGGGGCTTTCTCTCTAATTCTCATTTTTAGCTATTTCTGTATTTTTTGAGAAGGATAGAACTTGTTCATGTTTCAAGTCACTATCAGTTAAATAAAATGCAATCTGAAAGTTATTACAGGTCATCTGGGGAACTGGAGGCAAAAGCCTGGGAGTTTTTGACTGGTCGAGAAAGCAGTAAGTTTAGGAAGATTAGTAGTTACTAATTAAGGTTTTAGAGTGACCCAGATTTGTTTTTACAGCCCTTACTGTTTTAGTTAGATGCAATGATATCCATTATATCTGAGCAAATAATTCCTGATGAGTAATATATTTGCACCTTCTTACTTTCTATCTGCACATTCTCTTTGATTGTATTACAGTTTTCCTGACACTATCATCAACTTGTACTTGCCAGATTATTTCTGCAGTGTTCAAAATGTGCATTGTGTAAGTTCAGCAGCCAAATACAAGTGGCATTGCTCAGTTCTAGTCCAATACCTTATGTCAGTTCACTCTATGACTGAGTGCAACTCTTAATTAACTTTATTTGCATGTGTGCAAAACATATGCTTGGTTATTCAAACCTTGCTTTGTACAGCTGTTGCCTAATTTTGTTAAATGGGAGAGACCACTAACTTTTAGGAGAAATTAGCCAAATTAGAATAGATTGAACCATTTGAGTGTGTTCCCAGACTAACATGACCATTTGGTACCTTGCCTGTGAGAATTTAAGTATTTTATCTATTTGCAAATGCTCTGAAATAAGAATTTGTGATCTCAATAAACATGGATTGTTACTGGGTTTTACTACATGCTTCGTTCCAACACAGGCTGACTCAGTATGTTCTGAGACCTATGCATATTGAGACACTCCTGGGGATTGATTTTAGGTTGAACCATAATCATTACGACTTTGGATGAGACCACTGAGGATGCACACTGTGGGTAGCTGGTCTGTCCACTAAAGTCTTGGGTCATACTGTAAAGAGGTAGACTATGTTGTATCCTCTAAACCTGTTCTAACAATTCAGGCATTTAATCAGAGACGGATATATTTATTATGAATAAAAGGAACAGGAGGGTACTAAGAATTTCTTCAGAGAGGCTTAATTGATAGTGCATTGGGTAATGAATGACTAATTAATAAAATGAAAGCAGAATATAATGGATTTGTACTTTGTTTGTACACAAAAGGCATCATTAGAACTCTTCAACCATCATTAGCTCTGTCTATTCTGCAGTGAGTCATTCTGCTCCCTGAAAAAAGTCTAGCTGCATTATAAAACTGCCAAACCATACAACTGATACAGCTAAAACTTTCTCAATTGTCCTCCTATGTAAGCTGTTTCTGTGAATTTAGGGGATTCTTTCCCATTTCTTTTTTTTTTTCATTTAATGGTGAAATGGGTCATGCTGATACCTCAAGGCTAATCTCAGCAGAATTTTCCAAAAGTGAAGATATACAGAGAAAAAAACCTTACCTTACCAAAAACTGTGTCACATCAGTTATGGCCTCTTGGAGGACTCTACCTGGCTTACTCTGGAAAGGAACTGGCACACCTTAGGTGTGGAGAAACCAGGAGTAAGTGGAAGTGGATAAGCTTAATGATAGCTCCTGCACTTCTGGTTCATTCAGACAACCTGCATGCCACTCAAACTAGAATTTGGCCCTTTGTAAATGGGAATGAGAAGACTTTGTTGTCTTCTGCTTCTGAGGAGACAATCACACCCTAGAGGTATGCCACTTCAGAATAACCACTTCCTGTCTTAACCAATGCACAATAACCTATCTTTACCAATTCCGAATCAGTGTTTGCCACGCTTAAAACTGTGACAAGATTAAATAAAGTGACTGCTGAGAAACTGGAAACCGAACTTAAAGAGCAGGGGTGGGGTAATCATTTAGTAGCATGACTTATTCAGTCTTAAAAAAAATTAAAATAAAAAAGGAACATTGAAGCACTGAAACAAAACCAAAGGAAGAAAAGCAGTCTGGCAAACTCTGGCCTTTGTCCTATCAGTTCTTTAGGAAGTAGGTTCTTTCCCAGGAAGATCCTCAACAAAGGCTCCAAAGACACATAAAGAGATTTTTCAAAGTTCAGTTACAAAAAGTTTGTAGAATTTGTGTATTTCTAGTAAATAAGACAGTGCTTGATCTACCAGAGAACTAGATAAACACATAAGAATCAGTCTTTGATTAAAAAAAAGCATTATTCATCCAATCTGGTTAAGCAGTCAATTAAAATAATTTGGTTGAAATATATATCAGTGGTAATTGTGTGCTTAAATGCTTTGAATGTTTAGTATAATATATTGTGCAAAATGAAATAGGCATGGCAACAACATATAAAAGAGAGTTCTTTTACATACAATGAGGAAAATTTGTAAAATCAGATGCCAAAATATACAAATCATTTGTATGCACAAAAATCCCATGAGTGCATATGCAAACCACTTAATTATGCTTGTTAGTTATTGTAATTGCCATTAACATGTGCAATTACTCGCTCTGCATCACAATTCTAGGTGAATAGTTAAATCAGCTACAAAATTATGAATAGCTGAAAAATTCCGTTTCAGACCCCAAGCCATTTCATTAAATCTCTTATTGTATAGTAAACAAAGTGCATATCATGAACTAACAAATTGCAAACTGTATTCTTTCTTGAAGAGACTGCAGTATTCCCAGAAGAACTGCAGTTCTGTTGTTTACGGAACAAGAATTCCACAGGCAATATCAGTGAAATTGTCCTTCCAGTCCTTCCCATCAGGGCTTAGTCACATCATCAGGATGGGTTATTTGGGCCCCTTCAAACCCTGGGTGTTCTGTTAGGGCTATTATATACTTTTTTTTATGCTGTCTGTGATCCAAGTATTTGAGCACTTTCTGCATAAAACCATTAGCAGTAGCTTAGTTACTTACAGACTTAATTGCCTGGCTCTTCTCTTTTTTGAGGGGCCAAACTTTGGTTGGGGTTGGGTTTTCTGGAGTCTTTTTCAGGGAGGGGAAGATAAGCATATTCTGGAAATAGAACAGGTGTTACAACTGTAAATGTAATTTTTGGTGGAAAAAATCAGAAAAATTAGGATTGTTATGTAATATTTCTTAAGGACTATCAGACTAGATTTGCCCAAGCACTTCTACAAGACTGTTCCGCAGTTAAATCCTCTTGACTCTAAAAATCTTTGTTCTCATCTCTTATGATGGCCAAATGTCTTCATCCTTGGCTCTGCATTCTAAATTGTTTTAGAGAAACAGCTCTTACAGTAGTACTTCATCGGCTGAAATTCAGTCCTATATATAGCTGAAGTTCGAGCAACCTCTTATATATGGATATTAGGGCCAGAGTTGGTGCTCTAAGTTGGCCTCTCCTAAGCTCACTCAGAGCTAGTTTGAGGATGTGACTGCAGGCTTGATGGATTTACAGTGACATGAGCCATGACGAAAGGAAATGTGGGAAATCCAGACTACCTTTGCGTTGAGCTTTTCACCTAATATGTTGACAGGAAAACATCAAAATATAAAGGTCAACAGGTGAGAGCTCCCATCCCCTCCTTACCTCTCCTTTTCTCACCTCCCCCCACCAATAAAGTCTGCAATTATTATTTTTTTTCAGCAACAATGGTAAAAAATGAAAAAATTAATAAAACCTGATGGCTACCCTCCCTTATCCAAGAGCTTATCCTAGAGCTTGACCATAGCTGCAGTGCAGAAAAATGTAGCTACATACTTTTAAAATTCAGATTCACACAACAACAAAAGCCCAGACCCAAAACCCTTCCTCTCCCATCAGGACCTGGACCATATGTAGACTGTAATTACCAGAGTTATTGCTGAGGAGAGACCGTACAGAATGGAATTATGCTATTAGGACAGGGTAATCAGAATAGCTTGCTTATTAGGGAAAACCACATACTTGTCCTACGCTATTATTTTTATTTATACAAAATAGCCTTCTTAGGAAATACTACAATTAAACAGTGATTATGCATATCAAATTCATTTTCAATGGATATGGTTTATATGATAGCACAAGACCTGAGAGAGAATCACAGTTTAGTGTCCGTGCATTTAAATAGCACAAATAGTTTTGCAGTGACGCACTGGTTTAGATGTGAAACTGTGACTTTCTATGATCCTCAGTGAAACAAACTGATGGACAATGGTATCAAGCACAGACATGAAATGCCCATTAAAAACGTATAGTTAGAACTGTTAAATTTCAGATAAAACTCTAAAAAGAATATAATTACTATTTAAACATCACTGTTACTGGAATCTCATGTTGGAGTCACTCTGAATTTGCTGATTTGCAGATAAATGGGTAAGACTAAACAAATACACTGTGATACTTTTGATCCCAAAGCTGCTGACAATTTATGAAAATGATACTATGTACATCTTCGGGAAACAATTGCTGTAAATAACCCATCTGTCATGAGAAATAATCCTAAATAACAAGGTTGTCACCTCAAGTAGACTTAGACGGCAGTGGAATAGATGAAGCCTTCTTCACATCTCAGAAGGCAGAGCGTGTTACAGGCAGAAAAACAATGAAATAAAGCAGCTACTTAAAACCACTCCAGACATACTATTTTGGAACAGTTGCTTTGAAGTCATACCTTCTGAAAGCTATCCAAATGACAAGATGAGAGCAGGAGCACTGGGTCGGTCAGGCTTGTGGCAATGGTAAAGTGCCTACAAAGGAATCTCCGTGCTATTTCTGGAGGATACAAAACCCCCGAGTTATCAATGATTTTGTTTTGTGCACAGATGTATGTTACATGGGAAATGAGGGAACAAAAAATTGATTTTGAGGAGGTATATTAAAAACTTCACAGTAACAGTCATGATTTTAAAGTTTGGAATGTGACTTGGATGTGTAATGAAGTGGTCTGACTTCAGCATTTTAGTGGCTGCTCTGAATATGGGATTACTAATTTGTGGTATCAAGTGACCATAAGATCTGACTTGGAAGCTGTAAGCCAGGAAATACAGTACTGCCATTAGCAACACATACAAGACAAATTTTGCAGATTTCAGCACGTAGTATTTGTTATTCTCGGGGGAATCTTCTAGTTCCAGTTTTTGACCTCTTTTGCACAGCTTCCTTTAGCTGTAGGATCTGAGCATGCTTGAACTTTGGTCCTATAGCACTTGCCCTTGCTCTGAGCTTATCAGAGTCAGGAGCTGGGAGACTCACAGCCCCCTGACTCTGCAAGAGACACGAGCCCATGGGCAGTTACCCAACATTTTCATGACTCAATACCAACACCTGTAGAGCTGATACAGGCTCCTTGGAAACGTATTGGAGAGTTGTATAATGGAAAAGCAGGATATATCTGGTAAAACAGCTTCCAAAGAGTTGCCAACTGCAGCAATGTGGAGAAAAATAGCAGCCACTTACTATAGCTATATAGACCTTGCCTAGTAGCTGCTCTTTCAACAACTTACTTATGCAATTACACATCTATTCACCATCATCGCAGGTGCAAGCTGAGCAACAGTATGTGTATAAATGTGTGTGGGTGTGCAAATGCTTCATTATGGTGATTTGTTAGCACAGTGAGTGAAGCTTTGTGTCCAATGAATGTGTAAATTAGGTGCTTAGCTTACTTGAGTGAAAAACAGTTCACTTTGCCTCCTTAGCCCATCCCTCTCAACAGACATTGGAAAAGAAAGTAGTTAGGTAGTTTCATTCCCTGTCAAAGTAGCAGCTTCCTAATCCTGCTTCCTTGCGCTGTCCTCGGGTTTCTAACAATGAAGAGAAGTGAATCTTGAGGAATTAGTCGTGTTGAATGATATCTTAACCATATGCATGATATGCTCTTATGTAGCATTAGAATAAGAGGTGTCACATCTTGTGTTGTCATTTCTAGGACAGAAAACTGGGACTGTTAGCTAGCTTTAAATCATTTCTGGCATTAACGAGATTCTGACCAGAGGCTCTCTTTCATGTTCAGGATATGCACTGCATTATTTTCTATTATATCACAATACGTTGCAAAGGAACAGCTAAGTTACCAAGACTAATCCTTTAAGTCTTTCTTTCTTTACAATGTCAGACAAAATAAGACTATGCCATATTTCCGTAATCTCTCTTGTATTATGAGAATATTATGATCTATAACAACAACAAAATCCCTAAACTGCATGGCTCTGATATGCTTAGACTTGTCTCTTTCTGTCAGAAAAGATATTTCTAAGACTGTATGATTTCATTTTAACAGACACTATCAGGCTAAAAATCAGATCATTAACATAAAGCAGGAAAAAAAAGTTTTCTTCTTCTGGTGTTTAAAAATTAGTATTTCTGAAAAGACATGATGTAATACCTGAGGTTCTCCTCTTTCTTCAAGAAGCTACTTAAAATGAAAGTCAATTTTGAAGATCTATGGTATCTACTTCCACTTTTTTTCTACTTGGATATGTATATTTAGATTAATCTGTTCAAAAGTAGTTTTTGTTCTCAGCCAACTTTACATCAGCTACCAAGATCTAAAAAAGATTTCTGTAATGCTGTGATGGCAAATTGCAGGGGAATTTCTTGAGGGAGGGTAGGAGGGGAATTTGAATTAAAAACTAATTGATTAAACCCACCAGAAGTAGCCTTCCATTTCTTTTAATAGGATGAGGAAAAAAAAAATTATATATATAAAGGTGTATTCTCCTTCTGAGAGATCTGTCCTTTTGGATAGAGTGAGAACATCATCCCATATGTACCTATTCAAAAATTTAGGGTGTATTTCTCTGCTGATATTTTCATGATGTCTAAGCTGCTAAAAGCATATTCAGTAACTTGACTCTTTTAAAACCACTTCATTAGACCAGCCAACAAACCATGATCTCAAAATCATAAGCTCTTGTCAGTGTGTTTTTTGTTTCAGTTGGGGGAGTGGGGGTGTTGTTGGGAGCAGGGGGGGTAGTTTTTTAAATAAGCTACTGCAAAATATGTCTGAAATGCTCAACAAGCAAAGAAATAGAGGAATAGATAAATATTAAATTCCAGGATGGGAAGTGGAATTAATTTTCTGTAGGTTCAGGACACAAGAGAGCTGATTATATAAAACATCATCTCCCAAATAAGATAGATGAGTAATGCCCCGGGTCATAGTGCAGGTTTTTCCAAAGAGGTTGGTAGAACTAGAGACCTTTGATACGTTGGAATAAAGCCTAAACACATCCTAGAAGTAGTGTTATGAGAGCAAGAGTGAGAAAAATATAAATGGAACAGCAAGTTACTGAAAACAGTTTCTTTTATTTTTGCTCCCAGGTTCTTTCAGAAACAAGGTATTTAATCACTTTTCATCTCATGTTGCCCACAATAACTTTGGAGCTTACTGGCAACTTTCAGCAAAGGATATAGTTCATAAAAAAAGGTACTAGTGACCCTACTGAGTATTACCTGTAGGAAAAGCCTCAGTGTGAGGTCAGTTTTGCTTACAAAGCATCCACACAGGAGAGACTGTAAGTGCCCTAAGAGAATAGTTTTCAGTCAGACTGACACTTCATTAGAATCATAGAATTGTTTAGGTTGGAAAAGACCTTTAAGATCATCCGGTCCAACCATTAACCTAACATTACCAAGTCCACCACTAAACCAGTTAAGGGTAGAGTAGCAATTTCGTGTTTCCTGGCTTGGTGGCTGGGTTATTTATAATGAAAGTAAAAACTACGAATCATTAAGATTGGAAAGGACCTCTAAGATCATCACTCCAATCATCAACCCAACACCACCATGCCCACTAAACCATGTCCCAAAGTGCCACGTCTACCCATTTTTTGAACGCTTCTGGGATGGTGACTCCACCACCTCTCTGGGCAGCCTGTTCCTATGCTTGACTACCCTTTCTGTGAAGAAATTTTTCCTAATATCTAATCTAAACCTCAGACAAGAGAGGATCCAATCTTAAGTCCTAAATCATAAATGAGATTTTGGACAGTTTAAGATCAAATTGAGGACTGAAAATGCTGAAACTGCAGGAAGGCAGGCTTTGTTGGCTTCTGTGTTGTTACAGTAGTAACACCCATTCTATTTCCAGAAGAATAATTCGGGAGAAAGGCGTGTGGAGCAGCGGGCTCCTGCATTTGCTAAGGCAGAAGAAAAGTGCTAGCTAACAGAGTGAACTCAGACTAGATGGCAGAAAAGTGAAAAAACTGTAGAGAAAACAGACTGAAAAGTAAAAAAAAACAGTTGCAACAAGCTCTACTCTCTCACAAGAGAATGTAGGAAAGCACCAACTCAGTGAGATAGGAGGGATATCAGTTTTCCAGGTCAGCCTGTGTTGTCTTCAAAGAAACTTTCTTGCAATAAGGAAGAGAGATACAGGATACATTTCTATTATGAGTTAGGGCCCCTTCTTAAAATGTTTTCATTCACGCACAATATTCCGGATTTTTGAAGGACGCCTCTTTGTAGTTTTACTTGTTAAAATTATCTCTTTTACTTGGCTTCCTTTCAGTTCATTCTTCTGGTTGAAGTACAACAGAAAATGTACACCATAACATTAAGAAATCTATTTGCTATCTGTCTTGACAGCTGTTGTTCACATACACTATGTTTGCCTTAAGAAAATACGCATCTGATCATGTCATCTGTTAAGTTAACCACTATTGCGAGGGTTCAAGTAAACTAGCCTCAGGCAATGGGTGATGTTTGCCCTATTACAGATCTAGCAGAGTCATGGTTTTAGTGAGGATGTAATTTTTTTGTATCACGCCATTCAATTCTGAATTAATATCAGGAGTTTACAGCAAAATAATATGTTCTTCAGAACCTCTGTTATATTCCTAAATGTAGGGGATTCCCAGATGACAGCAAGTTCACTTATGTTCCTCACTTGCAGGAAGAAGTGTTACAGGTTGCTAGGTTCTCTAGAGTTAAGTACCTCATATGTGAAATCTGAAGTGATATACATAGTTTCTCTCAGTTCTGATTCTTCCATTACTTTTCTTGAGTTAAACAAGACATTAGGCATTTAAAACTCATGGTGAACAAGTAGAGAATTTGTATGAGTGAAAGACTAGGCTCCATTTTCTTTTTTCTAGAGCTTTCTCTGCATAGTTAGTATTCTGAGTGCTTATTCTCTGCTTCTAGGCATTGTAACAGAGCAAAGTCGAATAAGCAACTGTTTTGGAAGTAAATATTTTAGCTGAAGTTAAGCTGAACTGCTGTATCTGAAAATAAGATGCTTTTCTCCTTGAAACCTCTGCAATCCCAGAAAGCTGCTACCCAGTCTGCATAGCTGCTATAATTAAAAAAAAAAAATAATAAATCAATTTTTTTTCTTCTATCATAAATGCAGAGCTTACAGAATTATACAAGTCCCATCTGCAATGCATAAACTTCAGAGAAACCCAAGAAAAAAAATCTTTTAACTATTTCCTTTCTCTGTTCTCTCACCACAGTTCTCAAGTCCAGCTGAAATAATGTTGCGACACTAAGTATTGTGTGGGAAACTTTCCAGGCTCTAGTTGTAAACTTGATATCTTCTTCCCCAACTCTGCCCATCATACATAACTGAAAGCATTTTAATTCTGGAGGCTGAGGTATTCTGGCTCAGACAGTGACTTCTTGCAAAGCAATCTCATCACATCTCTTACACAAGAAGACCTAGAAATAGGGAAGAGTGTATAATTCTTCTGTAGAATGGTAGCTAACCTTTCTGTTGAGAATGTTTGCTCTGTCTAAATATTCCACACAGATTCATATAATTCATGATGAAAGAACTAAAAAGTACTTGCAGGAGCCAAGAAACTCTCTTGGAGACTGATTTCTACTAATGTTTTGTCTGAGTTCCCTCAAGCAAGCAGGGCTGGTTCTAGATGCTGAGCAAACTCGCCCAAAGCATCAACACTTGTGTATGTTATTTGGACTCAGACACAGAAGATTGACCCTGAATATTTCATTTGGTGTTCACGTGTGTTCACTCAGCCACCCTTTGCTTTGCTTCCAGCTTGTCTCAAGCTTCAAGGCTAGGCAAGTACACTCTCCCTAAATAGCATCTTCTACTGCCACTGTCAAGAACACTGGACTGGACTGGATGGACAACAGTTCTGACCCAGTAGAGCATTTCTTATGTTCTTATAAGGATGAAAAAACAAGTTTTGGTGCGGGCTGTTTAGTTTAAAGAGGTAAGATGCAGACTTCTGTGAGAAGCTGATTGAAATGTGGCAGACATTCACAATAGATCAATATGGGCAAGGCATAGGGAAGACCGCGTGGCCTGAGGGATGTAGCAGCCCTCAGAAAAGGCTGAAGGCTTCCCTGGTTTGATGTGATGCAGTGATCTATGTCCAGTTGCTGGTTATGCAGCAACAGAACAGTTTGAGGATGTTAAAAAAAAAAAAAAATTAGAATAAGGAAGTTAACACATGAACTGTCTCTTCATTATATGCAACAATCATCAAGTCCTTTATGCATAAGGACATGCCTTTCTTTAGTTATAATCATGGGGCCGCATGCATGAACCATGTGTGATTACAGGATATTACTGTACTACAGAGAGCAAGATAAGATACCCTTTGATTAAGATCATCTTACTGAAATATTTATGCAGACTCGAGCATAAAGCTATTGACCTGCATCAAGCAGTTATATGATGTGCTCTCTGGGGCATGTATAAATTGTGTATACATTAGACCATAAATCAACTTGAATTTCAAACAAAAGCATGGGATTTAATGGGCACAAAGAATCCGTGTATTAGCATACAAGATCTAGCCCACATTTAGAAACAAAATGAAGGTATCATATTTAGCTTTACTTACTCCTTGGTATTTATAGATCTGACCTGCTTAGAGAAGCCAGTGTAATTAATTCTACATATTAAATTTTAAAAATACAAACCCACAAATTTGGTTAAAAAATGCCATAATGTTATAAGTAAATAAGTGGTGTAGCCCATTCATTACAGCACGAATTGGGCAGTCTTGAAAGACAGTTCCAAAACTAAAGATTTTGAAAGATTAATACTGTTACTTAACTACTCACTAAAATAAACAGTTAGGTTGCCAGATAAACATGACTCCAAGCATTATGTAACTCATTACATTTTCAAAGTGCGGTGCAAACATTAATTGACTGACTAATCTTAAACCGTCTTCATTCATAGCTAAAGTGTGAAGTTTTTTTATTATTTGACAGACATATGACCTTATCTTATTTGCACAGAGAAGCAACTAAATGTGTGCACAAATAATTACGTGTGCAAATTAAGTCTGAGTACTTGTACTTAATGTGTGCAAATTTGGAGTTTGCTTTTGTTTTAAAAGCAAGCCTGTAACATTAAAGAGAGACAGATAAGACAGGGTTTCAGTACTCCGTAGACTAGGTGATTGACTGAACCATTTCCATTCTGTTCAAGTGCCCATTCTGCCTAAATACTGATCTCTTTTTTTCTCTTTTTTCTTTTTTTCTTTAAATTCTGTCCTTACTGAAACTGGTGCACGTATACCTGCCTAAAGCTGGGCGGGAAGGTGTGAACAAATACATATTTTCTAATTTAACTTTGCTCTGTCAAGTTCCCAACCTCTACTTCATATCAAGAAAGGGCATTAGAAGGTAAATTAATTGCAGAGGCAGGAGACGTACTAAAAGGTAATTAGAAATCCCTGTCCATCTTTCATCAAAAAGCCCATGGCTTCCCTTTTTTTCCTATCAGGTGAAACAATATTCAGCACAAAGACTGAGTCTCTGAAGACTTTTAACATAAAAATTCTTGTCCTGAATCTCCAAGTGAGAGATCAGACTTGCCTGTGATTTTAAATAAACTGTCCCAAGGTAACATTATGCAAAGAGCAGAGTTTCAGAATTATTTTTTTTCCTTAATTCACCCAATTGCCAGGATGTAATTGCCTGAACTGTTTTCTCCATTATTAGCAATATGAAACACTGGAAGCCATAGAACAAGAAACTGCAGCTACATTTTTAAAAATAAATAAATAAAAAATCAAAGTTCTCCAGCCTTACAGTGAGAACAAATTTCCTTTTCTATACATAAAACTATCTTTTCTTCTCCCTTCCAATTTTTTTTTTTTTTATGAGTTGACTAGTAGACTCTGAAACATCTAGATACATAAGCAGGATTTATCGCAACAGTAGTGCTGCTGTGTGTGATTTCTGTGGTTAAGATATGGGACTGAGCCTTACAAAATCCAGAGTCAACTTCCAGTGGTGCCACTGGCTTCCTACAGAAACTCAGAGAAGGCAATTAATTACAGCTCAATTCCCCATATGCAAAATATAAGAAACACTTGGGGTTTTTTCACTGTTTTCTGTCTTTTTCAAATTAGATTGCAAACTACTTAAAGTGGGAACAGTTTCTCTTTATATGCTGCACAGCAACTGGCACAATCATGCATTATTTCAGATCTAGCCCATAGGTATTTCTCAGAGTAGACATCTGCGTTTGAAGACTCTGAGCCTGAATCTTTTTTGGAATCTGCAATAGTTCTTTTACGATGCATGAAAACATCTGATGAGTTAAGGAGGGAAACAGAAATGCCCTTTGTAGAGAGTATACAAGAGACCTGTAATACTTCTCTGTGTGGTGTATGAGCTACTGCAACTCTGAAAAAGCCCTTTTTCACTCATACAGCTTGATTTGATGATTGTATACTTAAGAACTAAAAATTTCTTAAACAAGATGTGATGCATTATTTAGATAGCAACATAAAAAGAAAAAAAATCAATCCTGCATTGTTTGCACAGTGTGCAATATCACCCCTGCTGCTTTTAATTCCAGACTATAGTTGCTGCAACCAACACAAGTGTGAAGAAAACTTGTGCGCACATAACTGCATTCTTTCTGCTGCATGAGAGAGGATTCCCAGGATCTAGGGAGATGTAATATTTAAGACATTATAGAACTAATAAATGCATTCTGATTCAACAAGGGATAATAGAAACTGTTAGATCAGGTAACTGGTGAAAAAAGTTTTCACTGACATGTGATAGACGACCTGCTCTAACTCTGACATTCAAGTTTAGACGCAATCCTTTACATGTCCCAAGGGTTTTGCTAGTAGCACTGAGAATAAGAGAACCAACAAGCACCTGGAATATCAGAATAGCAGTGCATTGGGTCCCTCTAATGTGGGAGCAGAGTGCACATTTGCACTGTGTGACAGGCCCTTAGGCTTCTGCATTTCCAGAGAGATTCTGCCCAGTCTTTCTGCTCAGAAGAAAATGATTGTAAAGCTAGGAAGAAAACAGGACCCTCACTTATTACTCAAGGATGCATAAGTAATTATACATGCAAAAAGAGTTCATAAAATAACTCCAGGTATTTCCGATATGATGACCTCACCCTCATAAATCCGGTCTAGGTTATGATGGTATATAATCAGTATTTCCAATTCTTGGATAAAGAGGTTTAAATGGTTTAAGTATCTTTTCAGCAACATTCAAACTACCTGCCAACTTGGGATTTAGGAGAAAAAAGAACTGTAAAACAGTTTTTTTCCCCCCCATTAAACATCTCTGTTTCATTTACAGAACTCTAATATTTGGCTAAATACAAGTCTTCAAACACTGGGAACAGTCAAACCTTGGAAAAAACTAAAAACAACCCTCAACATGAATAGCATACTTATTAACTGATCTCATTTAACTGCTGCAGAAGTAACATTAAAACGTAACTTCTCCAAGCTCTCTCTTGAATCCCTCAAAATAAACCAAGTAGGTAGTTTCAGTAAGTAAAATACCCAGGCAACCAGCATAAAGCAGTTTGTGTTAAGTGTGCATCTTGTTGAGTAACATGCAACATAATGATACCACACCGTTGTCACAAATCTAAATATGTGCAGTACCAAAATTACGCATTCAGAGCAACAGAATCTACATCTAGTAAGTCCCACCTATGCAGCTTGCCCAAGTGCACTGTGCCCATTCTCCTTTCCAGAAATGGAGAGATTACTCTCCCCTCCAGGAAAATGCTGAAGAGCTGCCACGCATATAAGGCACGTCATGCACCAGGGAGGGGGGCTGCTGGGGTAGGCCCAAATTCTCTACTGCAGGACAGAGGAAAAAAAGGGAGTTGGGTGCTTCCAGTGAAGTTTCTCTGCATCACAGGGACTTGGGGTCCAGTTAGATCTGACCAGCAAGGGATTGAGGGTTTGATGAGAAAGAAAAAGACCTTTCCAAAAGCACAGTGGCCCATTTGTTATTTGTTAAAGGATAATTAGCATTGCAGTACTTGGTAATATGGTGATAATTTTTCTGGTGCTGGGTGATAAAAAACTCTAACTGTACCTTCCCACAAATAACAAATGTTTTGGGGAGCCTTATAGGGCTGAAATTTGGATTTCATTGTAAAAGGAAATGGCATATTAAGTTGGAATATAAATTAATATCCTGCATGTTTCTAGTCTCTACTGAGTATTCCTGCCTATACTCCCCATGGTATCACACAAGGAACTAATACATGTGGAACAGTAAGTTTCTGCTGGGAGCCCTTTGGTTGGATTAGAACAGAAACATTCTGACTTTGAGTGAGAAAACTTAAAATATCACAAAGCTTCATATATGTGAAAAATAGGGTTAAGTCATAAACTGGAGCAAAAGCACTGACTAGCTTATTTAATTTTGGTCATAAATTAATAGTGTTGGGAAAGTATGTAGGAGACCCGGTGCACTTCTTGTTTCAGAAGAAATATGGTGCAGGGCAAACAAACTCTGTTAACAGAACAGACTTGTTGATACAGGAAAATTAAATGGAAACCAGAATCTTTCTGGTGGAAAAAAAAACCTTTAATAGGTGGCCTGGCTCAAGTGTTAGTATCAAATTTGAAAATTTATGCAACAGCCAAAGACATCACAGATAAGCATACAAGTCCCTGATGTAAGCTGCAGTTATCTAAATGACTGCAAAAGTATGAGAGCAACGGCCAACTGACAGGCAGGGCACCAAGAGCATCGTTTTCTGTCCTGGCACTCCCTCTGCTATCAATTGCCTTGCGTCTTAAGCACGTGTTTTAAGTTAAGCACACTTCTACAAGATTTTCTGAATTATGGGCCTGGAATGAATAAATTTGCAGCAAAAATGACTTGAGCAGATTCAGAAAGCTGGCACCAATCTATCTGCAGTCCAGTTGTACCCCTCTTTCTCTCTGCCTTCCCTTTGTTCCTTACAAGCATCTGCAGCCCAAACCTACTATACTTTACTTTCAATATGCCTTTGAGTTTTCAAACCTCCCCTGCCAGTAGCTTCCAACATCATGCAGTTTACCAGTGTAGTGTCCTGATGGCTAAGGAGGAGAAGCATAGCTTTCCAATTGCTAACAAGCCCCCATCACTGTGCATGAGACTCAAACTGGGCAAAGTTGTTGAAGGAACAAATATGTCAGCAACAACTGTTCATTAAAATCTTTAGCAGCATAAATCAACCCTAAACAGTTATGAGAAATCAATGGTAGGCATATGAAGGAAGTGGCACAGTCTGTTGGGGCTAGGTTACAGCTTTAAAAAAGAAGAAAAAAAACCATCCCTGGTATAGAGTATTCCTATACTTGATGTTTTATTGTGTTATGACTTTCCCTAGGCGTTACTTAGATGGCTGATGTCCTTATATTGCCTGCGAGGCTCTACTGGGTTACGGGTCATCCTTCAGCCCAAAGAGAGACAATGTGAAAGGAACATAACACTTCAGTTCTTTCTTAAAGGAACATAACACTTCAGTTCTTTCTTAGTGTCCTGGAAGAATACTTACAAGGATGCTTCCTGCTACAAAACTTTTGAATTATGAAAACTAGAAACAGTGATGAAGGAGCTTTAAGTTTTATGCAGTTGTTCTCTCCTTGAGTCAATTCAGTGCACAGTGCTGCTGATTACACGTGGTATCAATAGAAACAAAAAGGGAATTAGTGTCTGGCAGCGACACAGTTTTACACCTCTGTCACAACTATTCTGAAGTAGCTTTAACTTGTCAGATCTTGAAGCACACCCCAGCAAAGAGTGTAGAGGCTGAGAAGCCCCCTTCACCAGTCTTCTCCAACAAGAATGTGAAGAAGTTATGCTAACGTGGCTGTTAATGACATCTGACATGACTGCTTGCACCACAACAGCTCCTTGCCTTTGTACAGATCCTACACTGGAGAAGGAAGAGATGGTGGACCACTGGCAAGGTCCACTGTAGAACGCAGTAGTGCCAATCCTGAAAAAGCATTCTTCAATTGCGTGGTGCCAGAGAGGAAAAATAGCATAGAGAGCAAAACATGATGGCACCAATGTATACTTATGCAAATTAAAATGGATTATCCCCAAATTAAGGGGGGTGTGACATTTTCACACATTGTCATGGTTGTCTGTATCTCCTCAAGTAATACAGAGTTTTGACATGGTGTGCTCTTCTTCAGTCTGTGGAGCCCTATCTTTTATGACTACAAATCAAATGAGATTGTCAATCTTTTCTATGCCCTGTGACTGCTGGAAGGATATAATGAGAGCAATATTTTGGCTTCCTGCAGCTGTCTCTCAAATAGATGGTGAAATTGAAATCTGCTCTGAATTTCATACCTCTGCCCTTTTTAAAGTCTCCTTTCTCTCTTGATCCTTACCTGGAAAGATGGAGGAGGGGAAAGAGAAAGGGAAAAGGAAAAAACTATGATATCTGGAACTAATGAATTCCCTCTTTGCATTATGTTTTCTTAAGTGATTGCTGTCTTTTGCCATCTAAATAATCTTCCATCACCTTTAAATTTTTTAAATTAGAAGTTAACTAGTATTTTCTCATTTTTAAACTTTCTTAACTGCTTCAAAAAATTCTCCTTGATGTTATGGCAGGATGTGATATTTTCTAGAGTAGTTTTTCAACTCAGAGCTAACCCTAGATCTACAATCAATCAAGTTGTGTCTTTATACACAAAATCTGATACAATGAGATGTTGGAGCCTTCTCCCAAACTCAGTGAAGACAATGGGACTTTGAACAGCCATCTTAATGGCAGCAGGGAAGGATGCTACTGGTTTTAGAACTCTTTCCTATGAGGATTTCCAAATGAAAGTTGTGTTAATTGTGATTCTTCTCCTGTGAATCTGGCATTAAGTCATGGCACAATAAGAAAAATGAAATTCACTTTCTTAACAACAGCACAGTCTAGAGACAGTCTATAGTTAAGCAAGACATAAGTATTTTCATGTGTGTTTCTCAAATTCAGGACATACTCCTTTCTGAGGCTTGCTCACTCAGTGTGACAGCGTGCTTGAATAAAGACTGAAATATGAAGTCCAGTGTTCACTGTGCTATACTAATTGTCACAACATATTGCTCAGTGGCCCTAAAATAGTTCACTTAAATCACAGGCTGAAATGCATTATTTTGTCTTCAAGGAGAAAATAACTGATTCAATTAAAACAAAGAAACATTTATTCCTTATCTTTCTTATACGGTTTCCAGTATTCTCTACACTACCAATAGGAACTATATGCACCATTTAAATGTTGGAGGAAATTATCTATTTGTCAGTAGAGCCTGCACAGATAACTGAAGTCCTTATTTTCTTCTTAGACCATGACTGCGACTTCGTAATTGATCGTTGTGAGGAGCTGCTGTTTAATTAAAGTTGTATGTGAAGGATCTAAATCAGTGAATTTGTTTCTCTGTTTTAGCATAAATAGCTATTAACTGCCTCTAGTTTACTGAACACCTTGTTTATCTTATTTACTGCAGGAACATTTAATAAGATCATAGTGGCATGTGTTAATTTTTTAAGCTTCTTACATGTGATAAAATTCACTGTAGTCTAAAGATTACATCCGTTCTAGTAAATCAAGATTATAAAATAGCTTTTCATTTCTACAGTGAATGCTTTGTGAAGCAAAGCACGCTAGATAAGAAGCTTTATTGTGAAGCCCTGATTGTTCAAGGCTTGGAGTAATTGCAGCTTCTGCTGGCATCAGTCAGGATTGCGAGTGTCCAGAACTTCCCAAAAATCCACACCTAAGGCTATTTGAACCAGCCGGTTAGTTATTAGGTGCTCTTGTTGAAAGAAGAGGGAGTCCTCTTTAAAAACCAAGACAACTAAGAAACAAACAAACAAACAAACAAAAAACAAACTTCAGCTTTGTTCTCACATGGGAAACTCCCTTTGAGATTTGACCTCAAGCAATAGTTCATCAAAAGATTGTGAAAGAAGGCAACAGGAAGTGAACTAACACTTGCCATCTGCAGTCTGTTCACCCCGAGTTCCTCAAATCTGATGTTTACATTACTCAGTATCAGCTAAAAAGAGATTATATAGTCCATTGATAAAAGATTCTGAACGTGTGCAAGACAGCCAGCAAGTCTTATAACCATGCCGTGTACAGTCAGTACTACTGTTAAGCTGGTGTTTCAAGAGAGAAAGGAAAATGAAGCTTTGCATCAGAGACTTTTCTTAGGTAAATACATGACAAGCGGTATGTTGCCACTTCTACATTCTCAGCTATGTCACTGATATTTCCTGTATAAGGCTGGGCTAAAAACAAAAAAACAACACTGTAATGGTATAGGTCAAGAAAAGGAATATAAATTATGTGTTTAAACAAACCCACAAGAACACCAGAAAAATCTTTAGAATATAGGCTGGCTTCATCATTCATATTACCACATTTTCTACCTCGATAAACTTTCCTACAGTAGACATAGCCAAATGACTTAGTGCAGAATAATCCTTGCCCACATTATGCATCCAAGAAAATGTTGCAAAACAAGAGTCCATCTCCAGCAGGAATATAGCATCATTCAAATGCCATATGAAAGTAGGAGTGTTTTTGTAGTGATCCTTCAGTTATATCCATATGTTGTTACTGGCTTATTTGTCTGTATAATTTAAATGCATGACTTAAATGTTAATGAAAATTAATTTAGTTTTTAAATTAAAGAATCCTACATTTTTGAACTTACTTCTCTACATGGTTTGTCTGCGAGCAGGGTTGGGATGTAAACACAAACTTTGTATGTATCATTTAGCGCTCCTAAGACTTTCTTTTGACTTAGAGTCCTTAGATGGTTATGTTGGTCTTATAATGATAATGATAAAGATAAAATTATTTTCCAGAATAATAAAATAAGATAAATTACAATTGTCATCTAGCATACATAATTCTTACAACCATATAAATTGTATTTCAGTTTTTTGAGTAGCCAATTGTATGAAATTGCTCACAGTAAGTGATTACCTACAACACTGTAGGGTAATATATTATTTAAATTAAGTCATTGATGTTCATTTTATTATCATTTTGAAGCACACAGATGTTCAATGCTATCTAATAAACAAATTTAAAACCTGAAAAGCTTACCAAACATGCTAACTCTCCCACTAACTATTTATACCTACCTGGACAAAACCCACGTGTATTTATCACCTTTTGTTTCTCTCCACATATTGTATGTGTAACACAATACCATAAAAGACATCTTTTCTTGCATATTAGTATGGCTTCTGCCATGCAATGGGACACTGTCTTATCTGATGAAGTCTGTATTAGGGGAAAAAAAATGCTACTTAGTATTGATGGTTCTTTCTCCTCACAAAAAGCATAATAATGTTTATATCTTTGTCTATATGTCAGACATGTTGTGTACTTTCTTTGTTGCATATTTCACAAAGGTCAAAATAATTAATTAGCAGAAAATAATATAGAGGAATTAAAACTGAGATTGCATATGCCTTCCTTTCATTAGTCACTTCTGCTTCCAGAAATCAAATGGCAGAAACATACATTCCGCTTTCAGTCAAGATTGCCCCTTTGGGAGTGAGTCGAGCAGTTCACGTTAGAAGAGTCCTTTGTTCCCTTCACTTAGGGTATCGGAACAGTTGGGCATCAGAGATAAATCATCTACTCTTTGCCTTAATTTAATTTGTATTTCACTCCAGAGCAAGGTGCTCAGAATTGCTTGATAAGACAAATAAACAGAAGAACTTAAAACAGTTACAAATATTAATATCCTCATTGGCTCAGAGGAAGCAGTACAGCAGGTGTACGAAAAGAGCCTGGAATATTTTATTTTGGTAATCTGAAAAAGGCCGGAGCTAAAGTTCAATCCAAAACTGCGTTCAGGGACTGTCTCTTCCAGGCTGATAGTGCCTGACCCAAAACCCAAACCCATTTCTACATTTAGAATTCAGTGCAGCGGGCAGTGATGATCAACACCCCATTCATTGTCTTACACTGTTTTGATTGCTCCTTTTCGCATAAAGAAACCTTCCAGTTCTTGTATGACCATCTATTCAGATCAGCTGACAGTGCTCTTAGCCCCTTGCTTCCAGCTTGTTGTTGTGCCTTTCCATGCAATCACATCACATCAAAGTGATGTAGTTATTTGTTTGGGTTTTTTTTCTAAAGGGGTCATCATGGCTTAGATCTGACAATCTGAAATTACTGAGTCACCACCAACAGACGTTTGGAATTATTCCTCAAAGTGAAGTTAAGCTGGAAACATCATCAGCCATTGTTAAAGGAAAAGGAAAAAATCTAATCACAGTATTCTATTTATATACTAGCGTTTCGGCCGTGTCCCCCCAGCACCACCCTCGGTGCCTACACTTCATAAGAAGATTACGCTTCACCCTACGAAGTGAAAATAACCTTCTTGTGGGGAGAAAGGGTTTAATTATGACTCTGCTTCCCCTTGTCTCCATGGTGATCCCATGCAAACAGCCCGCTTTATTAGACCTTATTCCACCCACCCCCCCCCCGCCCCACGAAAGTAATAAATCAGCTCGGTGTGAGCCTCCGCGGCGGCGTTAACCGCTGCCAGGCCGGAGCGCTGCTCCGGGGCCGGGGGCCATCGCCCGCCCGCGGCCGGCCCCGGGGACCCCGCCGGCTGCCCGGCGCCAGCCGCGCCCCCCGCACGCTCCCTTCGCGGGCGACCGCTGCGATCGCAAAGCCGCGGGACGGGCTCCGCTGTAATCCCATTTGGAGCTGAGCCGCTGCATCCTTTCAGCCCTTCCCGCAGAAAATACGTTCCCGATTGCCCGCCCGGCCGCGGCGGACAGGCGCGCTGCAAACCGGCGGGCGATCCCGGCGCGCCCCCGCCCGCCCGAGCGCTGCCGGGGCAGCGGGGCCGTTACCTGGGCGCTCCCCGGCGCCGGGGCCCGCGGCGTCGGTGAGGATGCTGGGGTCACTCTGCGACCTGCCTCGCGGGAGAAAGCAGCCGGTCCCTTCTTCCGATGCAGCCATGAGGTGGAGGGCGGGAAGCTCAGAGGCGGGGGGAGGAGGAGGCGCTCATGGAGCCGCAGGCGGCCGGGGGACAATGGGGACGGGGGTGCGGCGGCGGCGGGGCGTCAGCCGGGCAGGACCAGCCGCGGCAGCATCTTCCCGGCGCCGTCGGCAGGCTGCGGCGGGGCGCTCCGCCGGCACCGGGCACTCAGGGGGCAGCGGCGGGCGCCTCACGGGGGTGGGCCATGCTGCCCGGCGGGCTGGGGAAGAGCCGGGGCGCGGGCCGCCCGCCCGGCCCCCCCCGCCGCCGCCGCCGCCGCCCCCTCCCGGGACGCCCCCCCCGAGCGTCGCTCCCGGAGCCGCCTCAAGCCGCCGCGCTGCTGAGCGCATCCGTCGGAAAACATCGGGATTCTCCCATGGTGCCCCGCGAGCCGCCGCATGACGTCACGGCGGGGGGGGCGGGCGCTGCACCTGCACTGCACAAAGGCGGGGGCGCCGCAGGTGCGCGCGGCCGGGGGGCCCCGCCCCGACCGGGAGCACGTGGCTGGGGCACCGGGACCGGGTCCGGGACCGGGACCGGGTCCGGGACCGGGACCGGGACCGGGACCGGGACCGGGACCGGGACCGGGACCGGGTCCGCTTCCCCTCGCATCGGAAGGCGCCGGTTCCCCCCGGGGTGGGCACTGTCCCCGCCGCGCCGCTCGGCGGGAGCTTCCCGGGGTCCCCGGTGCCGCCCCTCAGGCTGGGGGCGAGTCTCAGGGTGACCCCGGGAAACGGGGCGTTTCGGCTCGCACCAAGCGGCGTGCTTTGGGAGTTTGTTTAAAGGGAGTAACAGGTTTTAGGGCATTTTTCCGTGAGTGGAAGGTGACTGCTCCCCACCCGCGGTGGGTGCCGGCAGAGGGGCTGCTTGGGCGTGCTCAGGGCTGCGTCTTCTTGGAGTTTTGACCTGTGAAAACCAGGGAGGCTTTTTAATCGCTCTCCTAGTGAAGTCCTATAAAATGCTCAGTGGGCGCGGCTGAGGAGCGTGCGGGTTCTCCCCTCGTTCTTTATAACGGGGTAGCGTTGAGGAGCGCGTTAAACGCTGCTTTTGTCGTTGCGTGGAACTAGCACTAAGGAATGCGCATACCTACAAGTAGATTTCTTAAGCTGACTCGGGAGCAGCGGTTATATGTAAAGCAGGCTGAATTCCTATCACAAGACAGGTGTAAGTTTGCCAAATTTTAGGGGTGAAACTTTGTGTCAGAAAATTTTCCATTAATGCAGTCATTTGTTCAGATACATATTTGTTTTTACAGAAATATGTGGAAAACATTTTGTGTATCTTATATAAAGCAAATGTGCTTTAGCCGTTTCTGAAAGCAGGGGCAAACAAAGCAGTTCTGTGGGGTTGTGTCTGTTGTATTTTGGGGGGTTCTAACCCAAAGTTCATCACAGCTATCACACTGAGAAGTGTATTTGCCTTTTTTCTTTAAGCAGGATTTTCAGAGTTAACTACCTGCACACATCTCATTTGAGAGTCACCTTTGGGTTATGCATTCCCTGAGGTTTGGTCAACTTAGTGACCTTTTGAAAAAAAAAAAAAAAGGCATCTGTGGGCCTGCATTTAATGTAGAGCTTGATAAGAAATTTCTTCAAAGATTCCATTTGAACAAGGTCTGAGTGTGGCTGTTCCGGTAACGTCTGCCCATGGCTGGGGTAAGCTGCTGCATCTGACGGTGAGTTTGAATATTGTCATGAGAACAGAAATTGAACAAAGGGTTTCAAGCAAAATGTCAGAGTTTCTTGTTCAATGAGCGCTATCCCTTCTTGCTGTGCATAGGTAGATCCTAAGGAAAAAGTAGCATGTGATAATCTAAGCTGTATCATAACGCAATGGAATAAATTAAAGTAGCAAGAGCATTCTGTAAGTTGGGGGGTTTTTTGAGAGCCTAACATTGCCACCTTGACACATTTTCAGTGTCAGTTTTTGTAATTTCTTGTAAGCCTTGCCAGTCAAACAGCTCATCGTAATTCCAAAGAGACAGCTAAATGAACCGTTTTTATCATGCTATAAAACATTCCCAAGAAAACAAACAAACAAATAAATTCAAACCACTTGTTTAAGGGATGCTTTAAAGAGATCAGAATGTATTTTGGACTCCTTTCCCCCTTGAGCCAAGCTTTTGAGTTGCTATGACTCAACTTTGAAAGGGAGTCGTGAACTCTAAAAATTACTTGTGATAGATGTTTTTTCTGTGCAAACAGATAACACAGCCTGACATAGGTACTGGAGCCAGTTTTCAGAAAAGAAATCTCCCCTTTATAGTGAAATAATAAGCCAATCTGGGTTTAGTCCTGAAAAGAGAGGAAGTAGCAAGTTTTAAATGTTTTTTTCTCTATATAGCTTTTAGGTCATGCTAGAAAATGCTGATGGTTTCTAGTGAATTCTGTGAAAGTCTGTTTGTACTAATTGATATACCTGCCTTCTGCAATGAAGAATGATACTAATTTCTTGTATATAATCTATAGTTGAAAAGTTCTATATAGCATTTAAGCATTCATGCGAGATTGAATGTATTAAAATATTTTCAACCCAAGAAAGAATATGTCCAAGACAGCTTTAGTACCCTATAAAAGCACACAAGATGAGACTGACTATTTTTAACCAACTCGCATATGGATTGCCTCTATAGAGCACACTTTATAGGGTTCCTTTGGATCCTAAAATATTGTCTGATAGAAATCAGTCAAACAAGGCTGGAATGTGGCTTGTTGTTTTGACTTGGTTAAAGCATTCCATTTTCTTTCATTCCTGCCAAACGAAGCGTCAAGAGACTCAGTCTGGGAATAAATCCTAGGTGCTGTGCATGCCAGCTGATGGAGCTGCCCCTAGGCCACCTTGCTATTTCTGAATGAACCATCACTGTCTTTGGGGGAGGGCCTACAAGAAAAAAAATAGTTGTGTTAAATTGTTTAAACCTGTGTTGCTAAATAATGTCTCTTGTGTAAAAAGTATGATTATCTGCATGTTTTGTACTTTCAAGCTTCATATATGATAATGTGATGATGTATCTATTTGCACTTTTCATTTCCTTACCTTAAAGCAGGCTCTGCATTCCTTCTGGGGACAAAGCTTTTGACAGGAAAAATAAATGTGAGGCAGAGTCTTTTCTTCATGTTGAAGAACCAATGCCAAAAGGAATTTCCACAGAAGTAAACAGAAGTTGATGGAGGCATGCACCAACCAATAGATTGTAAGTACATTGATTTGTAAATCCCTCTGAAACTGGAATGAAAATAAACCTAGTTCTAGCTGTGGGTACTAAGCACTTGAAAAATTGTCCTTAAGTTCCCTTTTACTACTTGGTATAATTCTAAAAATGTCACAAACAAAAATATTTGCAGGATCAGAATGACTATTAGTAGAAACATGATTCTCCTTTTATTTGGTTTATTTTCTTACTACAGTAGTCTTGTGGTAAACAAGTTTGCAACATTGTCCCAGAAAGTACAATGATCTCGTATGTTTATTTCTCTCTCAGAGGATTTCTAGCCTTTGATATTTATGATGAAAAGTTACGATGAGATTTTTCTAGCTTAGTGGCGGATATTTCTGCAATTGGAATCCATTCAGTTGCAGAAAAATACTTCTTAAAATGAAATATCCACACAAGGAACACAAAACAGAAAATAAAACTTATTTAGCTTGATGCATATTCCACAGCCAAACTGATGCATGTCCATTTGATCTGCCTTCCCTTGATAAAAATTTTTAAAATGCAATTATATAAATGGTATGCATGATTTGATTAATTTGCTTTCTGTTTGACAGACAGCTGAACTCCTGTTTCATGATCTAGTTATATAAAGAGAAATCCTAACTTGTCTTAGAAAGGAATAATTCTCTGAGGAGAAAGGAAAGAGGTGAGTCATGTCAGTGCTGTTTTTCTCAAATCAGCAGAATATTAAACAACTTCATTTTCATTAATCTGAAGCCTATATGTGATCTCTGAGCATAACTCTGATCTTTCTGTGCTCTTATTTAGAAAAATGAATTCAGGATACATTTGGATTGACAATACCAGCTTTCATGTTAAAATTGTTTTGATGACCAAGAGACAAATAGCCTTGCTCAGAGCAGTTTTCTTAGATGCAGCAATAGAAAGCATTTCTGTTGCTTGTGAGTCTTAACCTAGATTTTTAGATTTTATGCCAGCTTGTTGTAGTTCAGTATGCTTACAGTAACAATAAAGATGAGCATTCCAAAGCTCAAAAGGCTCTTGTCTCTATTTACTTTGTGTTTGTGGTTTTTTTCCCCTCAGATGCTTTCTTGGTAAAAAGGACATAGGGCCTATTTTGAGCCTTTATTTGTCAAGAAGATAAATGCATGTCATTGACAAGAAGAGATAAGTATCATCCAGCGGTCACAACTTTGTAAGTATAAAGACTTGAAAGATGTCTTCTCCAAAGCATGATGATGTAGTTGCTACTATGGAAGGCAAATAAAAAATGAATAAGCATTAGGGACTTGTTCGTTGGTGGCTTCATGTACACATTCACATTTAACATCTCTGATACTCAAGAGCTATTCTAGGAATCACCCATCTGACTTTCACGTTTGTTTTCTCTCTCAGCTCTAGTGCTCCCTCTGTCATTTTCTAAGTGAAGGAACAGGAAAGGAAGAGGCAGGGAGAAATGTAAAGGAAGACAGTCATCTCAGCTGCCTGCCTTCTTGACAAACAGCTCAACTCACATAAGTCCTTCTAGGTAGCAGTGCCATGACAATGAGAAGGCGAACATCTACGTCAGTTATTCCAAATTATGCAGCTTATAACAGCAGCAACATGTCAGTTTATGGGGAGGGAACTCATACCTGTGACATGCCAAGGCTAACAGAGTTACAGGAATGTGATTACTATGCACAATAATTGTGTGTAAGAAGCAAGGAAAGGCAGCTGTGTGTGGAAGACAGTGGAGGACTCCTGCAGTGCTGTCAAAGCCAGTGAAGCTAGAGGTGGTGTGCCATATAAGTATCGTTTGTGCCATTTTGAACTCTGAAGGGTTGAATCTGATTTTCCTCTCCATTTTTTGTTATACTTCAATAAGTCTGAGGAAAAGGGGCATATATACAACTTCCATAGCAGGTCCAAATCTTCCTCCTTTCTGCATTGCCTTTTGGGGAATGAATGTTGTTGTATACAGATCTTTTCCTTTTTTTACAGGCACAGTGTTCTTAAGAAGGCATATGGCTGGAAGTTCCTTATCATTCTCACTTTCATCCTCAAAGTATTCCATGGCCTCAGATATCCAAAACTATGAAACACTGCAGATGTGGGAGGCCTGAAAGCCACGCCCAGTGTATTTGAGACCCTGCAAGCTCTACTAATTAATATGGGAAAACCCAGTGAAGTATTTCTTGTTACATTTGTAATGTAAGTGGTAGAGGTTTTAGACTTCAGGATAACAGAAATAGCTTAAAGAAATTGGTGTTTGCTGTAAATATAAAAAATGCAGTGTAAGATGCCAGAAAAAGTTTGTCATTGGAGTCAGGAAATTCCACTTTGAATCATTAGATTGTCTGTTGACGTATTTAAGGGTGAGAAAATACCTGATCCTGCCTGAACTGCATTCTAATGAGTGTAGTCTGGCCTGAATCTCTAGGCCTAGAGGTATTCTCACAGGTGAGATCTTGGCTCACCTGAGAGGGAAATTTTCCACTGACTTCATTTTACCATACGCGTGCAATTTCCCCTGTTAAAATGCTTTTCACCTGGGGAACAACGGCAGTTGCCCACAGGGCCTGCAGCAGAGCCCGTCGTGCTGCCTGTACCACGCCGTGCCCATGGAGACATCATGGCCAGTCACGGCCTGTCATGGCCATTGGTGCGTGAGGAGCAGTCTCTCCTCAGAGCTGTGGGTCCCTCACAGCCTTCCTAGAGCTTGGGACATTTGGTGCTGAGAGGAAGCTCCTTCAGAGGTACGCACCCTACGGATGGGATTTCTTCCCTGCTTTCCCTTTAAGCTTTTACCAGGGTTTAACACAACCTGCTCAAGGTCTGGTGCTTTCTGTGGGGTTTGCCACATGCAGCCGGTTGGGTGGAGGCTGCGGAAAGACTCTACTCAAGAATCCCAGTCCTGCCCCATGTTTAAACCCTGACAGGTTTAACCAGGATGTATCTCAACTTGGCAGGTACTTGACCATGGAGTTCAACTTTAGCTCCGTAGAATCAGGAACTTCATTTTACGAAAACATCTTATGCCCCTGTAACACTGTCTAAATATTGTTAGTTAATAGTTTGATCATATCAACTGTCTAAAGACTTTTTTTTCCCTCCTGATTTAATAAGGGGAGGGGGGAAGGCTGCTTTCCCAATGATTTCTGAGCAGCTGGAAACAGTGTTTTATTTTATGTTTAGCCATTTGTTTGCTAACAATCTACAGGTGACTATTTGATTTCTGTCTTATTTTAATTTTGTAAAAATCTAGGACTTTTCTTCACACTAAAAATAGCCAACGTGTGCTAGTGAAGGGTTTGTAACAGTCTTAACTTGCCTGAGTCCACGCTTGGCAGTATTAGTGAAATGAGTGTCAGAAAGATGGTGTGGACAGCATGCTAGTCACCCTCCTCACTTTGTGTCCACCAAAGAAGAAATATGGGAGGAATAATTTGCGTCCAATTGAGACTTCATTAGGAAAACCAGTGTGCTTCCTTTTGTGCTTCTAGGACTGTGATCCTGAAACTGTTATGGGCATTAATAGGCACTGTGGCAGATTTGCTGCTATCTGGCTGTTCTGTTTAACTCCTTTCCTCATTCTGCCTGGTTGCAGTATGTTCAGAAGCTTTTTTTTTCTTTGCCAGTTGTCATCTTGCATGCCGTGCCTGAAGTACCTGAGCTCGTCACTAACACAACCCTTTCATTGAGCAATTGTGTCTGTCAGCTTTTCTTATATATATTATTTTCTTTCCATTATTTATATTTCAAAATCACTTGAATGTATTGAAGAAGAGAAAAAATGATGGAAGCTATTTGACTTCGTATATGAAGTGGGGGAAGTTCAGAAATGGCTAAAACTTAGCATTTGCTAGTAACTGGTTTTTGGATCATAAAAAAAAAAAAAATGACGGCTTGCTACTTGCTTATGAAAGTCTGATTTAAGTAATTCCGATCAATTTGTCACAAGAACAGGAGGGCACATGCCTGGGAAGGAATTGTTGTTTGGAAGGAAGAAGTTGGAAGGCTTCCTTCTAAGCTGCAATGTGATCCCCTATACTATTGGAGAAAGCATGAAACTGTTTCCATCACTGCTAGAAATTAACACATCACTTAGGTTTATCCACAGTTGCAGTCTAGTCCTCTTTTTTACATACTCTGTCTTTTCTCTGTTATGGAACAAACAGACTCTTTAGGATGTATAGAATAATGAACAGCTGAGTAAATCATATTTGTGCACGTGTTTCAAGTATTAGTAACCACCATAACACCCCTACATTTAGTCCATTATGTGCCTTTTTTTTTTTATATCGGCATGTTCCAATAAGATTAACATATGCAGTATTACTAGAACACATACAGTACGCGGGTTGCTGCAGCTCCTATGCTTTCCATATATCTCACTTGCATCATTGGATCTTGGGTTCCATCTCTCAGAGGGTAAGTGATATGGGACCACAGTGCAAGGGAGACAAGTATATTGTAATTATTGTAGTGATGTTTGCTTTCTCCTTGCAAGTGGTAAGTTACTTAGAAAATGAGTAGACTTTTTTAATAGCTATTTCAAGCACTTGAATTCCATTAGGAAACAAAAAATGTATGAAAAAGAAAAACCTTTGTTTTGCTTATGCATTGCTGTTGGAAGCGTTTGTATTTTAGAAGCATCACAGCTCATTTTTTCCGCGATAAGTCTGGATAACTTGTACCCTTATCAGAGATGTCCTTTCTTTTTAAGTATTGTATTCAGACAGTACATTTTGATTCAGATCTCATTTTGCTGTTACCAAATCTGGAATAATTTTGATGTGTAACTTTTTCAAATTAATTCAAATAGTGAAGATCATTCAGTTGTCAGCAGAAGCAGACAGGGAAAATTGCTGTTCTGTGCTAATTGGATGAGAGCTGAGGAATCTTTGACACAGTTGCAGGACAAAATTCTGATTGCACTCATGTTAGTGTAAGTTTCAACATTTACTTCAATGGCATTTTGATGTCGTGTATAACTTTCATTTCTTGTGTAACACAGGACTTTGGCTGATATTTCACACACTGACCACAATACACAAGAAATTTAGCAGTTGGAGAGTTAAAATACTTTGGGGGCCAGTGATATGTGAAACCAGTGACAGAGCTTCCTTCAGTAGATCAGTTTGCAGTTCTTGGGGGCCTGAAGTCTAGTGAAGACCATAATAATCAGGATTTATGAGCTTCTCACAGAAGACAACCTCATATAATTGGGAGCTTACTTGGGCTTGTCTTCATTGGAGGAAATATAGGACATCTAGAGTTGATCAGCAGCTGAAGACAAGAGAATGAAAGATCAAATTGATTAGAACTCATAGTAAGCAAGATCCAAGTCAGCAGAACAATATCTGGTTTTGAGACTGAAGTTGTGTATTGCTTGACTCCCCAGAAATCATAGCGCCCCAATTCCAGTTCTCATACTCAGGTGCTACATAGTGTAATAGAAGAGTCAGTAGAGCTGCAGGGTGCAGAACTGATTTAAGAGACTTAAGCTTGCTGTTTGAGCTTCCCCAGGGAGGAACACAGTGGTCACTCTATGGTACATGTTCTTACTTCTCTGAGTGCTTCTGTGTGTTACCTTGGTTTATATGTGTCTGGGATAGAGTAAACCTTGGGATGATTCCATCCATTCAATTTCCTGCTCACCAATTCCTGAAGCAAGAATTGAGAAGGGAAGCAGAACAGCTACAGATAAATTCCAGGAATCTTTAGTTTAATTTTAAGGAAAACTAGGACTGAATACCATTCCTACATAGTAAAGTTACTGCTTTCTAAGAGATTAAGTAAGGATTTGTGTAGTGTTTTGCATCCTCATTTAGGCAAAATACGGATGTGCAGTAAGATTATTGCTGTGGAGGTTGTGCTTCTGCACTTTGGGAGATCTAGTAAGTCTTTTTGAGAAATCATTCTTCAGCGAAAGTGGAGCTAACTTTTTTTTACTTTTTAAGTATTTTTTTTTTTTACAGTTGTATATGTTGCCATGACAGCAAGCAATCTTAAAACAATCTGCTCATCTACTGTATTGCAGGTCAGTATGTTGTTTCTTAATGGCACAGATGCCATCTTGCTGCAAATTTTGGAAGGGCAGGCTTCTTAGCAATTTAAACACAACTTATTTGATGGACAGAGGTAGAAGTTGTTTTTCCAGGATCAGTTCTAATAGTAAACTTTTAACTTGAAAGGCTAAGCCAAGACAGAATTAGAAGGATCTTCTGTTCCATGACTTCAAAGCTGGAGACTACGACATTATCATAAGCAAAGTCAGAACAATATAATCATGGAAATTTCTGTACTGCAGTTCTGTTGTAAAATACACTCTGCTAGCCTTACTTCCGAACAGCAGTAGATCATAATCAGGTGAACACCTTCAGATTATGCAGCTTTGATCTCATGTATTTTGGAAACAAATCCTTTAACAGCTTTATCCAACAAGTAAAGTGCAGATCTTGCCTGTCATACTCTTCCAGTAAGGTCAAAATTCAGATGGTTGTTACAAAGCCCCTTGCTAGGCCAAGTGCCACATTGGAATAAAAGTGCAAGTAGGATTTTACAAACACTATTTCTGATAAACTTATTAAAGAGCCAAATTCTGAACCAGAATTTATAAGCATGCAAGAGTTAGTTAATTAGTATTTAAAAGGCAGGAGTCTTTCTTCACTAGGATTACTGCATCTGTTAAAGATAAGACTCAGAGTACAGTTACATGACATGGTGACTTCAGCAGTAATTTGGCTTCAGAAGTTCTACTTCAACCCACTTGTTCTGTGCATTGTAGTTTGTCTCCTTCAGTTGTGCCAATATAGTTGTGGGATTGCGGTATAAACTGAATCAATGAAAAGATGAAGGTTAAAACCCAGTCTCCTTCCTTTAGTGCTGCTACTAACCTGGCTTGTCAGCAATCGGATTTTCTGTATGGTCAAATGAAGAGTTGCATCAACACAACTGACAGGGTTGCAAATTATGAGCGCAGTAGGGTGTGTTGTGCAAGAATGATTCATGGGGATTTTGTTGGCAAATTCCCCTTAGGTAATTACACTGAAAGTGACATTCTAACAAAGCAGTCCCATTGCTCACCAGTGAATTTGGGAAACACTCTGAAATGCTGTAGCAAGGAGTGGATTTAAGGTAGTATTATGCATGTATTTGAAGGACACTGGATGTGGCTCTGAACTTGTACACTGTAAGGCCAACAGCCCCAGCTGCTTCCAGTGTTTCAAAGCCTTTAGCGTAATGTAATGTGAAGCCAGAGCAACAAGGAAAATCCACATGCTATCAGACACTTGTATGACAGTCATGTGTTTGTAAATATTGGAAGGTTTTACTCATTTGAGTACTATGCAAGTGTACAGCAGTGCTAGGTAAATGGGAAAGCATGCCAGTTTCTACTGGAAACACCACCAGGAATTGTACTAAAAGCAGAGATGTGGGGAAGCTGGAATATGGAACGGGCCTTAGAGCTTGATCCAAACCCCTTTGAAGTCAACAGAAAGAGTTCCATTGCTTTCACTTAAAGGTTGTCCCTAATATGTGCCTCTTGTTGTTATATAAATGTATACTTCTAGAGCTAGATATTAAAAAAAAAAAAGCATTGGAAAGGAATTCCCAAGATCAATTTAATATCGTCTGTGAACCACATAGATATTTTAGGCCTCTCTCCTACAAATTACTTCTGCAAGGCCATGCCCTTCAAGTTTTAAGGTCCAGTTGCAGAACTAGATTTTTTCTATTATTAACATGTAGTCTAAAAATGTTTTATTCTAACCCAATGTGAAATACAGAGACCTGGAACACGAATTTTTGCTAAATATGCAAGTGATTATGTACATGAATGGCTTCTTGGAAGCCTTGCTAGTGGTTTGTAGGCATGTGTATTGGAGGTAGATGTCCATACAGCCAAGGATTCTATGACCCATGGTATTTATAATTAGGTAATTATACCCTTGCTTAGTGAACTAGCAAACAGGGTTTTTTTGCTGGTGTTGGTCGTCCGTCCTGTTCCTGCCTCCCAAAAGAATAAAGTGGGAGTCTAATTAGATCAGGCAGGGAAGATGCCAGTAGGTTTGCTTCTTCAGAAGTCATGAATTATTTTAACATTTTGTCTTCTTTCTCCCTTGGTTTTGTGTCTGTTACAAAAATTCTGTTTATTAATGCATTATGAACCGAAGATGTCAAAATGAATCTTTTTCTCCATTTGTGAAGATGTACTATGTGTGCATCTGAATGATACAGTATGTAGTTCTTAAATTTTCATGTGGGCCTTTACTGTATTTCCTGAATAGAAGACCAGCTGACAATGTATGAATGTCACAGCTTATGTATTCTGCCCAATGCAAGTGTCATATAAATATTTTTAGAGATATTTCCAATTCTGTAAAACACAGTTACTAGGACCAGGTTTGGGTCTATTTTATATTACTCTTGGGTTTTAACCTGCATTTTCCTATCCAGTGCAATGAGGAGCTCTGCTTAAGACCATAGGGAGCTCTATTTAATTATAATTGGCAGCCTGCAATCCTTTGTGCTGTCAAGGAAATCACAGAGATAATGGATGATTCTGCAAGCACTCGGTAGTGGTTTTATGCTCAACAATTTGTGCTTTATTTGGCTGAATAAATATCTGCTGGAGCTGAGAGAACAGACTGATGAAACATTATTGTACAGAGGAAGTTACTGGTGTACCTACTAGAGAGCCATAGGAATTATGTAATTATTTTATAAAGATAATTTTGCCATCTAGCCTTTATTTATGCATCTGAAGTAACAAATATCAAAGTGTAATTTATCTTTAGTAAGATATTTTACAACAGTGGCATTAACTTGCCAGTGGTTACAAAAATGTGCCAGTTACTATGAGTAGAGGATAATAGTCTCCTGTTCGACTGTTATATACCAGGACTTTGGAGGTCTTGAGAAAGTAATCTATGACAGAAGCAATTCTCCACAGGAATTTCCCAAACTATTATAGGATTATATTATTGTAGTGATGGAGTTTGAGAAGTATTGGCAGACTTAACCAAATTTTTATCTAGGATTCTAAAGACATAGATGTTTTCTCTACCAGAATATCACAAATTTCCTAAGTATGTTTTGGATTAGAATAGTAATTTTTAAAAGCCAGATAGCAATCTGTCTTCATCTGTAGGCATTCAAATGAGTTTAGAAACCTTCTGCTCCTGTCCCAGACTATGCAAGAACACTGCAGTGAAGTGCAACAGAAACTTCCAGAGATGTTGTTCTTGCTTTGTAGTGTAATAGTGAGTGGAAGCACCTGTTTGTACACTGGGCTTAGTTATGACAAGAACAGCTCTGCTGAGTCAGAACAAAGACCTGCCTGGCCTAAATGTCCTGCCACTAGCAAATGAAGCAGATACCAAGGACGGGCATATACAATACTTCTACCTAATGCTTCTCCTACTGTTTTAATCTTCCCGTGCTGGATGTGTACATCTCAGTGTATATCTGTCCCAAATTCTTGCCTGGCCTCCCTCTAAATCCTTGTAAATTTGCTGCATCCACAATGTGCTTTGACAAGGAGTTCTGTAGGTTTGTCACCTGTTACGTGAAGGACAACCACCTTGCATTTGTTTTGAACCTGGCTTTTGCTAGCTTTGTTTACTATCTTCTGACACTTCTTTTGTTTGAAGACATTTTGTTCTTGATCATCTTTGTTACTCTTTTGCATCTTTTTTTCTCCACCTTTTTCCATTCTATTTTGTGAGGAGAAGGTCCAGCTGCACACAATATTCAGGGTGATGGTGAATCATGAATATATGGAGTGGCAATATAATGTTGTCTGTTCCTTTCTTAGTAATTCCTGATTTGTTTTTTTTAACCACAATTCACCACTGAGCTGTCATTTTCCTAGTTACATATCAGTCACAAGACATGTTTCTATAGTGGTAATGATTGCTCAGTGCCATCAGTTAGAATTGTTTTTTTCCTAGATATATCACTTGACATTTATCTTCATTGAATTTCATCTGCCATGTTATTGTGCAGTCACCAATTTCATATGGTTTCTCTGAAACTTTTCACAACTGGTCCTTGGTTTTGTTATCCTGAGTCATTTAGTATATCATTAGTAAATTTTATCACATCTTTGTTTGCTCCCTTTACCAGGTTATTTATGAGCGTATTGGGACAACACAGATCCTATTTCACCATTTTGAAGTTATTTACATCCTCCTGTAGGAATGCATACCCAGACTGAGAACATGTGAGCAGGGGATTGAGCCCCCTTTTCAGACTAAAACCATAACCACTGGTCTGTCTTGAGAATGAGGTTTAAGTGCAAATTTCTATGTTTATGTATAAATTTTAGCCTGGAGAAGAGGAGGCTGAGGGGAGACCTTATCGCTCTCTACAACTACCTGAAAGGAGGTAGTAGTGAGGTGGGTGTTGGTCTCTTCTCCCAAGTAGCTAGCGATAGGACGAGAGGAAATGGGCTCAAGCTGCACCAGGGGAGGTTTAGACTGGAAATTAGGAAAAATTTCTTTACGGAAAGGGTGGTCAAGCATTGGAACAGGCTGCCCAGAGAGGTGGTGGAGTCACCATCCCTGGAGGTGTTCAAAAAACAGGTAGATGTGGCACTTCGGGACATGGTTTAGTCTAGTCTGCCCTTGATTGGTTTAGGTGGGCTTGGTAGTGTAGGTTAATGGTTGGACTGGATGATCTTAAAGGTCTTTTCCAACCTAGATGATTCTATGATTCTAAATTAAGGTTAAGTTCAATAGGAATCAAATGAGGGATGGAATAAAATATTGTAGAGACAACCTCTCGTTTTCTTTCAACATTGTAGGATGATATTGGGCAATTTTGGTTTTTTGTCTTTTAAGACTACTATTTCTTTGGGATCAATCTAGAAAATTCTTCTCAGAGATGTACCCACCTTCCCACTGCCTGTTGTGAAAGAGCTATTATTTCCTGTATTCAACAAAACCACTTAAACACCTGCTTACCATTCCATTGATAGCAATTGATCTGTTACCTCTTGATACCTGGCAGCTACACAGCTGTTACTAGACAAAATAATAATTTCATCAAATATTCTGGTTCTCAGGAGGATGTTGAAGGCTAGGGAGACTAATCAGTAGTACTTACTATTAAGTGAAAGGTTGAAGGCGACAGCAAGAAAGGAAGTGGTGCTACCAGGAGAAGAGGTACCTTTGCAATTATATGATGTACTTCAGGTATATATTGATAGGCTTTCTTTGTTGTGTGTTATTAGTTCAGTGTTGTCTGCAGCCATCACATATTGTTTTCTTTTTATTGATCAGTACCTTAAAAAGAAAATCTAGGTCTGAAAGTACTATAAAGGAGCTTTCTGCTTTAAACTACTCTTGTAAGTCATAGTTGGTCCTTATCCAACTGAACAGACCAGACAAATAGTTGTACTACAGGCTCAGTCTTATGAGATATTAGAGACCCCCAGTTTCATAGATTTTTTTTTGATACTCCAAGCACTATAGATTCAACTTTTATCTTCTGGCTTCCTGCTGTGAGATTCGAAAAGCTTGTCTGAAACACTGGAAGGAAGTACAGGTGGTTTGGCTCTTGGAGGCCAGCGAACTGAACATTTCCAACGGACTAAAATGAAAATGGACTAAAATGAAAAAGGAGTGATAACTGTTAATGCTATGTCTGGAAGAGGCAGGTGAGGTGTGGTGCATGCAGATTTACTTAAGTAGCAGGTATAGGGTAGAGATATAGTAAGAAAGTACAGAAACTAAGCTAAATGTGCATCCTGAGACTCTGTCATTCCAATTGCAGTCTCAAGTTTTTCCATACGTAGCAATGCCATCTATACTGAAATCCATATTGTACTGATGAACTTCTTGCTGTGCTTCTGAGTTTTTGTGTCCTGTTTTTCAGGAATTTTCTCTGTCCGTGTGCAGATTCTGCTTCAAAACTAATTCCTTTACTAGCATCACCTCATGCCACTCTGATCTCATTGCTTTTATTTAATGAACACATACTCTTAAATTACTGTCTCCATGTTGACTTGCATACCTTCAGTGACACAGATAATTATGTTCCTTTTCCACTTCTCCTAAAAACTAAATAGTAACAGCTGCCATATACTTTATATATTAGCCCATAAAGGGGATGTGTCTTCATGCCTGTATCAGTCATTCATATGGCTTATTACTGCAAAGGAAACAAAGGAAGATAGAGATTAACCAGTTTTGCTTACTTTACTCTTTAAGGGAGTACAAAAGAATGCAGGTCTCTTAATTTGAATTTTATTTTTGTTTTAATTCTGGATCACTAGCAGTTATCAAACTAAGTTTTTAGGCCTTGATCCCACAGAAATACTGTGGTTAACATGATGTGAATAGTTCTTCCTGCTGCAGCTTGTGTTCTATACTAAAATATGTGGGGTTTTTTGCTTCAGGACTGATCCTTTGGTGCTATTCCAGCCAAGGATGCAATTCTTCCTAGCATATTACAGACAACTCTGTGGCTTCCAGGTTCACTTACAAGGTAGGTTTTGGTGGATTCCTCCTCCCCCGCACCCCGTCTTGCTTAGCCACTTCGAAGTACTTGTGTAGCTGTCCACATCCTTTCCACTCTTGGAATTTTACAGATCACAGGAAGGACTGCAACTTTTAGTCCTATAGAAATCAGATGTTCAGTGTTGTTTTGAACATACATTATGATATGTAATGATTACAAGAGAGTGTACTCTGAAGCCATTTTCCTAAATAGTACCAACATGAAAATAATATCAAATGATGTATCTTATCTGCATTTACTAACACTTTAATCACTAAAGTGGTTTCTTACGGTTTTCTTCCATTTCTCCTGTTTGTTTTTTAAAATACATCATTCATCTTAATTAGATTGATCCATTTCAGATTTTTTTCTCATCAGGTTCATGATGTGGGGCTATTATTCTAAGACCTGCTTGTTGGATAATATTTTTTATTCTTACAGACACTTGTATGTCAACAACCAGAATTAATTTTCAGTTAAAATATTTAAAGAATATCTATTCATACTGGATTTTTCACATCTTTTAATTATGTTACAAATCCTACAGTGTGGGTAGAAAAGTAGAAATAAAGCATATTTTAAAAAAGCTGTAGAGAAAAGCTTTCTGAAAAGTTAAGAAAATAAAATTCTATATATTAGAAAGAAATCATACTGGAGTGCTCCTTGATTTTATTTTCTTCTTGGTCACAAGGTTAAGTTCAACACTGGTAGCAGCAGAAATCCTGTGGGTTTATGTTTTAGTGTTACGCTACTCTAAAAACTATTCAGGGTATTTTTTTTCAGAGTACATTTCCCTGAACTCCCATGCTGGCTTGGCATTGTAATGGAACGTGGATTAGCTGTTGTCTGGGATGCTTCATCTTTCAACACTGAGGAAAACTATGGTTGACTTGGATGCTCCCAGAATTTGGCTTTCACTTATGGTATTCTGACCTGTTGTACTCTTTGCACTCAAGAAATATATGGTGAAATTTAGAGACAAATATTTGGCCGTTCAGTTTTGAAAATGTACCTAAATGTATTTTTTTTAAAGGATTTCCTACATAAAATAAAAATTCAAGTAAACAATTTTAACATTTTTGGCTGGTGTGTGGTATGTGCAGGTTCCAGACAGCTGCATTTGCTGGCTGTATGCTGAGCTGAAAGTCCAAAAAGGTCAGCCCAGTGAACCAGAACTCTGCACATGCATCATCCATGTCTTCAGCCTCACAGAACTCAGGATTTTCCCTGGGCTCTGCATTGTCTTCACATGAAGGTCCTGTGTGGTAAGCTCAGGGAGAGGGAGAAGACTGAGGCCTGTTTTATGACTTGTGTTTTAAGCACAGTAAGATAGTACAGTTTTAATAGTCCAAAGTAGGCACCCATTTTGCAATGTGGTTGTCTCAACTGGAAAGTCTAGATGGAGCAGAAGAGAATGGTTTTTCCTTCACACCACTATTTGTAGGATGAGGAAGAAATCTGGCACAACTGGAGTTTGTTAAAGAGTCAAAAGATCTCCTTTTTTGATACCAACTGGTGAGACACCTAGTATACTAAAGCATCATCAAATGCGTTAAATTTGTTCTGTATAATTCCGGGCACATCAATATTTGCACTTTTGTTACAGAATTCAGTCCTTAAGAAAGAACAAGACTTGGGTCAGTGCAGAAGGCTGAAGCAAACAAAAGTGCCTTCTCTCTCCCAAGACATGATAATTTCTTAATAGATAATTTCACAAACTCTGACCCCATATCCACTGGTCAGCCCATGTATCTGGACAAGGTGATAAAGTTTGTTTTTTGAAACAGCTTCACAACAATTTATTAAACATGCAGAAATGCGATCACACTCAGTGAGGGAAAAGAAGGAATGTAAGTGTTGCTCACCTTTTTCTCCGCAGCATGCATTACCTGAGTCTGTGCCTTAAGTCACTATCTATTCCTCAGTGAGTTGTTAAAGATGTAAGGTCAATGAGTCTGGAGACATACTAAAATTCTGAATTTATTCTCATTTAAACAGAATTGTTTTTAACTTTCTCATTCATATTCAAAATGTCAGCTCTAGTTAATTGTAACTAAAGGTGTTTCAAGCCCATTTCTACAAGCTGTTGCAAACAGACAGGGCTACCTGTGTACTAGGTTTGATCCTCTTTGTCAGAAGCACTGCTCTCTCAGTGAGTTGTGGCTGACTACAATGACAGCTGAATATTTTTATTATTTTGCCTGTTTTTAAACCTGGAAGTGCAGCTTGCAGATGTTTTGACTGACAGCCACTAGAGAGCACTATGTGATTGTACCTTTTCCAAAGTAGGGCGTGGTAGCCAAATACAGAACTACAATGTGAAGTTAAATATGAAAGGCTTTTTTCACACTTCTAAAGAATCATCATAGAATCCTCTTGGTTTTGCACCAAACAGAGTATATTAAGCCAAGATTTTAGCACCTCTGGCTTTTTGTTTTACACAATTACTACTCTTGGTGAGGACTTCTTACACAAACATTTAATTTTTGCTCAGTAGAGTTTCACAGGGATCTGTAATGTAGCCAGGAAAAGTCCATATACTACTATAGTAGTTAATATATGGGCTAATTTTACCATAAGATTGAATGATGATGCTTTGATGCATGCTGTATAGATAACCTTTGGTGAATCTAGTTCCATTTTAGCTTGGTTCTTAGACAAACTTTTACCTCAAACCTGTATGATTCAGCAAACCATGAATGGAGTGGATCTATGTAAGATACATAAGCAAACTCTTAGAAGTGGTGATTTAAAGGGAAAATGCTGGGTGAATGAATCTGCTCCTTTCTTCCTGATCCTAGTATTTGATGTTTCCTTATCTGATCGACACTGTATTTTTGTAGATCTCATATGGCCCGTGTCCCATATTCCCCCAGAAATGAAAATTGCATTATCTTTTCTTTTGAAGTACCTGTGCCTTGAGGTGGTTTTTTTCTCTCTTTTCATACTGCCTTCTGAAATCAGCTGTTGGAGACTTTGGCATGTTTATGCGTCCTTTTAAAGCTCTTCTGTGCTTTTTGGGAGGACTTTCTCATTGACGTCATTGGTATCTTTCAGCTTGTTTTATGAGCAGAACATGGAAAGGCTGTAGCTTAAAACTTGGCAGCAATTGTGGAAGAAAGCATATTCTCAGAAGGTAGGGAGCAGCCCAGAAGTCTAAAGTTTTCATCATCAGGTCTGCAGTTCTATTTACAGTAAGTGATTAGTGCAGCTGTGGTCAGCAAAGGTATTCTTGCAGAATGGTGTTTCCTTACTTAATAGATTGGTATTAATAAAGTGGCTCTGAGAGGCAAAGCCACTTATACCGAAGTGAAATTTTGCTACTTCTGTTGGCATTACTGCATCGGAGCAGCTGCAGGGGAGTAAGCTGGATTCTGAAGAGTTTAAATATTAGGCTCAGCTGTGTAAATGGAGCACGTGGTGATGTGAAAGACCCTACCCATGACAGTGGTATTCATCACGTAAGAACCTAAATAGATCAGACTAAAGAAAAACCTACCTTGAATTGCAGATCCCCAAGTTAGTTTGCCAGCCTGTTTATGTCAGTGTTAAACTTGAAAACTTAACTAGCAGGTTTGGTCTGAAGTACTTGGTGACAAAGCCCACATTGCTTCTATGACAGCTGAACCAAGCTATTAAAAAAAAAATCACAGGTGTCCCTGTATATGTGTTCTTTTTTGTAGTTGTTCTTCACCAGTTATAAGAGAGACTACATTTCTATTTACTTTTACAGTATCAGAATGCTTAGCTGGGAAGTCATTTGGTCATATGAAAAGTGTTACTGGCTTTAAATCAAGTGGTGAAATGTAAAAATTACTCAAGCAATTTGTTTAAGCAACTTTGAATAAACAGCATTCAGGTTACAGTCTAAATGACTGAAGAAGTGCAAACAGTTTATTAAAATCCATGACCTCTCATAGAACTTAATAAATCTGCAAAGATTTGAGGCTCACACCTTCAGAAGGGAGCTTTTATATATCCCCTAGCGATTAGAGTGTATACTTAGGTGATTGATTTGTATCTTTGCATTGATTTGCATGCAAATTAACCAAAGTTTGTATTTAACTCTTCATTCTTTATCTTCTGGCTTAGCTTCAGTCAGAAAAAGCCAGTGCCTATACACTTCACATTATTGCTTTTTGATCAAACCATTTTTATGTTCAGAAGTAGCTGAAAATACTGAAATTGTGATCTGTTTCATAATTTATAATTAATGAATCTTTATGACTCTTAAAAGACATAGATGAAATCAGTGGAGCTTTTTGTGTTTTAAGGTATGCAGGCAAATATGTGAAAATTCATTAATATAGAAAGGTTTTAAAAAAAAAATTAAAATCTGGCCTTAATTTCCCAAGGAAGTAGCTATCCAAATGATGTCTAATGGATTTTGTAGGTGATGCTCTATCACTCACAGAGCTGGGAAAGAAACAGTTTTCCATCCTTTGAAAATTGCTGAGGACTCTGGAGGTTTTTTTTGCTCAACTTGAATTATCTCCAAATCTTTAAAATGTTTGCAGTGTGGGGTTAGGGGAAGAAATGATGGTCAATTGAAATATTTTTTTATTGCATTTAGATTACTTTCTATGAATTTTCCCATCTGCTTTCTAGGAATTTTCCTGACTGCTTTCTGGGAATTTTACCAATTTTCTTCTATCAGAGATAAGCATCTGTCTTATACATAATTGAGTAGGCATCCTGCAAAAAACCCTGCTCTGCTCAAAGTGCTTGAATTTCTGTTTTAAAATCAGTTACCACAAAAGTTATTCCCCCCCCCGCCCCCTTAAAATTCACTACATTATACATTGCTCCCAGGAGTGATACTAAAACAGCTTCCTGAGTGCAATCTGCATTCCTTCCTTTCTCTGACTCTTGTGTCCCTCTCACAAAGCCGCCTTCCCCCAACCTCTTCAGTGCAGCATTTTTTAATAGAATTTGGAAAGCATTTGATTGTAGCTGGCACCCCTTTAAACCTGCATACTGTTAGCATTCCCTCTAGCACATAGATCCATTCTCTGAAAAAATACATTTAATTATCCTGGCACCTTCCTTGCCTGCTTGAACCACAAAGAGTGACTAGATGAGGAAAAGCCATCAATTTACCTAACATTAAACCCTGCAGCACCACCTTCTTCCACCAAAGAGCCACCCCCTCCACTGAAGAAGTAGCCATTCCTGCCCTGCATAAAGGATGTCTATAAATACAGAGCACTTTTCATCAGTGTGGGACATAAGACGTCAGAAAACGTGTTGTGCCTATTCGTTGGGTACAGCAGGACAGGGTTTTCCTCTGGGCCAGAGTCTGAAGGGCTGGAAGTTTCTCAAAAGGGACATGAGCAGACAAGGAGAGAAAGATAAGAGATAATTGCAGGATGCCATTCCTGTTGTTCAGAGAGCAGTTCTGAGAAATGAAATCTTGTTCACACAGGAAAAGCTCTGAGAAATGAACATTGCTGCTAATTTAGGCTGCCCCAGGTCTTGAATCTGTCCACAGTGATCTAGATACACAGAGATTTCCAGACATATCACTGATGCAAGGAAATACAAAGCTGCCTGAAAAGACATCACGTAAGGGACTGCAAGTTTCCACTGACTTCAGTGAATGTTAGCACTCTGTGCACTAATAGAAATACTCCACTTAGTGCAATGCAGTCACAGCTAAGGAGGAGCAAAGGCAGTTAGACTGTATACAGTGACACAACAGACTTTAGGACTTCAGGACCTTGTGAGTCTGTCCTCCTTCTGCCAGTGAGAGAAAGTTTTGCTACTGAGAAAAGAGGAGCAGATATTTCAAGTTAACTGACAGGAGGAAGAATATAACACAGTTAAGTGTTAATGCATAATAATACGGCATGTAATACATCCTTCAAGGTCAAGTGTCAGGATTAGGAAAGTATCAGCATAGACTAGAGAAATTACTCCTATGGATCTCATTAGTTAATATATGAACTCCTTCACACAGCATAATACACGCAAAGGCAAGTTATAAAATGTTTACTCTTGTGCTTCTGCCAAACACTTGGAGGCAAAACCTTAATTGTACTTAAAAAATATGTTTATGTATTTCCCTTTAGGGCACTGGAGTTTTAGACTGGTGTAAGATGCATGCCTATTCTCCTCAATACTGAGTTAACTTTTGTGGTCTAAGTTCACATTGAGAGTAAGTCCAGTCTTCCCAGAATGTTCTGTTGTGGAAGTGATTATATTTTTCTGAGAAGGAGAAAGATGCTCAAGACATAGGGGACATAGGGAGATTATAGCGTTGTCTGATCAATGGAATATGTCAGAGCTACCTGAAATTTTCTAATCTTACTAGCTTTCTTTTAGCACCCAAAAAAGGGGAAAATGGGTTTGTTCATGTAGTTCATAAATACGTGCATACTTTTGCGTAGATGTCTTACTAAGCAAGGTGTAATCTACAGATATGTATGTTTTGCACCAGGAGGTTCTGGTCCTTTATGATCCCAGTAAGAAAGGCACTCAGCTGCTCTAAGTATCACTTAAAATGGTATTTATTAGAGCTAACACTAAAAGGAAGGAGTAGTACAGATAACCTTATGTCCCTTTAGATGCTAGGAACCCCGAGTGGTTTAGCATCTGCAGGCTGTGCAGAACCCATCCACAGGAGCAGCTCTCCCATTTTGGTCATTCGAGATACTGCAGAATTCTCTTACAAGAAAACAATTCTATTCATCATTTTTACTCTCAGACCGAAAGGATGTTTGTGTGAGAACTTCCTGCTGTGCTTTTAGATAAAGGCAAGGCCATGCAGGTGGTGTAATGACTGGTGCTAAGTGGGAGCTGCCTGCAGGCTCTGCTATTGCCATCAGCTGGCTAAGTTTATCCTGTGGCCAGGGAATGTGTGCAGCACATCAGATGCCTGAAAGCCACACAGCACGGCACAGGCCTGACCCTACTGAGGCGAACTATTATGAGGATCTCTAGCTCCTCAATGTACAATTGTCTTCCAGTCGGGATCATTATGTATGTGTCCTTCCTACAGCTCAGTGGAAAACTGGAAACTCTACCTCCCAAGTGAGATATGAACTGGGGTTTGAAACTGTGTGGACCATAATCATAAAGGCTCCCACATCTGTACTGTTGCTGCTTGAGAAATGTTAAAGCACTTAAATGTCTCCTATACTTAATGGAATGAGATTGTTGTCTTTTAGCTTAACATTCAATAAATGCACTTGGTACATACTAACAGTAAAATTATCAGCAGATGATAATCAGTTGAGATAAGATACCTTTTCTCCTATTGCACAGAACAGACCAAAGGCTTGCCCCAACTTAGGTCACTTTCCAGTCTTTGAAGGAAAAAAGTGATACACATGGGTGACCATGCTGAACAGAATAATGGCATCACCTGTCTTTGGGACTCTGGTAGTCAAAAAACACCAGCCGGCCATGTTCAACATACCTGATATTTTCCAAAGTCACTGTTTAGCTCAATCTCGGGAAGAAATATCCTGCACTGAGATGTGTCATGCTGTATAACTGCAAGTAAAGTAACATTAATTGCTACAGAGAGTTAAAATGGAACTGCAAGAAAAATGCTATAAAAAATACTCAGCAAAGGAAGAATTAGATAATGTAGTAGGTCTGTAGCTTGAACACACAGGATTCAGTAACAAAATTAGAAGGTTTTAGTTTCTCCATTTCCCTCTTTCCTTTTCACATCACTTCGTTTCACATAAGTTTACGAAGACTAGCCAAAGCACCCATTGCTATACTATCCCTCAAACTAAGTATGGAACCATTTGTTATTTTGACTCTTGGAATAGAACTGTGTTTCCAAAAGCGATAGCAGAGAGAACAGTCTACATGAGCCAGTTGTTAAAGCATCATAATATTGTGAGTTCAATTTAAGACTCATGCATCTTTGTTTCATAGTGTTCTGTTGAACTTAATTATCTTCCCACTGGTAACTAAATTGTGTATTAGAAGCCCTGTAGGATGAGAAATAATCACTGAGGCACTGTGGGAATGAGGGATTCAACTTAACTGCCTGTGTAGCATACCCTTTAGAAACTCCAAAATGCCTCTTTCATGATCATTGCATAACACTAGTAGCCAACAAGCAGCATTTGAGAAGAGCCTGAACTCAACACAGCATGGCAAGTTAGAGAGAGCCACTCTTCTGTGCCTTGTGTTGTAATGTTACATTGAACAGATGTTATGTCAAGGGGATGACTACAATCAGAAGCATAAAGGATTTAGACCACCCAGGTTAGCTCAGTTGGTTAGAACATGGTGCTAATAATGCCAAGTTCACAGGTTCAATCCCTGCTTACGGCAGGGGGGGGTTGGGCTCAATGATCTCTCCAGGTCCCTTCCAACCCAAAGCATTCTATGATTCTAAAATTAAGAGCTAAATTATATTGGCTTTATAATACTTGTATAATGCTCAAACTGGCTGGCTTTCATAAAATCTGTAGTTCATTTGGTCAAATTAACAACATATTTCTTTCCACAGCTTCTTTCTAGTCAGCTCCAATTACAACCTTAAAATGGCATCTTTACTGGCAGAAGAAAAAAAACCTTCAGACAAGACATGTGAAAGTAAATCATTTGCCTTAGTTCAGATAGTTTATTTAATTTTTTTTATAATTCACCCCCCAAAAAACCACGTTTGATGAAGTAGATATTTCAAACAGGTGCTTCATCTTACTTGAACTTTTTGCAACTTATTTGGGTAGGTTAAGATCTATAAGTTACAGCATTAAAAAAAATTAGTTCTTTTTTTCCTGTTTTATCATCTAGTGCAGTTAACACTTGTGCTTAGTGTACTGAAGCTGTCAGAGGATGTGATGGTGTCTGTAGAAACACAAGGGACACATACAAAAGAGGGGTTATAACGACACTGAAAAAAATCAAGTTTAATTCAAAACTGAGCAGAACCTTTATGTCTTTTTTAATATTAGTATATTATGTGGTTGCTGCATTAAAAGGTGACAAACTTTTTGATTAGGTCTTTTACTGTCCTCTCTGGAGTAGATGTAAAACAGGGAGGTTTAAACAGCTTGTGAAAAAAATTTCAAAACAAACAGGTAGCTGTGACTTCAGTATTGAGTTTTGTTCCCAGTATGGTAGTCAGGGCCTAAATTCTGCAGCAGAATTTTTTGCCTTGTGAGGCAAAATATATTAAAGGTCACACTTTTCTCATGACCTAAGACAACTTATCATGACTTTGGGCCAAAATAGTCTATAATACTTAGCTGTATAAGTGCCAGTATAGACAATTACTCATTTGGCCTTTTTGATGATGAAGCAATTTCATTTAAACCTACTTTTTGCAAATTGTTTACTTTAATACTTATCACCCTCATTTTCCATATTTCCTTGTTCTTTTTTCCATCCAACTGTTGAAGCTATTGGAAAAGAGATCAAATACCTCAAGAGCAGAAGTTTTTATATCATCTATGTTATTTCCTTTTTATAAGAACCCTACTTAAAAATCTTTTTTGGCAGGAAGAAAGTAATAGAGATGGGAAGCATCTGATAGCAACCGAACTGCAGGCTTACAAAAATTTTCTATCCATAACAAATGTTAAGTAAGGCAGTTGCTACATTAACTACACATCTGTGTTGCTGATCTGTCCCATAAAGGATCTGTGGCATGTGGGTTTGTAGGTTTATATGCAAAATATAATTTTTAAAAATAAATTATTAATTAGGAATTTCAATTAAGGATAATCAGTCATCTTCTAAAAAGAATTATTTCTGATTGCATTAAGATTTGTATTACAAAAATTCTCAGTCATATGTGTATGAACTATATTGACTAAGAGTAAAGCGATATAAGTTTTACAGCCTCTTGGCAACATTTCAGCGTGCATAAAGTAAGAGATACCTCTGTTAATGAAGCTGTAAAGATGCCCCTAGATAATGCCATAGCAAAATGGTCTCCAGTGTGATGATGAGGATTCTTGAAATGTCCTGAACTGAGTTTATAAAATTTCTCAAAAGCAAATTGAAAATAACTAGTGTTAGTTACATTATTTTCTGGGAAAGGTGTTAAAAAATAAATTGTCAGGTAATACTGATGAACTGTGTAAAATGCTTTTAAAACTGTACTATTTGGCCCAGTGTGGTGAAAAAACATTCAGCTAGCTGCAGGGCACATGCACCATTCTGTCTTGGCTTTGTCACTGAGCTTGGGCAAGTCTCTTTGATTAGGGACAGGTAAAGAAGTTACTTCAGGGCAAACTGCTGTGTGAACTTGAAATACATCAGCTTCTCGGCAGTATTGCCAAACAGACATTCTTACCCCAGGACGAGAAGATAATCCAACCTCACATTTACCTCTTGAGGTAAGACAAGAATTTATCCCCTTTTGAAATAATTAGTTTTTAGGATAAGGATATGCAGGTATCTATTTCTCATGGAATAACTGGAGCTCTTCAAGTTTATACCTTTGCTTGCCCTGCAGAAACTTCTTCGTGCATTCCTATCCTCTGCATCTTTCTTTGTGTGCATAAGGAAGAAATAATGTTTTTAACAGTTCTGTAGAGTAGTATAAGATCTGTAGATAAAGGTGGAATAGGTATAATAATTCCTTTTTTACATATAAGATATAAATGATATGACAACGGATTGGGAATCAGAGCAGCATACTACGTTGGCTTGTTTCTAGTCTTGGTTTGTTATAACTAAAGCTGTTATAACTAAAGTTATAACTTCTTTTTTCTGATTTACCAGTTGAATGGAAAGATTAGAAATTAAAAGTACCTAGTTTCCAGTTTGCTCAAATTAAAGGCCCATATATTTTTTCCCATAAATTGCTATGCTAATTAACTTCTGAAGGTAATTTAGAAAAAAAAAAATTAAACAAAAAATTAAACAGAACTTTAAAAAATATTTTTTCCCTTACATAATTTCCTCAAATGAATGCAGATTCTTCAATAATTCAGTGAACCTAACTCTATTTTATTTCATTCTATTCTATTTCATTTCATTTGTGAGTGTGCACCCTGCATGAGAAAAAATGTTTTGGATGAAAACTTTCACCCCCAAAATGGTTGCACTTCAGCTTTTATGATGAAGTGAAGCCATTTTAATAACCAGCAACCACTGAAGGGATCCTGATTCTGCTCTTGCCCTTTTCCTTGTACGAGTGAAGGTGTTTGTCTGTGTGCTTAGTTCAGGGAATTCAACTGAAAGCAGTGGGGGTTGCATGGTTATTTTTCTGGTTTAGCTCCCTGCACTATCTTGCTGTAGTGTAAGTAAGGAGTCATTCCATACAAGAGAAATGGCCAGAGTGCAGCTGGCATGAAGGTGAAGATGAGCTCTTTTGGCTGAAACTAGGTGTTCAGTTGACATAGCAGCATCGTGGAACTGCACCTTCAGTTTCTCCATTTGAGAGAAAAAATGCATTATTTAAAATCTGAGATTCCTTTTCTGAAGTGTATTTGTAGACTAAACACTTTTAGCACATTCTAACCCAAGACACTATTTACAAATAAGAGAGTACACATGTAAACGATGACCTAAGCATTTGGGTTTCAAATTCTATATGAAACCTGAATCTTCAAGGCTTTGTATATAATTTGGTGCCTAGTTCTCCAACTGTTAAAATGCCAGGCTGGCTTGCAAAACTCTATATGCAAAGCATCATGGTGCAGGCGATTAGTATAGCCACATACATCCAACTAGCTAGCTCTTTCTGTGCCTTTATTGACATTTGCTTTATTTATGTTCTCAGAGAGCCTTTGCTGGTTTGGTGCTGCCATTTGGTCGAATTGCTAGAGAAAATGTTAGTAAAAGTTACTAGAAGTCATCCCCATTTACATCAAGGGGAAAGAACGGCTAGAATTCGTTGCCCTTCAGCGTCACTAGCCTTGACCCTGGCATAGCTCTACAGCCTTTAGGTCTGAGGGTTAATAAGAGCAGGGCCAGTCGCATGTCTGATCCGTGGAAATGAGCGCTTTAGAGAACAAATTCCATGCCTGGCACTTTCAAATGTTGCTGCTACATTACAGTAGCCTTCTGCACCGAGTACACATTTTGCATGTCTGTAAATGTAAGATAAAATGTAAAGTAAAATAACCTGGTAATGTTTGGATACCACTGAAATTTATGGGCTGCATAGTCCCATCAGAAACATGTTACCTTTTCCTCCCTAGGTGAAATAATGCGGTTAAGCTTCTAGCTAGTAATTTTTAATCCTTTCAGAGTCTGCATAGTAAGGGAGGAAAACATGTTTTCAGTGGGGTAGAGCTGTTAACCAGCTCAGATTTCATGTTACACCTGACCACTGAGTGCTTGGCAAAAGGGGCATGCGTAACGTGTCTTAGCCTGCTGCACCTTTTCAGCTTTCTCCCTCTTCCCTACATTTTCCAAGGAGAAGAGGGTTATGTTCCTGAGGAGATCAGTGGAAGAGCCTGATCAGTATTCTGCACTGATCTTAACTGGTTATTTTTTACAAAAGACAGAAGCCACAAAGCAGAAAATCAGTCAGTGGAAGCTTCTAAAACAGTGCTAAAAGCCTAAATCTTCCTTGATTACCTGGCTTGTTTTAAAGAAACATAAATTTTCACTGGTGTAGACTGATGCAGCTTACCCAGGGATCTTACAGAAAACCTAGTTCATGATGTTCCTTTTCTCTCCCAGTTTTTTCATCCACATCCTATGTAGGAAGTAGATTCAGTAATATTCTTCAAGAGCACTATGGGCGAGCAGCAGCTTTGTTGTTTGTACTCGTTCCAGTGCAATAGCAAGAAAACAGTTGCAGCTGTGCAGCAAAAGTGAATTTTGCAATCCAAAGTGTAAGGGCATAACTAATTACCCCTGGAGGGTGGGGCTTGCTTGGGTAGCTTGAGTCAATTGTGCTGCTGAAAGAAAATTAAAACAGAAAAGGCTACTTCTCTTTCTTCCTCCCTGCCATCCTCAGTCACTGTCACCCAGTATGATCTGACCCCTTCCTCAGTGACAAAAGGTGTCGTCCAGGTTCTGCAGGAATCCAGTACAAGTGAAGTGGGACACAGTCCCTTCCAAGGCCCGTTTTGTTGTCAGCAGTCTGCTGTCTTTGGCAGGAGCTAATTGGTCCTATACTGACAGCCATTCCTGGCAAGAGGATTATGTGAGGAGCTGGCAAACCTAGGGCAGAAAAACAAGTTGGCGGGAAGAGTTTTTTCTTGAGCCTGCCATGGCAAGGCTGCTTCTAATTCTCAAGGCAGGGAGGGGGAGAAAAAGCAGTTTCTTAATAATACAGTCTTATAGCAGTGATTCCACACCAGGCTGGAAGCCGTTTTCACAATATAAAGGGTTTGGGGTGATTTTTGTGAAAACAGAAGTATGAGTGCCATCATTTAATCTAAATGCTTCACCAAATGCTAAAAATTTTGAAATCTTATATTTAAGGCAGGGTTGGGATTATTTGTCAGTGTGATTTTAAATGAGGATCCCACTGTTTTTAACTCCATTGTGAATGTGACCAGCTGTATTTCTTCCTATAACCAGCTCTCTGATTTGGTTCAAGTGGCACCTGGATCCAGCAATTAAGTCTTCATAGCGTGGCCCTGGGCATATGATACAGGTGTAAAGTAAAAACAGGAGGAGGAAACGAAAAGAATGCCCTGCAAAATGAGCTTGAAAATAGGTTTGTGGTGGTGCAGCCCCCCGGGCCACTCTGAGATCTCAGGAAAAGCCCTATTGTGCCGTTATTATCTTGGTCATAACGACTTGGGCGTCAGGCAATCTCTGTCCTCACCTGGGCTATCTGCTGCCTGAATGGTACATCAGGAACAGCCTGAGATCTCAGGATAAACCCTATCATCTCAGGATAACCCCTATTGTGGCTGTTAATTTGGTTGTAACGACTTGGGCGTCAGGCAATCTCTGTCCACACCTGGGCTATCTGCTGCCTGAGTTGTGTACCAGCACGAATTGTGGCCAGAATGTAAAATACTGACCAAAGCCAATCATCTCGAGATCCTATAAATAGCGATCCAAGAGAGAGACCTTTCTGAGCTCTCCGGGACCGCAGCGGACTGTGGGACCCAGTGTCTCCCCCCAGAGAGCTGAGATGCCTCTCAGGGTAGATTTCGCGAGGATTGAAGGGTTGGCCATCGATTTCGTGAGGACTCGATGGCCTGACTTCGTGATGTTCACTGACCGTCCGTTGATGAATGCCGGCACGTAAAAGTGAGTAATTCATGAAACTCACGAAAAGGGAAATTTTGGTCACAGGTTAACCTCGGGGTGTGTGGGGGGGTGTGTGTGTGTATGTGTGTGTGCAATTTGGCTATGTATATATCCATATATACTATCCCTACTCACATAAACTGTTGACCAAGTCAGACTAAGATTGGACCTAGCCGCACCTAGACTCTGAAAGCAGCTTAGAAAGCAAGGGGGGCTCTTCTGAGTCTCGTGAGTCAACGGGAGGGTCCCCCGTATCCCCTGCACCCAGGATCCCTCTGTGAATCATTCTAACTCGGGTGTAGCTGAATTTTGCTTTGTGCACTTCTTCCATGTAAGTAATAGAGTGAACCTCGCCATTCTCGAATCTTCAACTAAGTGGCTATCTTGATTGTAAGAAATGCCATCAAATCGCTGTGTCAAATTGGCTGATGCTTAAGTGCTGTTAAGAATTATATAACCTAATACTGCGACCTCTCTCAAAAATATTAATAAACCTTAATTGCTGCTAACCAAAGCCATGTAAAAAATCATATTCGCGACAAATTGGCGTAGTCGGCAGGATCCACAAATCTGTATATGCAACAATGGTGAAAAGGAATTCTGGCAAGAGCTAGTGAAAAACGTTGGGAGAGGTACGCTGAGTGAGAAAGTGTACCGGCTCTGCTGGCAGAGGAGCCTGCATAGAGTAGGGCTCTTCTGGGACGGCCTGGTGCAAGTTATCAAATATTCTTTCTTACAGCTAAGCTTCAGGGCGAGTTTATGTGAGGGCCAACTAAGCTGCACACAAAGCCTGGAAAAGAATTTGAGGTATGGTAATCTATTTTTAATATGGTTTTACTTCATTGTGGTTGATGGGTTTGTTCTCATCTTTTGATTGTGTGCATGATTAAGCATCTGAATGCTTGCTGTCTTTGTGGGGTTTTTGTTCCATTTTAAATTTATTTTATGTTTGGATTTGGTTTCTATTTGGACTAATCAAAAATAATAATTAATGCTTGTAAATAACTTGGTTAAGATTTAAAACCAAAAAAGGAGGGGTTTTCTTTTTGTTTCTATGTATTCAGCTCCTTTAAGAAACCTTATTTTTGTATTAGAAATTCTCAGCACTTTCTCGTAATGTGGAAGATTTAAATGGTAAAGGTGACTGCCCAGAAATGAACCTACCTATGCAGAAGCACAATTTGGCAGAATCGGTCTTTTCCAGTTATTGTTAAAAGGTGTATCTTTGTAGAAGTATGAAACTGTGGTAATTCCTCTTTAAACTGTGTACTTTGTTTGTTTGTTTGTTTGTTTTAATCCAGCCTTGCTAGATTTGTTCCTGTCTACATTTTCAAGTCTTCATTGCTATGACTGAAAGAGTAAAGGCAGCAGAAATCATGCCTAAATAAGATTGTCTTTCTAGGGCAACTAATAATTAAATCTACTGGGTCTTCTTAAAGTGACTGGTTGCAAGTAAACCCTGTTGTCAGTTTAGAATTATTCAAACTGATCTGTTCTGTTCTTGATTCTTCAGGTATTCATCCTCACAAAAATAGACATCATTCTGTTTAGCTTGACTTTCTTATGAGTAAGATGAAAGGCTATTCGAAATTTGTAGGATTATGTTTCTATTTTCTAAGGGATATTTTGAATATTACCTACTAAATATTAAAGAACAGTAGTGACACTTTTTAATCAGTTCTTAAGAGTCTTGCAGGTTTTTGGGTTTGGGGTTTTTTTATATTTGACACCTCTGAAGCGAAGTCTCATGGAAGTGACTGTTTTGGAACTATTATTATTTTTCTGGGTGGCTGACAATTGTTATTTGTATGGTTCATGCACACCAAGATTGCTTGCTTTCTGTAAGCATGCCGCAAGGTGAACCTGCTCCCTGATTTTATGAAAGGAGCAGTACCTGGGATCAAGGTGATGATTCAGTGGTACTAGAAAACAGGTTAGATACTAGAGCCTTATGACTGAAATAAGGAAAAACTGAGAGTTTAACCTAGGAATTGGAGGATGAATCATTTGAATTTCAGAAATAGTTGTGCTTTTTTGTACCTGGAGAGACATGGGATAAGCCCATGACTGCATCAGATTGCAGAATTGATACTTCAAATGTATTTGCATGTATTGTCTTGAAAAATGCAAGCTTTTCTCCTAGTAAGATTGTGCAGTTGAGTAACTACTGACCGTTAGTCTGTCTTATTACATTTTTCAGATTGGGAGTCTTAAAAGAACAAATTTGGTACTCTTGTGTAGTCTTCCTATTTATAAATATTTTAAAGTATGGTCTGTTAGTGTCTACAGTTAAGCTGTTTCTCTTTTTTCTTTTTTTAAACTGTATAGTGTCTTGAACTGTTTGTTGTGAGAGGGACTGCAACTGGAAATACAGAATATGAATATTTACTTGATGGCAGTGAAAACTGAATGCACTTCAACTGCATTAAACAAGTTGCCCATATTCTGCTTAGCTGCTTGTTGACTAGCGAAGGCTTATAAAATCCCGTGATAGTTCCTTCAGAGGTTTTTTGTTTGGAGGTTTTTATATGAAGATGACCCAATAATGCCATGTGATTTATATTGGAAGAACTCCCTAAGGGCTTGGTTTATTTTAGTGAAGAGACAGTTCTTAATAAATGGCTAGTAGAAGCAAAATAGAAAAAAATACATGTTATAGCTCAATATTTCAAAATAATTATGTGTGGAGCCAGGTTTCTGAGACCATCTTTAGGCAACTAAATAAGTGGCCAGTTTTTTAAATAGTCTGAATACTGTAGACACCATACAGAAATTTAATCCTTTAAAAATTATTTCTGGGAATAACTTTTGAGTTTACACAGAATTTTAGAATAACTTAGGTTGAAAGGGACCTCTGGAGGTCATCTGGTCCGAACCCCTGCTCAAAGTTCTTTGTTTGGAAGTTAGATTCAACTTGAGATTTAGCTTAGGTACCTCAGGGCCTTGTCCTGTCACCAGTCTTATCAAAACTGGTTTTATTTTGACATTTCTTGACACTTATGTGAGCTTCCTGAGTACTTGTTTTGTAGGCAGCTGCATGTAGCAATTGCTGAGATCAAAAAGGGATTTAAAAGATTACCATAATACTCTGGAAATTGGATATTGCTCAGGGATCCGTTGGTTTAAGGAATGTTAAAAGCTGTTCATTATAGGCTGACCTCTAAAAGTTGATTATTTCTTCAGAATATAAAGGAAGTCCTATTAATTGTTTTGCAAAGCAGTAGCCTCTTATGGAGACTTAACGTCCATATGTTTTGGTTGGGTTGTTTTTTTTTTTTTTCATTTTGTGCTGATTGTTTTTCAGAATTTGGCTTTCCTGCTTTTTGCATGCTCAATGATGCTAGTATATTCTCAGCACTTTAAGCTAATGATACCTATAGAATTTCACATTTTGTGTTTCCTTCTGCTTTACAGTCAAGAGACTTGGATTAGAAAGGCTGTTAACCTGACTGCAAAGGAAGGGATTTCACTCAAATGTTCAGAGAAATCCTGAGACAGTAACGTAATTTCTTATTTGTTTCCTTTGTGGACAGCTGGGGAGTGGGGAGGAGGAGAGCACGTTTTTGGTATGCTATCAGAGAATTAAATTGCAGCCTGTTCTGTTCATAGGCATTGGAAGTAATTATTAGGTTTGAAAGAAATATGCTAATTTGTTAAGTGTTTGAAAATGTCTCAAATATAATGGCAATATAAGCCAGCAAGAGATTACTGTTCTAGTCAACATAGCAATGGCACTTCACTTTATTTCACAAACTCTTTGGATTACTGTCTGCAGAAGGCTTCTCTTTGTAATTTTTAAGTTTGATATTACCATAAAACAAAACTGGCATTTTAGATTGCATTTTGTAAATTTCTATTGGCAAGATTATGAACCTGGTTACCAACCTTATCTTAAATGGAAATATTCTTAGAAGAAATGCTTATCAATGTTCTTCCTTCCTTTGGCATCTGTAACTGTTTGATTCTGTCCTCTGATACATGTGGAATTTTTCCTTCTCAGTATTTTTTCCTTGAGTCATGTGTCCATAAGATTTCCTTACTCAGCCGGTGGTCTAGTTGCTCACAGTTCTTATCTGTCCATATCTGTTCATCTTAAAACAAAATTCTCACTGTGAAAAACTTTCTATTTGAAATGGGATGGCAGCATTCTTTTTTAATATCTGTTTTCTCTGTCCGAACATGGCTTGCCTCTGGCTAGAGTTCTTGCATGTCTCCAAGGATATTACTAATCCACTTTGGAAGAGAATGGAAATTCTGTTTTACAAAGGTTTTAAGTTTTTTAAACTGATTTTATTCCAAAAATTAGTTTACCCCTTCCAAATTTAAATTATTTTCACTCTTGTAGGAAAAATCTACAAATAAAAATCCATTATTTTTTTAATGAAACAAGTTTGGTTTTTTTTTTTTTGCATAGTATTGGAATTAGTAGTAGGATTTTTTCCCCACATACACACACTTGGAAAAAGACATGAGAAAAGTCAGGAACATTTTGTCTAGTACTTTAAATTTAGCAAAATTACAGCAAGTATGAAATAATTAATCTTCCTGGCTTATTTAACCTCAGTCTGGTTACCTAACACTTTTTTTTTTTTTTCATTTATTATCCAGTTATATACTTGCAATGTTATTCTACTTCCTTCCAACCCAGTCTAAGCCTACTTTATTGCACCTTTTTTCAAAGCATACAATTTTTTATGTGTTCCAGTATAACTAAAGTTTCTAGCTTTTTTTTTTCCTATTTGGTTGAGAAACACCCTTCTGGTTTTTCTGGCTGTGAAAGCCTTATAGATTGAATCTTAACCCTGAAGGAAAATATTCCAAATACTTCATTCCAGATATGCCTGTCACTGGTTCCTCTGCTTTATCTTAGTAATAAAACCCTCAGAGGATAAAAAATGCATCAAAATAATTATTCACTTGTGAAACTACAGTAATCTGTATTCGCTAATGATCTGTTTCCAAATGTGTTGTATGAATCTGCCCTTTCTCTTTCAATCTTGGTGTATTAAACTTGCTTTATTTTGGGGCAATTGATGCATATTCTTCTTATTTAAATGCACATATGTATTGGTGCACTGACAAGCATTTCTTTTTCATAATATCAGTACTTCATTTTTTCCAAAAGAACATTCCCTCTTCACCTTTAAGTAGAGATAAAGATCTCCTTATTTACAGTAACTTTCTATTGATTGGTCTTAATTAAGTTTTGAAATTATTCACATGAATCACTGAGGTCTAGATTTTTGCAAAGACTAGTCCAGCAGACTCTGCACAGAGAGCAGACATGTTCAGACTGGTTGTGCTTTCTTATTCCTTCCACTGAATAGGCAAGTCGGGGGAGAGGGAACACTATGTGCACAACTTCCTGGGTTTTCTTCCCTGTAGTAACTATATAGGGAGTCCCATAACAGAAGTATGATTCACTCCAGCATCATAACAAATTATCTCCTCTACACGAATGAGAAGGAAGTAGAGACTGAGCTGCTGAAAATAGAGCACTGAAACCTTGACCCTGCTGGAGTCAATACCTGAAGCTCATCCTGATTTCAGTATTGCAAGGATTTCACTATGTCTTAAGGGAACACCTTGCATGTTACGTACTGGTACCTGTTCGGCAATATTATTTCTTTGTAGCTGAGTCTGGATGTTCATAGAATCATAGAATGCTTTGGGTTGGAAGGGACCTTTAGAGGTCATCTAGCCAAACCCCCCTGCAGCAAGCAGGGACAGCTTTAACCAGATCAGGGTGCTCAGAGCCCCGTCCAACCTGACCTGGAATGTTGCCAGGGATGGGGCCTCCACCACCTCTCTGGGCAACCTGTTCCAGTGCTTCACCACCCTCATTGTAAAAAATTTCATCCTTATATCCAGTCTAAATCTACCCTCCTTTAGTTTAAATCCATTATTCCTTGTCCTGTCACAACAGGCCTTGCTAAAAAGATTGTCCCCATCTCTCCTGTAGGCCCCCTTTAAGTACTGGAAGGTCGCAATAAGGTCTCCTCGCAGCCTCCTCTTCTCCAGGCTGAACAACCGCAACTCTCTCGGCCTGGCCTCGTAGGAGAGGAGCTCCAGCCCTCGGATCATTTTGGTGGCCTCCTCTGGACCCGCTCCAACAGGTCCATGTCCTTCTTGTGCTGAGGGCCCCAGAGCTGGACGCAGGGCTCCAGGTGAGGTCTCCCCAGAGCAGAGGAGAGGGGCAGAATCTGAACATGAGCCAGCAGTGTGCCCAGGTGGCCAAGAGGGCCAACAGCATCCTGGCCTGTATCAGGAATAGTGTGGCCAGCAGGAGCAGGGAGGTGATTGCCCCCCTGTACTCGGCGCTGGTGAGGCCGCACCTGGAATACTGTGTCCAGTTTTGGGCTCCTCAATACAAGAAAGACATTGAGGTGCTGGAGCGTGTTCAGAGAAGGGCAGCGAAGCTGGTGAAGGGTCTGGAGCACAGGTCTTATGAGGAGTGGCTGAGGGAGCTGGGGTTGTTTAGCTTAGAGAAGAGGAAGCTGAGGGGAGACCTTATCACTCTCTACAACTACCTGACAGGAGGTTGTAGTGAGGTGGGTGTTGGTCTCTTCTCCCATGTAGTTAGCGATAGGACGAGAGGAAATGGGCTCAAGCTGCGCCAGGGGAGGTTTAGGCTGGAAATTAGGAAAAATTTCTTTATGGAAAGGGTGGTCAAGCATTGGAACAGGCTGCCCAGAGAGGTGGTGGAGTCACCATCCCTGGAAGCGTTCAAAAAATGGGTAGATGTGGCACTTCGGGACATGGCTTAGTCTAGTCTACCCTTGATTGGTTTAGTGTGGACTTGGTAGTGTAGGTTAATGGTTGGACTGGATGATCTTAAAGGTCTTTTCCAACCTAAATGATTCTATTCTAATCCCCTCCCTCGACCTGCTGGCCGCACTTCTTTTGATGCAGCCCAGGATACAGTTGGCTTTCTGGGCTGCAAGCACACATTGCCAGGTCATGTCCAGCTTTTCATCTACCAGTACCCCCAAGTCCTTCTCCGCAGGGCTGCTCTCAATTGTTGACTCTCAAATGTTGACTGTCCCTAATTAATTTAGGAAATTTTAGCAGCTGAGTTTGAAAGTTAGCCTTGAATGTGTGTACTGTGTGTATATATATATAATAAATGTCTTGTAATACTTAAATGCTTAGATATTTGCCAAGAGTGGTGCTGTCTGAAATTGTTTGAAGAATATATTCTCTTAAGACCATGGACTTCCTTTTCTTTCTTTTTTTTTTTTTTAATTATTTTTGAAAAAATGGGAACTATTGCACATACTTCTCCATAAAGCAAGCCTCTATCTCTTATCATTTCATTATCATCTCTGAAGGCGAGTGACATAGGATTGCAATCACTCTAAAGAGAATGATCAGCATGTGGGATGAAGAAAAATAATTGTTGCTTATCTTCTAGGAAAAAAAACTTACTTTTCTCTTTGTGACACATGGAGACATTTTGGAGGGGCATGATAAATAGTAATACTTCTTCTGCTACTCAAGGCAAAAGGACAGGTGACGGTGAAAATGGTGTATGGTTCTAGTAATAATGGAGTTTCTTTTTGGCCCAAGAAGTAAGGAGGGCTTTGAAGTAACATGCATGTTTTTTCAGGAGAAACATGCAGAATTTTTGAGACAAATCTTTCTTTTTCCTTATCTTCATTACCATATGTATTCTGGAGAAAGTCTAGGAAAATGTCAAGTATATAGGTGAAAAGAAGTTAAAGTGGTATTTAATCTCTGGATGAAATTATGTAATTTACCATTTTACTTGTGTCATCATTTTAGGTGTTTGCCCTTTGAGCGTGAACTGTAAATATTAAGGATTTCACTTTCACAAGGATGAAAAAGAAATGCAATGGTTTTCAGATAAGGACCTTCACTAGGTAATACATAAAGGCAGCCCAAGAGCACAATGGAAATTTCATATTTAGGAAGCGTCTTGCTGAGTTGGTGGTGAGCCCTGTGGTTTCAGTCACTTGTTCCTTCAGTTACCATCCAAGAAATATTGCTTGATGCATGTTGACATACTTTACTCTTGTAACCTTGGTATGTAGGGAATAAATACATTTCTTGTTGAACTGCTCACAAACAATTTTAATGTTATTTACAATTTATTTAAACTTGTCCTCCTAATTATTCTCTTTGGTAGTGACAGTAACCTTTAGTATCTGCTGTGTAACGTTAACTTATTGAAACAAGCTAGAATACACATATAGCAGTAATAGAGCTACGTCACTTCCTTAATATTCACTTGTTTATATTCTATCTTAAATTGTGAGAGTTCAGGAGATGATTATCTCTTAGCAAGGTAAATGTGCAGTATGTAATGTTCAGTTCATGTGCTGGACTGGGGAGTCAGGAGATTTGGGTCTGTTCTGGACTGTACCACTGCATTTGTATAAATTTGGATAAATCTTTTGCCTCCCTTAATTTTTGTACTGTTTGCTGTTCGAAACATGGTTCAGGAGCATAGCTAATTCCTTACTTACCTGGTGCTACTTGCTGAGTTGTGGTGAGAAGCTGAAGCAACTGCAGCAGGACCAGAGCTGTAGAAGACAAGGTAGGGGAGCTCACATTGATGGAGTGGGAATTCCTCTGTGAAATTTCAAAGCTGCCCATCGGTACTGCTGCACCCCAGTAAGACAACTCCTTAGGAAACTAAGCATCAGTATTTCTACTGATCATAGCAACCCACTATTTAACATGTGGCTTTGCAATGTATGTGCATAGACTTACTTCAGTTTTTAAGGAGATTAACTTCCATCTATTTGGAAAAAAGCTTAAGAATGTATTTTATCATGTTAGTATAGTTTCCAAGCAAGGTACAGCCAAGGTACATGCAGGTTGTTGACTGAAGTGATGTGTCATTTGATCTTGGAAGACCAAGACTTACCCTCCATCCAACTGAGTCAAGAACTTCCAGTAGGAGATAAAGGTCTGAACACTAGATATCTGCTGGTTATATAGATGGATGAAGCTTATGTTAGCAAATTTCAGCCCAAGACAGTGTAGAAAACGTGGCAAAAAAAATGACGCTACTTGTTGTGCTAGCTTAGTGATAGTGTGGAAAATAATCTAAATTTTTTTTTTTTAAACCAAAGACATTTTGAAGACGGTGTTATTTTTTCCACTCTTGAATGTGTGTTATATTCTATAGTACAGAAAGCAGTTAATATTTCATAACAGTGTGAAATTGTATCATGCAGATGTCATCAAATGCAATAATTAAACCTCAGCAAAGTAGTTTAAACATGCTGTTACTGGTGTGACCAGTTAGTGTTGTGAATGATGGGGAAGACAGTCTGATTAGGGAGCCCGTAGGCAACTGGGGATAAAAGACCAATCTTGGCAGCATCTTAACTAGCTGAGAAAAGTCTTTGTGCCCAACATGCTGCTTCTTGTGCTTTAATAACTACCATCACCTGATACTTCTGCTTTTGACAACTGAGTGTGTATAAAGGTGATAAAAATGTGAACTGTGACCAACATACTTCAGCCACAGTTTGGGAGGTTTCTTCCTCATGTTTTAAGAGACTGTTCATACACATGAGTTACAGAGGAATAGTATGGACCCCTTGTGCAAGAATGTTGGTTTTATAAGAAACAGTTTGACATGCATTCCCCTCTTGTAGTGAGTATCCAAAAACAGTTATTCTAGAAAGCCAGGCAACCAACTCAAAAGATTAAAAACCCAAAGAGGACAGAGCTCAGCTTTATCAGGATGTGTCTTATCTTAAAATCAGTGGCAACACAAATCTGTATGAAGAGAATAGGTGTGAATGCTGGGCCATGAGTGTGGACTTTTGATACAGGAGACAGGCAAAGGTAATATTTGAACACTTGACCATTCAAATTTATACTGGATATTGGGGACTCGCCTTAAGAATTTCTCAACCATCAGTCCTATATATGAAGGACTAAACTCTACTCTTTAAAGACTTATTTAATGTTATTTTTATCAAACAGTCTTCCAGAATGGCCCCTTAAATCAAGTTTTCAATTATGATTAATTTGGCTAGAGAGTGGGAAAATAAAAACAAGCACCCCCAAAACAAAAAAGATCTCAAAATTAGGTGGCTGCTGGGTAGAGAATGATAGACTGAAAAATGATTGCTTCTAAATTGGCAAGGGAATTTATATGTTATGGCAGGTATTTGTATCTTCTCTCATGAGATGAGTTAAGATTAGGAGAGTAGAAGAAGAGAGAGCCCTTAGGACAGACTGGAACATGGAGAGTAAGGCAGCTGGGAATTTCAGAGGGTTTCTGTTCCAGGTGGAAGCTGTTGTCTCTAAAATGCAAGTGAAGACTCACTGATGAGGGAGGTAGCAAACATCTGGCAGAGCATAGCACTCTAAATGTGCAAAATCAGAGAACAGGTTCAAGGTGACCCCTGGGAAACTCCTCTAAGCCTCTGCAGAATTGCTGTTTTCTTTTGTGAGAAGGTGCCATCGTCTGTTTTGTGACATTAGGAGAAAATACTTTCTGCATGTAAGTCACATTTGGATTTAGATTTGTAATGTGTGAATGTATCAGTGCTGTTTGTTTGGAAAATATCTGGGCCAATCAAGTTCTCACTGGAAATCTAGTTCAGTGAAAAATTATTTCTATGGAAGAGTTGGAAACAAAGATACTAGTGATACTGCAAAATTGTGATAATGATAGCCTGAGTAGATAGTCTGGACATTTTTAAATCAAATAGGTGTGGTTTTATTTGAAAAATACTGGCTTGGTGAAGGAAAAATGTACCTATTTCAACACGCTTCCACTAATGATCAGTCATGTATCTGTCAGAAACTTGCTGGTTATCTTGCAGGGTTCTAAAATCATAGATTTTCAGTATTTGTGGCTTCTTGGCCAGAATACTGTTTAAAAAAAAAAAAAAAAACCAACAACAACAAAAAACCCCACCAAACAAACCCAAATCCATAATTCTGTTTTCAAAGCTGGAATGGAAGTGCAAATAACTCCATCTTAAGTGAAGGCCCATGGGACTTGCTGATTCCCTGCCATGCATTTCAAGGACTGATAAGTTTGATAGGCATGGCGCCTTTGGGTTGAAGTAGGTATGCTGGGATTTTATGATGCCTCATAGTGCTTGCCCTAACTTTAAGAGGACTTTGTAGAATGTCCTTATGTGTTCTAGAGCAGCTGAGGCTATTCTCAGAATTGGGACTAGCACACGTAGTTGTTTGGAGTTAGGGCAATTGGCTGTCTAGTTTTATTTTGGAAAAAAACCTGTTTAAAATATTTGGATTTTTTGGAAACTCTGTTTCTCACACTGGATTTTTTTGCTTGAAAATGGGGGGGTGGGTCCTATTCTGTCTCAGACAGAGATTATGCTGCTCATTCAGATTTCCTTCATAATGGAAGTTACAAACTTAACCAGCATCCCTGGCTACTAAGATAGTATTGTGCATCTAAAGATAACAGGATTTGCTCAAGGTGCCAAACAACCAATGCCACGTTCTAGTGCTTCTTATTCTCAAGACAAATAAAAGAGACAAAATATTGATATTCTGTAATAATGTAAGGACAAGGGCAAAAATATTGCTAAATATATCCTAGTAGAACTTGCTTGGTTACTACCATAACATAAAACATAGTACACTACTTGCTGTGACTACTAATGCTTCACAAGAACAGTGTGTGCTCTTACCCGTTTTATTAATTATGTTGTTTTCCAGTTGCTGCTTTTGACTTGTTTAAAATCTCTTCAGTCATCTGCAACACTGCTCCTTTTTATAAAGTAACAAATAACTATGAGCAATTCTTTTGATTAAAGTTAGTAGTGTTAGATGCATAGCTGACATGCTAATAACTCATCCTGCGATACTTACATAAACATATTTTCCTCCCATAATTTTCTCATAAATCCTATACTTATTTTGTATATCCACAGGAGTCCTTTTGAACTTTGCATTTGTTATTTTGAAATGGAAGTGCATTTTTTTATTGGGGACAATGATATATTGGTAAATAATTTTGGCTTAATTGATTTCATCTAACAGTCATGGGATCTAAATATGCAAACAGGCAAATTTTCTGGGTTCAAGTCCCACATAACAGGAGGGCAAACTTTAGATCATGAAATGGAGCAACTCTTTTCCGTTTATGTTGTTGTATACAACTGAATTATAGGCTGTTGATTCAATGACCTCTGAAAAAATCAGTACAAAAGTCTTTTGGCTTGTGAATTTCTATGCAAATGTAATTATTTAGGTGTAATGTGTTGTGGGTTTTTTTCCCTAGTTCTTTAAATGAATATTAGTCTGTGTTATAGAATCATAGAATCGTTTAGGTTGGAAAAGACCTTTAAGATCATCCAGTCCAACCATTAACCTACACTACCAAGTCCACACTAAACCAATCAAGCGTAGACTAGACTAAGCCATGTCCCAAAGTGCCACGTCTACCCGTTTTTTGAACGCTTCCAGGGATGGTGACTCCACCACCGCTCTGGGCAACCTGTTCCAGTGCTTCACAACCCTTTCCATGAAGAAATTTTTCCTAATTTCCAGCCTAAACCTCCCCTGGCGCAGCTTGAGCCCATTTCCTCTCGTCCTATCGCTAACTACATGGGAGAAGAGACCAACACCCACTTCACTACACCCTCCTGTCAGGTAGTTGTAGAGAGTGATAAGGTCTCCCCTCAGCTTCCTCTTCTCTAAGCTAAACAACCCCAGCTCCCTCAGCTGCTCCTCAGAAGGCCTGTGCTCCAGACCCTTCACCAGCCTGGTTGCCCTTCTCTGAACACGCTCCAGCACCTCAATGTCTTTCTTGTATTGAGGGGCCCAAAACTGGACACAGTATTCCAGGTGCGGCCTCACCAGCGCCGAGTACAGGGGGGCAATCACCTCCCTGCTCCTGCTGGCCACACTATTCCTGATACAGGCCAGGATGCTGTTGGCCCTCTTGGCCACCTGGGCACACTGCTGGCTCATGTTCAGCCAGCTGTCTACCAACACCCCCAGGTCCTTTTCTGCCAGGCAGCTTTCCAGCCACTCTTCCCCAAGCCTGGAGCGTTGCATGGGGTTGTTGTGACCCAAGTGCAGGACCTGGCACTTGGCCTTGTTGAACCTCATACAGTTGGCCTCGGCCCATCGATCCAGCCTGTCCAGGTCCCTCTGCAGGGCCATCCTACCCTCCAGCAGATCGACACTCCCACCCACTTTGGTGTCATCTGCAAACTTACTGAGGGCGCACTCAATCCCCTCATCCAGATCATCGATAAAGATATGAAACAAGGCTGGCCCCAAAACAGAGCTCTGGGGAACACCGCTCGTGACCTGCCACCAACTGGACTTAACTCCATTAACTACTCAATCAAAAAGCCAAATTGTCCTCATGCCAGTTGCAGTAGTTGACAACATTATTGACAGCCTGTTCCTAAGTGGATACATATGCTAGACAATCCCACGAATTTTCATGGCTCTGATAATGAATACAAATTAAGACCAGAAATCGCTGACGGTGGCCAAACAACTGACCTGCCAAATGAGTTGCAACACAATTGGAGACAGCGGATTGAAATTGCCTGGTACCTTTTCTGCAACATAGCTTTCAACAGTTCAGGCTGGCGGGGCCACTTGTCCATTTCCTGTAAATCAAAGTTTTCTGTGCATATTTCCTGCTGTTATTGCTCATGGCAAAGGAACTCTTCTTGATTCTATCTTAATATTGCTTGGCCTTTTAGAGCTTTTCCAGTTGTCTTAGAAACTATAAGTGAAGGATGGCAAATGCACTCACTAATTGTAGTTATCTAATTATAACAAGTATGAAAGCAAGCTACTAGGTGTAGTAGCTGAAGGCCTGGTTAGTACAATTTAACTGAACACATTTGAATCTTGAATGCATTTAAGTGTTTTGGTTTTGCATAAATGCATAAATACTTCTGATTTGTCTCAATCCAATGGAGAGAAGGATCCATCCCGTGCCTGCTTTGCTGCAGCAGAACTGCGCAATCCTTTCTGGAATGCCAAATGGCATGGTGGGCTATGGATGCAAAGGGAAGGATCCCTCTGGGTTTGTTTCTTGTGTTTTTTTCAATGCAGCCTCTTGGAAGTCTGTTTATTACCCTATCAATTAAGCTTTCAATTATATTCTTTTTTTCATGAGAGCATTTCTTGTTCTAGTTGAAAACCTGTAGCATTTCAGTGATAGAAACTTTAACAACTGGAAATTTTCAACTTTTTATCCCCTCAAAGTAATTTTTTTTTTTCCTTTTGAAATATTCCTCCCTTTTGTTTGGGTAAAATATCAGTGTTGAAAAAGAATGTTTTTTCCTATGTAATGGCATATGGTTAACTAAAACATGACACAAATTTCTCTGCTCTTTAGTCAGTGGGATTATGGAGGAGGAAAAGTTATAAAACCTGTCACTTACACATATGTCTGTCATAGCAGTATATTTACCACATTACAAGTTTTAGGAGTTCCTTACTAGAAGAATGGAATAGGATTTTGTTATGCTTTTCACTTCGATTAAATGTTTAATCTCAGGCTTTTCTCAATTATGTCGCTTCTACTTTTTCAGGAACCTTTCTAAAGTGTTCAGAAGCCTGTTCAGTATTAGTATTAATTAATGAAATGGTCTTTGCTTGCCACAAATTCCTCATGGTCAGTTCAGCCAGCGCACTTAAGTTTCTTCCACAGCTTCTACCTCTTTTTGTTTAGACACTTGAGCAAAACTCACTACATCTGTTTTCTGCTCAGCATCACATATCTCTTTCCTGGAAGACACTAACTTTTCTTTTGTTCGAGGCTACTAGTGGTCATTGCAGTTTTCAGAATAATGCATAAGTTTCGAGCCTGCAGTACAGCCATATTCTTGTTAGTTTTTTAAAGATGCTTACTAAGATAAATGTTATGCAGGTTTCTTGTACATTAAATTAGATCTGCTGATTTATCAAGCATAATGAGTTACAAATCTGGTAACTAAATGGTTTTAACTTTTGAATATTTCTTGCCTGTATTTCTTTTTGGTTTGAATTCTTATTTTCTGCTCCAGTTGTGTAACCTTACAACCTATGTAGCCACTCAGTTCAGTTTTTCCTTTCACAACAATAATATTGCTAATGTTCAGTAACTTCCGTGTTAATAGCTATAAGACAGCTTGGTGACTTTTGCTGTGATGATAATTTTGTTTGCTCTCTTGTCTGACATAGAGGGCAGCTTGGACTACATGAGTGTTTGATGCTGTCTTTGTGCACAAATCTACCAATTTTCTGTCATTTATAACCTAACCTTAAAAATAGTCAGATATTGAAGATTGTGACAATTCAAGAAACTGATGCTGTACAACATGTAATTCATACAATTAAATTATAGATCTATAATGATACAACAACTGAAAGTGAAATTTAGTCCAAGTTTCTCATGATTCAACTAAATCAGATTTATTTCTGTATTTTATGAATCTTGCTGAAATGTGCTGCACAAGAGCTGCACTAGTAAGTACAGAAACCTTACAGAGCTTTTCCATCCAGTTGACAGGACTTGGAATAAATCAGAAACTTGTAACTTGGTGACTGTGACATGTGACTCTTGTAAATGAGATGGCATTTTCTCTTTCCATAGGTTATAAGCTAGAGTCCTTCAAAGACCTCACTATCCTGTTACACGTATATGAAAGCAATAACTAATTAAAATGGAAGACCTGAAGTGGTAGAAACATTCTCTGTCACTTGTAGAGTGGCTCTTGCAGCTTCAATTTAGAGTGGAAATGTTACTGTTCAGTCCCTCAGTCCCTGTTTTTGTTCCCTTTCATCTTCTGCAGTTGCAGCTTTTTCATCATACCAGTAACTTCATTTTGTTGTATGTTGCTCTAGGATGCTTTCAGAGTGATTGCTGCCAGTTTTAATCTCGTAGTCCTGTGACTTACAGAAATACCTTCTGACTATTTTTCCTCCCTGCCCCTGTTTTTTAAAAGCTAGTTCCTAAATTCATTTAAGTAAGAAGAAATTTTGCTGGCAATTTCAATGTGGACAAGATGTGACCTATGCCACCTAACAATTTTTTTTTAAGAGTGGCAGAAGTACTTTCATTTCTAAGATTTAAGATTTATTTGTGCTTAGGCATAAAGAAGAGAGAGTGTCTTAAAACTCTTTTTTTTCTTCTTTTTTTTTTTTTTTTCCTTTCCAAAAACTTGAGTTTGGATGTAACTGACCTTGGCTGGAAAAGTCATTTTACTTTCTTTCTGCCAACACATTATGTTCAGGTTTTTGTTGTGCCCTTTTGTGTTGCTTTCTGCCCATCATTGATATTTCACAGTCAGGAGGTGGAGAAAATAGTGTAACATCATCTATGCACTTGGAAATACGATAGATACCTTTACAAGGTAAATTCATATTCTTTTTCTGCTCTGAGATAGAACTATCTGATAAAGCTAAAGGGAGTTGTGTCTTTCAGTCCTATAAAGAAGACAACCCTAAGTTTTAATATCTGGGATCAAATACTTTAGCATTTAACTTCAGTCTAATCGGACATGGAATGCTGTATTTATGAAGCAGAGTAACTGAAGTTCATTCAAAAATGCCTGTTGATTGTGACAGTCACCTTTCTGGTTTGCGGCTCCATAACCAAAACTTTCTGCTTCTGGATTCTGGTTGTCTGATTCATGAGAACTGTTTGTGGCATTTTGGAAGCATCTTGAATGATGGCTGATTCTGAAATCTTCGAATATTTAGTCTAATCTTGGTTCAGATGTGAAGTTAACTGGGATTGACCAGCCGGGTTAGCTCAGTTGGTTAGAACATGGTGCTAATAACGCCAAGTTCACAGGTTCAATCCCTGCTTACTGCAGGGGGGTTGGGCTCGATGATCTTTCAAGGTCCCTTCCAACCCAAAGCATTCTATGATTCTATGATTGTACTTTCAGTGTCAAAGTGTGAGAAGGGCTGTATTAAACTCCGTATTAAACTCTAGTATTAAACAAGAAAATGAAGAAGCTGTCTCTGAAAGCAAGCATTGCTTCACTTCTAGGTCTCTACTAGATGTTCCTTTTTCTGTTCATTAGTGGGATACTCCAGACTAGTTCAGTTGAGCTCAGCTGTTCTTTGTCACTTTAATTACCATAATCAAATGGCTGAACTCCTTGTGTGTTTGAGAAGAGGAAAAGTTTTAATATCCTGTTTAGCCTTTCACTGGCTTTAATATTTCCATGAATGGAAGTTAAGTGAAGGCATCTGGCGTGTTCAGTCTCAGTAAATAATGGAACTTCTCTCTGACCTATTAATTATACTGAAATAATGACTACTATAAAACTTAAACTTCAGACCTGATCTTGGGAACTCAGGTGTGCACAAGTAACATTTCACTCCTAATAAACTAAATAAACTAAAACTAAAATACACAAGTGAAGTTTTATCTGTTGAACCAAAAAAGAGAAATATAGGCAACCCCCTGCAGCAATAGGGTTGCGGTTTTTTTCTTCTACAAACACCAGCTGGCATCGGAGGGGGTCGCACCTTGCTACATCCGGCATATAAATCCAGTAAGATGTGTGTAACAAAGTGCTTATAGTCATTCTTCTGAGGTCCTGAAATCAAAACATAGTGACTTGCTTTGACTTCAGCAAATTGCACAGAATGTACGTTACCTTGGACAGGGCAGTGCTGTGCTAGCTTTATGGTAGCTCACTCTAAGTTAGTTACTGTGCATAGCACATTGCTAGTGTGTCTACACTAGGTATGGAGCTAGTTTTCTTCACCTAGCTCAAGCATCTCTGAATGTGTTGCTATTTAACTGCTCTCAAGGCATGGTTTTCCCTGAACTCTACATTTCCATGTTCAATCTAGCTGTCTTCTGCAAGTCAAGTATGCTCACTACCTTAACAGAAGTTTTGGCCATGTTTGGCAGGTCTGTAGAGCAGATATGAAGAAAAAAAAAAAGTCAGTCTCCAAGCAAATATCCTGAGCCCAGTTTTTGCAATGACTAGTGTAGGTGTTTCCTTTGCCAAGCTTACAAACAGCAATGTATTCTGAAAGCACATAAGACTGAGAAGGTCGGGTTGCATAAATCTGCTCTTGAGTTTGCACTTTCTATTACAGTAAAGGCATTCTTTGTGTCTTAGTCCCTGATCTGCAGAATAGATGCAATGATAAATTTCTCCCAAGCTGATCAGCGGCTAAATATTTTGACAGCTATGAGAGATGGTCAGAGAATAACAGTTATGACGACCACAGAGGTATCTCTATGAGAAAAGAGATATCCTGGGAAGCTAAGGGGGATTAGCACCATTAAGTGTAGGAAGCACCATTAAGTATAGGATGTAGTTGCCATATATCCACCCAAAAAAATATTATGTTCTTTACCTGTCTAAAGGAATTGCTTTCTAGCAATCCTTATTTTTGCTGCTTCTTGTTCAGCATTGGAAGATTTCTAGACAGTCACCTTAATTTGCTAACTTTCCAAACTTGATAGTTGCAGCAACATCTTTATGGGACTCGAAATATTCTTGATGCTTCTCCCTTTTATGAGAGGTAGGTGTTTTAGATAGTTTTGATTTTTATTTTTTAATTAATATTTTTAGATTGATGTTATTTGAATATTTTTATTAGAAACATGATATATTGCATTTATAACCTAGGAGTTTATGTACATGAGCTATTAATGGGACAATCAATGCAAGGTAGATTAAGTGTAAGTTTGTCATGTATTTACTAGCCACTAGACATTTATTGCACTGTAAGATAGAATGATTACATATGACAGCTTCTGCCTTCATTATAACTTCAACATCAGGGTGATGTCAAATTTCAAATGATGCTAAAATTAATTGAAAATTTGTAACCAACAGAAAGTTTTAATGAAGAGGAACAAATACAGTGATAAATCCAGAGTAATTCTGTTAGGCTCAGTGCACTGATTCTTGATTTGTGCATTTGTAATGCGGCTGAATCAGTTGGTATGATGTTTAACCCTGATTTACCTTTGTTATGTCACTTGAATTCTCTTGAGAAAATCTAATTCAAACAATCCTTGGCACTAATGTCTCCTGAAGTAGAGTCAGAAACTAACTATATCAAGCCAGACATGTGTTGTAGTTCCAAGGGACGCTTACTCCCTTACTTATTCCCTCTTCTGAGAGCTAATGCTTGCATATACAAATGTATGCAGGTTATGGCCCCAGAGGAAGTGAGGATACTAGGAGCAAAATATGATAAGAGAGTTGGTGTTAAGTCTGCAATGCTGTCAAAAGCTTAATCCTTTCTTCAGTTTAAATCTTCCTGTTCAGAGTTTTCCAGAATGCTACCAAGCTGAGAGACAAATCTTGATTTGTTGGGTACACTTTCCTACATTTTTAAGTAAATATTCTTATGAATCCTTAATATTGTAATGTAAAGTCTTGCAGCACTGACCAAAGACCATTATCTCTTCTATCTGTAATAAACAGAAAAAGGAAATACCTGAAGGGGTCTTTGTTGCTGTAAATCAGTATGAAATCAGAAAGAGGTCCAGTATTAGTAACTGTAACAGTTAAGTGTTTTACAGATTTATTGCAACAGAATTCCAGAGAATTCTGTAATTGAGAATAAACAGAATTTTGCTCAAGAAATACGGTGTTCGCTGGGACATCGCTGTCAAACAGAAGTGAACTATGGATGTACAGTTGGACTATATTACGTATCCAGAAGATATGGTCATTCTTCCCTGGCACTGGCTTATGAAATGCTTGTGTTTACTGCTAAGGAAGATATTGGTGCAGGCGGTTCTGGGTACAGGAGATAAGAACTTGGAAAAAGAGTATTGGGAATTTTCACATACATAAACAGCATCTGGATCAGTCTCTAAGTTGCAAGTGGTTGAGAGTTCGACATGGGAGAAGAGGTATGGGTGTTCTTATTCTTCCATGTGTGTCCGTATCTGGTCTCTGCTGGAAATTAGTCCAGTCTGAACCAATATGACCATTCTTATGTTCTTAAGAAAAACCTCTCCTTAAAAGAAAACCTTCTTTAAAAAAACTACTTGAAAATTTACAGTTTACAGGAGAAAAAAAAGTTAGCCCTTGCATAAAAGACAAATGTGAGTGACTCTTACGGGGAGTCTGAAACTTTTAAAGGAAAAAGTTTCAAAAATACTTGGAGTAATACCTTAAATTCCTGTATGCTTTGAAAAAGGTGAATGTATTAAATATTTGAAGAACAGCGTAGTAATTTGCAAGGCAGACCTTTGGCTGAACTATCAAAGACATGCATCTAAGAATGTGCTCCGTATGCTTTATTTCCCAAATTTGAGGAAAAGTTGATGTAATATCCTAGGGATTGCATTACGAATGCCATGAGTTTGGCTTTATTTACACAGAAAAAATGTTGCAATCTAGAAGAAATGGTCTCAACATATTGTATACGGCCAAAAGGCAATAAATAACGTTTCTTACCTGTAAACTGCCAATTCAGTACTTTGTTTATGAAATTGAGTCAGTCTCATCACTATTGCCACTGCAATGAAGCAAGAAACAAGTTCATTCATATGCAGTCACAGACAGTCCTATAATAGGGTGGAGTCTTAAAATACTTGACAGTTTTGTCATTTCCCAGAATTACTAATATCTTGAACAGCTTGAAAAATATTTTGAAAGATTATATGTAGGACCAATGTACCCAACCTTGAGGCAGTGCTAGGAGCCCTTGTGGTTGTTAGATACCATCAGAACAGTTTTTGATGACAGCTGCCTATTTCTAAACGTGAAATGCCAGCTTTGCTAAGTTGACTTAGGCTGGAAATTAATTGAGGAAGCTCACTCATGCCAGCTGTATTCTCCCATCTCCTCTGTGAGGTGATCTTTTCCATATGCACTGAGAAATGAAGCAACTAACCAGCTTCAGAATGGAAGTTTGTCTGTGTTTAATCATATTCCATTGTTCTCATTATCGTCAATGTAATGTAAGAATTTCTAAGCAAGCCCATTTTCTTCACTGGTAAAATGCAATTCAGTTTCCTTTGGGGAGACAAAGATGAATGATAGAAGTGAACCAGAGGAGGTAGAGATGAGAAATAAGATTAAAAACAGTAACGCAAGGGGGGAATATGTTCTTAGAATTATCTTGGGCTTAATGCTGTGAGTCAGTCATAAAATGTGAGTTGGCTATTGCCCTCCCTCTAGAACTGAGGACAAAGATCAAAGGAAGACCCCCTACATCTACACTGAAAAGCCCAGAGGGATTGCAGAGTATTACCAAGGTGAATCCTCTAGGGAGTAATGAAATTGGAATTGCTTTAGCCACAGTTTAAAGGTTAATGTTCTTGTGATGAATGATATGACAGCATTTAAATTATGCCCTGCTCAGTTCTTGGTGTTGGGCTTTTTATTGTCTAAATTGGCCGAGAAGCATCTCTTTTTTTTTTTTTAAACTTGTTTATGGACATGATGAAATGCAGAACTGGATGGATCTCTGTTGTCAATGCCTAGGCAAGGTTGTAATGTGCGTTTACAAAAGGGGCAGGGACATGAACGCATGCAAAACCAACCAACCAAAACCTAAACAAATTACATAACTGTGTAATGAAAAGCAGGAAAATACTAATGTCTTCATAAATTTGCAAGGGTAAAGTTTAGTTTACTGGGCTATGCACAGGGTAAACTGTGTATTAAAGGGAGAACAGTTAAAGGTAGTAAGTTGCTTTGTAAACCTATTTGCTAAAGTTGCATTCTAAGGAGATCCAGAAGGCCGCCTTATCGGTCAGTGATCTTAATTTCTTCAGCAGATCTCCAATTCTGTGTAGTAGACCTCCTGCCTGTAGAATTAATTTTCCTTGTTCTGTTGACACAATTTGCAATCCAAATCACAACAGGGTGAAGATGAGCAGCAAATTGCTCTGAAAACAGGAATTGCTACAGTCTAATTTCTTGTAGGGTTTTACTCCATTAATTTCCATGCTAACTGTATTAATGGCATTACTCAGCTCTCTGGCCTCTCATTATCAAATGCTTTCCACTTCAGTGACCAAACCCCCTCCTGTTTTCTTTGCTTACCCACAAAATATCCCCACTCTATCCACAACTCCCTCCTGAGTTCCCAAACTAGCAGACGGGCAATAAGCACTGACTGCGCTCGTTTGTCCCACACTGCCTATATTCTGACTCGCCTACAGATACTTAAGTGTTCCCCTTCACACAAAGATAGCACTGATTTCTGGCACCTATTACCAGGAACTGGTTTCTGCAAACCTTTGGAAACAAATAATAATAAAAGAATATCTCTACCACTTTATTAATTTTAGTTAAGTTGGCCAGAAAAATCAAAGGTTGTTTGTGGGTGATATATTTGGACAGCATGATTAAGTACACCCCCCCCCCTTTTATTTTTAGATTGGAAATAGAAAGATGTAAAGATGCTTCACAAAACACAATTTCCTCTTTAAGATTTTTTTTTTAAAAAAGTATTTGCTTTAAAATTGTAGGATCTTAGAATAATAAATATTAAGACTTTTGTCTTAAAGTGTGTATTTTCTTTCTGCAGTTCAAATGCTAGAAATTTCAGTCACATCTGTCAGTACTGCAGTTTTTTTAGATCTTACTCAACTGAATCTGTTGAAGAGTAGCCTCAAGTTTATTTCATTCCTTTATATTTAGACTTCACAGCAGTGGCTGGCAATGAGTTTCCTTTAATAAAGAATCTTATCAGTATTGTGGGTTTTTTGAGTTAACAATATGATGTTCCATCATTTGCCTTCCCAGTACTGCAACTTCTAGCTCTGACATTCCCTGCTATGTTCTCTACTATTACATGTTCATCTCCTTCTCGACTCACATAATGGAATATCCCCAATTTGTTTGGCCTGCCAGGAGGCTTATGCTAACTGATGAGGCATCTGAGAGAAGACAGTGGCTTTGTGAAATACATTTCATTGTTACTTTGCATTCTGTTCATTGTTTCTATCTGTGAATTAAGAAAGGAGTCCCAGGAATAAACTGATACAAATACTAACTTCTAGCATAAGTAACTCTCTCTAAGCATGGGACATATAGCCGTAAGTGTTTATATATCCTGTAGAACAGTAATCTGGAACAGTTTATCTAAAAAGCTAAGCTAGAAGATTTTTATAGGTGTTTTTGTTTTCCTTTAGTCTTTTGGTTATCACAAATGATACAGGAAGTCTCCAGTAACACGTACGTGCTACACCATACTGTTAAATTACTGTTACTTTCATGTCCCAGAATGAAGAAACATTGTATTAGCAGTGATTTTTGGCACAGTAACTGTCCAAATCTTACTGATTTCCTGTGTTACATACCAGCAATAACCCTTTGAGTTCCGATTACCTAACCGCAGCTACTTACTTCATGCAGAGCAAACACTGTTAGTTTAGGAACCAAAGTGTAATAAAAATAAACCTGTTAAACTAATGAGTTTTCTGTAGATCAGTTTCAGCAAGTTATTGACCTGATGAATGTAAAAATTTTGAATGGACCAATGATAAAGAGTTTGGCTTTTAGACAAACTAAGAATTTACGTAGAAATCAGCAACACATTACATGTTAATAATAAAAAAAAAAATCCTCTAAATTTGCTATCAGAAAGTGAACTTGAGTAATTTTTAATTGTGAAGAAGCCTAACACTGGTTGTCTCTGCTCTCATGTAGCACTTTACTCATAGATTGTGCCCTTTTTGCCCTGAAAACTCAGAGGAAAGGGTAAAGAACAGAAATAAATGCTCTGCAGGTTTTCTATATGTAACTTCAATCAAATTGTTCCATTGTTAGTGCAAAAGAAAAGTGGGAGAGTGAATCCACAATACAATTTGCATCCCTGGTGTATGCAGTCGCTCTATTGTCCTAGTTATAAGAAATGGAATATACTATTCCTCTCTATGCCTAGATTATAAAATATGGCCAAGGACCTCTGTGTTTGTCCATCCTGGCAGAATCTGTTGTGCTGAAACAATGTTCTTGTATATGGAATTGCAAGAACATCCTCTTTCTCTAAAAAGACATTAAACCAACGCTTTAAAAAAATAGTTAGTATCAGTTATGTAAAGGAAAGGTTAAGAGGACCGTAGTGGGATGCATTTACTCCCTGCTTTGTGATAGGGGAGTTCCCAGCCAGCTTTCCACCCAGCTGAAGTTTACTTTTGGAACTGGTGTAACATTATTGAAGGTGATGTGCTGAACTCCATCAGTTCTAGGGAGCTAGGCAGCCAGATTGCCAAGAAAGTTCTTAACTGAATGTCATGATAGTTCTGTGTATTGAGTGTCTTCTGTTCTAGTTTTACCTTATTTAGTCCTCAGAAGTTTTTTTCCTTTGTAAATTTTAGGCTATCAACAGGGTCTGCTGGGATGTTCCACCAGAAAGAAAGAGAGTGAAGGAAGGCTCAGAAGAAAGGTGCTCTATCATTTCTTATTTTTAAAATAGTTGAATAGACAGTGTTCTGAAAGAATTTCAGTGATTATTTACCTATAAAGAAGTATGTCTGGTCATTCTAAGTTCACGTACAATGAAGGGCTGTATGTTTTAATTGGCTCCTATTAGTTGTCTGAAATGTAAAAGCAGCACTGTTGTGATTGCATTTCAAGGATCTCTTGTATACATATTTTTATTTAAATCTAATCCCTATTTAGAAATTGCAGAACCCTAAAAACATTTAGGCTGGAAGGGATTTGTGGAGGTTATCTAGGCCTTGAGCTTCCTGCTCAAAGCAGGGCCATGTTGTAAGTTAAATCAGGTCACTCAGGACCATGTCCAGTCATGTTTTGAAAACCTCCAAGGATGGAGATTCCAGTCTGTCGTGGTTTAGCCCCAGCCAGGCGCTCAGCACCACGCAGCCGCTCGCTCACTCCCCCTACCCTGCTGGGATGGGGGAGAGAATCAGAGGAGTAAGAGTGAGAAACACTCCTGGGTTGAGATAAGAACAGTTTAATAATTGAAATAAAGTAAAATAGTAATGATAATAACAATATAATAATAATAGTAATAATAATATACAAAGCAAGTGATGCACAATGCAATTGCTCATCACCCGCCGACCGATACCCAGACAGTTCCCGAGCAGCGATCGCTGCTCGCCAGCCAACACCCCCCCCACCAGTTTCTATACTGCCCATGACGCCATATGGTATGGAATAGCCCTTTGGTCAGGTTGGATCAACTATTCTGGCTGTGCCCCCTCCCAGTTTCTTGTGTACCTGGCAGAGCATGGGAAGCTGAAAAAGTCCTTGACTAGCATGAGCAGTACTTAGCAACTACTAAAAACATCAGTGTGTTATCAACATTCTAATCCTACTAAATCCCAAACACAGCACTGTGCCTGCTACTAGGAAGAAAATGATCCCAGCTGAAACCAGGACAACTTGTTCCAGTTAATCAGTTTCATTCTGCATTTTTTTTTTCTATATGCCAAGTGAAAGTTTCCCTTCCTGCAGCCTGCATTGTGTCTTGTCCTTTCATCATGCACCACTGAAAAAAGAGTTTAGTTCCAACTTCTCTGTATTTCATTTGCTTCAAGCAGTGAAGACTGCAGATCGCACCTTAGCCTTCTGGTTACTAGGCTGACAAAAGCCCAAGCACGTCCATCAGCCTTTGTACGTCATGTGCTCCAATCCCCTAACTGCGTTAGTGGCCTCTGCTAATGTGTCTGGTTTGTTCATCTCTGTCTTGTAATGAGTGTTCCAAGACCAGATGCAATATTCCAGGACAGATGCAGCCTCACATGTGCCAAGTAGAGCGGAGTAATCATTTCCCTTGACTTGCTGGCTATGTGTTTACTCATGCAGTTAGCCTTTGTCACTGGAAGGGCTCACTGATTACTCCAGTTCAGCTTGTCTTGCACCAGGACCCGAAAATCCTTCTCTGCAGAGCTGCTACTTAGCTGGTCAGTTCCTAGCCTGTTCTTAACTTGTTCTTGTAGTTGAGGCCTTGTTTCAAAATCCCCTCTAAGTTCCTTCTCAACACTATTCCCTCTTACTTGAATCAGTTTTGTAGTGGCGCTAGTCAACTCTTTGAAAAAGGCTACTCAAAAAAGATACTGCCTGTATGTTAATTAGGGCCAAATATTCAGTAAGGATATATTGTCATTGGTGTCAAAGCCGCTAAATCAGCTTACATCATATGCAGATTTAGTCTGTATTGTTCCCTGCTCAGCGGGTGGATTTGGGCTTACATTATGGTCTGCCTCAGTACTTGCACGTTTTCTCGGCATAGCTTTTTTAAAATTTCAAGTCTTTGATTACTCAATCAAAGTCATCCTTAAAGACTTACGCCTTTTCTCAAACATGGGCAAAGAGGCTGGTTCTGATTTGATGTGGGCTTTGTGAGGCTGTTTCATGCAAAGGACGCGTGGATTAGTATGAGTTCAAGTAGCAAGTGTTCAAAAAAATGGGCAGATGTGGCACTTCGGGACATGGTTTAGTTTAGTCTACCCTTGATTGGTTTAGAGTGGACTTGGTAGTGTAGGTTAATGGTTGGACTGGATGATCTTAAAGGTCGTTTCCAACCTAAACGATTCTATGATTCTATGAGTTCCATTTTCTTATTTTTATGTGCTCTACTATGAATATAAAAGCACCAGCAATCATAGTAAAATAAAAGCAAATGTTATTAATATCCTATTAGCATTTAACAAATGAAAACATAATCTTTTTACTAACAGATGGAGTCCAGACTCTGTGCATTAAGTATTTTAAAAGTAGTTTGACATTTGAACAGCAAATGGATCAAATGGATCACCTAAAAAAATACACAAAAGAAATGAGGGCTTTAAGAATAATAATTTTTTCTGTGATAAATAGCTTTTCAGTCTGATACACAACTAATGTATCTTCAATCCATCCTTAGTGAATTAATAAATAGAAGCACCCACCAATTTGGAGATCTCTGTCCTACGTAGGTCTCAAAGCATTTTATCATGTTGTCATATCAGCATCCTCCTTTTTGCCGGAATAACTGTGGTCCAATGGTGTGAAGTCACCTTCCCAAGGTTGTCCAGCAGGCTAGTGGCCGAACAGTTCATTGCCAGAGAGCTGGACAATGCAGAGTTTGAGCTTCTGCAGTACAATCATTCCGAAATGTATAGTACTGAGTAGTATTGTAATGTAGTTGATGCTAATGAGATGAAATTGCTAAGTGTTAAGTGCATTCACTCTTAATCTATTTAGAACAGAACATAAATGAATGCATCTGAAGCAACTAGTATCCTAATGTAAGAACTCTCAAAATACCATGAAAAAACCCTGATTTAAATACAAGCCAGCAGAATATTTGTATGAGCTGAAAAGTGAATTAAGTCATCTGTCCATGTTTTTTACTATTTAAAAAAGAAAAAAAAAAATCAAACCCCACAAAACCTCTCACTTTTCCATTTAATCCCAAAACGCAGATCTAGTTCTCTGTCTGCTGAGAAGTTCAGTCTTCAGCAAAAGTCCTTTGCTGATTTTGGACCAAGATTGTTTATATTTTATACAGGTTTATCCTTGGGGTGAGCCCATCAGTGATGAGAATTCCAGACTTTGTGGAACAAAATGCAAAGGAAGCATTTCATAACTGGAGAAAGCAAGGCCAGGAGGAGAAGCTGCTACTCACATGCAATTTTAAGCGCCCCGGTACACAGGCATTCAAAGCCCTCATGATCTGTAGTCTATTTATCATCTTTAGCGTTAAGCCCTCCATTCTGAGGTCATAAAGATGTGTATAACTGAAATGAGTACATTGAGTTATTTGGGAGACTTTACCAATATGGGCTTACTGCCTAAAGGGAGAAATGAGCTTGTGTATTCATTAGCCAGCACAACAAAGTCCTTTCACTAGAATAATTTTGGTAAACTTCATGTACATTTTATGCATTTGTCTCTGGTAAATCCTTTAGAATCAAAGATAACAATGAGAGTGAGCGAATAGACTTTATACATCAATTACTATATACTTAACGGGTGCCAAGAATGTTGTATTGCACAATTCCTACACCACTCAGCACATAAGCTGTTCCATTACTAAATTTAGCAAACTAGCAGTGTCTTTAGGAAAAAAGAGGATGGTATCAAATTTTGGCTTAGCTTTTAAGGAGGTTAAACACTTGAAATCATGCCAATTGATCTGTAATAACTCCATGTGCATCTTGCATAATATGTTTGCATTTTGAAGTATTCTGAAAAGTCTATAGCCAATTTTTTGTTTAAATTGTGAGCAGCAGCTCTGCTTTTGCAGCTTGTAAGCATATGCAGTGTTAACAATGCAGTTCTGGTTTTAGTCTTCATTGCAGAGAAACTGTCTGATGACCACTGCACATAGAATGGTTTAGACCAAAGATGTTGTTCTTTCAGTGCCACTTGTGTAATTAGGACTTAAAAAAAAAATCCATTTAGGAATGGGGTTAGTAACACTGTAATAAGGAAGAAAGCAGCTAATTTGTGAATTACTACTGAGAATAAGTTGTTGGAGGTTGAAGAGGCTAGCTGAATTTCTGGATTTTCGTCCCAATTTTTTTCCAGTCCCCAGAAGAGAGTTAAGGTGAGTCTAGAGCCATCTGGTAAAACTCAAAATGTTTGTAGGTTTTATATATTTGATTTTCTTTGTATTTTCTGTTTACTGTTGCAATGGCTGCATAACTCTTCCTCGTGATCAGGTGTTGGTGTCTATAGGTGTTTGCTGCTGCTGTCACTGCCAGCAGAGGTGGGGGGTAGGAGGGGAAAGGGGCAGTAGTTCTGCGCATTGGCAGAAGCAGTTCGTTTTGCAGGAGGGGAACAGACTGTCAGGGTGGGGGATGCCCACACCCATCTGTTTCCTGTGGTTTCTAACAGTGGGTTATGCCAGTCACGAGTAACTTCAGAATTAATGTCAACAACCTTTGTGCATGACAATGGTTAGTGGAACAGTAAATAATTAGGGAGGACAGGATAGTTACACAAGTCTATTAGGTTCCCTAATAAACATGCCTCTAAGAATGAGTTATAAAGGCCACATACAGAGAATGAAGGATTGTATTCAGAGAAGCACTGTAGAGAAAAAAGACTGAAAACTACTTGATTAGATGTTTTAAATACCTTTTGGTCTTAAAGACTGTGAATAAATGGAAATTCATTAGCAAACTCTTGTCTGCAACATCCAGCCTTGCCTCAAGCTTTCAGCAGTCTTTAGTGCGTTAATACACATTTCCAGTGTGCTGGTTGGTTTCAGCTGGGACAGAGTTGATTTTTCCCATAGCAGCTCCTATGGGGCTGTGTTCTGGATTTGTGCTGGAAGCAGTGTTGATGACACAGGGATGTTTTCCTCACTGCCGAGCAGGGCTCACCCAGAGCCAAGGCCTTTGCTGCTGCTCACCCACCCCACCAGCGAGCAGGCTGGGGGGCACAAGGAGCTGGGAGGGGACACAGCCGGGACAGCTGACCCCAGCTGACCCAAGGGACGTTCCACACCGTATGGCGTCACGCTCGGCACGGGAAGCTGGGGGAAGGGGGGGACGTTGGGAGCGATGGCGTTTGTCTTCCCGAGTCACCGTTACGCGTGATGGAGCCCTGCTTTCCTGGGGATGGCTGAGCACCTGCCTGCCCATGGGAAGTGGTGAATGAATCCCTTGTTCTGCTTTGCTTGTGTGCACGGCTTTTGCTTTACCTGTTAAACTGTCTTTATCTCAACCCACGAGTTTTCTCACTTGTACTCTTCTGACTCTTTCCTCCATCCCACTGCAGAGGGAGTGAGCGAGCAGCTGGGTGGTGCTGAGTTGCCGGCTGGTGCGTCGTGGTTTAACCCCAGCCGGCAACCAAGCACCACGCAGCAGCTCACTCACCTCCCCCCCATGGTGGGATGGGGGAGAGAGTAGGGAAAAGTAAAACCTGTGGGTTGAGATAAAGGCAGGTTAACAGGATAGCAGAGAAAGAGAAAATAATAATAATGACGATAAAAGCATACACAACAAGTGATGCACAATGCAATTGCTCACCACCCACTGACCGATGCCCAGCCTATCCCCAGGCAGCGATCACTGCCCCCCCGGCCAACTCCCCCAGTTTCTATACTGAGCACGACACCGTATGGTATGGAATGGCCCTCGGGGCAGGCTGGGGCAGCTCTCCTGGCCGTGCCCCCTCCCAGCTTCTTGTGCACCTGGCAGAGCATGGGGAGCTGGAAAGTCCTTGACTGGTGTAGGCACTACTTAGCAACAACTAAAACATCAGTGTGTTATCAGCATTATTCTCATACTAAATCCCAAACACAGCACTGTGCCTGCTACTAGGAAGAAAACGAACTCTATCCCAGCTAAAACTAGGCCATGGGGTTAAACCACGACACCAGGAATGCTGAAAAACAAGGATCGGTGGTGACCTTATGGTGAAAAAGTCAGCAATTACAGTCTGTAAAGCAGACAGTGTAGAAAGCAAGCCTGTAAGCCAAAGAGGGTCTATCATTACCTATTATTTTTGGCTTTCAGTTGTTGCAGGCTTAACTGAGAATGCTCAAAGTACTTCTTGGTGTGTTTCCAAATTAATCCAAACCTTGGTATTCAAGGTAATGGCTAGGGGAGTGATTTATTGTGTCGTCATCGTCATTTCCCCCCCCCCCCCCCCCCCCCCCCCCCCGCCCCTTCTTTTTACAATCTTAAGAATATTTCGTATTAAAAATTATTTATAAACCTGAAAAACTTGCAATATCAAGCAAGGTGTTCTGCTGCTTTTTAAAGTTTGAAATTGAAAATGGAGTGTTGAGGCAGAGCTGAGAATTCAGAAAAGTGGCTTAGAGCTCCACAGTATAAATGTGTATACATTATACCATTGTCAGTTAGATTTTATAATCTTCTGTTTCCCATTCATTTTATATTGGCTTAATTTCAGGAGGCTCAGAAAGCTCTCTTTTCTCTGTCCATTCTGCCTGGCTGCAGTAATGAAAAACTAACTAGGGACCAAATGATACAACTGAAAATCTCCTCCTGCATTTATTAGGAGAACCCAACAAGAATGGACATGCCCTTACTGTTAAGGCAATGGACTGTGTCTTGAAGAGGCCTTGGTTTAGTTTTGCGTTTAGGCTCCAAGCAAGTAGATCATTGCATCTCTCTGTGCCACAGTTTTGTATATGTAAAATGAATACTTATTATTGCCTGTCTCTAGGCTGTAAAAGGCAAAAGAGGTTTTTTTATATATTTGTAGTACTTCCTGGAATGCAGCTTCAATCTCATCTGTGATAGCTGAGCAATGACGGCATAAGATAACAGTCATGTGAATGGTTAGTTATGCTGGCCCACATATCATGGATTTGCAGCAAAAAATTATGGGCTTTCAGTATCTGATGTGGAGAGTTTAATATCGTTTCTTGTCTGTGTACCCACTGGGGGTTGTAATGTGGGCCTTGATGCACAGGAGGTGTGCTAAAGCTATCGTTGCCTGACCTTCATATGACTTTAATGCAAACAGTGTGAGACGCAGCCTTCATTTCGCTTTGATACTGTTATGCTTGGTCAGCTGTTAATACTACCTAATTCAAACAACTGCTTACTAGATTTAATTATCCTAGAAAAACCAAGAAAGGCCGGCCAGTGAAAGTAAAAGTTGGAAAACGGCATTTATTGTTTCGCTCCAAGATCTGTATCATCCATGGCTGGTTAGCATTGTATCCTTCAGAAACGGAATTTAGAATTGTACAATTACATAATACAAGTCTCACTCAAATGTTAATCCTGTATGGCATTAGTACAGCACAGTGCTTCCAGAAAGTAAAATGACTTGTGACGAAGTATGCAGGAACCAAATCTTTACAAACAACAAGCTATTGAGTATAAGGGTGTCTGTTGTTACTATCTGTTTGCAACCCTTCAAGCAAAAGACTCAAGAACAGAAATAAAATCATCTTTGCTTCTGCACTGGAGCCAGTTCTAAAGAAATGAAAAGTTTTTATATCCTATTCTTAAAAACATCATGCAATCTGGAAAGGCGTATTCATATGGTTGCTTATATAGTTCAGATCTTTAAATATAGATGGGACTATGCATTAAAGCTATTTTTGGTGAGAGACGATGATCTAAATTTGTAACTAGTTGCACCTGCCAGTAAGCCTAAAAGAATCTTTGATAAATTGAGTTATCGCACACAAAAAAATACAGGATTAATAGAAAAACTAGTAAGTTGTTATTAAAGTCTAGAAATAAAGCATAACATTTATATACAGTAAATAGACAATATAAATATGTAAAACTTACACTATATTTACTCTTGCTACTCAAAAGCAATAAAACAACTTTAAAAGAATTTAATCAACAGAAACATATTCAGGAGCGCTCTAAAAATTGCAAATTTTGAAGCATAGTTTTCCTTTTTCCAAAACTGCTGCTTCATATTTTGTATAATAGGGGAGAAAAAAACCCAGGATCATCCTAAAAGATGATCCTAAAAGACCCCCCCCCCCCCGGGTATGGTCAGTGATGTTCGCACAGTTCTGGGCTATAGCTTTTGTTAGGTTTTTCTGGGTTTGTTTGGGGTTTTGTGTTCTTTTTTTTTTTTCTTCCTTTTGCTGTGGAAGAATTATGAGAAGTTTTGTCAGTTCTTGTCTCGCAAAGAAGTGCCTATTGTTTGTGCTACTAATCTGTGGCATTTGGAGTAGTTTATTTTTAAAAGATCTTAAACCGTGCAGTAGCACAGTCTATTGCAGCCAATATAAAGACTAGAGTGTTTTTCACTAGAGTACATTATATCAAAGGTCCAGAATTCTAAATTCTAATAAAAAGTAACAGACTTAAAACAAAAAGAGAAAACTATTAAAAAAGAAAAAACAAAAAATGCTGCGTGCAGAGAAAATCTGGTGTGTGCAGAGAAAATCTGGCGTATCCAGATAATTCCCTTACAATTAAGATGTGACATGTATCTCTTCCTGTTCCATGATATGTTACTTCGTCAGTAGAATCATAGAATTGTTTAGGTTGGAAAAGACTTTTAAGATCATCCAGTCCAACCATTAACCTAACATTACCAAGTCCACCACTAAACCAATTAAAGTTAGAATAGCAATTCCATGTTTCCTGGCTTGGTGGCTGGGTTATTCATACTGAAAGTAAAAACTAGGAATCATTAAGATTGGAAAGGACCTCTAAGATCATCAGTCCAATCATCAACCCAACACCACCATGCCCACTAAACCATGTCCCAGAGTGCCACGTCTACGATGAGGCTGACAACTTTATCACATTAGGGTTAATCATGCAGGTCTAAAGACTTTCTTTGAGAATCTCAAAGTGGAAATGTTGATTTATTGAATGGAAGCTTTTTTTGAAATGTTGCAATTTTGGTCATTTGTCACAAACCAAACCAAATATCAAGTCAAATAGATGTTTACAACCAATGCAGTACTGAAACATTCTTTCCCAATGAAAATTTGATTTTCAGGTATGTAAGAGGTCTAATTTGAAGATTCTGATTTTCTTTAAATGCTCGATTTTCTTTCCTGGTGGAAAACTATTACAAATGAAAACACAATCAGATTTTGACTCATATTTTTAAATTGTAAATCTGTTTTTCGAACGGGTAATTTCCCAGAAGAGTCCATAGAAAACCTCTGAACTGCACCAGTGGTTTCTGTGACTTGGAGTTTAGATGGATATTTACAATTTTATATGGACTGTAGAATTAGGCTAACAAAACAGTATGCTAGCTATAGCTTTTTTCTGATATTAAATATTTTATGCATGACGTATAATGGAGTTTACTGACTAAATGCCTATCTCAAATATAATAGGAGTCACTTGCCTTGGTTGTTTCTATGATTACATAAGTCATCTTAGTTTAAAAATCCATGCATATGTTCAGAAAAGGAAGGAGGGAAGATGAAGTCAAAGGACTGACAGTTTATATAGTGTGCTCAGAAATTAAATAAGTAGAAACCGTGGATAGATAGATCATTAAAGAGTATTAATGGAGATATATTTATCAACACATTTAAGATCTTATATCTAATCAACTGTGAATTAATTGTCTCAAAGGGACTTGGTTGACAATGACCATGTGCAAAATAGTTCCTCTGAGGAATTTAGTACAAACTATTTCCATAACTATTGTTGGCTCAAAACCAAGGAAAAGTATAAAGGAAAAGTACTTCTGGGAGAAAATTATTTCAGATTATTTCACCCTTCGGTATATGCAGGTTCCCACATGGTGTAATGTTCCATCCTCTTGAAGCTCAGAACCAGGGATCTTTTCCCGTTAGATTATTTCCTTTCTGACACGATTTAATATTTTTCTCTCACTTTCATTTCTTAAGCCGAAACAAAGTTATTGTGCCGCTATGGGAACAGGCTGAGTTAAGTAAGTGTATGTAGACATTAAACACGTTCTAGTGGAAATCTAGTAAAAATATAGAGGTAAAAGTAGTTTTGGTGACCACAACCATCTCTAAGAACAACTTAAATGACTTCACTGATTTTTACAATGTCTTGTTTCCTGTGGAGTGATGCTAGTGGAGGAAATGGAGCTCAAAATTTTTGGTTCTGAGAATTTTTTCTTCCTTTGGAAATGATGTAACACATATGACACATGCACTTTTATTCCCATTGTTATACAATAAAAAGGGAACAATTACTGATATCCTGTCTTGCTACCAGTAGTTTCTTGTCCAGAAGCATATACTATTAATTATGTATACTGTTGGCAGAGATTAATTTTTCTTACACAGAAGGCTTCAATTCTTTTCCTTCCCTGGCCGTTAGATTTGTAGAACTTCCTTTAGGTAAAGCGTGCAGTGAATACCAAGTAATTAATCTTTAGCCTATACTGGGATAAACCTCCTTACTTAGTGATATTTAAGAGTTTGTTCTTGGCTTTTTTTGCAGAAAACTTTTTTTCCATTTAGCCTTACTTTTGCCTTTACTTCAGATAATGAAGTCATCTTGTGTTAAGCAAAGGATGGTGCAATCTTAACATGATTCTGAAAGATGTGTGCATGTGATCAAGATGAGATCAAGTATTTAATGGAAAGTTCCATATCAGAACGAAGCAGACCTCAAGTAAAACCTGTCTAAATGTAATAGTAGCGATCTATCTTTGGTATTACTGGTTGCGTAGCTACCTGTAATTATACAAGAAATTCTTTGGGGTGGTAACCACGTGTTTCCAAAACTGCAAGGTACCAGTAGTTAACAACTTTCCTGTTAATTGTGTGTCGTAGTTTAACCCCAGCCAGCAACTCGGCCCCACCCCGCCGCTTGCTCACTCCCTCTGCAGTGGGATGGAGGAAAGAGTCAGAAGAGTACAAGTGAGAAAACTCGTGGGTTGAGATAAAGACAGTTTAACAGGTAAAGCAAAAGCCGTGCACACAAGCAAAGCAGAACAAGGAATTCATTCACCACTTCCCATGGGCAGGCAGGTGCTCAGCCATCCCCAGGAAAGCAGGGCTCCATCACGCGTAACGGTGACTCGGGAAGACAAACGCCATCGCTCCCAACGTCCCCCCCTTCCCCCAGCTTCCCGTGCCGAGCGTGACGCCATACGGTGTGGAACGTCCCTTGGGTCAGCTGGGGTCAGCTGTCCCGGCTGTGTCCCCTCCCAGCTCCTTGTGCCCCCCAGCCTGCTCGCTGGTGGGGTGGGTGAGCAGCAGCAAAGGCCTTGGCTCTGGGTGAGCCCTGCTCGGCAGTGAGGAAAACATCCCTGTGTCATCAACGCTGCTTCCAGCACAAATCCAGAACACAGCCCCATAGGAGCTGCTATGGGAAAAATCAACTCTGTCCCAGCCAAAACCAGCACATCATGTTTCTATTCATAATATATGACTAGAGTGAGAAATGTAAATAGTTTTAATCAATAGTGACTTCTCTCACAGTGTTTTAATACAGCTGGTTTGTATTTTAGAAAATAAATTTTAGAAGCTTAAGACTTTCTATTCTTACTAGTTCTCAGTAAGTCTTGCTTCTAGGGTAGCATGTGTAACTTGAGGTTTTTACACTAAACTGTGCTATAGTTGATATCATCCCTATTGTACATGTAGAAGAACGTAAGAGTTCACCGAAGAGGCAGTGCGCAAAACGTTCTTTTCTTACGTACAACGCTCCGTTCTCCGACTCGCTCATACAGCTCCAAACGGCTTCCGTAGGAATTGCACGCTCGCACCTCAAGCTAAAACTAGGTTTTCTTTGTTCAGCGTAATAAAGTAATTCAGTGTCATTCCGTGGAAATCCCCGCGGCCCGCTCCCCGCCTCCGCAGCCGGTGCGGTTGCAGCCGCGGGGCTTTGCGGGCGCGCTCCGGGCCGCTAGGTGGCAGTGTTCGGTCGGCGGTCAGGGCCCAGCAGGCCGCGGCGGCGGATCGGGGCCCAGCCGCCAGAACCGGCTGAGCTCTTTGTGCGGGTGAGTCGTCTTGCTTAGACATACTTGTCTTTAATAAGCAGATTTTCCCTGGGGGGTGCCGCTCCACTACTGACAGCTTTCCATCTTGTCTTGAGGGGCAGCTTTCTTCTACGAGGCCTGCCAAATTAGCCCTCATATTTTGATTACTTAGGTCCAGAAGAGCTGCCTCATGGTTTGAGGTCACGTTACTTAAGAATTTAAAACAATAATGTTGTTAGACAGTAATTGCTCTATATTAAAATAAATGTTAAAGCCTCCTAAAAAGAAAATAAGGAATACCATAGATCTAAGAGCTACTGTGTGATAAGGTCTCAGGGGAGACCTTGCTGCTCTCTACAGCCACCTGAAAGGAGGTTGCAGCGTGGTGGCTGTTGGCCTCTTCTCCCAAGTAACAAGGGATAGGACGAGAGGAAATGGCCTCACGTTGCGCCAGGGGAGGTTCAGGTTGGATATTAGGAAAAATTTCTTCATGGAAAGTGTTGTCAAGCACTGGAACAGGCTGCCCAGGGAAGTGGTCGAGTCCCCATCCCTGGAGGTGTTCAAAAGACGTGTACATGTGGTGCTCAGGGACATGGTTTAGTGGTGGACTTGGCAGCGTTACGTTTACAGTTGGACTCAATGATATTAAAGGTCTTTTCCAACCTAAATGATTCTATGATAGTCTTATGTCTAATTTTTTTCTTGTGTTCTCCTTAAAAAAAGTCTAAATAGCACAGATTATACAGTGATAACACGTGCATTTATTTATATACACTGCCCTTCACTTTCCAGTTGCAGATGTCTGCAGTGTTAGGTCTTGCCAGCATGGTAGTTCATTGGTGCATGAAGTCCTTTTAGGGAACATTGTATGAAAAGCAAGAAATACGTAAATCACAGCACATTTGTTTATATGTGAAGAACTAGTAACAGTCATATGAATTGTTGTATTTAACAAAATATACATTGTGATCTACGAAGTGGAATTCTGTGTGGTGTTAGGACAACATCAAGAGATGTAGAGTATGAAGGAAAGATCTTTTAGTGTTGAAAATGCAAGAAAAGCAGCAAATCTCTGACAGGAACTTTCAGTTCAGGATGCCTGCTTGCAGGGGAGGTGGGAAAGAGGAGCAGTGAGGAATCAGGATGTAAGGAAGCAGTTCAGTTTGTGCAAGGTGTTGGATTTTGAGATTCTCGGTACACAAAAGAAAGAAACAATGGTGCTTTTTGATTGTAGAGAGTAGCAGAAAGGCTAGAGACAGAGCAAGACTCCTTTTATGATATTTCTGGTATTTCTGTGGTTGAAATTCAGTCATGTACAGCAGATTAGCAGGAAGCTATCCGGGACCAATTATTTAACTCAGAACCCTCTACTGGAGCATCTAGAGCATTAATAAAATTTAAGCTGTGCCTCAGTTCAAACATTAATTTAATTGTCTGTAAATTGCATGATATAACGAATCTATAAATATATTGATTTCTTTAGAATTCTTTCTAGGTTTGAATCATTTAGCCATATGTAATTATTAACATATCAAGAATGTATTTGGAAGAATTTGTGTCTATCACAGCGTGCTTTTATTACCTCTGAATCTCCCTTTTGAAACAGAAGAGCTCTTTGCTCTTCTCTGAACCCCAAAAGCTTTTCTAGAATAGTTTTCCTTGAAAGCAGACCCACTGTATTGTCAGGAATTCATATTTCTGTAGGGTTATCTCTAATTTAATTTAAACCAACAAATTCTGCAAACTGCTTCTTGTCCTCAAATCTCTTTCAGATAGTTAAAGATGCGATTCTTGTTGACTTGTCTACTACTTAACCTAGAACAGTCTCGGGTTTTAGAAAAAATAAGTTGCAAAGTTATGTAGAAGTGTCTGAACAGCTTCCCGAGCTTTCTCATGCCCTGCCCATGATTTAGCCTGGTGGGTGGTCTGTCAGCTGCTGAAGTTGATCATGAAGAATTAGACAAAGCAGTGCGAGAGTTCACATTGCATAGTGGCCGCAGAGCTCTTTAGTATGTAGTCATTACACAATATACAAGCTGCTTACGGTATCTTTTCATTCCTTTCTAGCAGTATAGCCTAGCATGACTTCCAGCTCAGCAAGGTCACCTTAGATGTTTGCTACAAATGGTGGAACTTTTCCTGTGAAAGCTGAACTCACACTTTAAAAGCTGTACTGAATTGAGACGTAAATTGTGGTTTAAACTCTTGTGAAGTCACCCATTGATTTAAATGGGTTTGGGCCAGTTCCTTAATCTCGTGGCAGCTATTAGGGTGCATGCTTAAAAAAAAAAAAAAAAAAGCGCCAACCAAAACCCCCTGAAAAACCACAAACACCCCCCCCTCCCCCCCTTAAAAACTCAGCTTTGTGTCACTTTTACCATTCCTGGATGTTTCCAGGGCTTGCCTCCCATAAGATTTTGCATGTTAAAATATAGAGTTGTTGCAGCATGTTCTCCCAGAAAACTATATTTCCATTTTGCATCTGTTAAGGGGTTTTCCTTTTCTTTTCTTTGAATTTGTCAACTTTGATCAATATTGATGATGATAATAAAACTGAGAGAACTATTGCTGCAGGTGCATTTAAATTTCAATCACACTTGACTTCTGCCTCTGTACACACCTACTTGGCAAGCAGTAGCTCACTTTCAAGAGACACTGATGGCTTACTACCAAGTTCTTCCCACGGCCACAGAGCAGCGGTTGAAGACTGCTTTGTTTCAGAGCACTGGAGGTAATTGCCTGGTGACAGGCAGAGCTTAATATGTTTGAACTGCCTAAAGGGATGAGCTGACTCTAAAGAACTGCAAAAACTACAAAACTCAGTAAGCAAACAGGGCCTGGCCCCAAGCCTACATTTCAAAGAGGCTGTGTGACCTATCAGCTAGTGCTAGGATGCAGCATGGGAATTCCTACATTATACAAAGGCACAAAATTAGGAAGGCACTTTCGCATCCAGTGTGGATACCCAGAGGGCACACATATATTGCAGAAAGTACATGTAACATGTCATGAAAATATGAAAAAAACCCAACTGGCTGCTTTCCTGGACACCTGGCAGCCAGGTGTTCAGAAAGGTGGGTACTCCTCTAATGAATAACGTATTCTCTCTGTGTTAAAAGTACTACATACACATCACACACTTGGTCAGTGCCTCTGTCGATGCTGCATACATGCGGTGTCTGTCCAGACCAACACAATGCATGTGAGGGTGATGCAAAGTCACTCGCCACTTGCAGGCTTTATTTGCTGGGTGCCACAGAGGCTGCAACTCAGTGCTCTATACAAGGCACCCGGACTTTGTGAAATGGCCACATTCATTCATCGCAGAAATCCATCAGAGTGAGAAGAATAATATTTCAGGAAGGAATTGGGCCTGAAGAAAGTAAGCAAGAGGGGTTGTCATTAAAATTAAGGGAGGGGGATTTAAAAATAAATATCGGAATGCTTTGTAGGCCAACTTACACCAGCCCCTGCCCCCACCTACTGTTTCTGCAATGTATGCCCAGTCTTCTCTAGGTAGATTTCTTACAGCTATGGATTGCCAAAGGTATAACAGCAGGAATATTCCCACCACTGACATAATTTAGAGCATTTACTTTCAAAGAAAATATTTTATTCAGGTGTCAGAAATCTCCTGATCTGAGGGGAAGGGGGGGGAAAAAAAGAAAAAGAAAAAGAAAAGGGGGGGAGGGAAGTTCAGGGTAATAAGCTATGAATATTTCATTAGTGATGAAGGATTTTTCTTAAGAGAGAAGTTTTTAAAGAAAAAGGTAAGGAAAAATCAGAATCGAAACATGAACAAAGATAATGCAATTAACAGGCTTGGCCAAAGGAAGGCTGAATTAAAGATCTTAAGCATGTAAAAAATCCCTTTTCCAGACCCGCCCCACCACAAAAAAAGAGACATTTTCTCTAAAAACCAGGTATGGGACCTAAGAATGGAGAAGTGACTGTTAGGACTTGGTTGGAATGATAGCTCATTTTTTTTATAATTGCTATCCTCACAAAAGATTAAAGCAAATATTTAAAAAAAAAAAAAGTCGATTTAAGCTAAACACAGCTAAACCCAACTAATTTTCCCCCTCCTCTCTACCACTAAATCTTACTGGAGCATTGTTTGGGCAAGGCACTCTATCCAATTTCGTATTCTCAAAACCAAAGAATTTTGTGGATTCTCCAATTTTTGGATCATGGTCCAGATGTTAGAGAAAATTCTGATAAATGTTGTATAGATGTTACTACATTTCTGATGAAGGTGAGGTGAGTCTGTGTCAAGGCTTCTCGGAGATACTGATGAATTAATTGAATTATCTAACACTGATTCTGACTGTTCACAGTTTTAATCAAATTTCTCTGGCAAATTCTTTCTCCTCAAATCAGTATGCCAAGTATTAGCCTGCATTGTACCCATCATTCATAAATACTCCCATAGCATAAAACAAACCTATTTTGTTTAAATGCAAATAAGTCACTGGATTTCATTATGTAACAAATTTTGCCTTAGGTTATGTGTATTCTTTGAAAATGACTGTAATGTATTCCAAGCTTTTAATATTCCTGTCTAGTGTTTCTTTTTATTATTATGCTTTTTTGTTTTTCTGAAGTAGAAGAGATTATCTGTACTCTAATGTAAGCCTTCAGAATATCCCACTATACAAAGGTTATGGGACTGAGCCCTATTTTTTCCACAGAATAAATAACTTTTGAACAAAAGGCTTCACTATGTTGTTAGTCAGATTCTCTTACTTTCCTTGCCACTGCTGTTAAGCTGAAATGGATAACATTACCTTCAGTAGTCAGAAGGCAGCAGGTTGAGATGTAGCCAAAAATATCAGAATTAAGAAAATGAGATGTCTGCAGTTAGCCAGGGAAGTTATTTTCTTGTAGCAGTGGGAACAGCAGCTCTCATGGAGAAACTAGTCCCAAACATTTGGCAAAACTAGGATTCTGAAAGCAGGTCCAGAGCAGTTTCCAACAGCAATGTGACTCAGGACTCCTGTAAGGATGGAAGGCCTGTTTAAATGTGGCAGCCTGGTAAAAGGACTTTTTGGTTTTCGATCTCCCAATAAATTTAATGATAAACTTCTTGAGTGTTTGTTTAGGTCCATCTGTAAAAAATAACTTAATTGGGATGGAGTCTACAGTACAGCATTCTTTTTTCTTATTCTGTTATAATTTTCTGACCCTAATTTCCTGCTTCCTCATTTGGTTTGAACTGGACCAGTTCATGAGAAAAGTCTTCCCCATAAGGCATAAACTCTGTGTGTGGGAGAATTCTTTGTAGATATTTGTTTTGTGAATTGGAATAATAAACTATTATAAGACTACTAGGGATTTGAAAGCTGCTTTGGCCAATGGCAGCAAGTCTGAAACTTTTATTTCATTATTATTAATTTTTCATTTAATCCCACTGTGCAATTTGAGATAAGCTATTTGCTCTGGTTTTTGTCCTTTGGCAAAAATGCAAAAACCTTCTTGTCCGCCAAATGCACATGCATACTATGGATTTGTGTTACTGACATGTCTGTACTTTTAACTGAAGCTCTGAATTAATGTTTTTGAATAACGCACTATAAATGTTTTTCACAGAGCATTTTATAAATGTATTTAGAAATTATAACACGGATTATTCTCAGTCTTGAATCAGCGATATGAAGTGCATTATGTTCTTCATGTGAAAGACTCAGTGGTACTGAATTCAATACAGCTGTTCTTTGGTTGCATCCATGCAGGCTATTGCTGATATTGTTGGCTGTAGATGCTAATATTCTGTAACGTTTTATTCTGAGAGTTTGTATTTACTTTTGATTTTTTTTCTTACCTTATGAGGTCAAAGAGTTCGACATTTCTAGCACAAGAACACGTGTTTTCCAAATAAAAAATTTTGTTTACATTTAAGATAAACTTTATGGAATCCCTTTCAACATTCTTAAAAAGTTCTTCAATTTGCAGCTTTGTTAATGTTATGACTAAATAATATAAGTTAATCACCTTAAGTTGTCTTTGAATGCTGATTTGAATCTCTTGTACACAAACCGGTAGTAATTGTGTTGGGCAATATATGCCCACATTTTTTGACAATCCCAGTTACATAAGCTGTGTTTATTGAGTGAACAGATACTGTATATACTAAAAAAAAAAAAAATCTAACTGCAGCTGCTCTTGTGACACAGCAGGTTTTCAAGGCTCCCTTCAAAGGTGCTGCTGGGGAACTTCTAGGCACTGCCTTATTTATGATGTTAATGTGGTAACATTGGCTGGGCGGGGGGGGGGGGGACACGACGCACGACACTTTTGAAAGCTTCTAGGTACTTAACAGCACAAGGAATTGTGCTCCCAAGTCCTTTAGCTACTTTTGAAAATCACATTGCACGTATGAACCTAACTGTAATGATAGATACTTCCTTGGACCAGCATTTGGATTAAATGGACCCCTTTAGTCCAGAAGAGGACAAAAATATACGAAAACTTCTGGAATTAAATTAAAAACATTGACTGAGATCTGCAGATATACATGGGTATCTCCACAGGAAAATTTTGTGGATCTGGGTGAAGATTGCATATCAAAATAACTAAAAATAGTTACTGAACTATGGATTTTCTAAATAGAATAATTTAGTTTTCAGGTTCTGATCTGAAGCTCATTGAAATAAATGGAACTTTGACTCTGCAGAGTATAATGCCTTGGGGTAGTTTTGAGAGCCTTCCTTTCATAGAATCATAGAATCATAGAATGCTTTGGGTTGGAAGGGACCTTGAAAGATCATCGAGCCCAGCCCCCCCCTGCAGTAAGCAGGGATTGAACCTGTGAACTTGGCGTTATTAGCACCATGTTCTAACCAACTGAGCTAACCCGGGTGGTCATTGAATAGTACAAGGAGTCTCAATGAAGTCTGTAAGATTAGTCATTTAGTGCCTCTGGGAATACAGAATTGAAAACCATCCTGATAAAGTAAACTATAATAATTGTATCTTGAGTGATTAACAGTATATGTTTGGATATAATGTTCTGGAGGGAATTTCTAAAACATTGAGTGTCTGTTCCTGCAAAATTAGTCACAGCGAATCAAAACATTTCAGTACCTAGTACTGGAAAATATACTTTATTTTACATTCCTCCATGCAAAGCTAGCTTTTGTCATGTGCTTATGCTTGTTGGTGATTCTCAGATGACTAATCTGAAATCAGATTGTAAGTATGAAAGAGGAAGACCTTGCATTTTACACATTCTACATCATCAGGCATTGGAAAAATAACAAAACACAACAAAACACTTTTCAGCAGACTTGTTAAATTGTTATATAAAACAGTACTTTTTCATCATTACACTGTATTACGTCTAATCTTCTGTAAGTGTTCCTGCTTATTGCTTTTTTTAATGAATGCATTTCTCAGTTCTGAGTTACAGCTAGTCTTATGGTTTTAGGAGGGACAGATAGTGTTACAAACACAGATGGTTTGGGTTCACTTCCAAAGTAAAAATTACTAACTGGGTGTTGGCAGCTGCATCTACCATTTTATATATATATTTAAATCCATTTTATGGTAATAGTTGTTTGTTCTAGATATAAGGGTGGGAAGTGCATCTATACCTTGTAACCTAATCAACCTTTCAGAGTTCACAGTGGCAATCAAGTCCTGGAAAGGACATTTTGATGAGAACAAAGCTGTTGATGAATTCTCCTGAGTCCTGTTAGAATGATGGCTTGGAATTGATATAATGCTAATACCTGTGACAAGTCTGTAGAACTCAAAAGAAGTCTTATTGATTGGTTATCATGCTTCGTAGATTTTCCATAAAACTGCTTTTTGTGGACCATATAGGCAGATCATGCAGGGCAGTCTCCTGTTATGCTTTTGCAGTGATAGTGCTGATCACAAGGTGGAAGAGTGTTTAGAAGTGTTGTTATACTTTCGAGACTTTGAATTGCCAAACTAGTGGTGAGTCTGCTCTAAACCCTGATGAACATTGGTCAATAGTGTGACATTTCCTAAATAAATTGCCTCACTGGCCCTGCTGATGGTTGTCTTCAGGGCGCCCCATTTAAGCCTCCAGCCATCACCTTTCTTGGTATAGAGTTCCACAGCATGCTCATTCCAGTCTGAGGCCTTAGGCTCTAAACCTCTGCTGTTCATTGCAATCTCTCCTTCAACAGGTCAGGTCAACACCTGCAGTTCCATTCTCTGCAGCGTTATACTACACATCTTGTTTCTGAAAAACAATATATTATTTAAAATTAAACACTTCAAAGAAAGCGATTTTTAAAAGGGCAATCAGTCTGACATGTCTTCATCCACCTTTCTCAAAATCAGTGTTCCCCCTCTGTAAATTTAAGTCCTATGTCAGGTGTTTTGAACAAAGTGAAATCACACCTTCAACTTTCCTGATTGGGGGTGAAATATTGAAAGACTCTCCTTTTGTTCGAACTATGTTAACATTATTATAACTATGCTTTAAATATCTCAAATGTCTTCATTTCGTGAAGGATTCTTTCTTTAACTATTTGGAAAACAAATACAAATGAAATACATGTTGTTGTAACATTCTCAGAAACTTCTTGTCCCTGAGGGGAGGGATGTGGCTTTAAGGTCTCCCTATGCCCTCAAATTTCATTTAATCTTATTCAGATATCAGGAAGACACTTCTTCTTTATTCAAAATGCTAATACACTTGTATCTTTAAAAAGAGAGAATTTAATAGCAAAGAAATTTTTTACAATGAGGGTGGTCAAGCACTGGCACAGGTTGCCCAGAGAGGTGGTAGAGGGCCCCATCCCTGGCAACATTTCAGGTCAGGTTGGACGGGGCTCTGAGCAACCTGATCTGGTTAAAGCTGTCCCTGCTCACTGCAGGGGGTTGGGCTAGATGACCTCTAAAGGTCCCTTCCCACCCAAAGCATTCTATGATTCTATGAAATCAGTAGATTCTGCGTCACTAATTTTTTGAAGGTGTATGGCTTTTATCACTCTTTATGACAAATTTTGAATGCGTGTCTTCCGATATGTAGAAATCAGCAGACAATATGACCTGTTGATGCGTTCTATAATTGGCTTGAAAAATTGCAATCTCAAAAATCTTTTCTGCTTACCTTGAAGCTTGTTCTGAACACAGTTATATCTGCTGTCCATTTTTAACAGCTTGCATTTATTTTTAAGTGATTCTTTGCTTTATAATAAAGACGTTACAGAGCTGTTCTTAACTGTCCTTTGTTACGCCTTTAAAAATTGACAAGAATGCTGTTGTGAGTTAATATATTTGACAATTCCTCCTAATTTAAAAAAAAAAAGGGGGGGGGGAAGTCCCCCTCTGACATGGAAGTCTGTAATGTTTGCAAAGTCCTGTGTTGTTGTGATGTAGAATGCCAGGGAAAAACCCATAAAGAAAGTGCAATTGCATGGCAAAATTGGAGACTGTTTCTTCAGAGGGAAGGGGGAGTTCCCCCACATGTGAAGAGATTCAGCTTTTGAACAGCTGAACTCCACACTTCTATTTTTGTTGGTATAAAATTCATCTTAAACTTTCAACAGTTGGTTTTGCAGATGTAGTCTTGGATGAATGATCATGTGACTATGAAATATAGTGTAGAGATGACCAAATTTTAAATCCATCAGCTTGGTAATTGCAGTTTTAGACACAGTAGCGTGTAACACCATGTGAGCTAATTCCCTGTCAAAACAGTAGCTGTATCTGTCTGTGTATGCAAGGTAAATTGGCTGACATGGAGTTGCTGTGTCTAAACTACTTTCAGCACTTCAGAGATAGTTAACTTTAAATTAATTTTAAGGTTAATTCATCCACCCCTAGGCTGAAGAGAAGACAGCATTGTAAGCAAACTCTAAGTACAGAACTTAACTCAAACAAAACCAGAGAGAAAATACTGAATAATTAAATGTCTATTTGCCAAGTAAAGAGAGTCTGCCCCACTGCTGGGTATTGAAAGTGATTGTTGCCACACATCAACCGCCTGGATCTGGGGTTGTCTCTGGATTTTCTTTGTGTGCTTGCTTATCTTGTTTTAGTTTCTGAAACAATTCAGTTTATTTCTATAAAATCACTTGTGGTGATCCTTGGCCTTATTCATAAACATGCTGTCATAGCTCTTTGTTGTATTCAAGCCCTCCATGGGTGCTTAGTAGATGCTATGATGTTCTGGGAAATTTCTGTGGGCAGAAAGAGATGGCATGAGGCTTTCTCAAGTCCTTCCCTCAGTTCCAGCTGTCTCTACTGTGGAATATTCTGCAGAGCCAGAGGTGATGAGAGGCCTTCCAGATGGATGACTGACTCAGGTTCCAGTGCAGGTAATATGTGTTTAATTTTCAACAAAAATTAGCAACAGAGAAAGAGACTGCATGGTAAAAGAACAAATTGCCTTCACTGTAACTGGAGTTTTTTCTTTAGGTAACTTTTGAAGTGCCTGTCCCTTTAAGATCTCCACGTACAGGTTTTTTTCCTCAAAAGGTACATGATGATGCCTCTGAAAATAAGTAACCTTCCAGCAGCTTTAGAGCAAAAAAAGATTCACAGATAGCTCCTTCAGCAGATAACATTTATCAGTCTTTGACTCTCTTCTCAAGACAAAAGGTGAAACAGTCTGATTTGAAACAAAGGAATAAACCCTATCTTGTCTTTGAACTGTTTGCCAAGGAAGTAATGGGCTTATGGGGTTTACCTGTGCAATGCTGAATTTTGCTGAAACAGCAGCTTTTAATGAAGCATACAAAAATATTTGAAATTTAGATATATTTTGGTATGGTATGGTTTGGTTTGGTATGGTATAGCTGTACAGTAGACAATGTCTTCCTGTACTGAATACATACAATAAACAGCTATGGAAGGACAAAATGTCAGTTGAGATAGACAAATTGGGAGCACAAGTAGATCACAGGGCTTGAGAAGCACAAAAGTCAAAGTGCTTACCAAGGAAGCTTCCTAAGCAGTGAAAAATTCTGCTAGGTCTCATACTGAAGGAGAAGCATAGGGAAGTGTTTGAAGTAGATTGCTAATATCGGGACAGGCATGCATATAGCCAGGATCCATAAAGTGAAGTTACTTACCTAAGAATTATAAAAAAAGAGCTTTCTTGTCCCCCTCCCCTTTTCCTTCTCTTTTCCTATCTCTATTCCAAAAGTAGCATTTAAAAACACGGAAACGGCACACGTCCATCATACAGAAAGCCCTAAATAGTTACTTTTTGGGTTCTGCTGTGCTTAAACAATCAGATGACCAAAGAACATGCAGAATTAACATGGTGCAGCCAGAAACCTGTGTGTGCTCTACCAAACAAGGCTCTTTTAAGGGGAAAAATGAGCCTCCACACATGGCATTTAGCATACTTAAACCATACTGAAAGCTGCTATCTTCTGCTCTTCAGTGAAGTGTTGTTCTTTATTCTTGCAGATGTTCTCCAAACACGTCATTATAATACATAGTAGGTACTGACCCGTTATTTCAGGTGTTCTGTTAGGTGCCCTGTTTCTCAATTTCAGTCCACTACAGTCACACTTGAGTCACCCTGCAGCTGATAAGAACCAGAAGTCTAGACAAAGGCTTTTTTAATCATGGCAGTTCTAATTAGTTCTTCTGTTTACAATCAGATCTGCTTACAACAGGTAACTTTAGTACTGTATGGCTCACTGCTAAGCCATCTTACTTTCTTTTTATGGAAGACTATTGAGATTTCTCAAATTCTGGTATTGTAAATGTTCCTAGACCAAGCTGCTTTGTGATTAACAAACCTACTGTGATTAGCCAAAGTCTGAAACCTTTGTTCGCTTCCCGTTTCTGAACTCACAGGCCTCATGCGAGAGGGAAGCACAACAACATGGGTTTCTTCAGTTTCCCTACTGCAGTTCAGAAATCTTGTGAATGGAAAAACTTATCTCATGGGGCGTGACAAGCATTATAATATATGGTGGCCACATTAGTTTTTCAGACCCAGAAGCAGCACAGTGCAGAGTGAAGCTGTACCAAAAAGAATGTTTCTTAAGGTATCATCGTGATTCTGTTGTCTTCATCGTCCTAAGACTCATCTTTCTTGCTCACTTGCTTATTGGCATCCAGGCTCATGAGAAGAGAGAAGTCTTGAAATAATATTCTACGTGAATAACATCTGTTGTAATTTAAGACCGTTCTAGTAGCCAACACGGAAAAAAATTACTGCCTTTCTTTTTGCAGTAGCTTAAGCATAGCTGAGGACTGTTTGCATGTGTGTCCCTCCCCTGACTGTCTATTCTTTACACTAAACCAGCTCTTCTCTGCCTGTGGACAGTTTGTGAAATAATTGTGTAGCCGCTATTTTTTTTTTAAAGCAGGTGTACACACTTTCATATGCATGCAAGCAAGCAAAACGGAGGAACAAACAGTGTTAATTAAACTTTAATTAAAGGTTAGTCTAATTTTTATTTGATTGAAAGTGGAGACTAGTATGGCAATATTGCACAATAAATCTAAGAAATCCTGCATAAAGATTAGCTGATTCTTGGACCGGAAAATGCGGAAAAGCACGGGCAGAATACCTCCAAATTTTCACTCTGCTCTCACAAGCATGTTTTTGACACATTTTGATCAAAGCAGTTATAAAGTACTTTTTTGCATTGCTGCGTCCTGTTCCAAGTTATATGTGTTCATGCTTTTATAAGCCCTATGGCATGCAGGATTTGAATGAACACTGGATAAAGTCAGGAAAGATTCTGTTATTTTTCAATAACTTTTGAATTGTCTCCGTGGAAACTTACATTCTAGGCATCCCTACACATCTGAATTTTACTGCTCCTTCATTTCTGTCAATGCAGCTGAAGGCTATGTGCATGCAGAAAGCTGCAAGGGGGCCAAGGAAGTGGTTATTCCCCTATATTCACTGCTCGTGAGCTCATGTTTGGGGGCTTGAGTGGGATCCCAAGCTCAAGAAACATACTGATGAACTCCTACAGAGAACCAGCTACTGCATGGGGACCTAGAGTACTTAACATACAAGCAGAGCCTGAGAGCTAGGTTTCTTCAGCCTGGAGCAGAGGCTGCAGGGGCTGTCTTAGTGACCTCATGGGCGGTTATGCAGAAAACAGACTATGGTGGTTCTTGGAGGCACACAGATGACTAGCAACAGACACAGGTTACAGCAGGGAAAATTCTGACTAGATAGAAGGAGAAAATTCTTCCAAGAGAGGGTGTCCAGTCATTGGAATAGAGCCTGAGAGAAGTTGTGGAAGATTGGAGACTTTCAAAATTCAGCTGGATGAGGTCCTGAACAACCTGATCTAAACTTGACATGTTCTCTAACTTTGAAGTTAGCCATGAAATTAGACCAGACGATCTTCAGAGGTTTCCTCTAAAATACATATTATTTTACAATTCTAACATGAGCAATGCATGATAAAGCATCTTTAGAAAGATTTTCCTTCTACCAATCTGGTTCACCATGTGGTCCCACAAATGACTGCATAAGCACAGCTTGTAGGGGCAGTAAACTGTGACATGAAAAAAAAGGTCAGGATGGAAAGGGAGAAAAGTAGTAGTTATAGGAAGCCTCGTAGATAGGCTCTGATGCTGGACACATCGAAAGTGAGAGTGTGTCACCAGGCACTCCTGGCACTTGTCCTCGACTTTTGCTTTATGCCAAGAGCACCACCACACCACTGAGAGTTTGTGGATCACTTTCTTAGTGGACACCGTGAAGGAACAAGAGATCAGACAAAGATCATCTTGTGTAGTACTAAATCTGGATAGTGTCTAGGGGACTGAGAGCTCTACATGGAAAGTCAAGAATGGTGTGATAGATTAGTGCCATGTGCAGAGGCCAGGCTGATCAGCATCAAAAGTCTATGTCCCAGCTTTGGTACAAAAAAAAAACCCAAAACCCACCAACCCCAAACCAAAACCAACCAAACAAAAAAACCCACAAAATCTTAATCTTGGCTTCTGATAAATGTTTCCTTGTCGTGACTCCATCAATCACACCAGTACCTACATCTTAATTAAAAGTGGACCAATGTGCAATCCTATAGCTCTATATTTGAAAGACAGGAAAAAATACTGCAGTAATCACATTTGAGAAGGGAAGAAAGCACATATGGAATGCACATGTAGGTAAGTATGTGGGGAGGCTTATTGAGATTCTTGGAGAAATAAGGAAGTAACTGAAAAAACAGTTGTAACTACTAAAGCTAGCAATTCCCAATATGAATCTTAATTATTTTTTAAAAAAAGGTAATAAATTGAAGAGTGTCTGTTCAGCCTTTAGGTCATTCTTGGACTTTAATAAGCCAGGGTTCAGTGCAGGGCATATGGAGTATGGAGTCATCTTGTAAGTAATAATAGGACTCACTAAAAAGCCTACACTGTGACTCAGAATCATAATTTTTAAACTATTATATTGCAGATGTCTTTACTGGTATGCCCATGAAAACAGTCTACAATAAACTGATGCTGGGATGTTGTCTGCCTGTGCTTTTTGTCTGTTATGGTAACAAATGTCTACACGAGGACAAAAGTCTGTATAAGGTACAGCAGTAGAGCAGGAAGGCAGAATTTCTCCTAGTTTGTGTCCTTGCTTGGGAGAACTTACTTGAGATAAATAAAAGAAGTAGTCACACTGATGTCAGAGCCTCATGCAGATGAAATGCTAGAAGTGTTGAAAGTTGTTGCAACTAAATGCAGTGAGGTGAAAGCCATCTTCAGGAGTCCATTTCATGGCTACCTTTTCTCAGTGTAGGAGTGCATTCATTTTAGCAGTTTGCACAAATGCAAGCTCAAAACCAGAGTTTTGATCGTAAGTTTATTTTTAAATAAAATCATTATAGAAAAAAGAGACTCTCAGTGGTTTTTCAATGCAGTCCTGTTAAAATCTGTGGAGTTATTTGTAGACTGAATTGCTGTCATAACTAACAGCTCTGTTGCAAAGTTCTTATGACTGATCAGAAAAGAAAAAAAAGTGAAAAATTTTGTCAACCTTATTATAAAAAATAATTTTTCCTTAATGAAATTATAGTCATTCAAGTGTATGATTAGCATTTTTCATCTTTTCCCCTGTTTTTCTCATCCCTCTCTCATCTTCACAGTTTAAGAAAGGCCAAAAAGAGAGTGCCTCAGAAAAGCAGATGAAGTAACCATTTCCAGATTTTTTTACACCCCACCCCACCCCCCCCCAAAACCCCACAACCAAAAAACCAACACACAAACCACCACCACCACCACCCCCCCCCCCCCCCCCCCCCCCCCAAAACAAACCACAGAATACTGGGAGCATTACACTCTGGAGCAGAATAACTACTTCATTGGGCTAGAACACTGAGATAAAACTGGTGTGGACTTGGTAGCTCTTCCTGTCATCTGTGATTTGGGGGTTTGATGCTGTCCCTAAAATTAGCACTACAAAGAGTAATGCTTCCAGTAACTTAACTAAGCCTTAGCAGAAGTATAGCCGAAAAATGCAACTAAATGGTTATTAATCCCCATGTGCTAGCAAAGGTAGATAATTTCTTACTCCTCCCCAAACCATAATGGCAGAGAACGAGTAGGTAGAAACAGGAATGACAGAAAGTCAGAGTATGATAAGTACATATTCTCCTCTGTTACCGCTTCTGCTTATAGTCTTTCATACATGCACAGTGCAGTCATGGGGCTGATATAGTAACTGTCTGCTGGCAATGAGCCTAAAGTTATGGCTACTTTTAAGAGAGGTTTTCAAACCTACAAATGAAGGGTGGTTGGCTGAAAGAGCGGGTAATGTCACTGGTAAGTTACAGGGTCCGAATACATTTTTCCTTTTTACTTTAGTAGTTTTGTTTCCAGTAGTCCATGCTGTGGACTATTTGGTTAGGTCCATTCCTCTGATGTGCATCCACATATCTTTCCTTCTAATCTGTCTTGTTTATTAGGTAATAAACACCAAAGATTTTCTCAGCGTGTGTGTGTTGGGGACAGTCTGAATGCTCTTGTAAGCGTACTTACGTATGGAATGATGTGCCCTTTTCCCCTTTCACTTTTCTATGTTGTTAAGTAACCCATCATCAACTTTTTTTTTTTTTTTTAAAACATAAAACTGGAATAGAAATGCTGGCTTCCTTTCTTGTTAAAAAAAAAAAAAACAAACCACACCAAACCTTGTGAAAAAAATACTATCTAAAAATAAATTTTGTATTCTCCTAGCTTCCTAGATAGAGGAAGAGGAGAAAACTGAAGAATTTGGGCTTTGGTGATCTATATTTTGGGGAAATGCATGATTTCCAGATCTTGACAGACTATGGATTCTTCTCCCCGCGTTCCTTCCCCCCCCCCCCCCCCCCCATTTGGATTCATATTTTGGCTAGTAATTCCCAAGTCTAGACTGAACCTGAACATAAATTTTGGTACTCAATGTGTAAGGGGTGTAAGCAATTTCAACTACTTCATTTTAGAAGAATTCTCCCAGAAGGGTCATTTCCCTCCTACTGAATGAGAGATATGTATTTGTTTTATCAAGAGTGTTTATAAACACAGGTCCTCCCTTCAGTCAAGGTTGCTTAGGAAATTAGTTTATTCGTGATGTCTAAATCTTACTACGTTCAGTGAAAACACTAGAAGGTTCTGTGTCTGGCCTTAGAAATTATGTCATTGTTATTGAAGATTTAGGGAACTACTTATAGTGGATGTAGATTGATATTTCCTGTATTTGGAAAGATTATTCCATGGAAATCAGTAAAGTTGACATCATCAGGCTTAGACTAAAGCTTTTCATAAGCAAAGTATATATGCATGTTTTTCCAGTTAATATTATAGAGTTGTTTTGTATATAAACATATTTCTAATCAGTTTTCTACTATTTATGCGAAGGTACCATGATTAACTATGTTAGTAGCATTTATAATTGTTAATCACTTAATAACTACTTCTATCCCATTAGTGCATCACTTTGATCACTATGATATAAACAGCTATTTCATTCCTGTTTTAGCACAACATAATTGAGTGCTGTATTTCAATTCAAAATCTGAACCAGGTTTATATGAAAATTGTTAAGGAGAACTTTTAATTTCCTTACCTAAGCAAAAGTTTGGCTTTAACTCAGTCTTGTTTAAGTATCACTCCATATATGGGCATTGGTGGTTTGTTTGGCTTTTTTTTAATAAGAGACACTCTTTCTGCTTTATTTTTTATTACTTAAGAATTGTTTTGTGATTTGGAAATTGTTTTAAATGAGCCATCAAGAATCAGCCAAAACCGCTAAAACCAATGTCTGAACAGGGATATATACCAGTACAACTTCACTAGGTACACCAGTTCATAGGCTATCAACGTACATAGCCTTGAACTGCATAAACAACTCGGAATCCCCTGCAGAGTCTGTGGCTGAGGAGGAAAATGAATTCTAGTCTCGTGAAGCACAGGTCCAGCCATTTGACTGCTTCTCTTCTCTCAAGTTTCTTAAGGTAGAAATGTAGTTCATACCTTTTTGTGACAGCAGCACGACGTAAGAATTACATACAGATAATCTGTTCAAGTTCAGTGCAACTTTGGAATTTCAGAGCCAAGCTTGCGACTAAAGATTATTCAGAATAAATGAACAGTATTTAAGAAATCAGAAGAGGACTTAAACTGACCTTAAATCTGAATTCCAAAATCCTTAACTATTGTGTCAGGGATTGCAATGCAGCTGTGAAATTATATTCAACTTCACACCCCTCCAAACTACACAACAGGAGTCTGTGCTACTGCAAGAGTTGAGTGGGATAGTATAATTAAGTCTTGGTTATCTTTCCCAACATCTTTTGCCATGTTAATGTGAAAAGAGCTTTCTTTCTGTTTACTAAGGTTTCTTTCTAAAGCTTCTGTCCAAGACTGATTACTGTTTTGCTAATGTTTGCTCCCTCTTCTGAGCTCCTTTGTAATCCCAGTCTATGTGAAAGTGCTGTAGGTACAGTACTGCACTAGTTGCATATCTGAGAAATGTTTGCAGGCATAATGTTCTGCTCTGGAGGCTGACAAAACTGTTCAGGACAGCTACTTCCCTTTGCCGTTGTCAACTGCTTTTGCAAATGAGGAATTACACGCTATTGTTTATTCTTCTGAAAATGCACTTCTCAAGAGCAGCATTTTTCCCATGCTTTGGTAGTTTTTGTGGAGTATACCCTCTTCCAGCTACATTCAAGAGAGACTATATAAATACAGAAGTGTTTGCAAAGCGAACTTGAATTCTGCAAGATATTACATAATCAAAAAATAGAAAGATGGATCTGATCCCTAGGACGCTGGGATAGCCTCACAGATTGAGAAGGGAACAGAGTTTTATGGGGGAATGGTTTTATTTCCAGTTGGTGAACTTGGGAAAGGTATTGCCCATTTCACAGCCTCAGTTTGTTGGTGGTGAAACACGAAGATACAGACTTCTGTGAATTGCTTTGAGAGCTGTGGATAAATTATGGCATGTAAGAATGGGATAGTACTGTTCTCCAAGCCTGTACAGTAGAATCTCTGCAGTCCTCAAGGAAGCTGAATAGGTTAACTTCTGGTAACGTTTCAAAAGTAAAGAGCCATTTCTGCTTTCCTCTGTGTATCTTTGTCTGCTAGAGAAGGTATTTAATGTGAAGTACTGGAGTAGTTCCATTGTTTTCAATGGACGTTATGATGAGCACTGACTATTTTGAGGGTAAGGTGTGCTACAAAAACTAATGAGTGAAGCCTTAAGGGTTGGATAGACTCTACGACTGTAATTGAAGATAATTACCCTTAGAAAAATGGAATACAGTCCTGTCTTTGTCCTGTTCTAGAGACTTAATCTCAAATGGACCAAAAACTGTATGTTGACAAAAACATTTTAACTAAATATTGATTGTAAAGGTAACTTTAGTGTTTAACATCTCCTTCCTACTCTTCCAATTTTTATTTAAAACCTCAAGAATTACTAATTTTCAAAAAAGTCACAAATTTTAAATTAATTTCCTTACATGAAAAAGATATTGATGTGGAAGGCAATGCAGCTAGTAACTTTGGCATACCAAAACTTCATTTATATAAAATCAAGGCTTAAAAGCACTGAGGAAGTACTATTACCAGACAGCTACAGATCTGCCTAGCTCAGCAATTATAGGCCTAAATCTAACTGAATTTTTATTATATTCAATGACTTTTCTTTTCTTTTTGTATGCAAAAAAAGTAACAATATGTGAAGTGGTATGCAACAATATGTGAAAGCAACTCACGCAAGCATTTGGATAGTTGTGCAGATACTCTTGGACTAACATCTAAACCAATTAAGTCGAGGTCAGATCATTCATGACCACAGATCATTTATTCTCATACTAAATCCAAAACACAGCACTATGCCAGCTACTAGGAAGAAAATTAACTCTATCCCAGCCGAAACCAGGACACATGTGAGGACTTCTCCTTGAGTACGATAAATAAATCTCCATAATCAAAACCAGGGCTGCCACTAGCCTGCAGTGGTGGTGTCAGAGGAAAGGGACAATGGAGTACAGCAATTAAACTATATTCACACAAATTGTTCTTTCAAATGAAACAGTTTGGAACAGCAAAGACACCCTGCCACTTTCTGCTATTGCTGCCACATAGAGGAATTTTTGTTGTCAGTGAGGCATCTCTCACAGGTACTTCATTTAACTGTGGTGGGGGACTTTGCCTGTCTTGCAGTAAGGAAAATGCCAGAGCGAGGATGCTTTACCTGTAGGAAGGTGTAGAGTGAGAATGCCAAGACATAGATGGTCAAACAGTGAAAGTGGCCTGTCATATTTATGGGGAATTACAAGAGTGAATTCTCTGGGTAAATGCTGCTTCAGTAGCGTTACAGAAGAACCATCGATCCTGGATTTTTTTTTTTGACACTGTCTTTCAACCATAAACTTCCTCCTTTATGTTGACTGAGCTGCCATTTTCCGTGAAATTGTAACTGAAATAAATTATTTTATTATAGTTTTGAGATGCACTTACTATTTTTAGGAAGGAAGGACTACATAAAAAGCTATTTAGGTAGGTAATATGTTATACTTTTATATATGCTTATATTTAATTTGGCACAATTCTGAAATTCCAAGCATTTTAGCTTACTTCCTATAGAAAGCAAACTTTTGCCTTTTATATAAATGCTGTGAGTGTTTGAACCTTTCAAACTTTCTGCTGCTTACAACCACTTTTGACAGATGGCCGGATGAGTTAATAATCTTAGACATACTTAGATATACTTGGTGTTCATACTGCTGTAATACATAAACTGTGAGTGATGTCACTTAGGATTTCCTCCCCACCTTAATTATATGCAAGGCATTTTTTTAGTGATGTTTAGCCTGTATTTGAACAAGGTCTCTCTTTGCCTGTATAGAAGTGGGCATGATAGAACAGTGGGCAATTAGCAGAGTTGGGTTTTCTGTATAGTTTAGAAAATAATCTTTTGTACTTGAGAAACTGGAACAATAACTGGTTTGCAATACCGTTCATATGATGCTGGTACAGAAACCGTGAATAAATAATACGAATAATGTCTTTCTAATGGGTCTACGTCTACAACAGTTCATTATTTAAAAGTACATTTCAAGCACTAACAACATATCAAGTGAGGTTCCTCAGTAAGGTAATTGTGTAATCATGAGGGATTGAGCTAATATGCATGCTGTATAAAATACGAAGCAGTTTGAGGAGGATGGTAAGGATCTTTGAAGTAGAAACAAGATTTAAGAAGACCTTTGTTGGATGCATGCAGATTTAGTAAATATGCATGTTTGATAGAGAAATGAAAAATTTCCAGAGGAATTTTTCAAGAAAGTGATGTTATGTTTTGTACAACATACGATGTTCCTATGGCTTTTAAGTGAAAACCAAGCTTGATAAACATCTTAAGGCTGTTTTCCATTAATGAAATCTGTCAACAGTGGAATATACCGTAGGAGAAACAGATGAAGCATAAAAAGTAGTGTGAGAACTATTTTGTGTACAAACAGAAGAACACTTGATAAATAAAGGTTGACTAACTTAGGAACTTTCTGGATGGTTAATGTTTCAATTTGTACTGTTAGATAACCCCACTATAAAAGTGCTATTAAAGAGACTGTTTAAAAAAAAAAAAAAAAAGCTGTATCTTATTCATGCCACATGAGAAAAGCCACACTTAACAAAAATGTTGGCAGTTGTGCAAAAAAAAAAAAAAGTTGTTGAAAAGTTGTACTGAACTTACTCTTGCTGGAGCAGAGACAACAGATGCTGGAGGCCTCTCTGCTCCAGATATTGCATCTGTGCTGTGTTCTTTTTTAACCAGAATTAACTGAAAATTAGGAAAGGGGAGTTTGGAACTCATGTTTCTTCCAATAGACAGTGTCTGTTTTGAAATGGATATTTTCCACACAATGAGGCAGGCACAGTAGAAACAGTTTGGAAACAGGCACCACCTTTCGGGGGGGGGGGGGGGGGGTGCGGAATTGCTGGTAGTGCCGCATATGTGGAAATACAGGTGTTGAGAACTATTTATGAAGACAGTGTGACTGGCAAAACATGTTTACTCGGTTTGCTCTGTGGTATTTGGGAGAACACATTTGCAACATCAATGAAATGAATAATTGTTGCAGTAAAATCCTTTGGCATCCTTTGCTTGAGGGGCATAGTTCTGTACCTCAAGACGGGGGCCCAGTGCCCACATTGTCACATTCTCTAGCACACACGTGGTGGAACAGCTTGCCTCATGCTGTGTTGCATGCTGCCCTTAAGAACATGTGTAACATTGTACACAAAGTTGCACCTCAGGGCTTGGATGCTGGCAACTAGGATGTGCATTTTAATATTACTGGTACTGGTAATAGATGTTGCAATAGAGACATTTGTGAGCACACTGGCAAAGTGAATGTTAGGTATTAGTTTACCTTCTGGGACTGTTTCCCCCCCCAAGATTCTTGTACAGAATGTACATTGCCAGTGAGTTGCTAACAAATACCTCATGCCCCTTGCTTAGTTTTCTTTAGGTTTCTACCTAATGCTACAGTCCCTCAGTTTAGATAATGGTAATAACATGTCAGCTTAAAAACGTTTCTAACCCTCCTGGTTGAAAGCATGCAGGGGGACTGGAACCAACCAGCCAAAGCAATACCAACATTGTTTCAGGACAACCAGTAGACACCTGAATGCACAGGCAGCCATAGCCAAAGGAAACCTTCTATATGCCTTAGTTCTCCTCTGAAACACCACTGTAACCAAACACTTAGTTTCATGTGTGCATGCTACTCTAGGTGCAGTATGGTAGTGTTTTGTAGACGTCATCGCCCCGTCCCCCACCCCCACCCGCCTTCTCTCTCTTGGTAGGCAACAGGTGACCAATTCCTTGAAAATGTTCAAAGAGGTACAGTGACAGTTCCACCAAAAGACATTGATCTTTCACATGTTCTCTAACACGGCCAGAGCACCTATAAGTAAAATTGTTATTTGGAGAGAAACACGGCTTAGGGCTGGGCCTGTAAGGATCTTAACATGGACCTTGCCTTTGGTCTTGCTCTTGTGTTGGCGTATACAATAAGAGCCTAAGTAATTTACCCAAGATCCCATAATGAGATAGAAGCAGAATCAGAATCACGATTCGGGGATTACTGAACTCTAATGCAGGATTTCCTCTCCTTAAACTTTCTTTTGTCTTCTGTGCTCCTCCAAACACAGAGTTAAATTATCCAATCTCTTTGGAACTCTGCTTAAAGAATGAATGTTAATCAAAGACAAACCTCAGGATCTGGCACAGGTGTTTTGAATGTTTTAATTAATTTTCAGATTTGTATAAAGAAAGGTTTTACATTTAAGAATTCAAATGCTTAGGTTCAGTCTGGTTCTTAATTTTAGTGTCTTAAAAACACTGAAAACACGACCCTTAGCTGACCCATGACTATCCAAATTGACACCAGAAGGAGATGTAAACTGGCTTCATTGTGAAATTAATGGAATTCTGTTCTGTGATAGATATAGGGAAACAAAGTACAGGTTTAAAAAACATCTGTTTTGGGAACTTCATCTTAATGGTATCAAAATTGCATAAATACATGCATAGTTCCAGGAATCTTCTAAAAGAGCCTCTGGGCTTTGATTTTTACATCTGCTTTACTCTTGTTATGTAGTTCACCTAATCCACTAGCCGTTCAGTATCTATTTTATATTACTACAATAGTTTGCACATTTATTCTTCAATGATAAAAGGCTCCCAACGCTCTTCACATCTGCATTGAAAGTATTTGCATAGCTAAGGGCCCGCACTGGTAAGTGAAGGCAGCTCACCTCTTGAGCAAAATACAGATTGCCAGGCCTGGAACACCAAAGAAAAACATAGTGAGACATGGAAGCATTTCCAAATGATTAGTCAGTTCTTTGGGGTGGGGTGGGGTGAGGGGACTAATTATAAAAACGAGACAGCTAAATCAAAATGAACTATGAAAATAAAAATTAAAATTATCTAATTGCAATAGAACAAATAATTCCTGGACAAGTATAGCAAAATTGCTATTCATGAAATGCATAAACACTCACTAATTTAAGGGAGAACTGGTTCACACTCTGAGAAACAGCTTTAACAGAAATGATTAGTTAATAAATGTGATTTGTCATCTAATGGAATATACACTATGACCAGTAAAAAGGAAACTCTCAGCTTCTCTAAGATTCTTTCATTCTTTAACATACCAGCCCTTTAGTATTTAAATTATCTTGTCTGTATAGGATTTTAAAATATTCATAGGAAAAATGGAGTTCGAATGTCAAAGACTTCTAATTAACTTATTGCTAAGGGGCTAGAACTTCAGCACTTGCAAGTCAGTACAATTCCATTTATGTTGATAGAGACATCTGCAGGAAGTTTGAGTCAAGGTATCCATTTACTGATGACCGAATGATAGCACATGGTAAAGATGTTTAGATGCGTAAAGAAACACAGAGGTGCAGAAGGAGTTTTTAGATGGGCTTACATGTCTACCTAATTTCTAAAAGCGATGCATCTGGGAAATGACTAGCAACCTGGTCTGTTATAAAATGGGTAAGTATCGTATTGAAATAAAATGAGAGAACTAAGCAGGAAGATCTGTATATGGGGAGGGACGTTCAGTATGGATGCTGGTGTGACTCTAGGCTAAAACCCAGGAAGAGCTCATGGATTCAGTGAGGTGTTTCCCAGAGTAGAACAGGAGCTGAGATTTGAACCTCACCCCAAACCTCTGTTGAAGCTCAGCTGCACTAGTAACTATTAGCATGGGTCACTTGGCTACAGAGATACCTTTGGAGTGCAAATCAAAGCACACTTGTCTTCCAAAGCACTTCAGAAAATATTGGACATCAAAATACTTTTTAAAATGTGCTTTTAAACAAAGTTTGGCAAGACACTACTGCAAGGTGAACAGAAAGTTCAATATGCTTTGCTTAACTTCCTTAATGTATTTTAAGTCTCTCGATCCTGACATTTCTTTGTAGCATAAAGCTCTCCAGGTCAGGTTATAAGCATATATTTTCCATTGTAAAACTCTAGTAGTGAAAACAGACATTGTTTCCAATCTCATCTGTTACAATTTTACTTGATTACTATTCCAATAGATTTCAAGCTGTGGATTTAAAGATTTAATGTTCATATGGCTAGAATTTGTTCCTTTTCTAACTTTTAGCTACATTATTCAGTCTTACTTATGTTAGCCTCCATTTTACTTTTGTCAAGATACGCAATTTTGTCTCCTTAAATCACCTTGAACCAAATTGTTACGATTGTCCTCAGCAATCTTTCACATCAGAGTTATTTTTGCCTAGCTGTTCTGAAAACCAACTCCTAAAAGAAACATCCTGAGTATGTATGAAAGATGCTAGATGCTGCCAATGGCAACATCTTTCAGGCTTGAGTGCTAGGTATTTAGGGTGGATCTGGTAAGAACACAGCCCAGAACTGTGGCCACCATTTGTTTTGGTCATTATAAAGAGAGTATTATAGTGTGTGTAACACTTGCATTCTTTTCTTGTAGCAAGGTAAATTCTTATAAGCTCTTTTTGCTCAGCTGTGTTTTGTGAGAGAGAAAGGCTTAGATGTCAAACTTGGGGATTTTAAAACCATAAAAAGGATTTCATTCCGTCTCCCGTGGCACATCATGCCAGCAGTTTCATGTTTTATTATGCAGAAAAAACAATTCAGTTCTGCTGTATTTAATAAGTAGTTGGAGGATATAGAATCACAGAATCGTTTAGTTGGAAAAGACTTTTAAGATCATCCAGTCCAACCATTAACCTAACACTACCAACTCCAGCACTAAACCAATTAAGGGTAGAGTAGCAATTTCGTGTTTCCTGGCTTGGTGGCTGGATTATTTTTTAATGAAAAGTAAAACTAGGAATCATTAAGGTTAGAAAGGACCTCTAAGATCATGAGTCCGACCATCAACCCAACACCACCATGCCCACTAAACCATGTCCCAAAGTGCCACGTCTACCCGTTTTTTGAACACCTCCAGAGATGGTGACTCCACCACCTCTCTGGGCAGCCTGTTCCAGTGCTTGACCACTCTTTCAGTAAAGAAATTTTTCCTAATATCCAACCTAAACCTCCCCTGATGCAACTTGATGCCATTTCCTCTTGTCCTATTGCTAGTTACTTGGGAGAAGAGACCAACACCCACTTCACTACAACCTCCTTTCAGGTAGTTGTAGAGAGCGATAAGGTCTCCCCTCAGCCTCCTCTTCTCCAGACTAAACAACCCCAGTTCCCTCAGCTGCTCCTCATAAGACCTGTGCTCTAGACCCTTCACCAGCTTCATTGCCCTTCTCTGGACACCCTCCAGAAACTCAATGTCTTTCTTGTACTGAGGAGCCCAAACCTGAACACAGTATTCAAGGTGAGGCCTCACCAATGCTGAGTACAGGGGGAATGATCACTTCCCCGCTCCTGCTGGCCACACTATTCCCAATACAAGCCAGGATGCTGTTGGCCTTCTTGGCCACCTGGGCACACTGCTGGCTCATGTTCAGCTGGCTGTCGACCAGCACCCCCAGGTCCTTTTCCACCAGGCAGCTTTCCAGCCACTCTTCCCCCAAGCCTGTAGTTTTGTGTGGGGTTGTTGTGACCCAAGTGCAGGACCCAGCACTTGGCCTTGTTGAATCTCATACAATTGACCTCAGCCCATCAACCCAGCATGTCCAGATCCCTCTGCAGGGCCTTCCTACCCTTGAGCGGATCGGCACTCCCACCCAATTTGGTGTCATCTGCAAACTTAGGGCGCACTCATTCCCCTCATCCAGATCATTGATAAAGATATTAAACAAGGCTGGCCCCAAAACAGAGCCCTGGGGAACACCACTTGTGACCAGTCACCAACTGGATTTAACTCCATTCACCACAACACTCTGGGCTCAGCCATCCAGCCAGTTTTTTACCCAGCGAAGAGTACACCTGCCCAAGCCATGAGCCACCGGCATTCTGTAGGAGAATGCTGTGGGACACAGTGTCAAAGGCTTTACTGAAGTCCAGGTAGACAACATCCACAGCTTTTCCCTCACCCATTAGACGGGTCACCTGGTCATAGAAGGACATTGGGTTGGTCAAGCCTTTCATGAACCCATGCTGGCTGGGCCTGATCCCCTGGTTGACTTGCACATGCCTGTTGAGCGTACTCAAGGTGAGCTGTTCCATAATCTTTCCCAGCACTGAGGTCAGGCTGACAGGCCTGTAGTTCTCCAGATTCTCCATCAAGGTCCTTCTTGTAGATGGGTGCCACATTGGCAAGCCTCCAGTCATCTGGGACCTCCCCTGTTCACCACGACTGCTGATAGATGATGTAGAGTGGCTTGGCAAGCTCCTCTGCCAGCTCCCTCAGTACTCTCGGGTGGATCTCATCCGGCCCCATGGACTTGTGAGTGTCCAGGTGGCATAGCAGGTCATTAACTGCTTCCTCCTGGATTATCGGGGGTTTATTCTGCTCTCCGTCCCTGTCTTCCAGCTCAGGGGGCTGAATACCCTGGGGATAACTGGTCTGACTATTAAAGACTGAGGCAAAGGTGGCATTAAGTACTTCAGCCTTTTCCTTATTCTTGGTGGCAATGTTTCCCCCAACATCCAATAAAGGATGGAGATTCTCCTTGGCTCTCTTTTTGTTGTTAATGTATTTGTAGAAACATTTTTTATTATCTCTTACAACAGTGGTCAGATTGAGTTCTAGCTGGGCTTTTGCCTTTCTAATTCTCTCTCTGCATGACCTGAGATTCCTGCACTCTTCTTGAGTTGCCTGCCCCTTCTTCCAAAAGTGGTAAACTCTCCTTTTTTCCCTGAGTCCCAGCAAAAGCTCCCTATTCAGCGAGGCCAGTTGTCTTCTCCGCTGGTTTGTCTTACGGCACATGGGGACAGCCCACTCCTGCACCTTTAAGACTTCCTTCTTGAAGAATGCCCAGCCCTCCTGGACCCCTTTGCCCTTCAGGACTGTCTCCCAAGGGACTCTCCCAACCAGTGTCCTGAACAGGCCAAAGTCAGCCCTCCAGCAGTCCATGGTAGTGGTTTTGCTGACCCCCTCCTTACTTCGCCAAGAATTGAGAACTCTTGTCACATCATGGTCTCTAAGCCCAAGATGGCCTCTGACCACGACATCTCCCGCAAGTCCTTCTCTGTTATGCAAACAGCAGGTCAAGCGAGGCACCTCCCCTGGTAGGCTCGCTTACCAGCTGCGTCAGACAGTTATCCCCCACATGCTCTAGGAACTTCTGAGACTGCTGCCTCTCTGCTGTATTGTATTTCCAGCAGATGTCCGGCAAGTTGAAGTCCCCCACGAGAACAAGGGCCAGCGATTGTGAGACTTCTGCCAGCCGCTTATAGAACGCCTCATCTACCTCTACATCCTGGTTGGGTGGTCTGTAACAGACTCCCAGCAGGACATCTGCCTTGTTGGCCTTCCCCCTCATCCTTACCCGTAAGCACTCAACCTTTTCATCATGATCGTTCAGCTCTATACAGTCAAAACGCTCCCTAACATACAGAGCCACCCTACTGCCTCTCCTTCCTTGCCTATCACTTCTGAAGAGCTTATAGCCATCCAGTGCAGCACCCCAGTCGTGAGAGTCGTCCCACCATGTTTCTGTGATGGCGACTAAGTCATAGCTATCCTGCTGCACAATGGCTTCCAGCTCCTCCTGTTTGTTGCCCATGCTGCATGCATTGCTGTAGATAAATACCATTTTAAAGCAGATGAGGAATGATTTAAATCATCATAGTTTACCCAAGAGAAAATTACTTCTGCCTGTATGACAGCAACCCTAAAAATCTATCACCTTCTCCCACTCATGTAGCTGGTAGACTTCAGTGTGTTAACAAAAACCCCTTAGTAAGGGTGAGGATAATTAAACGAATAAATCAGGTGTCTATTTTAATTTGTGTAGATTTCTTTATAAATATGAAACATCTTTCCTGATGACGTCAACTAAAAATCAGTTTATTTTCCTCCTACGTGCCTTATTTTGTCATCCCTATATTGAGGTAACAGGAGAAGGGTCTACAGAGGAACTTGACTCCCAGGTTTTACAAGCATTTTATAACATATGGGAAGACTCAGAAGCAAAGGAATGGTATCCCTAAAAGCTAGCACAGCAAGCAAGGAGCCATTTATTCTAATGTACAGGAAACAGGACATGAGCTCTGCTCATGGAATAGTCACCTAAATCTGTAGGAAGACATAGGTATCCCCTTCACACTCACAGCTTTGACTGCCCTCTTAGGCTCTGACATCAAAGCCTATGCCTTTCACAAGGCACAGCCAAAGATTTGGCATTTTCTATAAACATATGAAATTAGGTAAAAACAATCTTGTGGCCATTACCTATTCTCAGACAGAATAATGGTAGTTCAACTCCAGAACCCAGCATGTATCATTTTCAGGTATACGCTGTGGTTTATAGATTTAGTTGGAGTTATCTACAGTAAACTTTAGGCTCTTCTGGGTTTGATATAAGTTATTTCTTATTTTCTTTCTTCTGCTGTATTCACGACAAACTGATTTTTACATTAACTGCTAGCAGTACATTGGCACAATGTGTTCAGCTACTGTGCAGAGTCCCAAAACCAAACTACCTGAAAGTGGAATTCACATAGAAAAAAGTTGGATTTTTCTTTCTTGAGGAAAAAGCACAACAATAACAACCTGTCGCCCACTACTCAAGGGCTAAATCTACCTGCGTGCCAAAGAAGAACACAATGTGATTTTTTTTTTCTTCTGTGAACATTTAAAATAGTGTGAAAGCATGTGGGACTGGGGAAGATGCAACATTTAAATTGAATTGATGTGGGGGAAGACAGTAGAAATCCAAACATAGACTGAGCAGTTCATCTAAAAGCTGAATTATATCAGCTGAGGAGGCACTGACAGCCTTGTTAGCACTGGGATGTGTTTGCAATTCCGGGGGGGGGGGAATTACGACTGAAGCTGAAGTCAGTGAAGTTTGTTCGCAAAAAGAACTCACAGTCCAAATGACTACTGCCTCCTCAATTGTCCCAGGACACAAATTAGGCCAGATGAGGTTTAATATGTATAGCAAAAGTGACACAAAATCGAAATGTAACTTTTTATGCATAATTATTACCAAAAATTCTTTTATTATGTTTTCATACTCAATTCTCAAACTGTCAGGAGAACTACCAATCTCCTGAAGACGGCAAGTTTTTGTATGACCTGGGCATATGCATTCAAGGGGAAAAAAAAACATTCCAGTTGGTGGTTATAAATGAACATTAAGCATTCTTCACAACAAAGCTCGATTATTTTTTAAAAACCCCAAAACTATACAGTGTCTTTTAAAGATTATGGGAAAATAGTATGTGAAGTGTTTTTATACAATAAATAATCTATTTTCTATAAATGTACAAAATCATTTGTACAGCAAGTAAGAAACTAATACAAATGCAGTAACTGAAAGATATATTTAATTTTATAACTATAATAATTTATGAAATATATCCACATATATATAAAATATATCATATATATTTTGGCAAAAACCTCCCTTTCTTGTTTCAAACAAAGTCTATTACCACCATTTTGTTAAGCCTATACAACCATTTTTACTGTTAATTACTTATGATTTTTGTTTTGTTCTCTATCTTTCTTCTGATAACATATAATTTAATGTAATTGGGTTACAGTTTAACCTGTGTGCCCTGGGAAAAGTCTGTGTGAAGGTCAGCCAAACAAAAAAAAATATCTGTAATGTCACAAGTAAGGGATTTCTTCTCTTTCGTTTTAAATAATATAGAACAGGATTTACAATAGTTACTCTTTTTCCCCTAGCTTACTCTTGCATCCTCCTATCAAAAATAAGTCCATAATTTCTGAAGAAATCATTTACATGGAAAAAACGTCCAGGGTTGGATATAATCATTACTGCCAAGTTTCCAAGTTACTCAGTGATGATGTTTCAATGAAGAGATAAAAATGTGATTTATACTACTAGCAGAGACGAATGCATGTACTGTGGATGATAAGATACGTAGGGGCTTAGAATAGCAAATGCTCTAGTACAGTAAGTTACTCTGATTGTATGAAGTTTCATTTGAAGTTCCACAGCCCTACCCTTTCATCTTTAGGAAATTCTTTGGGATGAATAACTGGAGTTCTGTTCATCAGCTACAGTGCATCCTTAAATAATCACTGTAAATGTTTCTGAATGGAACTCTGAAGTGCAGGAATAATTTGTGCCTAAATTAGGTAATCTATTGAATACTCAATGTATACTCTTAACTTGCTGTAGTTTATAATAATATTTATATTAGCCATTCATATTTATTCTGCATAGATACTGTCATTTAAACATCTGCCATGAAGTTACAATATGATGATTCAGGCTTGCATACATTAACAAGAGAAATATTTTGTATCTGTTTATTCTTAATGAGAACTCATGTATAGGCAATCTCTCTCTAACTCATCACATTCTCCAATTACAGTTGCCTGCTTAAAGCTGCGGATGGATTCTTCAGACATACAGCAAGCAGTAAGTGGAACACTGTTTCTGTTGTACTTTTTTAAATCACATAGAAAAATGTTTCTTGAAACTTTGTGTTGCTGAGCTTTGGATCTGCCTTTGATTTTTTCTTCAATAGTGATACATTCCCTACCAGGTTACATGATAAAGATTATCCTTTACTGAGACTCTTGCGAGCGGAGCATGGGAGAAAGCTGCTTCATACAGGTTCACATGCCATCAAAGTGGCATTGTTGAAATGAAAGTGTTGCATACTGCTGAATTCTCCACTGGCATCAGACTGAAGCATCAAGTTTGTCCATCTAAAGGGAGAGTTGTAGTTTAAGTTCTTGCTTCTGAGTTTCAGCAAATAAATGTTAAAGCTTTAAAAAAAAAACCAACAAAAAACAAAGTGCTTAATTATTCAGAACTAAACCCTTTTACCTGATACAACTATGGTTCATCTCCTTGATTATGTGTACACAGAGTCAACGTTACCCAGTTGTCTAATTAGCTGTGTACCAAATAATCATAGCAATCACAGCTTGGGGACTTCTAATCCAAGTGCTTCCCATCATAGTGAAAAATTGTGGGTAATGGTGTGAGGACTTTTTATTTTTTTAACTTTTCTAGTTCTAATGGCTGCTTCATTTTACCCAGAACTACAAGTATTTGCTTATCCTGACATCATTTTGCATTTTGTTTGTAGCAATAGTATTAAGGGTAGATTTGGAACTGGAACTTTTTGAAACCAGCTACTAGGTCACAGTAACCTTTTTACATCTGACATCTAAAGTAGATTTGTTTTTCCCTCCAAATACTTTTTCCACAAAGTCTGTTCTGTTTCTTTACCTTGACAATTTAAGTTTTACTGAAGCACTGCATTGGGACATGTAGCTTAAGTTGTTGCAGTGCTAAATGAGCAAAAAGATGATTGACAGGAACAGCCCTTGGCCTACAAAAAAGAAGGGGGGGGACAGGACACACGGACTGTTGCCAAAATATGTATTGGCTTATAGCCAAAGAATCCAACTTTTGAAGGAGCTGTATCAGCATGAGGAAAGTTGTAGTAGTTCTGTATATACCAAAGGGTTTTTTTTTTTTTTAAAATCCACAAACAACTCATTGGCCAAATTTTGCCCTTATTTAGCAAGATGTGATAATATTCAGTTGAAATAATTTAGAGTTCTGCAAATACAAAGAAAATGTATAGAAAATTAATGTTTCTTTTCAACATTAAACATCTGTAGCATACCTGACTGTTCAGAATCCTCTGAACTCTCTGTGCTACTGAATGAAAGTGTGTTCCTCTTCCCTGCATTGATCTTTCTCCTCTGTCTTTTTCATTGATCCATGATTTCTGGGAAGAGAGATTTTCTACATTTGTCACTGTGTTCTCATCAATTACCCTTACAGAGCCACTCATAAAATGACAATGGTGTACTCTTTATTAGACTAGGTAAAACTTAAAACATTCTAAAATAGTGCAATATTAAGCATGGCCCTAACTGACAGGAGATCTGCTGTTTCAAAAATACCACATCATAAAAAGAAACAGCAAAAAGAAAATTCAAAGCAGTACTGTCTCTTGACTGTGACACATGAGTTTTCTCGCTTTTGTTCTTCTTATTCCCTCCCCCGTCCCACTTAAGGGGTAAGTGAACAAGCGGCTGTGTAAGTGCTTGGCTGCTAGCCAGGGTTAACCCACCACAACTGGATATGAAATAGTCAAATAGTCAAATCATGTAGACAGTTTGCAATATTAAGAAAAGATACTCACCTTCTTCTGTCTTGCATTCTTCTGCAAAACTGCGTACACTGTTTGTCATGAGCATCCAAACAAGAACACCGAAATGAAGATTGCAAAGTACTTTGAATCTGGCCTGTAGACCTTCTGCCTCTAAAACTGCCTCTGTAGTTAGACAGCCCATATGGTACAGTCCTCCTGTTGTGAGAATCACAAATATTGTATAATTTAGGAGCCAATTAAAATGATATTCCGTGGTTTTTCTGTTTTAGAAAATAGATCTATTGATGCAAAGCAATAAACAGCAGCACAAAAATCAAACCCTATGCTTATGTAAGAAGTTCTGCCTATAACAGATCACAACTTCTGCTCAATCAACTCAGGCTTTCTCAAAGTTACAAAGTAGCACAGTCACCTTAACTGGCAGAATTAATTGGCAGCTACACTGGCTATCTAAAAACATTTTGATTACCTAACGGCTGATACAAATACATCCCCAGGTTATTGCTTATTTTACTGCTTATTCCTTTATTGTGTTGGTTACCTCCCACAAATGCACAAAATATGTTATGTTCAGTGCATAGCTGGTATGAAGCAACAAGGGAGCTGTGCTGATTTCCAGCAGGTAAGTAACATCATGTTGGTGTTGTCATCTTCATGGCCTGATTTGCCATTAATTTTATCATTGAGAAATGGAGAAAACTGACAGTATGATTCATTTACTGCATCATGTTTGGAACATGACCCATGGCGTTATAAATGTGAGAAACAGCTAGATAATCTTCCTCACGTGTATCTACTAGTACCTTTCTATGAGAGACTGTATTATGTACCCCAGCACACCAAGAAATACTAAGAGGTAGTTCTCTTTATTTCCCTGCAGTCTGGCATGCTTTGCTCTTTAATGGGTTATAGTCAATATTATCAGAAAAGGACATGTTTCATCACTGCCTGCTAACGTCCCCAGTAAGCGCTGGATAGTTTAGACTGATGTCATAAATTATCCTCCTACAAGTTTTTAAAGAATCTCAATCGATAGCAGGTGTACACCACCTGGAACTTCTGGAGACCCATAGAAGTTTCTGTGTACCTGAGGGATGGGCTAAGCAACCCGCAAATCCACAAACACTAAAAATCTGAACAGAAATCTCATGTTCAAAAGTGAGAAAGAGGAGTGGAGGAAAAAAAAAAGGCAGGGGAGAGGAAGTGAGAATAGATCTAGAAAGGTTACAGAACAAAGCCTGAATAAGCAATCCAGAACCACTACCTTCACATAGTTGTACTTCTTTCTTAAAAACATCATTAGGCTATTAATTGAAAAGCTGCAAATTTTCCATTTTCCCACACTAATGGTGGGCTGAAAGGTTCAGAAACATTATTCTCCTCGTCTCTGCAGTAATTTTTGAGGTAACGTCAGTACGGTTGATGCAAATAATTTACTGAAACCTCTGCACTTATAGTACATATGAGTTTCTAACAGTGCATCTCATGTTTCACAGCCTGAACCAGAGCACACCTGTCATACATAGATTTATCATAAAATCATACTGAAAGACAGAAAATCACAAGCAGTATTTCTGTGCATCAGAAACCATGCAATGGCCTTTCTCCAGCAGATGCTGGTCTGCCTTGCCTCTATGTAGAAACTGTTGATATTTTTCACTACTTCATTCTATGGCTATGCCTAGACACCGGGAGAGACCAAGAATATGCATATTAGTCTTAAAAGACCTCAGGACTTGGTTTTGGCCCCCCTTCTCAGTCATTTAAAAAGCTTTTTGCTGTCTTCAGGATTAGGGGTGAGTCCCATTTTATAATTGAAGAGTATTAGTAATTCTATACTGCCACCAGCTTTAGAATAATGAATAATAAATGACTAATGTAGGTAATTTAATGAACCACCTAGAGTTGTCATCAACTTCAATTGTATCTTAATGCATCAGTATCTGAACTACAGTGATTGAGGAATGGGCCCATTACCAGTCTGCTGTCTTTCCTAAGAGACAGTAAATTCTAGCAAACAGGCAGGGGTGGAGAATATAGTATAATTACAAGTGCTAAGAACCATGAAACACAGCCCTAAGCAAAGGAGGAGACTGATATTTTAGATACTGCTTCTGGTCTTTCTAATAAAGTACCTTATGTTCTATGAAACTTAAAATGCTTACAAGAGTATGCTTCATAGCTTGGAAAATGTATTCAAGACCACTCATTCTCAGTGGTCCAGAAATACATACCAAAGCAATGATGTTTTCAAATGCAAGAATTTTAACTAGAACACCAGGAAAAAGTTTCATCAGGGATGAAAAGATAATAATTGTCCCAATATGCCTGGTTTTGATTTCTAATCCAAAAATTCAAACCCCCAAAGAGATAAATTTCAAGAGCAACCTAGAGTCCTTCCAACAGTATTCAGAAAGAGCTAAAAAGAGATGTTTTCTTGCCCTTCAGTTACTCTGATGCAACTCATAAATCACAACATTTAAGCAAATATTAGTATGTGTATGGTTATCACTCCAGCAGCTGAAAATGTTAGTATTTCAAGTTAGTCCATGCCTCTTTCTTGGCACTTCAGAAGTGAGAGCAGATGCTGAAGAGATTCAGTTGAGCAAGTATCAGAAGCATTTGCCTAGCAGCATGCTTAATCTTAGATTGTTACATGTGATTAAGAAATGCTTATTATTATTTATTATTATTATTTTTTATGGTGCTGCAATGCTCAGGGTCCAAATGAGGGAAGTAGAATCACAATTTCTACATGCTGAATGGGAATTATCGTCAACATGTAATTGTCACCAAGCATTTGTGTTCCTAAGAAGACCATTTCAGGTGAGGCATCTGTTTTCTCTAGTCAAAACTTGCTGACTTTAGTATACACAGACAGTTTGTGTCTCCACAGTGAAGATAAGGAACAGCTGAACTAGGCAGAGGCAGATTTGTTGGCTAGCCATCTGCTAGCCATCCCCCATCTGGGGATCCTGAACAACCAGTTTCCTTACACTGTGTTCCTTACGATTATGACCAGACCACTGGCCAAAGTACTGGCTAAGAGCCATTTACAGACTTTCTGGAAATTTCTATGCACAATCCACAGATTTTTAAAAATTTTTAACATCTTTATTTCACAAGAAATTTTGAATTCCTGACTTTTAACTTAGTATGCATCGTTTCTTCCTTTAGGAGAACAAAAATCTCCTGAAGCAGTGAAATGGGTTTCCACATATTTAAAAGCTTATGTATACTGTGTGTCCTTTATGTCTTTCTTCTCTACAAAGTGGAGAACAAGCAAACCTATGCAATTCTGGATCAGTCTTTCCAAGGTACTACTTTGAACTGGTATCCGTGTGACAACATACAAACTGGAGATTTATGTGGAAGTGATCCTCTTGCATAGAGTTCAGTTACCAGTATGTTTACTGCAGCCAGGGAGTGGGTGCATAAAAGTCTGCATGATCAGTTTCAAAGCACTTTCTAAATTACAGGAGGTCTGAGTTTAAGGAAGTAGTTTCTTCTTCGTTATAAGCCATTTGTTCTTTATTTTGTATGCAAAAAAAGAAGATGCTAATGCAACTCTCCAGTACCTGGAATTATTCCATATGATAAAATCATGATCAGTCAGTGCAACAGATCTGTTATCTGAAGATAATTCCGTGTAGAATACAGAGCAGCACAAAGCTAATCAATGCACAGTGTGTTCTCATCACTTGAAACATACTTTTGATTTCTGCAATGGAAGGAACACACAGCAATCTTTAGGTCAGCCCATGTTTATCCTAGTATTTTAAAAGAAAAAAAGTATAGATCTGCAGATTGGATACTCAGATGCTGAAATAACCGAGATTATTTCTGTCCTTTGTGTCCACAAAATACAATCATAAAAGCTCTCCCCCTAAAAGTCAGCTCTTGAAGCAAGTTTTTGCCATTAAATTAACAGAGATAGGCATTTGTTTGTTGAAAAAGACAAGAAGTACTGACTAATAGTGAAACAGCCATTCTGAACCAGTGAGATCAGTGAAAATGACCCACAGAAAAACCGTGCCCATTGAATGACAAGTCTAATTGGGTAGTATGATTTGCCGAAGTCCTGTTGTCCCTCATTTATACTATAGTGAATGTTCAGAATTCAGCAGACAAATCCAATTGGTTTATTTTAATTTTTATAACATGTGGCTGAGTTTCTCATGCTATGTTGTAATTGACCTATGAGCTGCTATTATTTTCTACTTTCCCAGCCACTTAAACACAGTAGATACCTCCAGGGCACTTGAGAGTTTCAGCCAAAACATAGGGATGAGGGGATTACAGCAATTAGCTTAGATGCTGTGATTTCAGTATTCAGCAGTATATTTCCTGGCATGCATCCAGGCCAGCAAGGCTCCCAGCAGTCTCCAGTGTTTTCAGACAATCTTAAAATGTATGAGAACCCTGTAAGGACCACCGAGAACAAAGAATGTGGAACGGAAGCAAAATTTAACATTCTCCAAGTGAAACAAAATGTTTCCAGAATGAAAGATGCTTGGGTGAAATAACAGATATTTCTGTGTGTACTTTCATATAAACCTATGGCAGTAATATTGTGTAGCTCTGTAGATGAAGAGGTCATTGGCTGCTCTGAAAGCTGGCTCCAACTCTTTCTGTAACAGGCATATTTTTTTAACAGAGTAGTTCACAATAGATGTACCTCCTATATTATCCCTTCCTTCTCATCCTCATCGTCATCAAAGAAGTAAAATACCTTCTTCAAAGAGCCTGACTTGTTGGTCTTCTGTCATCCTAACCACACGCCCCATTCATAGAAGCTATACTTCTCCTGAGTAGCTTTTTGCAGTTAAAATTATTTTCAGAGGAAACAAACTTTTATCCTTTATAGCCACACCTTTATTTTCCACATCCTCAACTTAGTAATAGTCAGTGTTCCTAGATATCTAATAGCCTGCTGTTACCCAAAAAGATGTACCTCCATGATCTTGCTAGATTTGGTTTAACCTTCACAACCACCCCCACCACCCCCTTATTCTTTAAGTAGTACTTGCTAATTTGTGAGGACCCCAAATTAGTTATAGCTAACTGAGGTAATAAGCTAAGGATTGCACACATCTGCTTCATCATCCAGTTTCACTGACCACATGAGTTCCTTGATTTCCCTCCTACTGGGACTTCATGGTACCCAACTTCAGTACTGTGAGAGAATCTGAAGGCTTTTTATCTCTAGTCATCCTCCTCCTGTAGCTGTCAAAAGGATGTTACATGTTTTCTGTTTCAAATATGATCAGAAAAATATCTGAGTTGTTCAGTGAAAAGCTGGGGTACATTTCTTGAGGTAAGCAATATGAAGGAAGCGGGGGTGGGGGGTGGGGTATTTTTCCATTAACACCCGAAATTCCCAGAGAGGCTGGGTAGAGCTCACCTGACCTAATAAACTGAGCCCTTGTTCCACAGAAATACCTCTCTCAAAACAACACTGCTCCTATCCTTCAGTACCTCATACCAATCAGAATTTGCTCCCAGTTTTGTGGCAAGATACATGATTGTTAGTTTAAGAAAAAAAAAACAAATAAAATCACGTGCAGCATTTTCTGTCTGTGAGGCCCAAACTGCCATAATTCCTTTTTCTTCCTCTGATTGGCAGAGAGTATTATTAGTAAGTGGGCCAGTTCTAATGCAAATACACTGAGGTAAATCCCAAAAGGCAGAGCAGCTGGAAAATAGGGATGAAAGGAATCAAATTAAGTGTCAAATGGTAGCTTTTTCAAATTCAAATTCAGAGTACTTGTTGCTAGCTTCTGAAGCCACCATACTAGTGCACACAAAGAACACATGCTCTAATGTGTGTTTCTACCAGCCTCCACAGTGTGTCTAGTTCAAAATCCACTGCTGGTTTAAAAACAAATAAAACAAAACCTGGGGGAAAATAAACACATGGTGTTAAAATTTAAGACTGAAAGCGACTCTGGTGTGACAGCCCTTGAGACTGTTTGTTCTTAGAATTAGACCAACATGAGCAGCAGCAGGGAAATTTCAAGGCACCAGCTACTAGCGTGTCTCATTCCTGACCCCATCTTCTGCAGGGCCAGCTCCTGCAGTGACAAGGGATTTTAGTCTACAGAGCCAAATCATTTCAAGTCTTTCTGAGAATACTGCTGTTAAAACATGAATACTGTGAGTACTGTAAATAAGCTTTACAGGAAGACCAAGAGGGTATGTTCTACTTTTCAACTGTGGAGGGCATGCAAGCTGTGCGCGTTTCAGACAGTAGGACACTGAAGGTGTGAGGTCAGTACACGATTTAAATATGCAAGAAGAGTAACTATGTTTGAGTAAGAGGCTTAAAAATCAAATCAGTTTGTCTGTGGTAAAACATAACAACAGCAGAAGCCTGTTACTACGTTCAATAAATCTATCTGAAATACTCTCCATTAGATGTGAAGATTTGTGCAGCTTTTTAACATCAAAGGTCCTCCAGTTTTTAGGATTAGAGATATTTACAATCTGTCATTTAAATTTTCACAAAAATTTGTAACTAAAAAAGGAAAAAGTTAAAAGGAATTGATGGAGGCAAGGAAAATTATCTGCTTTATACTTGGTATTTTTTTCTACCAGTGAGTATGACCATAGATTCCATAGCTTTAGTTATTTTGATTGTTACTAGCTTGTTTTTCTTTTTATCTTTCAACATTCAGGTTACATTAGGACATATAGCGCATATAAATGGTCTAATCTTGGTAGCATCCACACGTATCAGACAAATAGATTTCAGTGAACATGTGGATAGTAAAGGCTGCAAAATGCAGGGCAAACTTCATTCAGAAAAATAAAATCAACTTAGCAGAAGATTCATCACTTCGCTTTTGGCACTTGTCTCTGATGGTTAACCATGTGCACTGTTTAACCGACAGATCAGCTTCCTTATTTGAACTGCCTGGCTTGCAGCCACCGTTTTATCATCATGCCTTTGGCTAGCAGGTATTTTCAGTCTGATCTATTAAGATTATAAGCACATGCTTAATTGTTTTGCTGAACAAGAGAACTTTAGCTGTATACTTTCATTTCCAGGAATATATGGGACATCATCTATACTTATCTAATGATGAAGGTAATTCTCAAAAAATGGGCTAACTGTAATACTTTATAATACCACTTAATATCCATAAGGATGAAAAGCATTTTAAATTACGTTATGTGGGCTTCCATTCAACAAAATTCAATCATCAATGAGATGCAGGTAACAAAAAGATGTTATGAAGGAAAAGTTAGCCAGCAGAGCTAGACTGAGAGCTAACTCTTGTTAGAACAAGAGTATCCAATTGGGTGTCTTAAGTCTTCTCTTTCGTAACAACATCCCAAGACATCACTTCCTCTCTCTATATGATCAAAATGCTGAGTGAAGTGATGATAGGGTACAAATTGTTTCCATTCTAAGTTGACTTTCTGATGGTGCCCTAAGAGAGTAGTAAGCAAGGATCATTGACTTGTAACTGTTAAGAGAGCTGATCGTATGTGGAATCAGCTGCTGTTGTCTGTTCAGCTTCTGACAAGTCCTGGACCCCTAACAGACCCATTTGTCAGCACTTTCAGGAAAGACTGAAAAAATGGAAGTGTATGAAAAGCCTTTCTCACCCCAACGGGTGGTCACATTAGGTCAGGAAAACAGATTTCTACAGGGGGACTATCTGGAGTAAACCTAGTGCTAAATTTTGATGGCCTCTTAGGAATATCTGACTTACCTATGTTACAAAACCAAATTTCTTCTTTATTAAAGTGACAAAACACCACATCCTTGTAGTGTCACCATATAACCACACACTGTGAAACACTCACCACATCCTCTACCAATATATCCCGCACAGCACAGCAACAGACTACAAGTCAGTGCATGCCCTTGTCCTTCCACTGAGGAAACAGAACATGTGGAAGTACAGAGGATCAGAGCCGCAAACACAAAGATGTTGGATCAAATTCTTCCTTTCGCTTTGTCCATCCAATTCCACTAAGAAATTCATGTAATTGGCAGACAGAACTCTTAGATCATCATGTAAGCTGGTCTTCATAACATGGTCACAGAATTTCATTCAGTTACCCCTCTTTTGAGCATAATAGCGAGTACTGACATAAGACGTCATCTAGAAAAATAATCTTTTGCTTTGATTTAGACACTTCAAGAAATTATTCTTTTTGGTGCTTAGTTTGAGTGAGGAAATAACTTTCCCATTGTGGCTCTATGCTAATTCTCCTTTGAAAGTGTCTGGATTATCGCTGTAAATTCTCATTATACTTTTATTTCAGAATTAAAGAACGCTTAAAGAACGCTTGAGTGTCTGATACTGTGTCCTCATGATAGTATCGCTTTCTTATAGTTGTCACCTTTTCATCTTTTACTAATCATTCTGAGCATGCCTAAAGCTTCACGCAGCGACATTAATGCCATTAATTGAACCACATTTTGCTGTCGGATGCACAAGCTCAGTTCACATTGAAATACAGGACCCCTTTGAAGAAGTGCAGATCTAAAAGAAGTCTTGCTTCTATTTTCTTCTTTAACTTATAAAATTAAGCATCAAGTTGTGGCTGTATTACATCAATGGGTACTGTTCTTTCTTCTTTATAATGTCTCTGTAGCTATAGATCAAGATAAGCATATCACCTGACAAAAAAACCCAACCAAACCAACCTTGCAAACTAATTCCCAAGTAATCAATCTTATCAGTGAGAACAATTTACCAGCTTTTAATTATCTTTGTGATGCAACCTTTGTCTACACCATGTAATTGCATTATTCTGTTCTGACTTACCTGGCTTGCTTTAGGTCTTCTTTTCCACTTAAGGCTCTAACTGTTCCCAGCATAAAAGACTCACTACGTCAAAACACTGGTGCGCTTCGTGGTCTGGACTAACAGCAGTGGTTCATGGACAAGCATAAAGTGATACTCAAATGTATGTGCAGAGATAATTTCTCATTTAATTGGCAACAGCTGCAGAGAGTTAGAGGCTGCATTATTCTGCAATTATGTGCTTTTCTATCACTGTCACCCTGCTGAGGTAAGTGGTTTCTCAGCAAGGATAGGAATAGACCCTCTGCCGTCACTCTGCCTCCAACAGTTTCAATGAAAACTTTAACCACTTCCCAGAAAAGGAGGAGAGGCCATGACCAAGATTTGTTTTGAATATATTACAACAATGCTTAACAGCATCTTCTGTTGGGAAAAGCAGGGGGAAGAAGCCAGAGCAGGAAGTAAAGTTTGTCTTTGAAGTATGGAGGAGAGAGTAACCTGGAAACAGAGAATATTAAGGAATTTGCGACAGGAATCAGAAATGGTAAAGTGAAGGACCTAAGTCAGGGGAAATAAGAAAGAAAAAATAATAAAAAGCAATTGTAGTGTTTGATGTAGGAAATAAAACGAAAAAAGATGTGATAAGTAAATAAGCAGGAAAAAGATCAGAATCGACACATGTCAGGAAAACCTCTCCAATCTTTAACACCATCTTTCTGGCCTTCCATTGAGTGTATGGTCCTCAAAGTTGCACTGGAGCCATATTTTTTGTAAATATAACAACTTTCAACAACATGCATACAACAGCATCATAAAATCCCCATTTACAAACAGTCAGTCTGTACAGGTCCAGTGGTTACTTCCATTTAAAAGAAGTAGCATAACTTTCTTGGGATATTAAATTGCACAAGCAGGCCTCATTTCTCTCATTCACATCCAGAGGTACCTTTTGACTTACTGAGACATTGTTCCACGTAGGACACCAAGCCAGAATTAGTGTCTGTTCATTCAGACATGTGACATGAAATCTCAGCCCTGCTTCTGTTGCACTGAACATAGAATCATAGAATGCTTTGGGTTGGAAGAGACCTTGAGAGATCATCGAGCCCAACCCCATGGTCCAAAATGTCCGGTGTCTCCATACAACTTATTTCAGTGACAACCTCTGCCCTCATATAGAGAAGCATTCCTAGGAAGAATCCTAGGATTTCTGAAAATCGAGACTGCACTCTTTCAGAGATTTGTACATCTTACCTCCCTTGTAAACAGAGCTTTTCCTTTCGTTGGTCACCTGCTGGCTCAGACCAGGTCAGTCTCAAGAAACAGCTAGAGGAGCAGGACAGCAAGGCAGCCCTCTTCAGCCACCTCGCTCTTCCAGCCAAGGGGCACTGCTCTCTAGGCACCGCCGCCTGCCAACTTTGAGAGGACCTCCTTTCTCCAGTTCTAATGAGCACTTCCAGGTTCCAGAAAATTCAGTTTCTACTAGACCAATTCCCCTACTTTCCACCACTATCCACTTGCTGTTTATCAACCCCAAGGGCTCCCAGCATCCTAGTTAACCTAGTTCCAACAGTGTTACTAGGTTACGCAGGTTCATGTCTTTGGAGCACAGTAGCTAAAATATATCATTCTATGTGAATATTTAATATTCAAATTGAATATTGAAATTGAATATATTCATTCTGTAGCTTGTATAGAAATGTCTAGTCAAATGGCATAAAAATTACATGCGATAATAATCAGAATCTCCTAGAACTCATGTCAAATCATCAGAGCCTAACCTATATGCTGGTCAGTGAGGGTAGACTTTACATATCTGAGAGGTTTGCTCTTATTTTATGTACAACTGACTTCAGTTAAGAAAGCAGAGACTCATAGCCCCAACTGTTTAATAATTGGATTATTATACATACTATATTGCTAATGCTATAGGTATCATGAAAATGTTATGTATCTCTACTTTTTGTTCGTTCTTTCTTTGGTGATGTTTGCATAAAAGTTTCAGGTAGGAAAAAATCATCAGGATGTCCTAAAAAAAAGGGGGGGGGGGCATGTGCATTTAAAATTAGCAGAATTCTGTTTATTCAGTGTGTAGAGGAAAAGGAATGTCGTTCTCCCATTCTCATTGGTGAGCTCTGACTTAAATATACTGAGTCATAAATATTTGGCTAAAACAATTCTAAGTAATTGTGGGGTGGATTAGTGCAGCTATGGAACTCAAAGGATCGAATGACTTGTGTGAATACCTGATACTTACAGGTTGGTAGAAGTTCAAAAGACTTGTCATCAGACATGGCCTCTAGCCAGGACACACATGTGAATTTACAAATCAAGCGCCCTAAACTCCATTTGACCAAACCTATTTTACGGCTACTTTCTATTTTTCTTTTCCTTTTGTTATTTTAATCTGATTAAAAGCTTTGCAATTGATTCAAAGGCAGATCCGAATTTGTACAAATGTTCCCAAACTGTTGACAGCGAAATACTTGATAGTGTGTGTGTAGAAATTCACAGTCATACAGTCCCAAGATCTTGAATTCTTCAAGTTCATCAAAAGAAATCTGGTTTTAGATTCATCTGATCTCACGATTATTTTTTAATGACCTGATTGCTGTGGTTGCTACAGGACTGAAACAGCCTGTGAAAATCTTTACAGATCATTAAGACTGTTTTAGTGACTCAGAGAGACAGGATATATACAATGGTCTAGGAAAAGGAGGCCTCTAACCTTTAGGATGTAGGCAAAGTGTCACTCTTCCTGGACGGTTTCTTTTCATTAAGTACTGTTAGTACCAGACCCTGCTTTTCTGTGTACGTGCTCCACCCCCCCTGACCCCTGTGCAACTCAGAATTTCCAACTCATGGGAAGTGTCACATTTTCGAAAATTGTTTTTATTGTGAGTTGAAACAAAAACTTAGGTTCGCCATTCCCATAAAACGTAACTGTAAAAGACATTCTTTGGCAACATCTTAAAAATGGTATATTGAGCTTTTCAAAAATTGTTACTTTAACATCAAAGTATTCTTCCACGTGTATTTTTATCACAAGCAGTACAGCTGCACCCGCGCACACACACACTATTCTTCCCTTCCCAACGAGTGGTTTATTGCAGATAACGCCTTGTCTCCCCGTGGCCAGTTTCGCTCCGGCTGCGCAGGGCCGGGTACACGGCCACGGCCGTGCCCTGCGTGTGCCCGTGCGCAGGCACCGGGAGCCGGGGCGGCCGGGGCGGCGGGCATTCGCCCCAGGCTCGCTCTGGCCCACGGGCACCCCCGCGCCCCGCCGCGCCCGGCAGGCGTCAAGGCGGCGAGGGATCCGCCGGCCCCGCCACGCCGCCGGCCTCGCTCCGCGGGCCGCGGGAAGCCCCGCCAGCGGCGCCGCGCTGGGGCAGCACACCCCGGGCTACCTGGGGCGCACGGCGGGCTCCCCTCGCCCCTCCCCGAGCCCGCGGGGGCACCGCTCCGCCTCCAGCGGGGCCCCCGCCCGGGCTCTACCCCGGGGGCGGGCGGGAAGCCCCCGCCCGTTCCCGCCCCGCGGCCCGAGCCAGGCCGCCACACAGCCCCCCCACCCCCCCCCCCACCCCCGGGTCGCGCCCTCCGCCGCCCGGCCCGCCATTTCGCGTCCCGCCGCCCGCCCGCACTCACTCGGGGGTGTTGATCCAGATGATGTCGAGGTGGCAGTAGTAGACGCACTCCTTGTCCTTGTAGGTGTAGCAAGTGCAGCGCCGGGCTCGGCGCCGCAGCGCCCCGCCGTCCACCTTGGCCCTGCCGCCGGCCGGCAGCGCCGCCGCTTCGCTCTCCTCCCGCTCCTTCTGCCCCAGCGCCGCCGAGCGCGGCTCGCCGCCGGCCGGCAGCGGCAGGGAGCGGGGCCGGGGCAGCGCGGACCCTGCACCGCGGGAAGGCAAGAGCGGCGCTCAGCTCCCGCTGCGCCAGCCCCGGCCCCCGCCCGCGGAGCGCCCCCTCCCCCAGCGCCTCGCAGCCCCTCGCGTCCCCGGCCCCGCGCCCGCCACCGGCCCCGGCAAGGCTCCGGGCTGCTGAGAGCACCGTTATGTTGGTGTTTGCTGCAGCGCGCTGGCGTGCACCCCTGCCCCCGCAGCCTTGGGGTGCATCGCTAGCGAGTGCTTTTGTTTCAAACTTATGTACGGCCAATGATGTCTTTGGCGTCTGATTATGATCGGAGCGGGCCATTGCTTACAGCTTTTTGGACGAAGAAGGGAAGGAAAAAAAAAAACCAAACCCACCCAAACCCCAGCCTTTCTTTGTGTGCATGCGTGGAAGTGGCAGAGAAAGAAAGAAATCCACGTTACCGGCAGTCGACGTAACTGTAAGTCCGAAGAGGAACAATAAACCCAGCTCCATTAAACCCAAATTGCACGCTTGTTAACTGCAGGCAAAGGTGAACTGCAGGGGCGACTGAACCGTCCCAGGAGGACTCACTCCAGGTTGGAGGCAGGGAATATCCTGGGACCGGCGGCACACGCTGCTGCCCGGAGCTAGCTCCCTCACGGAGGTGTGATTAGTGGGTCTCCCTCGCAGTTATTTTCCTCCGGTGCAGACTTAGCCCTGAAGGGAAGAGTGTTGTCAAGAGGGAAGATCCATCGCCAGGCTTTTCCCACACACACCTCCCACCCCACCCCCAAATCTGATCAGAGACCGGAGCTGCTGTTTTCCAGCTGCAGACGCCTCCCACCCGCAGACAAGCTGCCTGCCTCCCCCTCCCACAGCCCACGCTCCCCCCCTCGGCCGCCCCCCACTTCCCACCCGCGCAGGTAGAAGGCAGGGATAAAGCAGCACATCCTCCCCGGGAACGGGAGGCACAGCCCTTTTGCTGCTGCTAAGGCTGATCCTAGCTCATCACTTTTAAATGATCTGATCCTGTTGCTCTGTGTGTAATCCCAGGAGGACAGAGGATGGCTTGTGCAATAAAAACACCGCGTTTTGACTCAAATCTGGGCTGCAGATTTGGGAATCGTTTGGGGCTTTTTTTTCCCAGGACTCTGCCAGTTCTTTTCCAGGTGAAGTCACCAATTTATTAATACTTTCTTTTTTCCCCACCAAATTATGAACTCCTATTTGCAGACAAACCTACCTAGAGTGCAAAAATCTAAGGTAAAAGGGGATTTCATATTGTGTGAAATACCTGACACTTCTGCCTAGCAAAACACTTCTGTGGGTGGCCCCATTTGCTTTCATAATACCAGCTATTAAGTGATAATAGGTAAGGGGTTAAGGGAATTGGCTCTATCTTTTCTTACAGTAGTATGTGTATATATCCTGCTACAGGAAACATATAGCACATTGTAGATAGCACGTGGAGAAAGGTTAGCAAATTTAATTGTGAATATTTTAAACCAAAGCAATATTTTATTTAAGAATGTTTCAGTACTAACAGAAAGAGCTGCAGCCAAAATTGCTTTTATGTATTGTGCCAATTGGACATACTCACTAAAATCTGTTTTGTGAGTAGAAAACTAGTTGCAGGATCACTCAGGTTACGTTACCAGAGGGGGAACACCGTTCTACCGCATCACATTCTTCTCCAGCCCTGCCCCCAATTCCAGCTTTTGGTGTGAGCTATTCAGCAACAACACTTACAAAAAAAAAAAAAAAAATCTCATTAAGATGTCACGTTTTGTCAGTTTGTCAAACCTTGCCTTTTGTCATCTTCTAAAGATTGAGAGTTTTGCGGGAGAACTTTAGTTGAATGTATTCCCAGCTAATAACAAAAGCACGATGGTCATCAAAGACAGGGTAATAGCTAGAAAGTTCCTTTTCCTCAAGTTTTGCTGAGACCACGGCTCTCTGTGGAAACTTAAATTGCTTTTGTTTCTCACTGTTTGTGCAAATGACAAGACTTTGCAATATAGAATTGAAATGTCAGAAGTGTTAATCATGCCCTATCTCCAAAACCCAGTTAGAAAAGACAAGATTTCAGTAAATTTCCAAGGTTTGTACCCACTGCAGCGAGTGCAGTTCATGAGGACATGGCTGCAAGTAGTTTGCTCAGGTATTGACAACATGCAAGTACTGAAACAGAACTATGAAAGTACCTTGTTCATTTTAGTTCTGCTAATTTTAAATAGTTTCTCTGCAGTCGCTAGTGTTCTCATAACTAATACAGTGGGGGAAAAATAGATCCCATGTAAATTAGTGAACTTAACATTGTATTGAAGTTCATGCTTGATCTAGGAAGGTTAGTGCTTACTTACCTTTAAGGAAGAGTAACTGTGGTGACCTCAATGTTTATATAGTTTGCTTTGCTGGATTGCGGGTTTGTGTGTATGAAAGTCATGCTCCCCCAAGCATCAGCAGAGATACAGTCAGGCTTCACAGTTGTATAGCTGCTGCTATTTTGAAAAATACCGTGACAAAACATCTCTGAAAAGAATGGTTTTGAAGTTATTTGCATTTCTTATATAAGTAGAAAAATTAATTGCTTCAAATCAGGAAGTTCTAGATACTGTACTCTGACACTGTTGGATACAGGATTGATTTTGACAAATGCTTATGATTGCTTTTTTACTTATCTGAAAAAGGAAAAAATAGAGGTTTATTGTGCAGTTACTGTTTAACAGAACTCTTCACTGCAGTGAGTAGGAAGTACTGGGTATATGTTGCTGGTGTGATAAGTAACAATGACATGAGTCCAAATTCTGCTTCATGAATTTCATTTTCTTCATTGCAACAATTTTTTTTGTTAACAGTGATGTAAAATTATCATAGTAACAAAAAGTTTAAAATGAGTAATATATAACTGTATCATATGTATAGGTTTGTTATAGCAAAAAACGGTCATGTTGTGTTGTGAATTGATTTAACCACATCTTCCTAAAAAATACTGTTCTATTTTTTTAAATGCTATTTTGAAGGCCTCTTCTGCATTGTTCTACTTTTTCTTCCATGTGCTGTTTAATCTCTGAAAAGCCAGGGGAGGCCGTATCAGCACTGACACTGAAGCACTGTGTAAACAAAAGAAGTAATAAAATATATTCTGAAAATAGCTATCAGGGTTCAGCAATTAAGAAGGGCAAGGTTTTGGTCAAATGAGCTCATGTAAGCTTTAGAAGATAAGGCATAGACTCTACAGGAAGAATAAGACTCTAATCAAAGGAATTAATACTTCTGGACATTGTGGGCCTGGTTCTCATTTACATTGATTATCAAGTTATTTGTGTCATATTACCTACTGACCTGAGACCTTTTTATTTAATAAATGCAGCAGTCACAAACCAAGAATGCTGGTTAAGCAAATAGCAACAAATAAAATTTAAAAATCCAGAGTCCATTTTGAGATGGGGTAGTAATAAATGATGTGCGGATATCAGTGTCAGTGATAATATGTGAAGCAAAATGGTTTTGTAAATCTATTTAAGGATTGTATTTTCATTTGGTTAAAAAACAAAAGAGTAGCAGCTATTGAGGTAGCTGGCATAGATTGGAAGCCAAGAGATCCAATTCATATTATTTTACAGCTTTTCCTTTAAAATTGTTTTAACTTTGTACGTTCCTTTTTCTATCAATTTCAAGAACATTAGGGTGGATGGGTAGTTTGCAAAAATCTTGAGAACCCTGGACAAAATGCGTGGAGTTAATCCTTCTCTTTATACCTTCTAATCTTCCCACCTCCAACATCCTCCTTCCTACCCTTGTGCAGGAACAGCACGGCAGTGCTGCAAGAGCCAGCTCTACTCCCTACACACAACAGGAATTCCCCGGTGCTGGGGCACTTCCTCATTCTTAGGGCCACCCAAGCAGCTTAAGGAAGACAGTCAGCAGATCTGCCCTGTTGCCAGGTGTAAATACTGTGTATTTGAGAACTTCTAATTGACTGAAGGGAGACTATATCTCAGAGATGAGGTCAAGGCTGAAGGAGTCCTGGAATGTGGAGCAGCTGAAACAGATGATGTTAAGAAAAGTAAGCTCAGATTCCAGATTTTATATTTGAAAACCTTGGACTGCCATTCCAATTAGGAACATAATCTTGGTTTTGTTTAGTACTTCTCTGCCCCTTTTTATCCCTACTTTATAAATACACTCATGCAGTTGTGAAGCAATCAGACCCTAGCAGTAATTCCACAGCATTTAACCTTCATCACGCAGGTGACTACACAAAATAGTTATGAGTTACAAAGAAGTTCCAGATGTGTTTAAGTAAGGTTGGTTACTGAGAGAAACCACTTAAAAATCTAGGGATAAGCTGGAGGAAGGTGGCTAGAGACTAGGTATGTCCTGAAGACTATGGCTGGCCCTCCGGCTATTATACAAAAAGTGAAATTCGTGTGCTTCTCTGCAGCACTTCCTTGAGAGCTCCCCTTCTTGGAGTGTGCTGAGCTGAAGCCTGGCTGGATGCCTTTGAAGAGGGCATTTTTGGATTTGTTGGAAAGCCGAAGGACCAGAAACCCTGAATCAACTGTCCTGTCTGGAGCAGAATCTGCAGGGAGGGATACACCGGACTGCTGGAGAGGTGAGTGTCTGCCATTGCCATTGCTGTGCTCCTAGGAGCTGGGTGGAGCAACAACATGAAGGGTACTGGGGCACTGCAATGATGCTGCTTTCTACTGCTCTCTTGTCCAGAGATGTAGCAGCTTGGGTGGAATAAAAAACTGAAGCTTGTGCTGCAAATCACGTGGTTCATAGCCCTTCTGGCTGTGAAGGGAGCTTTACAACATCTGCTGGATTTTATTTGAGAGCATGGATTTTGCAGAAATGGTTGGCCTCTTTGTGTGGTGACAGTTCCTGTTTGCCTAGCTAAGCAGTTTCGAGGCTTTTTTCTTAGTGTGGCTTTGTGATGTGACATGCAGGTGACTGCAGAAGTTTAAAAAAACCCTGTGTTGGACCACTGATATGCAGGAGCATCTTTTGACAAATCTGTAGGTGAGACAGGTGTCTTCTAACAGACGATCTTGTTACATAATAAGGGCAGTCTGGAACAAAGCTTAATAAAATGTGCAGTAGCAAAAAATGTGCACATGAATAACAAAAACCTAATTCATTTTATATGATGTGCCCAGGTGGATAAGACTGTTAAAGTACATGCAGCAGTCAGTATACTGTGTGATATTAATTTATTCACCTATATGAAAAACAAATGGGCTTGTCATAACTACCTTTATTCTGTGGAAAATCTCCTCTTCAAATTTGTACTTAACATTAGTTAGAGATTAATGTTTCTGGTGCTGCCTTGTAGGATAGTATAAATAAAGGTTCTGCTGCTGTTACCAGCTGCTAATGAAGTTAGTGTCTCCTTGTTGCAACTTCTTGGTAAATCCGATTTTAAATACAAGTACAGGTCTGGCCATTTCTTCTTCTGAAGGGTCCACAGCTGAGACTCATCAGTCTAGCAACAACCTTGACACCATGTTTGAATATATAACCTTTCCTCTCCCCAAGTAACTTATCTCTCACTAAGAAAAGACTTTCAGAGAGAAATAAACAAGTGTCTGCCTGTATGAACTAGTAAAGGGAAAATAAAATGAAAAATGAACCTGTATTATTTAAACAGTGTGACATGACAAACTGCAAGTGCTGCTCACACCTAGGCCTCTTGAGAGCAGCTTTCTTTGTTGATAAGCTTTGATTGAACCTGAACTGTTAGTTACTGAACCTAGCTTTGTGAATGCATTACATTTTGCAATGGCATGATATTATAATCCTCCAGATTTTCTTCAGACCATTTGTTGGGATGAAGTCGCACAGGTGTTGGGCCAAGTTGGGCATCAATGTTGCGAGTGATCTGGCTCTCAGTCCTCTGGGAGCATTCAAGTTCCGTGCAGAGGCTGTGTAGGTTAAATCATTCCAGTACCTGGAAAGACTGTGTATATGGGAATCAGGGGGCTGTAGCATGAAGTCTGGGGTAACAGCTGCAGACCATCTGTGCAGGTTGCATGGCCTAGGACTGGTGCAGGTTTAAGTAAATGAGGTTAAGGAAGCTCATGCGTTGCCAAAGTGTATGCGCTATGGTCTAACCCTTTCTGCAGTGCATATAGGGGGCTCAGCTATTTTTGTGCATTCTAAAAATCCAGTTAGGTGTGTGTTATGGGCCTAGCACATCTTATGGCAAAGAGATAATTGCCATTCAAATCCAGATTACCAGGTCATTTTCAGCTTGAGATACTGTTGGTGAGTAACGGATGGTACAGATACCAGCCATAGCTATGAAATTCATGTCTGTGGCTATGTTGTGTTTAGTCTGATTTGTTAGAAGAACAAGAGTTGGCAGGATCCTTCTTGGTGGTTCAAAAAGAACAACTCTTTCCAGAAGAGGGAGGAGTCTGCAAAATGAACATGCAGAGTTACAAGACGAACATAAGCCTAACGTCACATGGGAGTTATTAATCTATTTAACTGTTCTCATTGACATGATTGTATGTATTCTGGAGGATCTCAACCTCACATTCGGTTTAATAACATAAGCCTGGGAATAATAGCAATGCAGTACTTTAGACATGGCAGGAGTTCTGTACATTTAAGCACATATATTATCATCTCTGGTTGAAACATCAGGATAGGAAGAGAGGTACAGGAAGAGTAAGTGCACTATACAACCTGTATGTAAATTTTGAATGCAGCTGATGTAGCTTTTCCCTTTCTCACCTTTTGCACAACTGCCTTTCACTCTACCTTATCAGGGTTGGTAAAGCAAGTGCTAGTAAATCAGATTATAAAAAAAGAGTGGGTGCCAAAAGAACGTTTTCCCTAGCTGCTAGGGAAGAATACTGGGGCATTAACCAAAATAGGACAGGGAAGGTAGCAGTGTTTTGTGGGAAAATAGGAAAGATAATGGGGAAAAACAATGGGCAAAAGAAAGGGAAAAGAGAAAGTCAATTAACTCACTTTTCATTGAAGTAACTTTTCTGTATAAAGACAACAAAAGGAAAAACGAGGAGGAATAAACAAAAAGTAAAAAAATACAATAGGAGACTTAATGGGCGAGGTAGAGAAAAGGAATAAACAAAGAGTGCAGAGGAAGAAAAGGAGATGCTAATCTCTTTCCAAGGATCAAGTATATCCCTCTAACAGTTAGCATGGCTAGGATTTTATTTCTGCTGTGTTTCTTTAAAGCAAATAGCTAACCAGGCACCAGGCTGTTTAGATTAGTTGGTTGTCATTTGAGCTTCCTAGGTATTATGCTATTTCCCTGGCAAAAATTCTTCAGCTGCAAGCATTTTCAGGCCATGATTGTGTTAAGGGCATGGAGAAAAGAGACAATCTGAGATAATTTCTTAGTGCGGTGTTACTTTTCATGTATTTTAGAAGATACGCAGTGTTAAGCATCGAAAAGAATATTAAGGCAAACTAGAACAAAAGGCAAGTTCAAAAAGCTATTTTATTGATTGAAGGACTTGATGAGGGAGGGAATGAAGGAGGACTGGAATTTGTACAACTGTGTTAACAGCCTGGCTGGATTCCTTTGCCAGTATTTTTATTGACTTTCACTTCCAAAGAAACAGTGATGCTTCAGGCTGTTCTCTCAGGTCTGGATATACCTTGCTGAACTAAAGCGATAGAATGCATCACAGCTGTTAGCAAGGGTTGTATGTGTGTACACATGTTCGTACTAGAAGAACAAAAGAGCTGTGACCATACTTTTCTCACTCGGAAGCGCAATTGTCTCCGTGCCTTTTGAGTTTTGGATAACAGTGCTTCACATGCTAGAAGGGCCATAATGAAATTTATTATCCCTGGCTCTGAAATAATTTATTGTTGTTTTGACATTTTTCTCTTTTACTCTATCTTTTCTGAGACCAGGAATAGAGAACTAGGAGTCAGACTTTCTGCTTTTGATATTTGCAATTTTGCAAGCAAAGATTGACCTACTATGCCAGTTAGACTGTCATAATGATATATAGCTGAAGAGGACGCAGAACTTGTATTCATTTTGTGATGTATCGGAATCTAGGGGCAAGGATTTTATGTGTATCATTGTCTTAGTAGTGATGGGCAGAAATTCACTGTCTTACTATAAGGTAGCTGCAAAAAGGATGATGAGGATTATTATAGGCTCCAGCGAAATAGCATAATATATGAATTGAGTGATGACTGTCAGTTTTTCACTGAATAGTTTTACACTGAACCTAATAGGTGTCTCATCAGATAGAGATTAATTCAGATAGCTTTATTTGCTTTTAGTTACTTGGTGAAAAGATGTATGAGTTATTAATAAATTGTAACTAACTATCGCTTTAATGTATTTGCTTCAAATAGCTTATATTTGTGGTTCTGAAAATGCACCAGGACCTTAAAATTTGCAGAATATAATGAAAATGCTAAAAAAGGTTGGCATCACGCATAAGGAGATGTGAGCAAGTAAAGATAGTTATACTGCTGGAAACTGGCCACCCAGGAAGATCTGGTAGAGAAAGTAAAGTATTAATAGCATTATTAATCTGCTGAGTTCTACTGCCGGTAAAATGCGTAGAGAAAGCATGATCAGGGAGGAGAAGTTGTGAGGCAGCAGCACAAATAATGTAACAAATTTACATTTGTCAGGGGTATGAAGTTTGCAGTTCCTGTTAGCAAACTGAACGTAACAGGGACAGCAGCTATGCCAAATGTCTACATGTTGCAGTTCACGGTGGGAGAAAGGGCGTAACACTGTTTAAGGTCAGTGTGCATCTCATATGTAGTAAATCCCCCATTTGTTGATTACAACAATCAGAAGGCATTTCTCATGGGTTTGGGGGGGAGGGGTTTGAATGCTGAGTTAATTGAATGCATTTCTTCTACTCCTACCCTGCAGAGTTCCTATACCATGGCACCGTGCCAATGTTACTTCTCCTGTATTTCTCCAAAAATTAGAAATTTTCCTGGTATTCTGGATAGATTTTTTTTTTTTTCCCAGACAGACAGTTCCTGTAATTTCAGACTGTCTCAACCCATTAAGACTGTAATTCCTGAAAAGTTTGGTTCACAATATCAACAAAGTCACATGTAGCTAGAATTTCCTAGCAATATGAAAAGCAGAATAGGAAAAAATTTGTTCAGAAAAAGAGAATAGAAACAAGTTGGCAGGAAAACTAAACTTAGTACATTAGCTGTCAGAGAACCATCATTCCTTTTTGATTCCTCAGCAGCAGAGGAAGACACAGAGCTTTCCTCTTAGTAAAAATCTGTTGTTTAGTTTGAAAATTCACATCTGTTTTATACAAACTGGATGGGTATTTTAAACTTCAGCTATGAATGCTGTTAAGACATCATTTGCTGCTCACAGTATGGTTTATAATTGGGATCACGTACTCCCTTCTTGAATCAGGAACTGAAGCCAGGATTCCCTGTCTCGATAATTATCTCAGAAGTCAGTGGCAAATTGAGTCTCATCATCTGTGAGCTGGGCTCTGTCAAGGGTGACAGACACTACTAGTTACTACATTAGCTGGGAAGGAAGAGCAATGTACTGGCAAGCCAAAGGTACCAGCCTCTGGGGTGGGGGGCTCTGGCATAACATATTTGTAACTTCTTTGTTTGTAAGTAATCTGTTTGTTTTCAAAATCTTCCTTAACTTCCCTTTCCCCAAACTAAGTTAAACCCAAGCAAGCATCCTGTTTAAAAGTAAATAAATAAACATAAAATCTAGCTATGTAATCAAATGTCAAGTACATGGCTTATGCAAGGGATCTGAACTAAGTTACCATGAAAAATTCAAGAGTTCTGGTATTCTGTTCCCTTAAGATCTAGGTTTTGGTTTTAAAAAGCTCTTTTTTTTTGTTTGTTCTAGACACCTCTGAAAAACAGTTGCTTTACAGATATAGTGTCTTTTGAGGTTTATTTTCTAACTTTCTTCCAATACTGCAGTTGTCTTCTGTTTTTGGGGTGTGTATCTAACCATTTGCTTTTTTCTCTTTCTTTCTGTTTCTCAGGATTACTCATAATCTCTTGGGTCTATAAAGCATGTCCAGGTTACTTTACCATTCAGAAACTGAAGATACAGCAATATAGGAAGCTGAACCAAACCTTTTAGGTTTAATTGTGATACAAAGTTTCCGTTATGATTTAGGAAGTCACCATGTCTTTCTGGTAATATTTTACAAGCTGGGCAAGTGGTGTTCTTCAGGCTGTCTATTTAGGTTATAAGACATTTGAGGCAAATTCTCCTCATCTTTTGTGTGAATACTGCCTCGGTGTTTGCATTCTGACTCTGAAATATAAAAATATACAACTGAAATATAAAATATGTAATGGTAACTCCTTCTAGGAAGCTCCAGCTTTGATTCATAACTACCACTGAAGATATGCTGATTAGTCCCCATCTTAAGTAACTATATCTTAAGTAAGCCAAAAAGTTGAAAAAAACTAGATCTTACATAAGCCTTAGTATTCTGTTTCAGTGATACTTTGAAAGCTGAATGTTTTGTTTGAGTTGGATGTTTGGACTTAAAATGCGGTGGCCTTACAGAATAAAGGCTCTGTATTTGAGGCATTTGAAATGCATAACTGGTTTTATTTTCCTGTTAATTTTTGCGTGCTGGCTGTATTTAGATTTTATGCCCAGATGGTTTTCTTTAACTTCTTAGTATAACTTATATGTAACATCTTGCAGCAGCACTGTTTTCTTGATTTATGCCTCTGTGTTTGAATAGTTTGAAAACTTTGTTAGGGCACCTAATGGGGAAACTGCTTTTTTAACACTGTGGATGGTTGTTCTCTATCAACAGAAAACTGGAAACTTGCGGCTTGTGCGTGAATTGTTGGACGGTCTTACAGTCATTTCATGCTGGGCTTTTTTAATTTTATCCTTTAAAGAAGCCTAAAACCTTTACCCCCAATTGAAAGAGCATTCTTTTTTAGTACATTATTAGCTCTGGAATTAAGGATTAAGTAATTTATATTTTCCGTAAGGGATCGTATTCTCGCCATGTAATGAATGCCATAGAAGATGCTAAGGCCTGTATGACTAAGATAAAGGTGGAACTTATGAGCTGATACAGGTGACATGAACTATTCATGGAAGGATAATCCAGTGGTAGGTAGAACTAGAAATGCTCATTAGTAGATAAAAAGCCTGCAAATGCTACTGGCTATAACCATTTTGTACACCGCATTATCTGAAAGAAAAGGTTGTACAGTAAAGAAATATTTATAGCAAATTTTAAAATTACTCTGCAACCTGATGTGCAGGTTAGATGTCCTGCACTGTAGCAGACAATTTTGTTCAATAAGTAAAAGTACCTGCTTTGCAACAGCAGCCTAAACAAAATAGGATGCATAGAAATCCATAATGTGTTACATTGAACTAGCAATTGAGGCTATTCTCAAAACAAAATGGCACAGGCCTCCCTTCTGCATCTGGGGAGGGCCTGAGGGCTTTTGAAATTACTTAAAAGATGAAATATAATTGTGAATGAAATTATGCAGCTGGCACCTGGAATTGGTTTCTTACCAGTTTTGACTAGGACAGTTATAAAGTGGTTTAGCTGCAATGACTAACAAGTATTTCTGTTCCACTGTTGAATAAAATGGGCTAGTAATTAATCTTCACAAACAATGGAGTTTACATTTTCTCTTGAAATGCACTGTTGCCAGAGTTCCATTTCATCCACATGTAGGGGAAAGAAGAGTAGAAAAGCATCTCTTTTTTTTATAACGTGAATGTAATAGAAATTAGACAGAGTACGTCAAATTTACTGTAAATGTGCCACCTAAACTGGTGAAGCCTAAGTTACATTGGTAAAATTAAGATATTGGCTAGTTATGCTGGCCAACACCACATTGAGATGTTTCCCGGGAGGCAGGACTTCTGTGCAATCCCAAAGATATGAGATCTATTAAAGTAATTATTGGTTACACAGAAAAGTACCTACTTTCTGTCTGAAAATCTTTCCATATACATTTGTTTACATCTCGTACCCTCTTCAGACAGTGCTTAGAGGAAAATATTATGCTAAATTCACTATGTTGGCAAAACTTTATTAGAAAACTTGAAAACAGCAGTTTTCACTAAATCGTGACTTGCAAGTAATGTTCAATTTTGTAAGCCTGCACTCTCCATTCAGACTCTCTTTCATCTAAAACATACCAGAACATATCAGCTCTACAAACAACCTGAAGCATGATCAGATCTGTAGCTCTGAGTGGAAGAACAAGTTTTACTTTCATTGACTACAACATTTATGTTTGCCAGGGTCATACAATCCTGCAGACCATCATTGGTAAAGTACGAATTATTCTGAATTAATCTTATGGCTTGATTTAGTGGAAGAATTTAAATCCTTTTATTCTGGTAAAGGACTATTAGGATTTCATTGCTTTCAGGACTCTTTATATTTCCGCTTTTTTTGCAGAATAGGTAGTGTTGTCCAAAGACAAAGACAAAGACCAAAAGAAAGACTTGTGGGCTTAGGAACTCTTGGAACAGTTTACTGCTTTCTGTATTTTTTTTCCCAAAGTTGAGTGTGTTTAATGCAGACTTGTGGTCTGGTTTAAGCTGTGCTATTCTATGAAGCCTTTGTCCCCCATATGATGTTAATTCTCCCTGCATTGCATAATTTTGACATCTCACTTGGTGGAAGAAGGGAAAGTACCTGTGAATACATTTCAGTCCTGTGAGGCTCCTCTTAGGTGCCACGTGCAAATGACTACTAACGTATGCTACTCGGTTCTCTGGGAGACAGAGGGATGTCTTATCTTGTTGATCTGATATTGCTGTGGTGCTCTGAGTCTCCTCCTGACACTGCTTGTACTGCCACTGAGAGAGAGGCTTCACAAACCTACACTTTCCCATGTGCTGGGCAATGTTTTTCTTAATTCATGTTCATGGCTTTCCTTTATTTGCTGCTGATCTTGCTCCCATGCCCATTTTTCAGGCTGTTATCTCTGTTGGTTTCACCACCTGCTCATCAGCTAATCCCCTGAGCCTCTGCCATCTTTCATAGCAAGGGAATGCACCAGAGGTCTCTTTGATGCTCTCTGCCCTAAAAATGTAGCTCGTCAGCATTAACTCCCTAAACTATATCCATCGCTGAATAAGAAGTTTTTGTATCTAAACTGTGCTCTGCAGCTACATCCAGTCTCCCTTCAGCATCCCAGTGCTGTTGAATTCTTGTGCTTCATTTCCTGTCCTGAATTCCTTTACTCCAGATTGATGCTTCCTCTCTCTTTGGTTGCTTGAATAACAGAGTTGTCTTCTGGCAGATAGCTATTGCTATCCTTCCTCTAGTATTTTTTCCACAGTGACCTATAGCCTAGCCATTTCCCTCCTCACCCATTTGAATCTGGAAATACAGAACCAACAAATGAATTAAAATTCTACCTGACTGGGTCCCCTTGCTGCTTTTTCTTCAATTGTCTCAAGTATGTTAACTTGGCAAGTGAAGATGGACATGGTGAATTAGAGATTTTGTGACTAGACTGGAAATGTCCTCAGGCCTGAATTGTTGCATTGAAACCAGTCTTCAAGGATATATTGCAAGTATTCTGATGACACAGCTATTCATTAAATGCTTTGCAATTCCTGGTTTTTATCACTTGTGGAAGTTCCAGGGCTTCTCAGCAGGGCTTACTGGCTGAGGTGGCTCCCCGTAAGCATGACTAGACTCTGAATCGGTTTACTTCAAGCCAGCTTGATATGTCTGTTCTGTGCTTCCATGTTTCCAGTGTTAATCCAAGTTAAGAGAGTTTGGGCAGAGCCATCTTAGTTCTTCCTGAACCCAAAAGCATGTAGAAATGTCCACCCAGCATGTAAATTGAGAAAAACAGCATGTAAATGGAGCCAAGGGACATGAGAACAATGGAATGGAGTGGAAAGATACGTGGTAGTGAGAAATCAACATGTTCCTGAAAAGCTGTCCCAGAAGATGCATAACTTTCTGTGAACAGACTACTTGAGAAAAACTAAAGCTTTTTGTTTGTTTTTAGTAATAAATATTTTGGCTGTCTCCAATGAAACTACTCTGTTAAAATAACAACTTGCAAATTTTAGAGTAGTAGAATGCATATAGTGACACAAAAGAAGAGCAAGCTATAAACATGTTCTGCCACTGGTGTACATATATTAAAAAGACTTTTTTTTTTAAGCAAAAGTCAGGCACTAGTTGAATAACTATTGCACATAACTGCCTTTTTTGGCTTTCTTTTCAGAATGTTTGAAACAAGGCATGTAGCTTGCTACTGTGTTATCATTTATGTAGATTACAGGAAATAACCGAAAGATCCATTCATGAGCAACTTAAACATACTCTTTTTTCCCACAATATTAACTGACACACTTAAAAAGAGGGAATTCAACATCCAAGTTAGCTGCCTGTTGGAAAGCTAGCCCTGAGTCTTCCCAGAAGAATGTATAATGAATTTGACTTTTCACGGGACAAAGATATTTAAAGCAATGCAAGCTATGTAAAGAGCTTAGGGATAGTCAACCAAATAGTTTTCTGTTGACTCAAGCACTCTTTTTCTTACTGTCACGCAGCGTGGGATCAAGGGTGGTGGAAGTATGCATGTGAGGAAGCGTGAAGAACTGGCTTACTCTCTCTGTATATCTTAGTGGCATTTTTAGACTTGGCCTTACTGCAACATAGTTACTGTTGCTACAGACCAATCTGAAATATTTTCATCAGAAATGCTATTTTGAGTACTGACTTCTAAATGTTTCATATCTCATTGTTCTGAAATTTGTCACATCTGGAGCTTGGGAAGCAAATTAAATCCTGTTTAATTTTAGATGGATACTTTGCGATGCTAAAGACTAGATTTGGATTTGTTACTTTTTTGGCTTGAGATTTCTGTTTGACTTCTGAAGTCAGAAACATTACAGAGTCGCAGAGGTGGGTAGCACAGTCACCTAAATGGCTCAAGTAACTTGGCATGGGATGTGTGCTTTGTGTGTAGACTAAGATGTTTTTTTTTTAAATGCTTTGTGTTAGTTGAATTCAGTTGAGCTGAATTAAAAGTACAATGAACACAGTGCTTCTGGAATTCCTATTCATGCAATACAGATGCTCATATATAGACAGCATCAAGCTAACTTGCTACCCATTTTCTTTGTTCCTCTTAAACAGTAGCAGATCTACATCTTTCAGGTTTATTTTTGTAAGATGAGTAAAGCATGTCTCTTGCTCACCATGTGAACTTCAGCCATATCCTGAAGAAATTCCTGGAGAATCTAACAAAGTTATGCAAAGTTATGCAAATTCCTGGATTACAACAAAAAAGGTCATGATTGGGAATAGTCAGCATGGATTCATTGCCTTCTCTGATGAAATGACTACATCTATGGGTGAGGGGATTGCAGTGGATATTGTCTGCCTTAACTTTAGCAAGACTTTTGACATGGTCTCCCATGGCATCCTTGTGTCCAACTTGGGATGTTAGTGTAGACATGTGAGATACCAGGTGTATGCAAAAAGTGGCTGGACTATTGGGCTCAGAGAGTACTGGTTGATAGCTGACACTGTACCTGGAGTCCAGTTACCAGTGGAGCTCCTGAGAGTCTGTTCTTGGAGCTATCTGTGTAATATCCTATTTAATATCTTTATTGATGACCTGGAGAAGGAAATGGAATGCAGCTTGATGAAATTTGCATGACACCAAATTGGAGCGAGCAGTTGATACATGTGAAGGTAGTGTTGCTGTTTAGAATGACAGACAGCCTGGAGGAACGGACCAACCACAACCTCATGAAATTCAGCAAGGGCAAATGCAAAGTCCTGCACCTGGGATGGACTGACCTCATTCAATGGATGACTGGCTGGATAGCAGCTCTTCTGAATAGGATCAGGAGTTCTGGTGGGCTAAACATGAGCCAGCAGTATGCTGGGCTGTGTCAACAGGAACATTACCAGTAGATTGAGGGAAGTGATTATCCCCTTTTACTCAGCACTCATTAGGCCCCATTCTGATTACTGTGTCCAGTTTTAGGCTCCCCAATACAAGAGAGATGGTAAACACGGGCAAGTTTAGTGCAGGGCCACCAAGATGATCTGGAGGCTGGAGCCCGTGATCAGTGAGGTGAGGCTGAGACAATGTTGACTGTGGAGAAGAGTAGATGTCTTTTGGTTTGAATACCAGCATACCAATAGTTCTGAGGCAGTTACCAACTCAATGGAACCAGACTCTTTACTCAGCTGTATGTTGGGACAATGCGACACAACAGTCCTAAGTTGAAATAGGAGACTCCAGCTGCATATAAAAGGGGGGAAAAATCATTCTGAAGATAATTGTGCATTGGAACAAGTTTCTCAGAATGATTCTTCAATCTCCATTCATAAAGGTGTCCTGGTTTCAGCTGGGATAGAGTTAATTTTCTTCCTAGTAGCAGACATAGTGCTGTGTTTGGGATTTAGTAGGAGAAGAATGTTGATAACACACTGATGTTTTTAGTAGTTGCTAAGTACTGCTCATGCTAGTCAAGGACTTTTTCAGCTTCCCATGCTCTGCCAGGTACACAAGAAACTGGGAGGGGGCACAGCCAGAATAGTTGATCCAACCTGACCAAAGGGCTATTCCATACCATATGGCATCATGGGCAGTATAGAAACTGGTGGGGGGGGGTGTTGGCTGGCGAGCAGCGATCGCTGCTCGGGAACTGTCTGGGTATCGGTCGGCGGGTGATGAGCAATTGCATTGTGCATCACTTGCTTTGCATATTATTATCATCATCATCATCATCATCATTATTATTATTATTATTATTATTATTATCATTATTATATTGTTGTTATTATCATTACTATTTTACTTTATTTCAATTATTAAACTGTTCTTATCTCAACCCAGGAGTGTTTCTCACTCTTACTCCTCCGATTCTCTCCCCCATCCCAGCGGGGTAGGGGGAGTGAGCGAGCGGCTGCGTGGGGCTGAGCGCCTGGCTGGGGCTAAACCACAACAAAAGGTTTTCGAAATCCGACTGGACAAAGCCCTTGGGTGCCTTCCAACCTGAATAATTCCACGAAATAAGTAACATCTAAGCAAATAAAAGTAATACAGACCACTTGTCTCCTCATGGAGGGTTTTATTCTGCCTACAGAAACTACCACCAGAATGTGGATCTTGAATGTTCATCTACTAAGAAATACAGTGAGACAGTCACATTTGTTTTATGGGTTTCATCACACTAGTGTAGATTTGACTTAGTCACTCTGTCTAAAAGCTGTTATCTCCACACAGAGATTTTAGTTGTAACACTGGAGGAAGGAATCTTAACGGGAAGATGTGGAAATTGGAAGAGGATGAATAGAGTCAAGAACGTAGTCACACGTCTGAACTGTGACTGGCTGATTTCAGAGATTTGGCAGATACTTTTAATCATGAACAATAGGTTTAAGTGATTGCTGTCAGGTACTTTTTACAACAAGGCTGAATTTCCAACTGTTAACCCTGAACACAATAGTAATATGAATGTTTGCAAACATTTTTTTGCCTTCTGTATTTCTACCTGGATTCCCACCTGCAGAATTTTGATGCATTTTGGGCATAAGTGCACATGCTCTGAATCTCTTTGCCTAGTGGTTAGTAAATTAAAATACTGGCAAGCATTGTTGTTGCTTCCAAAAGCAAAATACAAGCAAATATATGCATTTTCAGACCTATCTTAGAAACTCTCTCTTGATCATGTTATCCAGGAGGCAAGGATAAGTGGTAAGATTGCTCTCCTTCTGGGCCCATTTTTTTTGCAGCGTCATTGTAATTATACCAAGAGTGGTGATTTTTTTTTTTTTTTTTAGGAGCCCTTCTTACACAGTATTTTCTTGATGAATGGAAAATGGAACATATGGTAGATAGCACGTACAGGCAATGCAATTACATTTTAGTAACTGATCCAGCTTGGATAAATTTTCATAATGCATTAGTCACTACTGTGTGAATTAAGGTAGAGAGAGATAATGGACATGGGTGTAGAAACAATGAATGTAGACATTGTGTCTGATTCTATGAATGACAGGGACATCTAAGAGAAGAACTGCTTGATAACATTCTCTGGTGACTTCTTATGTAAAATTATTTTGTACAGTGAGTACTGAATCTAATTGGACCACAATGGTGTAATTGAGAATGGAAGATCAGTTCCTTTCATCTTTCTGTGTAAAGTAATCTATTTCCCCAGTCACATTTTTTCCCCCTGCTTGTAATTTCTTCCATTTTCTCAACAACTTCAGGGTAAGGAGGTCCTCCCAGTTTTAATAGCCCCTGAATTCTTTTTGAAGCACAGAACATGTTACCACAGGCATGTTATTAATTATGGATATTTCCTTAATTCTGCTTCTCTGACCGTTGTCCAACAGTTCATGTCTGCCTATCTACATCTGTTACAAATGAAGAAAAGTTCTTGTGTTTTTCATATCAAACATGTAATAATGACCATTTGGCTTCTGTTCTTAAGTCAATGTAAATCCTTTTCATATAATCTCTTAAGCTTTATAATATTGCACAGGATGAGGCTGCTTTTTTATGCTTTACTTAGCTATATTTACATTCTTGCTTCTGGACAACTAGTGATTTTAGGTCTGAGACCTTTGTATCATTTCCCTTTTGAATATTTGCTCCACTTGGAGCTAGCATAACTGATAACTAGAATCTAACAAAGTTATGCAAAACTTCTTCATATGAGGGCTGAGTTGGAATAAAAACCACTCGTGGGCTGTGGAGGCTGTGATGGTGTGTTGTGTGCCTGTATTGTCTTCCATTTGAGGAGCTCAATGCAAATTATTCTCTGTAAGCAGTGGGAACATTAAGAGGCATCGTAGAGTTAATAGTCAAATTACTTTTAAAGAGGTGTAATTTTCCCTGTTCCTCCTTCCAGCCAACACACATAAACATGTATGTACACATAGCTGTCTAAACTGATAGTTGTGCCTGTCTCATAATTGCATTTGTACATACAGGTTTTGAGAGTCAAGCTAACTATTACAGCCCTGGCTTAGCTTCCCAGTAAAGTATTCCTCCTCTCAAGACTGTGGTTTCCTAATATAGGTAGTAACAACCCTGGCTCCGTTTCGCCTCTTTAGTTGCTAACCTAGGTTGCTGCCAGTGCATGCTATGGAAATAAATTTTGCTCTTTTCTTTTTGCATTAATCATTTTGATGGAGAGGGGGAAGTTTCTGTAATGGCTTCTTTTTACAGAGGAGAGAGGACAACGGCAGCTTTTCTGAATGACCCTGTCATACTCCCATCCATGTATTTGAGACAAAATGTTTTATTTGGGAATGTACAATGAAATGAGAAAAATTCAGATGTTTTCAAGAAAAATCTGAATATGATATATATAATAAAGAATGATAAATCATAGAAAGATTTTTAGATATAAACACTGACTATAGCTCTATCAGTGTAAAAAGAGTGGGGAGGGCTGTTGATGTGACCTTAATTTTGCCCTGTGAATACCTCTGTAATGTGTAAGAGGCTTTGCTTTGCAGAGGTTAAGTGTAATTCAGAAAGATATATTGAAGCCTGACTCCATAAAGGCTTAGCTGTCTACGTTTGTCTAGAATGACTGACCTCATCAGCAGTACTACTGAGCCTAAGTAGCATTCAAAGACATCTGGAAAACAAGATCACAGTACGTTACGAAACACAGCTCCCATGGATTTCATCCAATTGCGTGTTTGGTTAATGGCATAAGAATCTTTGAAAAGAATCAGAGTCTAATAATCTCAACTAGCTCACTGAAACACTTCCAATCATTGCTGGTTTAGGTACATTAAGTAATATTATAGCCAATGTTATGCTTAGAATTGCTTGTTTTGTCAATCAGTGAAACAAAAACATGCCACAACTGCATATACACAAAACTTGTGATGCTTAAAAAACTGAATTATGGGCTAATTAATTGACTGTATTAGAATCACCTTGTTTTGGTTTTTTAAACCCTAATAGTAATTAGGGACTGATAATGAGACTTACATAGTGGGTTTTTTAAAGCCAAACCAGTCTATACACCTATGGCACAAGAATCCTTTTTGACCACTTTGCAAAGTACCCACAAATGTATTCAAGTGAGTCCACCCCTTGTTTAACTGGCTTTTGTAATTCTAAGCTCAAGCATTACGTAAATACGGAACATATTTAGGCAGTTGTCATGAGTAGTCAATAGGTACATTGACTTTGACTGTGAGAAAGAAAACCACTTTTTTATATTTAAGTACTGCTTAAACTTAAGAGAATGGCTTATAACCAAACTGCGGTAACATTACAGTTCCCTGGAAGACACAGCTTTTAATTTACATACTTCTACATGACATTTATCCGGTTCCATCAGGACACTTTAAATGTGCTGTTAAAATCTCACAATATTTTAAAGTCTAAAAAAAAAAAATATTGACTTTTTCATCCATGTGACTTTTGTCAAATGCTGATGGTAAATGGAAAATACAGACCAGGAGTCTTAAACTGCAGCCATAATTCCACACAAATCATTAATGATTTAACAAAGCTACTTAACTACATGAAAATTATTATAATGTAAGCACTCATGAATGGGAACAAATTTGGTTGTGTAAAGAAAACATAGGCAACATACAAAACCAGATACACATTATAAATAAGGCAATGTGTTTAGGTGCCGCTCTCTGTATCAGTAGCACATATACAGCCACAGAAGTACTAAATATTTTAGGCATTGTGTTTTGGGGAAGCTATTGACAAACAAGAATTTAGGAATAAAAAACAGGACTGGAAAGAAAGTCTATTCCAGCCCTAAATAATATTATACCTGTAACAAGAAATACTTGCCTTAACTGTTACTGAAGTTCCCAAGTGATGAAGAGTCTAATCTCCCCGGATTATTTGTTACATGCTCAGTTGCCTCTTAAACAGGAAGCTTTTCTTAATATCTAGTTTACATGCTGCAAATTAAGCCCATCATTTCATATCCTCCCAGAATGGATGTGGAAGACAGATGATTGTGATAGTCTTCCCACATTCTTCTACTGAATTTTTTTGTGCATATTCCCTTAATTTTCTCTTCTGATAGCTAGCCAGCTCTTGTTATGTTTTCTCATAAATTATGTATGCAAGGCGTATCTTTATATTTGTTGGTGATCTCTGGGCTTGCTCTGGTTGGTTTGCACCCCTCTCATCCACCCTTGCGTATGAGTCGGGGTTTGCCAGGGAGATCAGTGAAGTATCAATAATTAATAAGATCTAATATAAAAGTTTGAAACAATAAGAAATAGTTTGTTCACATCTAAAGAGGGAAAATCTGAAACACCCACTTCTTCACAGTCTATTTGAGTAGATGTAGGTGTTGAATATAAAGCTTACCAGTGATCAGCATTTCTTGTTCATTTGCTTCTGTCAATAGGAGGAAAAAGTTGATGAGATGCATTCATGTGCAAAGGAATTTCAAATTCGCTTATAGCAAAGCAATGATCTGTCAGAACTGCTGCTGACTTTGAAGGATAAAGAAACACAGATTTTTCTCTGTGCCTGGTGCCCTCATGTGGCTTTGATGTTCAGCTTCTTGCAAATTAATTAAATACATCACTGCATGGCTGACACTTTTGCTGTGTAAAAGGTAGAGAATAATTTGCCTGTATAGCCTTGTTTGTTCTTCTGTGAATACAGCATCTTCTGGAAAGCCAAAATACGCTATTTGCCATATTGCCAGTTGGATTTGGATATGTAAACTCCTTGAGTTCCCTAACTTAAACCAAGAACGTTTCTCACAGTCGTCACACATTCATGTACGTGATTCAGACCTTACTCCTCCAAGGGTTGTTATGGCTAAAAAGATTTGTGCTACAGTCGCTACCTTCTTTAGTGATACTGTTAAAAATGCCACTATAGATCTATTGGTGCTTTTAAAGAACTACGATTTTTTGGTTTTCAACCCTAATGTTAGGTCAAATTTTTATACTGTATACTGAGCTATAATATCAAGGGTTACTTCTGTCAGGAAATAGAGTTTAAAATGTACTTTTCAGCTAACTTAAAGTTGTCCCATTTTTCTTCCAGCTACAGCTGCAGCATGACAAAGAAATTTCTATATTTAATGCTGTAAAATATACACAGGATAAATGTTTCTTTGCCCAGTACTTCTGAGTCTGTCATTAGAATATTTCTGAATTACTGATCTAGAAATTCCACTTTAAAACACATCATTTAGCCACAAATATTAAGCAAAAAACTTTATATAGCATATTCATTACATGTCCATAAGTTATAATACTAAAACTCTTGCACAAGCAAGAGGTGAATGTAGTTACTGTGGAGGCTGCTGGTGTGATTTAATGCAATGGCTTTCTTGTACTGTGCTTTCTAAAGGTGGTTGTCAGAGCCTTTCTTTACAGCTGGATCAGACAGATTTAAAAGATACGGAAATTTTCCATTAGCTCTAAAAGACTATACATTTTTAAGAGACTTTGCAGAACTTTGAAACATTTGAAATTTTACTTTGTCACATTTTTAGATGGAATGGCACAGAATTGAAAATTCTGATTAAAAATTGAAAAAACCCACTTTCTTGTCGTCCATACCACCATTAACAAAGATGTATAGAGAGTTTGAAAATGAGGTTGGAAAAAGATCTGAAGCTAAAGCAGCTGAAACCAGGCATATGCTTTTTTGTTAGTATGATTATCTAATGAATGTATTCATGCAAGTACCTGCATGACAGCAGTCGTATAGCCTTTAATAAAGCTGGGCCAACAGTGTTGCTGGGAACACTATGACTGGTGTATCTCTGTAAGCATTGCGTTTCTTTTTCTCCTGCTTTTTCTACACATTCAGAATCCAGCTGTAACTTTGAGTGATTCCATCAGAAAAAAGTTCCAAAACTTTGTGTGGTTCAATATTGTGGCAATATTGATGGCATCTCCTTCGCCTCCCTCTTCCCTCTTCTTTTCTTCTTTTTCTCCCAAATTGGAGCTCTATTAGTGTACTTCTTTGAATTCACACTATTTAAATTCTTTGCACCTGGGATTCACCCAAATACCTCTCCAGTTTGTCTTGGAGCACAAATACTGAACAGAGCAAGAAAGATTTCAAGACAGTTTTTTCTTTGATCTTTCTTGTCCTTGTAATACCAAACCTAGTGAAATTTGTCATATTAGTGACGTTATCAACATTTTTCTTGCTAATAACCTCACTCAGAAGTTTCCTGAGTAACATGTTAGTTGTTCTGCTAAGGTTTGAGGTAGACTAAGAAATTTAGCATAATTGCTACTAAAAATCATTAAATGTTAATATGCTTGAACTATAATACTAGTGCGTGTACTAAGGTCTTCATGTTTCATTTTTATGAAGATAAAATAATTTAACAGTATAAAGAGAAAAATCTAATATAAAAACAATCTATAGCTATATCATTCTTTTTAGCTGTATCATTCTAAACAAACTGGTGGGTTTTATACTGTATCTCAGTCGACAAAATATGCAATTTGCAGTGCTTTGCAATCCACCATTGTTGATGCCTTTCATTCTTCAACTGTATGCCTGTGCTTGCTGAGCTTTAAATACCAAGCTTCCCAAGTTAAGGAGGCTGTTACTTCACCTTATCCTCTCATTGTGTGGCATGTGGAGATAAAACTGAGGTTTACAGAAAACTACCATAAGGTGTAGCAAAAGAACAGACTAGTTCACTGTATGTCTGAGCTGCAAATTCTGATCGCAACCCAACAGATCAGTAGTCATGCTGCTGTTACAAAAGCCCAGCACCTGGTAAATGAGGAGTAAAGCAGGAGAATAAAAATGAGAATAAAAATGCATGATTCCTCAAACTAATATTCATAGATTTTTTCCTTGCAGTTTTGACACCAATTATTGGTGTAATTGGTGTAATATTGTAACATTTTTAGAGAGGCAAAAATATCCTTCATGGTTCATCCTCTATTCTGAAACAGTAGATTTTTTTCCTAACCTGTTTTTTTTTTTAAACATTAAAATTAGGAATTGGTGTAATATTTTGATCATTATTTTTGTTTTCTGTACCAATAATAAATTTATGAACATAATTTGAGGCTAAAGGCGAAGCTCTGTATAGATGACCTTGAGTCTTGTCATGTTCATAGGACATCTGAAAACACAGGAATTGCATGGGACTTAGCACTTGTTTTACCTCTGTTAGACGTTTCAGCATCTTTTTGCACATATACATTTGTTTTTCTCATGTAGTATACCAGATTTCTTTGTGAGTATGATCTATATAAGCTTACCTGTGCATGATTAAAGTAAAAGCAATTCCAAATATCCCACGTAGGTTAATCCATAAACCACTATATATGATACGCAATATAAGAACGGTAGAAGTTTAAGCATAGAATTTGACTATATTGTAGAAGTGGAATGTTTTTAATGTTTATCAGTTTAATCAAGCAAGTGAATACACTTGGTAAAATTAAAATAGCTAATTATTTATTCACATAGAAACCAGTAAATTTTAGGGTTCATAGCACAAAACTTTTTGTTAGAAAACAAGCTATGCCATATAGCTTCTTTACTCTCAATAAAATAGCATCATTGCAGTTAAGATTACAATAAAAATAAAACATTCCAGATTATATTGGTTGGAACACAATGTGATGAATATAATGAGAAAATCCTTGTCAGAAATTTTACCACAAGGAAATACCAATAGCTAACACCCATATTCTCCAACTAGAAATTAAGAATATTTGAGTAGATCTTGGCATAGAAGGCACAAAACACAAAGCAAAGCATGCTTGTGTCATTTGTCACAAAGAAGCATTGACATTTGTGCAACATGGAAAAAGATCTGCATTTTTCCAGACTCTTCCAATATCACGGATACTTAGGGAACAGATCTTCCCTTTAATGCCACTGTATCACTCCCAGTGCAGATGGCAGTGACTACAAGATAAGAGGAGTACATAGAAGAGAATACATCCATACCTTTCCAGGAAATCTTAGCTCATACGTTGAGGAAGCTGCTGCTATAGTATTGTTAGTAGTAAATAAATACACTGCAGCCTTTTAATAATACAACCACTGGCAGCTAGCACTTGTGGGAATTATATAAGACTAGTAAGAATGTTAACAATGCTGGAAACCCTCATAAACACAGGTTTACCACTTGCATTTAAATGTGTGAGGCCAGCTCCCTCTTTGCTTCAAATGAGCTTTTTTTAAAAAAGTTTGAGTCCTTGAAAGAAAGGATTTTTCAGAAGAGAACGCTGCCTATTGCACAGGGAATGGCTTTTCTGATTTTAAGGTGCTTCAGAAATACAGATCAAGCATCCGTAGTATTTCCTTCTGTAACGGGCCTTCATACAAGCATCTTGTTTGCAGCCTATCTACTATATTTCTATAACAAGCCTATCTTCATCATCACTGCTAGTGTCATCATACTCAACTCTGGTTTGCTTCCTCATCATCTCTAAACCTCTCTTTTTGTATGTCTTGGAGGGTTTTTCAGAGTTAGCCTTGAACTCGAGGGACCTGAGAGTAATTGGGGGCTTTTTAAAGGTAGTAGTAGCTGTTTCATGTGGCCTTCCGTAGCTGTTTGATTGCAGGTGGGTTCCATTCTTGTCTGCATTTCCGTGAAAGTCAAGGATTTTTTGAGGAAAGTTTACACGCTCTGTGTATTCTGTACTGGGTAATTTAGCCCTTGTGACTGACTCAGGAAGAGACTCTGCTTTTGAGCTGAATAAACGTGAACATTCAGGCTGGGAACCGCGAGTTGAGTTTTCTTTTGGAGATGAATATGTGTTTTCTTCAACTGGAGGTTTCTCCCTTCCTAAGGCCTGGATCACTGGGTCTAATGTACCAAATCTTTGACTCTCTGACTGTACATTTAGTATGTTTCCCTGGCTTGCTTCTAGATGGAAGGAAAGAGGACCAGTCGTCTCTGAGTTTGTGCTGTCAAGTTGGTCACTTGTGTCGGTATTTGTAAAACCAGAAGGGCAAGACCAACAAGAAGATGCCATTGAGTCACTCTGAATGTTTGGCTGTGACTCCCCTGGGACAGATCGCTGAAGCACAAGTGGTTGTGTCACTAAACAGTGGATTTCCACATCACTGCTGACTTGCTGAATGGCTGTATTAACTGTGGATGAAAAGGAATGAGCTGTCACAGATATT